>NC_044038.1:233326524-233926524 GCF_901765095.1 Microcaecilia unicolor
ATTGACACAGACATGGGAAAACCACTGCTTGCCCCGGGACTGGTAGCATGAAATGTTATTTTTGACCTGGATTGGATGCAGGATACTGGGCTAGATGGTCCATTGGTCTGTCCCAGTATGACTATCCTTATATCCTTATGTTCTTAAGAAAAGCAATACCTACAGAATCAACATTTTGTTATAAAGCTTACCACAGACCCACCATTCCCTTCCCCACCCACCCTCCCCATCCTGCACACTTGGCTAAAAATTCGGAAATCAGGAAGATATCCTAACACAATATAATCATAGGTTCAAAAAATAACTATGGTCGTGAGCTGGCAATGTTTGCCAAAATGGTTCCCATGTCTCCTGAAATTTATGTCCAGCAGGAGCCTCCAGATCATGCACCCCTTGACGGTCTAGTCTTATTTGCGTTAGTAGGTGTGGGTCCTCCTGACTTCAGCCAATGATGCAAAATCACTTTTATTTATTTATTGTATTTATTTATCGCATTTGTACCCCACATTTTCCCACCTTTTTGCAGGCTCAATGTGGCTTACAGAGTATTGTTATAATGTAGTCATTACATGATCTTAAATACAGTCAATAGTAGGCTGAAGGTAGATGAGGATTTAGATGGGAAGTTGTTAGGTAAGGTCATGTGAGAGGTGTTGTTTGATGAACCTGAGTGGTTTAAGGGATGATTTATTTCATTAAGGATGTCTTTTGTAGGCTTTGTTGAAGAGATGCGTCTTCAACGATTTGCTTTTAGGCCAAAAAGCACAGCAAGAGGCAAAAAAATCACTTGAACCCCTGCGGAACATCAGCTGTTTAAGTATAAATCCCAAAAAGAAGCATAGGGTCATAGCGTACCGTATAGTTCCAGAACCACCCAAGATATGCAAAAGAGCTCACCAAAATCGAGCCACACAAGTGCAATGCCAAAACACGTGGGCCAGAGAAGCTCCACATTTCAAGCTAGCTCGAGACGCCCTGTGTGGAGAAATATGAAGTCGAAGAGCAAATTCGCAAAGCAGCCCTTTGTAGGGTCATAGTATTTATGTATTCCAAGGACAAAAGCTTGCAGCTGATCCCCAGCAAGAACGCAAACAAGATCCTGTGACCACTTCTGAGCCAGCTCGACATAATTGAGATCCGGAGCAATGATAAAATCTAAGGGGTACTCAAAATTGGGATCCCAAAGCGTAGGTCTCCTGAACGTCTTCTATGAGATCGGTCCAGGGCAATGAGGAAATGTAATGCTGTAGCTGTAAATAGGCAAAGTAGTGAGTCGCAGGGAGGGAAAACTCATATTGCAAGTCTGAAAAGACAACATGTGTGGAGTGGCCTAGTGGTTAGAGCACTGGTCTTGCAATCCAGAGATGGGCACTTCAAATCCCACTGCTGCTCCTTGTGATCTTGGGCAAGTCACTTAACCCTCAATTGCCTCAGGTACAAAATTAGATTGGGAGCACTCCTGGGACAGAGAAATATCCAGAGTACCTGAATGTAACTCACCATGAGTTACTACTGAAAAAGGTGTGAGTGAAATCCAGATAAATTATTTGAGATTCTGTTGCTACTATCTGAGATTTTACATGGAATGTTGCTATAGTGGAGGAGTGGCCTAGTGGTTAGAGCACCAGTCTTAACATCCAGAGGTGGCTGGTTCAAATCCCACTGCTGCTCCTTGTGATCTTGGGTAAGTCACTTAACCCTCCATTGCCTCAGGTACAAACTTAGATTGTGAGCCCTACTGGGACAGAGAACTATCCAGGGTACCTGAATGGAACTCACCTTGAGCTACTACTGGAAAAGGTGTGAGCAAAATCCAAATAAATTATTTGAGATTCTGTTGCTACTATTGAAGATTCTACATGGAATGTTGCTATAGTGGAGGAGTGGCCTAGTGGTTAAAGCACAGGCCTTCCCTACACCCTTTCCCGTGCACTCCACTCTATGGATAAATCCTTCTTATCTGTTCCCTTCTCCACTACTGCCAACTCCAGACTTCGCGCCTTCTGTCTCGCTGCACGCTACGCCTGGAATAAACTTCCTGAGCCCCTACGTCTTGCCCCATCCTTGGCCACCTTTAAATCTAGACTGAAAGCCCACCTCTTTAACATTGCTTTTGACTCGTAACCACTGGTAACCACTTGCCTCCACCTACCCTCCTCTCTTCCTTCCCGTTCACATTAATTGATTTGATTTACTTACTTTATTTTTTGTCTATTAGATTGTAAGCTCTTTGAGCAGGGACTGTCTTTCTTCTATGTTTGTGCAGCACTGCGTATGCCTTGTAGCGCTATAGAAATGCTAAATAGTAGTAGTAGTAGTAATAGTAGCCTTGCAATCCAGAGGTGGCCAGTTCAAATCCCACTGCTGTGCCTTGTGATATTGGGCAAGTCACTTAACCCTCCATTGCCTCAGATACAAAAACTTAGATTGTGAGCCCTCCTGGGACAGAGAAATATCCAGAGTACCTGAATGTAGCTCACCTTGAGCTACTACTGAAAAAGGTGTGAGCAAAATCTAGATAAATAAACATATGTTAGATACTAAAGTCCACTCCAGGCCCAACAAGTAAATGTGAGGAAACACAGGATTATCACAAATATGGAGTCACTTTAGCAAAGAAGTGAAATCAGCAACATACCCAACACCAGATGGCTTTTGCAGTTCTTAACAGCATACTTATATATTCGTCATGTATTTTATTAGTTTTTATCACAATTATTCAACTGAGATTTTATTTATTTATTTATTTATTTATTGCATTTGTACTCCACATTTCCCACCTATTTTATGTTTTCATTACTTGGGCCATATTAGGTTAATTTGGTTTTCATGATTTCTACTAACATGTGTTTGTTTGTTTATTTATTTATCACCCCAGACGCAGCCCTTGCATGGACGAAACACAGCCGTGTGAGCTTTTAGGTCTTTTAACTGAACGTTGTGGGGAATTCATGTTTCTACAAACTTTCTTCATGGGAACTGCTTTTTTTTTATGTAGCATATTGGATCTTGCTGATCACCTACCTTCATGTGAAGGAGTAGCCTAGTGGTTAGTGCAGTGGACTTTGATCCTGGAGACCTGGGTTCCGTTCCCACTGCAGCTCCTTGTGACCTTGGGCAAGTCACTTAACCCTCCATTGCCCAAGATACAAAAACTTAGATTGTGAACCCTCTAGGGACAGAGAAAGTACCTGTTTATAATGTGTACAGAACTGTGTACTGCTATAGAAATGATTAGTAGTAGTTTTTGGCACCTTCAATGCTGGAATGATAGTTATTGACACATCTAGGTTAATACACACGTTATAGTTTATTGAACTTGCTTAACCACGCTAGCTGCCAAAGCAGTACAAAGCTGAAAAAACATATGAAAAAGAAGTACAAATGATGATAGGAAAGAGAAAGTATCACTCAAAGAAAGAAAAGAGGTCTCATCATTCAAAGAGAGGCATTAGAGCACACAGTCAAAAACAGGGGTGACGCGACCCGACTAGCCGATATGCACTATTCTGTAAGTATGCACATACTTTGCTGGTGGGCATTCACATGGGTGCATATATTATATTATGGAATACTGTAAGTTATGCATCTATCTTCAGAATCTAGGTGCACGTCTTTACACCAGCATATGCAACTGGTTACACCAGTATGCTATAAAGAAAAGAAGGGGGCAAGTTTACAACTTGGCATCTCCATTTATTCACACCAATTGTACAACTGCAACTGTGAGCCAAGATGCCATATACAGGATGAGGCAAAAAAAAAAAAAAAGTAACCCAGTTTTTAGCTGTTTTCTCAGCAGCTGCTTGGAATTTCAATGTGAGATTTTACAGCTTTATTTACGTTTATGTGCTGAGTGGAATGGGATTATCTTTAAACATGGTGACGTTACAGACTTTTTAGCGTGACCACCCAGGCATTTTCACTTGTTCAAAGATGTTTGCACTGTAAAACAACCATTATTTGAATGGAGTACCAATTTACTGTTAATAACGTCACAGTGACATAGATTTTTGACTGAAGAGCAATATTGCAGGTCTATCACCCAAAGTCGCAATCACTGAATTCAAGGAAGTACTGCAGCAAGATTTCTAACGAGTAACAAGATTCCATGCTACCAATCCCAGGGCAAGCAGTGGCTTCCCGTGTCTGTCTCAACAGCAGACTATGGACTTTTCCTCCAAGAACTTGTCGAAACCTTGTTTAAACCCAGATATGCTAACTACATCCTCTGGCAAAGAGTTCCAGAGCTTAACTACTCGTTGGGTGAAAAAAATATTCCCTCCTATTTGTTTTAAAAGTATTTCCGTGTAACTTCCTTGAGTTTAGCATGGTTTATAGAATTAATGCTTATGCAGAGAGGTTATGCATAAATTAAGACACCATCATTTGCACCAACGACAACGTGGCGCAAATTCCCGCGCCTAAATTTATGCGTGGAGCACTGATATTCTATAATTTATTTATTTGTTACATTTGTATCCCACATTTTCCCACCTATTTGTAGGCTCAATGTGGCTTACATAGTACCGGAGAGGGTGATGTTGTGGTAAGATCAAGTTCATGTGGCACAGCCACATTAGGGAATCGGAGAACGGAAGAGTTGTGTTATGTCCATTACGTGCTTTAGTTTGGTTGTGTTGCAGAGATTAGGCATTTAAGTTGGATCGGTAGGGTATGCCTTTTTAAACAGGTTGGTTTTTAGTGATTTCCGGAAGTTTAGGTGGTCGTACGTCGTTTTCAAGGCTTTTGGTAATGCGTTCCACAATTGTGTGCTTATGTAGGAAAAACTAGATGCGTAAGTTGTTTTGTATTTAAGTCCTTTGCAGCTTGGGTAGTGCAGATTTAGATAAGATCATGTTGATTCGGATGTATTTCTAATTGGTAAGTCGATCAAGTCTGTCATGTAACTGGGGGCTTCTCCGTAGATGATTTTGTGAACCAGGGTGCAGATTTTGAAGGCGATGCGTTCTTTGATTGGGAGCCAATATAGTTTTTCACGGAGGGGTTTTGCGCTTTCAAATCGCGTTTTACCAAATAGAAGCCTAGCTGCCGTGCTTTGAGGGGTCTAAAGTTTCTTTAAGGTTTGATGCAAGTAACTCAAAACCATGACCCAATACACCCCGAAACACCCATGACCCTCCCATTTGCATATCCCTTTTTCGGACCATGCATAATTTTTAGGTGTGGATCGCGCGTATAAATTTACACGCATAACTCCCAATTAAATCTAATTAGCGTCAATAATTGCTTGTTAAAAAGACGATTATTGGCACTAATTGGCTCGTTATTCTATTAAATGGCAAATGCAAACTGAGGGCGTGCCTACATTTTCACACTCAATTTTTGGTGACTTTTCTAGAATCAAAGGGTTAACTTCTACACATAAGTTAGACCAACAACTTATGTGCAGAAGTAGCAATGCAGCTGTCACTTAAACATAGATTCAGCAGTGCCATTTCAATGGCCTTGTGCTGCCAAATATACAAAATATTGCTTGTGGCGCTTCACTTTGTCCAGCAGTCACAGCTGCTCAGCAGCAGGTCCCCTGGTGCTTTAGTGCTCTTTATGGATGCTTTGATGTGCTCTGCCTGGATTGGGCACTAATGGTACTAGCAAATAACAAATATTTTAAGTAAAAGAAGCAGCAAAGTCAAGAAACAGACACTTTGTACCAGCTGCAGTCCCCGAGAGACTAGTGCAGGTGATATACACTGTGCCAAACATGCATTTTCTAAGATCGATGCGTGGATCAGTCATGCCTTGTGTTGTTTGTTTGTTTGTTTGTTTCCCTCCCTTTCTGGCTCTCACACTGCACCCAATGCCATCTGTCTTGCAAAAGATTGATTGGGAATCCCTATGTTTTTAGGGTCAGTTTTCAAACTACTTGCCTGAAGGAGAACAAAGCCCCCTCCCACCTTATACACACACACATACACACACATTTTTGCACCACATTTCAAAGAAGATATAGTGGAATTAGAAAAGGTGCAGAGAAGGGCGATGAAAATGATAAAGGGGATGGGATGACTTCCCTATGAGGAAAGGCTAAAGCGGCTAGGGCTCTTCAGCTTGGAGAAAAGGCAGCTGAGGGGAGATGTGATAGAGGTCTATAAAATAATGAGTGGAGTGGAATGGGTAGATGTGAAGCGTCTGTTCACACTTTCCAAAAATACTAGGACTAGGGTGCATGTGATGAAGCTACAATGTAGTAAATTTAAAACGAATCGGAGAAAATATTTCTTCACTCAAAGTGTAATTAAACTCTGGAATTCCTTACCAGAGAATGTGGTAAAGGCGGTTGGCTTAGAGGAGTTTTAAAAAGGTTTGGGCGGCTTCCTAAAGGAAAAGTCCATAGACCATTATGAAATGGACTTGGGGGAAATCCACTATTTCTGGGATAAGCAGTATAAAATGTTTTGTACATTTTTGGCATCTTGTTGGGTATTTGTGACCTGGATTGGCCACTGTTGGAAACAGGATGCTGGGCTCAATGGACCTTTCATCTTTCCCAGTATGACAATACTTATGTACTTAGAAAATGGGTGAATATTTTTGTTCTAAAAACTCAAGAGTCTATGAGTCTTTAGAACAAAAATATTCACCCATTTTCTAAGTACATAACTACATACAGTAAGTATTGTCATACTGGGAAAGACGAAAGGTCCATTGAGCCCAGCATCCTGTTTCCAACAGTGGCCAATCCAGGTCACAAATACCCAACAAGATGCACCTAATTTTATAGAAAATCATACGTGTAGACTTTAAAATACAGTCCAAAAAGGGACTGAGAAAGGCTGGGAACATCTCCCCAAAATATGTTTAAGGCACTCCCATTGTGGAACAACACAGGTAATCATATTGAAGGCTATGGATTTCCAGACAGCTAGTTTATAGGGGTAAATTACCAACTTAGAGGTCCTTTTACAAAGTCGCGCTGAAAAATGGCCTGCGGTAGTGTAGGTGCAGGTTTTGGGTGTGCGCAGAATCATTTTTCAGTGCGCCCATACACGGTAGTCGGGCGGTAAGTCCATTTTGGCACGCATTGGGCACATGTGGGCGCCTACGCAGCTTAGTAAAAGGGGTCCTTAGTCATGGAACTGCCATTGAAAAAGGCTAAAAGAACTAGAAGATAAGAGGAGGGGGTGACAGCTTTCAAAATCATTTCCACTTGTTTAGGAATTACATACCAATAAAAATGTAGGTAAACCTAAATGGCTAGTGGACCAGGGCAGCCGGGGTTCAAATCCTGCATGTGGCACCGATTCTCCCTGTGACCTTAGACAAGTCACTTTATCTCCCACTTCCTCGAGGATCCACTTAGTTTATAAGCTCTTTTGGGCAGGAACATCTTGTACCTGAATACTTATTGCCGCTATTCAGTGCTGTGAATGATAAGCATTATTTTAACTACCAATTAAATTACTGAGAAGGGATTCACCAATTTGCTGTGGGTCATGTGACACTTTGGTGCACTAAGGGAGTCTTTTGCTAGGGTAGTCTGGCATTTTTGGCTCGAGCTGGGGGTCGGCTGGCCCTGGACGCTGAGACGCCCATAGGAATATAGTAGACGTCTCGGCGTTTTGTACCAGCTGATTTTTGGCACGGGCTGCGGGTGCTGGTGCAGCTAGGTAGAAGACCCCCCCCCCCCCATGCTTTAGTAGAAGGGCCCGTTAGTGGTAATTGCTTGGAGATTGGAGTATTATTTGACTGTTTTGTACCACAGTAGTTTAGCATGTGCAGTGATCGTGTACCAAGAGATTTTAGGTGTGACCTGGCTTTATGCATTTTGGCGTCTGCTGAGCTATATCTTGGTATATACTGTAGTCGTTTGTATTTGCTTAGCTCACACCATTCTTTATTAATTTTGGTGGAAAGTAACGGTATTACTAGTTCATGGAGCTGACTTTGCAAATTTTATACGTTTTTACTAAATCAGTCTCTTAGAGACCTGTGCTGTAGGCCCGCTAACGATAGAGAATGGATCCTCAGAAGCTTAGCGGAGATTGGGAGGCGGGGCTAGTGGTTGGGAGGCGGGGCTAGTACTGGGCAGACTTCTACGGTCTGTGCCCTGAAAATGGTAGATACAAATCAAGGTCAGGTATACATATAAAGTAGCGCATATGAGTTTATCTTGTTGGGCAGACTGGATGGACCGTACAGGTCTTTTTCTGCTGTCACCTACTACGTTATGTTTTTTATGATAGAATTGCTTACATTTACTTGTGCATTGCACTACCAATTGAAATGCATGACATTTAAAAAAATTTGTGTTTTGTTTTTAGACATTTAAATGTAAAATAACATTTATAACCTACCTAACATGTCCAATACTAAGTAGCTCTCAACAATTAAAATAAAATACAAATTTCAACATAAATCAACCTCTTCCCTGCATAGACTTATCTTTAACAATCACTTACTATAAAATTCTTTTTTTAAATATCCCCAACCCAGAACAAGATATTTAAATTGCTTTGTTTTTGTTTTGTATTATTAGGATTAAAACCATGTCAGAGCAAGCATTAATTAGATGGAAAGTCACTGCAGTGATTGCTCTGACCAGCTTATAATTGAAACTGTCTCAAGGCCAGCTTAAGAGATTTGTGCTTCCCTGAGCCTTTCCCTCATACCCCCACTGAGCTCCCTTCAGCCATCCCACCCACACTGGTTCCCAAACCACCCACATACTCCAACTCATTTCAGGGGACCCAGGGTCAAAATGGGTAGCAAAAATTTGAAGGAGTTCTCCTCCTCCTCCTCCTCCTTTTCCCCTCCTCCGAACCTTCCTGCCCTGCTCAGCCAACTCCCATTGGGATGCCCCCACTGGCTGACACATTCTATATGACCCTTTTCTTAACGTTTGGGGAGCTCCGATCTATAGGATTGTTGTGCATATCTATTCCTTTTTATTTTATCTACTTTGAGTATGCAGTTATATATCGCCTTCAAATTTTGTAGATGGAGCAGTATGAAAGTGTAAGACATGAACTGTTTTGGGATCTTGCCAGGTACTTTGATTGGCCACTGTTGAAAACAGGATGCTGGGCTTGATGGGCCTTCGGTCTGTCCCATTGTGTCAATGTTCTTATGAGAACGGTGTAGGTGATATGCAATGGCTTCCTCTGTCCACATGATGTCAGCAAAATACCAAACTTCAATTGTAATATATTTTTTAAAAAAACACTTTGTGCTATATTAACCCATGGTTATGACTTACATTCCTTCCTCATGTGGAATATGGATCTAATAAGCTCAACAAAAAGGTTGCAATGTTTTGGAAAGCAACATTCTTAAAAATCTGGACATTCACCTACCCCAGGGTAATGAAGTGACCACAGAATTCATTGCACTGATCAGATCAGGAAGGCACCATTTACAGAATACAAGGAGATGTGTGAACATTTACTGATGGCCTGCTATTCTCCTTGGTATGGTAATTTACATATGGTTATGACTACTAGCCAATTGAAGTGTAGTTTTCAAAATACTCAGTTTCAACCAATGGTGGGGAGGCTTTATAAATCCTACTTGACTTCACAATGCGATCAGACGTCCCTGAGATTATAACTGCAATTAACGGAACTATTTCCTCACAGAAAACTAGGGGGTCCTTTTACAAAGGCACGGCACGCCCACCTTGGGCTTGCTGTGTGCCATTTGCCAGTACTCAAAAAATAATTTTACTTTTTTAGTGCCAGAGCTTACCCGGCGGTAATTGGGCAACCCCATTCGCTGCCTGGTTACTGCTGGGCTAGCACAGGAGCCCTTACTGCCTCCTAAATAGGTGGCAGTAAGGACTCCATCAGGAAATGGCCGCGTGGCAAGTGTTTAACTTACCGCATGGACATTTCTTTCTTTTTTTTTTTTTTTTTTAAAGAAAACCCCTTTGCTGCGGTAGGGGTCCTCAGCCTCGTGCCATCACCATCCAGCTGGATAGGCAGTGCCTTAAAAGGTGGAGGACAAAGGATTTTTTAAAATATTTAATAGAAATCAAACAAAATAAAACATGGAAAAGAAAATAAGATGATACCTTTTTTTTTGGACATAACTTAATACATTTCTTGATTAGCTTTCGAAGGTTGCCCTTCTTCCTCAGATCGGAAATAAGCAAATGTGCTAGCTGACAGTGTATATAAGTGAAAACATTCAAGCATTACTATGGCAGTAAAATAGATACCATTGGAGATTCTACATGGAATGTTGCTACTATTGGAGATTCTGCATGGAATGGTGCTATTCCACTAGCAACATTCCATGTAGAAGGCTGCGCAGGCTTCTGTTTCTGTGAGTCTGACGTCCTGCACGTACGTGCAGGACGTCAGACTCACAGAAGCAGAAGCCTGCGCGGCCACATTGGTGATCTACAAGGGCCGACTTCTACATGGAATGTTGCTAGTGGAATAGCCGGAATGTGCCGGAAGTGGTGTCTTCTGAGGATTCCCAAACATATTCTAGAGTATATTTATGCTTTTGAATCTTCAGATGTTTGGGCTTATGTTATTTTATAAGTACAGAAAATTAATAGAAAATATAGAAGAATTCCTATAGGTATATGGAGTGTATACCACCAGTTCTTTGTCTTTGGTTTGGTGTATTGGCTAGTGGAATAGCAACATTCCATGTAGAATCTATAGAAATCAAACCAAATAAAACATGGAAAAGAAAATAAGATGATACCTTTTTTATTGGACATAACTTAATACATTTCTTGATCAATAAAAAAAGGTATCATCTCATTTATTTATTTATTTTATTTAGTTGCATTTGTATCCCACATTTTCCCACCTATTTGCGGGCTCAGTGTGGCTTACAATAGATTGTAAATGATGGAAATACAGTTTCTTACATTTCATTACATTACGATTATGGGTTACATTGTGAGCAGATAAAGGAAGACAAGATCAGATCAGTCGCCTTTGGGGCGTGGAAACTAAAGGATGTGGTGTGGGGGATTTACTACGTTGATCGAATAATAGCAAGTGAGCGATGGGGTAGACAGTTTTTATCTGTGGGTAGATATTGAATGGGAGAGTACGGGGACGTGGAGTACGTGGGGTAATATCTTGAGGCATTGTTATGATGTATATGGGATTTATATGTTTTGCTCCTTGCGGTATGTTTTGTCAAAGAGATAGGTCTTCAATCTTATTTTCTTTTCCATGTTTTATTTTGTTTGGTTTCTATAGATTCTACATGGAATGTTGCTATTCCACTAGCAACATTCCATGTAGAAGTCGGCCCTTGTAGATCACCAATGTGGCCGTGCAGGCTTCTGCTTCTGTGAGTCTGACATCCTGCGACGTCAGACTCACAGAAACAGAAGCCTGCGCAGCCTTCTACATGGAATGTTGCTAGTGGAATAGCAACATTCCATGTAGAATCTCCAATAGTAGCAACATTCCATGTAGAATCTCCAATGGTATCTATTTTACTGTCATAGTAATGCTTGAATGTTTTCACTTATATACACTGTCAGCTAGCACATTTGCTTATTTCCGATCTGAGGAAGAAGGGCAACCTTCGAAAGCTAATCAAGAAATGTATTAAGTTATGTCCAATAAAAATGGTATCATCTTATTTTCTTTTCCATGTTTTATTTTGTTTGATTTCTATTGATAACCTTAAGAGTGGACTAACACGGCTACCACACTCCTCTACTTAAAATATTTATAATCTCACATTATCCCAAGCAAACTTGGGGTCAACGTGGCTTACATTTGAAAATACAGTGAGGCAGAATAATAGAATTTAGTAACATAATGGGAACAACTAGATGGTTATGTCTGAAACAAACCCAACAGGGCTTTTAAAAGTCTGTCCTTGAATGATGTCACATGTTCAAAATCATAGCCATAAGTACAGACAGTTATTCAAACATTATCACATGCACACAGGCATCCATACACACATTGCAAAAGCAAACAACAAGTTCTACAGAGTACATCCAAAACTTACTCCCCTGTTTACTAAGCCACACTAGCAGCTGCCACGTGGCAATGCTGATACAGCCCATTCAAAGTGAATGGGCTGTGTCAGCATAAGCGCACAGCTTAGTAAATAGGGGGGGGGGGGGGAGTTAATTTTTATTTCATTTCCATCTTCCAAAATTCTAGACAGCAGAAGTACAGATCAGTAGGACCCAAAGCAGTCCAAAACAAGTAAAGTCAGAAACAACACAGTTTATACCTAATTGTTCAACCACCCTTAGGATTTGCCGTTGGGTTTAAAAAGCAATACCAAGCAAATACCCATAATATGTAATACTTGGTAGCAATAAAGAAACACTAATGGACTATTCACTTAGCAGGCAGCCAACAGATTTATTTTCCACTGAATATAATTAACTTTGTATGATCTTGGTGGGTAATCGTGTGCTGAACTGGACAATGTTGGGACATTTAGACTGACTCTGGACAGAACTTCTGCATGAAGGAAGCTCTTCCCTCATTATTCAATACCTCTTTGTGAAATAGTAGTAATTAAAAAAAGCAAGTGCATTTTTATAATATACCACCGCATTCCACAAACCAAAAGGAGCAAGTACCGTCTTTTTCTTTTGATGTACCACAGGAAAAAAAAAAGATGTTAAATGCTCCTAGGTTTTAATTAACGTTTAAAAAAACCCCACACAAAACAACAAAACTTTGTGCTTATAAATAGTAACTCTGTTTGCTGAGCACCTGATGATTCTCATAACATGTCTGTTCTGGTGGCCCTTTGCTAGGTGAAAACATCTGTACACGAATACAGGGGGGAGTCCCTATAACCAGCCCCCCCCCCCCCCCCCACATGAAAATGATGTCCAATTTAGAACCAATTACTACTCTAACCGATAAAATCAATACTTCCTCTATGTACATTCGTATGCTGCACAAGCATAGGGATTTGAAAATATAAGTGGAATCGACCAAAAATGCTACCAACAACGTGGACGAAGCAGCTCGTTGGTTTGTTTGCTTTGTTTTGGGAGCACGAGGATGACGGCTGCGCGGCGGGGGGGAAGGGAAGACTTATCTCCTCGGCTTCAGTTCTGTGATGTCATGCCGCGTCCTGTTCCCCATTAACCCTCCTTGCCTGACCCCGTGCGCCGTACGTCGGGAGGGACGTTAGGGGTCAAGCGACGCCATCTTGAAAGATGGTGGTGGCGAAGGAGGACGCCGCCTGGACCGCTCCGTCTCCTTCACTGCTCGGAACAGGTAATTTGGAGAAGTTGGGTCCGGGGGAGGTTCTGCTACAATCCTAGGTCTCTCGGAGGTCCAGCGCCAGAGCCTGTGACCTCTTCCCCCCCCCCCCCCCAGAGACATCGGAGGGGGCGCGAGACTGCGGGGAATCTGGCTGGAGGGGGAGGGGGAGGGGCGCGAGACGGGGGGGGGGGGGGGTTGAGCCTGTGACCCCCCCAGAGGTGTCGGAGGGGATGTGAGACTGGGGGAATCAGGTTATTAGAGGAGGGGGCGCGAGACAGCAGGGAATCTGGCTGTAGGGGGAGGGGCACGAGACGGTGGGGGGGGGGGGGGTTGAGCCTGTGACCCCCCCAGAGGTGTCGGAGGGGATGTGAGACTGGGGGAATCAGGTTATTAGAGGAGGGGGCGCGAGACAGCAGGGAATCTGGCTGTAGGGGGAGGGGCACGAGACGGTGGGGGGGGGGGGGGGGAGTTGAGCCTGTGACCCCCCCAGAGGTGTCGGAGGGGATGTGAGACTGGGGGAATCAGGTTATTAGAGGAGGGGGGCGCGAGACAGCAGGGAATCTGGCTGTAGGGGGAGGGGCACGAGACGGTGGGGGGGGGGGGGGAGTTGAGCCTGTGACCCCCCCAGAGGTGTCGGAGGGGATGTGAGACTGGGGGAATCAGGTTATTAGAGGAGGGGGCGCGAGACAGCAGGGAATCTGGCTGTAGGGGGAGGGGCACGAGACGGTGGGGGGGGGGGGGTTTGAGCCTGTGACCCCCCCAGAGGTGTCGGAGGGGATGTGAGACTGGGGGAATCTGGTTATTAGGGGAGGTGTCGGAGGGGGCATGAGACTGCAGGGAATCTGGCTGTAGGGGGAGGGGCGCGAGACGGGGGGTGAGCCTGTGACCCCCCAGAGGTGTCGGAGGGGATGTGAGACTGGGGGAATCTGGTTATTAGAGGAGGGGGCGCAAGACTGCGGGGAATCTGGCTGTAGGGGGGGAGGGGGGAGTCTGTGACCCCGGAGGAAGTACAAGACTGTGGGTGAGCCTGTGACCTCTTCCACTCCCCCCCCCCCTCGAGGTATCGGAGGGGGCGCGAGACTGGGGGGGATGAGCCTGTGACCTCCCAGAGGTGTCGGAGGGGATGTGAGACTGGGGGAATCAGGTTATTAGAGGAGGGGGCGCGAGACAGCAGGGAATCTGGCTGTAGGGGGTGAGGGGCACAAGACGGGTGGGGTGAACCTGTGACCCCCCAGAGGTGTCAGAGGGGATGCGAGACTGGGGAAATCTGGTTATTAGGGGAGGTGTCGTAGGGGGCGCAAGACAGCGGGGAATCTGGCTGTAGGGGGAGGGGCACGAGACGGTGGGGGGGTGAGCCTGTGACCCCCCCAGAGGTGTCGGAGGGGATGTGAGACTGGGGGAATCTGGTTATTAGGGGAGGTGTCGGAGGGGGCATGAGACTGCGGGGAATCTGGCTGGAGGGGGAGGGGCGCGAGACGGGGGGGGGTGAGCCTGTGACCCCCCAGAGGTGTTGGAGGGGATGCGAGACTGGGGGAATCTGGTTATTAGGGGAGGTGTCGGAGGGGGCATGAGACTGCAGGGAATCTGGCTGTAGGGGGAGGGGCGCGAGACGGGGGGGGTGAGCCTGTGACCCCCCAGAGGTGTTGGAGGGGATGCGAGACTGGGGAAATCTGGTTATTAGGGGAGGTGTCGTAGGGGGCGCAAGACAGCGGGGAATCTGGCTGTAGGGGGAGGGGCACGAGACGGTGGGGGGGTGAGCCTGTGACCCCCCCAGAGGTGTCGGAGGGGATGTGAGACTGGGGGAATCTGGTTATTAGGGGAGGTGTCGGAGGGGGCATGAGACTGCGGGGAATCTGGCTGTAGGGGGAGGGGCGCGAGACGGGGGGTGAGCCTGTGACCCCCCAGAGGTGTTGGAGGGGATGCGAGACTGGGGGAATCTGGTTATTAGGGAAGGAGGCGCGAGACTGCGGGGAAGCCTGTGACCCCGGAGGTGTCGGAGGAAGCTCGGGAGCCAGGCTGTGGCCCAGAGAGGGCGTGAGACTGCGGGGGAGCTTGTAAGAAATACACAGAGTAGCCGTTCAGTGGAGGTCATGGTGGTAACATCAGGATTAGGATTTAGCAACGTGTAGGGCAGTGTTTCCCAAACCTGGTCCTGGAGGCACCCCAGCCAGTCAGGGTTTCAGGATATCCACAATAAATATTCAGGAGAGAGATTTGCATAAACCTTGGCTGGGGTGCCTCCAGGACCAGGTTTGGGAACCACTGGTATAGGGTAAGCATAGTTGCTTGTAAGAAAATGAAGGTAGAATCAGCGCTATTACAAGAAGTAAATTGGGCAGACTAAACGAGCTTTACAGCCCTCTTCTGCTTGATAATTTATGTAAATCTACGTTATTAAAGTCAATATGTTTTTCATAGCAGGCACAGTCTGCTAATACCCTAAGACAAACTGAATGTAAACAGGTTGTACCTTACTACAAAGAAAAGGAAAGTATTGGGATCTGCTGGTCACTGTCAGGATGTGGGTCAGATTAATATTTTGTTCTTTGCTAATAGAAATGACTGAACTGGGGCTGTAACCAATGTTTGTATATGATTCGGTCCTGAATACCGTATTCATATTTGGCTGAATAGCAATTTTAATTTGTACAGCAGCGGCCAAGAAAGCAAAGAGAAAATTAGGAGAATAAATCAGAGGATGTCTTAATGTACTCAATACTGCTTCACGATGCTACAGATTCTGGTCACCACTTCTCAAAAAATGATATAGATTAATTAGGAAAGGTACAGAGAAGGGTGACCAAAATGATAAAGGGGATGGAATGGAATGACTCTTCTGTGGGGAAAGGCTAAAGAGGTTAAGGCTTTTCAGCTTGGAGACAGAGATGTCTTGGGAGAGATATAATAGAGGTCTATAAAACAAGAGGTCACGGTATGATTTGTGTGTTTACTCTTTCCAAAAATACAAGGGCTAGAGGGCACACAATGAAGTTACTAAATTAGTACATTTAGAACAAATTGGAGAAAATATTTCTTCACTGTACATGTAATTATGCTCTGGAATTCATTGCAATAGAATGTGGTAAAAGCGGTTAGCATAGCAGAATTAAAAAAAAAAAAAAAAAAAGGCTTAGACCAGATTCTAAAATAAAAGCCCATAAACCATTTTTAAAATGCACCTGGGAAAATCCAATGCTGATTTCTGAGAGAAGCAGCCGTGACATCTATTTTACTCTCTTGGGATCCTGCCAAGTACTTGTGACCTGGATTGGCTTCTGTTGGCAGCAGGATACTAGGCTTGGAGGATCTTTAGTCTGCTTATGTACTTTTGAACTTTCCTCACTAACTAAAAAAAAAAGTAGAACATAATTTGGAACTTAGACATCACGAGCCGTGTTAGATGCAGCCTGAAGGCAAAAAGCTGCAAACAACTTGTACTCTGGAGTTTTCCTCCGATGTGCAGACAGCCAGTTTAGTGTACAGGTAGTTATTGATTTATTCATTAACCCTCCAAAGCCCATACATTCAGCACAGTTGTTTTTGGCTAGTACACTTTAACCTAGGGGTTCTCAACCCAGTCTTCAGAACACCCCAAACCAACCAGGTTTTTGGGATAGCCACAATGAATATGCATTGAATAGATTTGCATATGATGGAGGCAGTGCATGCAGCTTTCTCATGCATATTCATTGTGGATATCTTGAAAACCAGACTGGCTTGGTGTGTCCCAAGGACTGGGTTGAGAACCCTGTTTTAACCTGAAATTTCTTGTCCTGTGTGACTCTTCAATATATCATTAAGTGATTAGATTCCTGATGAGGGTTGCTGTAACCCTTTGTAACAGATATTCCATCTCTTGTTCCTGTAACAAAATCAGAATATCAAAACTATGATATGAAACCTGATAATATTTTTTTTTTTTTTTTTTTATCATATCATTTTTATTGACGACCAAAATATACAAATGACAATAGATAAAGAAAAAAAAACATTGCATTACAAGTGTGTTCCAATAAACTGATGTACATCAACATAGTCCAACTGGCCATCTATAATTTTACTTTTCACAGTATACCCATCTAACCTCCCCCCATCCCACCTCCCACCCGCCCTCCTCCCCGCGAGCTTACCCATTCAAGATTCTACTACGAGCCATGGGGGTCAGGGTATCCCAAAACAGTAACCAACATTGTAACAGACGATCTCCCTTTGGGGATGCTAAGTCATTTATTTCCCTACGTTCTAAGGCACCTAGGGAAATCATAAGGGATCGCCATCGTGGTACCGAAGGTGGTTCCGATGAGATCCAATTCAATAGAATCGTTTTCTTTCCCATAGCAGTCGCCCTGCGTAAGAATGGTAACATGCCCTTTCTTCGGTTCCCTCTCACCTTATATTTATCAAACAAGAGAGTAGGTAAGGGGCACCACTGCAACCCCCAGACAGTCGAGACAAATGCACAAAGCTGTGTCCAGAAGGCACGGACCGGAGGGCACAACCAGAACATGTGTCCCAAATGCGCCCCAGCTCCCGCACACTTAGGGCAGTCATCCAAAGGTCTCAGGGCAGCTCTGAACGCTCTATGTGGCGAAATATATATTCTCATATTAAATTTATATTGAGATTCCTGTAGTGTCGCATCTTTAAAAGTCTTATATCCAATTGCCAAATTAGCCTGTACCATCACGCCAGTAATAGGACAGCCCAACTCTCTAGTCCAGGCCCCAGCGATCTGGTCATATGGTATCTCCGGGCAAAGCTCTTTGAGTTTGAAATGGTAAAATTTAAGAGGAACCGAAAGCTGCGCCTCCAAATCTAGCAAGTCTGTGATTTGTCTCCGTCTCTGTGAGGTCAGCGAAGTTCGGGGGAGGGAGGCAATGTAATGACTCAGTTGTAAGTAGGAAAGGGCAGCCTGCGCAGGAAGTCCAACATTCTCACACAAGTCTGTGAAGGACTTACATTTGCCTTCTTTTGTTAATACTTGAAACAGGAATATTGTCCCCCCTTCCCTCCATGTCTGAAAAGTCTCAGTATCCGTGCCCACTGGAAAATCCGCATTGCCACCAATCGGTAGAAAGGGGGAAGAGTGGCACTCAAACCCTCCAGTTTTGCCCAGCCATCGCCATGTACGTCTCAGTGGCGCAAAAAGAGGGGCGTATCCTTTGGCAGTAGGTGCTTTGCCCGTTGGTGCATGTAACCAATAGCTAAAGTGATACTTGCTCACCAGTTTAGTTTCAGGAATAGGAAAAGAAAAATAGGATGTGCCCCTAAACCAATCTGTAAGATGTCTCATGCAGCCCGCCACTGACATACGTTGAATACTGTGTACACCTAACCCTCCCTTATGTCTTGGAAGATACGTCTGTTTTAATGTAGCCCTGGGCCTTTTCCCGTTCCATAGATATCTAGCTAAGAGCCTATGTAGTTTCCGCTCATCTTTGTGTAAGAAGAAGAGAGACAGTACCTGGACCACGTATAACCATTTAGGAACCAAGACCATATTGTACAACGCTACGCGCCCCCACAAAGACAGGGGAAGGCGCTGCCACATTTCTAAGGTATGCTGTGTCTCTTTCCACAAGGGGGCCAAGTTGATTTTGTAAAGTTGCGTAAGTGATGCTGGCAATTTAATCCCCAAGTAAACCAGGTGATCAGTGGTCCACTTCAACGGGAACCTTCCCCCCCAGCGTTCCCGCACTGAGAGGGGTATCGGCAGCGCCTCAGATTTCTGTGAGTTGAGTTGGAACCCCGAGTAGTATCCAAACTCTGCTATGTGGTCTAAAGCTATTTTCAGCGATGTCTGAGGATGTGTCAACACTAGGAGGATGTCGTCCGCATAAGCCAATACTTTAACATGAAGCTGCGGCAACTGAACTCCCCCCACTTCTGGATCTTTTATGATGTTGCGCAACAGGGGCTCCAAATAAATCAAAAACAGGAGTGGGGATAGGGGACAACCCTGTCTTGTGCCCCGTCTTACCAAAAAACGTGGAGTACACCCTCCATTCACTAGGACTCTGGCCCCAGGATCAGTATATAATGTATCTATGGCATGTAAATACCACCCTGACAACCCTATGTATTTAAGTGTTTGGAAGAGGTAGTCCCAATTTACTTGGTCAAATGCTTTAGTAGCGTCCAGGCCTGCCAACAATAATGGGTGACCCGTAGCTTCAGCGTGCGCCACCGCCATCAAGGCCCTACGGACATTTAGACCTGGGTGCCTCCCTCGCACAAACCCCACCTGGTGGTCTCCCACTAAGGCCGGAAGATGTATGGCCAGCCTATCAGCAAGAACTTTAGCTAGAGTTTTTACATCTACATTGAGAAGGGATATTGGCCGGTAAGACCCTGGCAAGTCAGTTGGCTTACCCGGCTTCGGGATAAGAACAATTAAAGCGTCATTCGAGTCCCTGGGCAGCCTCCCCACTGCCACCGCCGTCTCAAGGTGAAGCGTCAGGGGGACACTCAGCTGGGTCGACAGTAATTTATAATATTCTGTAGAGAACCCATCCAGGCCCGGAGATTTTCCCAAAGATAAACCCTTGATCGTTTGTTGAATCTCCCGGGCCTGGAGGGGAGCATTCAACTGCTCTCTAACTGCGGGGGGCAGCACCGGGAGGCCTGCATCTCTCAAATAATCATCTAATTGTGGTCCCCCCTGCTGCGCTTCCGGTTGGTACACTCGGGAAAAATAATCTCGAAATATGGTCAATATATCTTTAGGGCAAGATTTACGGGAGCCATCAGGTGCTAACACTGTAGAGATGAATGTCTTCTCTGACCAAGCCTTTGCGACTTTAGCTAGCAATTTCCCAGGTCTGTTACCCAATTTGAAATAGTGATATTTACGACTAAAAGCTTGCTTCTTAGCACGTTCGTGGAGTAGTGAGTCTAGAGCCACTTGTGCCGCAATCACACTATCGTAATTTGTCTGGGTTCTACAGCGTATGTGTGCACGTTTGGCTTGTTGGTATTTTCGCTCTAGTAAAAGTATACCTTGGGAGATCTTTTTATGTCTTGCACTTAAGTAACTAATAATTTCCCCTCTCATGACTGCTTTAGAGGTTTCCCAGAATAATGTCGGATTATCTTTATGGGCTACATTATCAGATTCAAACAGGTTCCATTTTTGTACTAGAAAATTGCCAAAGTCTCTATCCCCAGCTAAGTAGGATGGAAACCTCCAGGACTTAAATCTGTCCACATTGTGTCCCAGTGCTATGTTGGCCCAAACTGGAGTGTGATCTGAGATCGCCATAGGTGCCATGTCTGTATTAATTACCCGGGAAAAAAGCGATGTGGAAACCAAAAGGTAGTCTATACGGGACCAGGTTTTATGGGCCTTCGATAGGTGAGTATAATCCCGCCTCTGTGGGAATAGTAACCTCCAGGGGTCCACTAGGTCCATTAATTTGCAAAGATAAGGCAATCCTTTGCTGCGGGGTAGTGCACTCCATGCCCCAACCGTCGAGCGGTCAAGGTCCGGATCAAGCACCTGGTTAAAATCTCCCGCTACAATCCAAGGGGCCGTATCGTATTTAAGACCTAGATTTATCAGAGTCTGGAAAAAGTCTGCGTCATAACCATTTGGCCCATAGACAGCACATAGGTAGTATTCCTGTCCCATAATGTTAAGATGGAGCAGGACATATCTTCCCTTTGGGTCTTGTCCTATTAATTTAGAAGTACATGGGAGCCCTCTCCTAATCAGTATGGCCACTCCTCCCCGCCTAGCTCCGGAAGAGGAGTAATAACACTCCCCCACCCATTGTTGGCGCAGCTTTCGGTGTTCCTCGTCTGAGAGTTTAGTCTCTTGTAGGCAGACTATGGAAGCCTTTAGGCGCTTCAGGTGTGCTAAAATTTTGGATCTCTTAATTGGGGAAGTAATCCCAGCCACATTCCAGGTCACTAATCTTAAAGGTTCAGTCAGGACAATCCCCCAAAATTACCAAATTAACATATAACAAAGCGAACATAATGCCCTGGTTGCCCAGCCCCAACCAAAGGCACCTTATATCAAACAACACAGAGATATACCATGTTTTATCTAAACCCACAGCTCGTCTTTGTTCCCCATCATCATTCTGCTCGCCCCTACTTCTATTCCCTCCCACCCCACCCCTCTTTATCGCCCCCCCCTGCCCTCCCCCCATCTGCCCCCCACTAACCGTCTGGCCTATCTTACCCACTTCACTCCGTTCCAGTAAGTACAGAAGGCAGAGGTCTAGATGCCATAGGAACCCCGCCCTTCTTTCAATTTAAGAATGTTACATAGATAGTGTCTCACATATCCCAGAAAACCGCAAAGCTCACAGTACAGGATAGGTGGATATCTTCCTCGTCCGGCCCATTCCTGAACCGTTCTGCCATGTGTCTCCGGTCTGCCATCTTGTTCACCATTCAACTCAGTCTCACTCTTTTGTCACAGTCAATTGTCATCTTTAACAATCCAACAGAAACTTTCTGGAACTCAATCAAATTAGGAATCCAACCGGTAACCGCCAACCACGTACACCATCCGCATACTGCATGGTCAAACCATCTAATGAATAGATTAGGGATTCCCCAGGCTCAGGTCTGATGATGATTTAACCACTCCGCTACAGCTTCTGGTGTAGTATAAGCTGTCCAGGTTCCGTTCTCCAGGATTTTCAGCGTTGCTGGATATTGCAGAGTGAATTTAAACTTTTTTTCCACCAGGCAGGTGCAAACCGTGGAAAAAGCTCGTCGTTGCGCTGCCAAGGCCGCAGAGTAATCCTGAAAGATACGAATTAAAGTCCCATCATACTTTGTAGTTTCCCTGCAGTTTTTATACTGTCGCAATATTGCCGCTTTTTGAGCATAACAGTGAAATTTTGCTATCACCACTCTGGGCCTCGATTCTCTTGTTGGTCTAGGTCCTACGCGATGTGCCCGTTCAATTCGGATCGCTCGGCCTTCACCCGCCTCTGGAAAGTGCGCCTGCAGCCATGTCTCCAATGTACGTTTTAAATCCTTATCTGCCAAAGATTCTGCAAACCCCACAAATCTAAGATTATCGCGGCGCGAGCGATTTTCCAAATCTTCTACTCGCTGCACGTTCTCCTGGACCAGGCGTTGTAGTCTTTCTAGCTCCCCCGAGTTATTTTGTTGACCATCTTCTACCTCCGCAACCCGAGCCTCCAGCTCCCCGGCCCGACGTGAGAGTTCCGTCGTGAGCGCCGACAGACCCGTTATCTGGGCAGAAAGTTGATCGAATTGGGGGGCCAGTGCACCCACCACTGCTTCTGTGAGTTCTGGCAGCGTGAAATCAGAGGCCGGGCGGGAGGGTGAATTCGCCGGCGAGGCGGCCGCCATCTTGGATTCGCCAAGTCTCGGTTTCTCTTCTTTTTTCTTAGTGTTTCTTCCGGTTTGCGCCATCGCCAATCTTGTTAAATATTTGTCCATACACTGGGGGAGCGAATGTGCCCTAGATTATCAATCTTCTGGGGTCGGAGACACCTTTAAAGTTCAGTTTTCGGGCAAGGTTCCCAGCAGCAGAAAGTTCCACGTCCTTCCTAGCTCACAGCATCACGTGACCTCTCAAACCTGATAATATTTTAAAGTAAAACACTTGGGGCCTAGTATTCAGAAAATGTCAAGCTCCTAAATTTATGTCCTGTTTTCATCCAGACTTAGGAGCTGAAAATTCATTGTAATTTAAGAGCTTAAAAGTTATGCTTATAAATTTAGACCTGTCATTCTTATGCCTAGATTTATGAGACTAATTTATGAAGCTAGTACTGAAAATCATTGTTAAGCTCCTAACTTTTTTTCCCTGCCTTAAATCCATCCCTGTTGCCACCTACTTTTTATTCTCCTAAATTTAAGAGGTTTTAGTGAACTTTTGAGTAAAAATATGACCCAGCCCTGGTAAATTTTCAGAGGCCAATTTATCTTCCGAAGGCTACTGAAAACAGATCTGTTCAAGAAGGCATACCAAAAACACCCATCTTAAACACCAAAAAGTAAGACTTCACACGACATAGACATAATTGAAATCTTATCACTTGACCAACCTCCTTACCACTAATGAATAAGCATAACCACTTCAATCTCTATGTCGAATATGGTCTCGCCATAGTCGATGACCTAAAGAATGATACAACCCAATTTCGTACTCAGGAACGTTCATGTATTACCATAATTTATTCTTCCTTAACATATATATGCACATGATATATATATCTATACCATGATCTGTTCACGTATGTTATGTTACATGTATGTTACCATGTACGTATGCAACTTAACACATTACCATTTGTAATTCTGTTACCCGGAAATGGCAACCGCCATTACGGCAAATGTAAGCCACATTGAGCCTGCAAATTGTTGGGAAAATGTGGGCTACAAATAAATAAATAAATGAACATTAATCTCAAAGATAGGAGCATAAATCCTTTGAATATTGGGTCCTTGCCTACTAACATTACATATTTAATGCACCCAAGTTGTTTGCCTGAGCTCATGGACTGTAAGTGAAAGTTGCATAATATGACTGTGTCCTTGGAGACCAGAATTGTGCTTATTAATGCTCCCTACAGGCAGATTGCACTGTCGTTCACGTAGGCAATTATTTCTTGAGAGGTCTGTAGATCTTTAGAGTTGGGCAACTTCATAGCACTGTGTGCGTTTGGATTTTATTATTTTCTTTTCCAAATCCAAGCTCAAGATGAGTTACAAATTTATAGTTGGTAGGTCTCTGCCCAGGAGGGATTACACGGGTGGTAAGTTTTTACCTTAGGTAACGGAGGGTGAAGTAGGTTTCAAACCCTGGCTTCCATGGCTCTCAGTCGGCTGCTCCTCTGTTCTCAGTGTAAGGGTTTATTGGTATGTAGCTTGCTTCTCTTCTAATGAACTTCTGCCATTTTTCATTTCCTTTGCTGGAATGTTAGACATTCAAATGAAATGATTCCATATGATGTAAGGAATCCTGTGCAGAAGGAATGGATCCTCAGAAGCTTAGCCGAGATTGGGAGGCGGGGCTGGTGTTTGGGTGGTGGGGCTAGTTCTGGGCAAGACTTCTACGGTCTGTGTCCTGAAAGTGGCAGATACAAATCGAGGAAAGGTATACACAAGAAGTAGCACATGTGAGTTTATCTTGTTGGGCAGACTAGATGGACCGTGCTGGTGTTTTTCTGCCGTCATCTACTATGTTACTATGATATGAGGACAGAAAATCCTTTTTTTATATAAAATTAAGGGCACACTAGCATTTTTAACACATCCTAATGATTATAATGCGCTAAACACGAAAGTCGCCCATAGAAACATATGGACAACCAGCGTTTAGCGTGATCTAATAACGCTAGCGCACTTTAGTAAACAGGGCCCTAAGTTGAGGGCATTAAACTCAAGAGATGTACCACTGTACAAGCCTAATTTATATTATCTAGCATGTAAGGTCAGGCTTAGCTTTCCAGAAAAAGATTAAATTAGAGGCCCTTTTTTTACTAAGCTGTGTTAGGCGCTAATGTGCCCCTGTCGCAGCTTAAAATGGCATTCCACAGGACGTGCTCAGGCGTCCTGTTAAGCGCCAAATATGAGCATACAAACCATGCGTTACATTTTGTAAAAACTTTGTTTTTAAAAACTGGTTCACCCTCAAGTGTGGAATATGGTGAAAGGGGAGTGCTTTGAAACAGCTATTGGCGAAACGTGTCGGCACTGATTACTCAGATAACTGAAGCTTTTCTTGATTTTTATATGAAAAAAATAAATAAGAAAAATATGCTGCACTAATAAAATGAATATCAACAGTAATTGATGGTACCGATGAAGATGATGAAACTTTTTCAAATTCCCATAAAAAGTGTCAGGAATAGCATCGCTGAGGAACCATACCTTATAAGATTATTGAAAAATGCTTATTTGTGGGGACCTGAATATGAGTACTACGTGTGCTATTTATTTTTTACTAGCAGTTGAGCCCGTAAAAACGGGCTGGTATTGGGGTTTTCCTTCCTTCCCCCTCCCCGCGAGGTCGCCACCGCTACCGTTCCTCCCCCCCCCCCCCCGGAGTCGCCGCCATCCCTCCACCCGGCCCGGGCCCTCTCTCTCTCCGCTACTAAACTTACACATCCATTCGCCGGAGCGCAGCACGCACATCAGCTGAGCTGCCATCGGCCCTTCCTTCTCTGCCTGTGTCCCGCCCTCCTGTGACGTAACGTCAGCGAGGGCGGGACACAGGCAGGGAAGGAAGGCCGATGGCAGCTCAGCTGATGTGCATGCTGCGTTCCGGCGAATGGATGTGTAAGTTTAGTAGCGGAGAGAGGGCCCGGGCCGGGTGTGTGTGTGGGGGGGGGGGGGGGGGTAACGGTAGCGGTGACCTCGGGTGGGCGGGTGCGGTATCAACCTCGCGGCGCAGTTTCCCCTCTCTGTCCCGCCCTCGTCATCACGTATTGACGCGGGGGCGGGACAGAGAGGGAAGTCTCTACTGCACATTTGCGAGTGAGTCGGTCACTCGCCGTTTATATGTTTGATTTTTCTTACATTTGTACCCCGTGCTTTCCCACTCATAGCAGGTTCAATGCAGCTTACATATTATATACAGGTTCTTATTTGTACCTGGGGCAATGGAGGGTTAAGTGACTTGCCCAGAGTCACAAGGAGCTGCCTGTGCCTGCAGTGGGAATCGAACCCAGCTCCCCAGGACCAGAGTCCACCACTCTAACCACTAGGCCACTCCTCCACTCCACTCCAATGGCTTTGCAACGTTAGTGCAAAGCCATTGATAACAAGAAAGGGAAAATTGGCCATTTTACTGCTGCGGTAAAAATGGCCTTAGCATGTTGGGGAAAGCCCCACGTAAGGTCAGCTTTTACCACTGCTTAGTACTACTACTACTTAACATTTCTAGAGCGCTACTAGATTTCCCGGGTAGAGGTGTAGAGGTTAGGTGCCGAAGGCGACATTGAAGAGGTGGGCTTTAAGCAGAGATTTGAAGATGGGGAGGGAGGGGGCCTGACGTATGGGCTCGGGGAGTTTGTGCCACGCGTGGGGTGAGGCGAGGCAGAAAGGGCGGAGCCCGGAGTTGGCGGTGGTGGAGAAGGGTACTGAAAGGAGGGATTTGTCTTGAGCGGAGGTTACGGGTAGGAACGTAAGGGGAGATGAGGGTTGAGCGGTAAGGAGGGGCTGCAGATTGAGTACATTTGTAGGTTAGTAGCAGAAGCTTGAATTGAATGCGGTACCTGATCGGAAGCCAATGAAGTGACTTGAGGAGAGGGGTGATGTGAGTGTATCGGTTCAGGCGGAAGATAAGACGTGCAGCAGAGTTCTGAACGGGACTGACGGGGGGATAGGTGGCTAAGTGGGAGACCAGTGAGGAGTAGGTTGCAGTAGTCAAGGCGAGAGGTAACGAGAGAGTGAATGAGAGTTCGGGTGGTGTGCTCAGAGAGGAAAGGGCGGATTTTGCTAATGTTATAGAGGAAGAAGCAACAGGTCTTGGCTATCTGCTGGATGTGCGCAGAGAAGGAGAGGGAGGAGTCGAAGATGACACTGAGGTTGCGGGCAGATGAGATGGGGACGATGAGGACCTCTTAATTTTAATAGACTCAAATAGACTGTTTACTTTTCATAAGCAGTTGTAGTAATATTGTCCTTGGTAATCTTTCAGATTTCACATCTAGTAATTTGGGTGTGGGTCCATCAGGTTTAACCACCCACCATAATGGATGCAAGAGTGTCTATAAATAGCCTGGTACGTATGTTTCATATTCAGATTACAAAAAAAAAAAAAAAATTACCCTACTTACAATGGTAATGTGAAGAATTGGGAGAAGTGGGACAGGAAGGAGGGTTGGCAGTGATAAGATGACAAGCAGGCAGTGGTAGTGAGTTTCAGAGCCCATGTTAAAGTTCTTTATGTTGGTATTGAAGTGGCTGATCATTTCATGTTCTTGGATAGTTCTGTACTTAATTTTTAGTATCCTCTTCATAAGGTGATTGATTCAGTGGACTACGTCAGGAAAACTGTTATTCGGTGTTGGCCTTGCTCTACTTTGATATATGTTGTCTTTTAACGCCTGGCCTGTTTCACCAGCGTAGATTCCCTGTTCACCATTTTGTGCATTGAATAATGTATACTGGGTTAGAGGAGCAGCATGAATAGCATTCCCATGTGAGTAACTCTGGGCTCCTGTGATTTGTGCTGTCACGGTTTGCAGCATGGTGTATTGCAGGGATTTATTCTTTTTTTCTGCCTGTGTTTCTGTTAGACGCTTGCTTAGTAGTCTGTGCTCAGGTTAAGTGGTTGCTGTAGGGCTAACAATGAGGGACAAGGAAATATTTTTAATTAAAAGGCATAATTTCCAAAATGCTAAGCAGCTTGTTTACTTGCTCCTTATCTTTTAAGGAGCAAGTTAGTCAGACTAGCGTCTTATAATTTGCTAGTAAAAAAGGCCCGTTTTTTAACGCAATGAAACGGGCGCTAGCAATGTAATGAGTTCCTGCCATTAATGTTTCCACGGTTGTATTCTGAATATAATTGTTGTTTACATGTGTAAGATTTCTTTATATACAATAGTTTTTGTGTAAACTGTGTTACAATGTGGTAAAAGTTTTCCTTGTTCAGGCCCTTCAATCAGTTTAACAATCACATCAGAAGAGCTCCTTACTCGTGAGAATGGAACATACAGTTGCCCATGTGAGAGACTGAGAGTGACAGTGTGTTTTACAGACAGTGTAAGAGAGAGATACACAGAGTGATTGTGTGTGTGTGTGTGTGTGTGTGATGTGTGTGAGTGACAAAGTGATTAAATGTTTGTCTTCCCTTCCGTTCTGTGCACTTACCTCCACTGATGTTCCTACCTCCCTGTATATGATTGTTTGTTAGAGATTCAGTCCACTCCACTTCCCTCCTCCAAGTTCCGTTCTGTCTGATTGGTGAGGGTGGGGACAGTGAGAGCCAATGAAACGCTGAACTACAGACTTACGAACCCTATACTGCCAGTGTCACGGAGTCAGCTTCAGAACGTTGGAGGTGCTTTTTATTATATAGGATGGATGTTGTTGAAACTGATGTTGAGTGCATTTGATTTCTGGGTGGTTGTTCAGTTGTTGATTTTGTCATAATTGGATTACTTGCAAAGCCTTATATTTAGGGTTGGCTAAAACATGGTATAGGGCTGCATGGTTGATCGTAAATGGGGGGTGGGGCTTCAAAATTTGAACATGTGGCACCAATGTTGTTGAGTCTTCACTGGCTACCAGTACAGTATCGTATTCAGTACAAAATGTTGACTCTGGTTTATCAAGCACTGTATGCATTAGCTTCTTGGTATTTGGGTCAGGTAATGCAGTTATATGTTCTGCCCTGTAATTTGAGATCTGACAATGAAAGACGTCTTGTGGTACCAGCTCTTAATATCATTCATTATTCCGATACATCGGCATGTGCTTTTTTCTGTTGCAGCAGGATAATTACTATGGAATAAGCTTCCAGGGCAACTCAGATTCTGTTCAACTTTGCAGCGGTTTAAGAAAAATTTAAAAACCTATTTGTTTTGCAGGCTTTTCCCTCTATGTAAACTATTTGGGGGGGGGGATGATAAGTGACATCTGAAAATTATTATGATTGAGGAAGGCAGATAACACTGACACCAGATTCTTTTATTTGATTATTATATTTTGTTTTGTTTTTTGTGTGTGTTTTTATTGAATTATGTATGCTTATGATTTTTGTAAGCTGCTTAGTGGTAAGTGGAGTAAACTTTTAAAAATAATTTTTTCCCCCTAGCTCAGAGTCCTCCTCTGCTTTCAACAGTTACTGTTTGCAGTATTCTCCTAGGACCTTTTGAATGGTTGCAGATTTTACTGACCACCCGGCTAATTTAACAGAAAGTTTTATACCATTGAGTTATTTAAGAATCTTCTGAAAGTATACTTATATTTCAGGCATTCACAGCAGTCTGTGTCTCTGCACTGATTTCTGTTACGGCGCCTTTTTGAAAATTGTTCTGAGCTTTTATGGGCATTCGTTTGCTCATAAAAGCCTTTTCTGTTTTTCTTAGTTTTGAACATGTGTGTATACCTGTAATCCACCTAGGTGGGATATAAATACATAAACACTGCACCCCCCACTCACCTGGCAAACATTTCCAGCAGGAACACTGCATTTGTACTGCTGATAGGTAGAGCACAGTTGAGTTTTTGGTTGAAAGTGGGATGTTTGAAAATGGGGATATATGTGGCCTGTTGGAACAGTGCAGCAGCATGTTCCTTCCTTTTGAATAGTGAACTCACTTTCCTAATTTCTTATGTTTTGTGGACTGGATCATCATCGTCTTGAGATGTAAAGACCCGTGTTCAAGTCCATTTAAAACTGTGCTTGGAAAGATATTTAACGCTTAGGGTGGGTTTTGTACTAAATTAGAACAAAGCTGAGATATTGGACACTCTGAAGTGAAACGTAAAAGGAAGTGCAGTTTAATTGCACAGTCACCCAGGGTGATTGTTTAGGATTTTATATCCGTGTTTGAGATTTACTGCCAAATTTTCAAGGCAGAATGGAAAAGTACCAGCACATGTTCTGTGCATAAATATTGGCCTCATGAAAATTTTATGAATAGAAAAATTTTGCAAGGTTCGTATTTTTTGCACAGATGTTGACACTTTTATTTATTTATTTTTGGACATATACGTATCGTATTGAAGCCGCCGTTACTGCAGAACCTTTGCGTGAATGGCTCTGGCTTCCCATGATTAGCACGCATGTTCTGCGCGCTTTCAGTTTGCATTGACATGGAGTGTTTGCTCGCTAAGCTGATGGTAGAAGCTGCACACTCAGCCGTTAGCGTGCGGCTGTACTGCATGGCCTTCTGCATCGACCTCTCGGTTAGTGCTTATTTTCTTAGTTCCCTAAACTAAAGCAACCTGATTGTATTATACCAGCTCTTTGCATTGTCAAGTAAACAAATTGTACCAGTGTAGCAAAACTTTAAAGTTCCACTACAGGACTAGTTAAAAAGAAGAAACATCAGTTGGTAGTTAAAAAAACAAGAAGATCAGTTCCCTTCCTCTCCACCAGCCACTTGATTGTACTTTTCAGTTCATTCCTAAAGAGTTTATTATTAAAGTTTGAGAGCTCTTTTGTTTTAGCATAAAATGGAGGTGAGTCATCCACTCTCTTGTTACCTCTCGCCTTGACTACTCCAACCTACTCCTCACTGGTCTCCCACTTAGCCACCTATCCCCCCTTCAGTCCATTCAGAACTCTGCTGCACGTCTTATCTTCCGCCTGAACCGATACACTCACATCACCCCTCTCCTCAAATCACTTCATTGGCTTCCGATCAGGTACCGCATTCAATTCAAGCTTCTGCTACTAACCTACAAATGTACTCGATCTGCAGCCCCTCCTTACCTCTCTACCCTCATCTTCCCTTACGTTCCTACCCGTAACCTCCGCTCTCAAGACAAATCCCTCCTGTCAGTACCCTTCTCCACCACCGCCAACTCCAGGCTCCGCCCTTTCTGCCTCGCCTCACCCCACGCGTGGAACAAACTCCCCGAGCCCATACGTCAGGCCCCCTCCCTCCCCATCTTCAAATCTCTGCTTAAAGCCCACCTCTTCAATGTCACCTTCGGCACCTAACCTCTACACCTCTACTCAGGAAATCTAGACTGCCCAACTTGACATTTCGTTCTTTAGATTGTAAGCTCATTTGAGCAGGGACCGTCCGTCTTTGTTGATTTTGTACAGCGCTGCGTAACCCTAGTAGCGCTCTAGAAATGTTAAGTAGTAGTAGTAAACCTAGTGGTTAGATCAGTGGGCAGAGAACTAGGGACTTCCACATACAAATTCCCCTTCTCCACTCTTAGCAAGTCGCTTAACCCTCTATTTGCCTTGGGTACAGAGCTTAGATTGTAAGCCATTTTGGGTATAGATTCGGAAAGGTTAGAAATTGTGCCTAATAGCAGATTTCACCTGTGTTGATCCTTCTCACAATCCCATGCAGGCTTCATACTGGTATGTCAAGCATGAACAGTTTAAAAACGAATTTGGAAATATTTTCAAATGCACCCCATTTCTTTCAAAATCTCACATGTACATTAAAAAGCACAGGGCAAGAAAGAGAGAAGATATTTTAGGATTAGATCAGAGGCAGAAGCAATGATGTCAAGACTGCTGTGGAGTGGCCTAGTGGTTAGGGTGGTGGACTTTGGTCCTGGGGAACTGAGGAACTGAGTTTGATTCCCACTTCAGGCACAGGCAGCTCCTTGAGACTCTGGGCAAGTCACTTAACCCTCCATTGCCCCATGTAAGCTGCATTGAACCTGCCATGAGTGGGAAAGCGCAGGGTACAAATGTAACAAAAATAAAATAGATACTATTGGAGATTCTACATGGAATGTTGCTACTCTTTGAGATTCTACATGGAATGTTGCTACTCTTTGAGATTCTACATGGAATGTTGCTACTATTGGAGATTCCACATGGAATGTTGCTATTCTACTAGCAACATTCCATGTAGAAGGCTGCGCAGGCTTCTGTTTCTGTGAGTCTGACGTCCTGCACGTACGTGCAGGACGTCAGACTCACAGAAGCAGAAGCCTGCGCGGCCACATTGGTGATCTGCAAGGGCCGACTTCTACATGGAATGTTGCTAGTGGAATAGCAACATTCCATGTAGAATCTCAAATAGTAGCAACAGTGGAGGAGTGGCCTAGTGGTTAGGGTGGTGGACTTTGGTCCTGGGGAACTGAGGAACTGAGTTGGATTCCCACTTCAGGCACAGGCAGCTCCTTGAGACTCTGGGCAAGTCACTTAACCCTTCATTGCCCCATGTAAGCTGCATTGAACCTGCCATGAGTGGGAAAGCGCTTTTGTTACAAATGTAACAAAAATAAAATAGATACTATTGGAGATTCTACATGGAATGTTGCTACTATTTGAGATTCTACATGGAATGTTGCTACTCTTTGAGATTCTACATGGAATGTTGCTACTATTGGAGATTCTACATGGAATGTTGCTATTCCACTAGCAACATTCCATGTAGAAGGCTGCGCAGGCTTCTGTTTCTGTGAGTCTGATGTCCTGCACGTATGTGCAGGACGTCAGACTCGCAGAAGCCTGCGCGGCCACATTGGTGATCTGCAAGGGCCGACTTCTACATGGAATGTTGCTAGTGGAATAGCAACATTCCATGTAGAATCTCAAATAGTAGCAACAGTGGAGGAGTGGCCTAGTGGTTAGGGTGGTGGACTTTGGTCCTGGGGAACTGAGGAACTGAGTTTGATTCCCACTTCAGGCACATGCAGCTCCTTGTGACTCTGGGCAAGTCACTTAACCCTCCATTGCCCCATGTAAGCCGCATTGAGCCTGCCATGAGTGGGAAAGCGCGGGGTACAAATATATTTTTTTAAAAAAAACTACTTTAATGCCTTCTTTACCCCCTTTTTGCCTGCCACAAGCACATTTTGTAGCTACGTCCGAGGGCTCTGTTGCAGCCACAGCGAGGTGTGAATGAAAGTTAAGTCCAGAGACAGAGAGAAGTCCTCCTATATTTGTCCATGTAAAACTGGTAAAATCTGGTCTCTTCAAAAGCTGGAATTAAAGATTATATGCAGCCAAAGTGGATTTAATATGGTTCATCCTGTATGGACCTAAGCAGGTGTTCTTATCATTTAAGTGTCTCATTTTATTTTTTTTTCTCTCTCTTTTATTTTAAGGCACCTGTTACAAATTCCAAAAGAAGATTGGATCATGACTGGCCTGAAATGGTGATCAACTGCAAAACATCTAGCAAGTGAAAACATTCGTTTTATTTGGGACTTTTAAAATATTTTTTGCTGTTAAACTTTTTATATATATAAAAACAATGTACTGCCTTCAGTGGCTATTGCCTGTGCTTCTTATCCCCAAGCCCCTAAACCCAGCTTTATGGTTCAGCCACTCCATGTTCATGGGCTTCTACTTGCTGAGCTTTTTGCTGGAGAGAAAGCCCTGTACGATCTGTGCCTTGGTATTTCTGGCAGCTTTGTTCCTCGTCTGCTACAGCTGCTGGGGGAACTGCTTCCTGTACCACTGCAGTGACTCCCACCTGCCTGAATCCGCCCATGATCCCAGCATAGTTGGAACCTAGTAAGCCCTTTCCAGAAGCTCGTTTTACGCTTTTGCAAGCCTGGGATAGAAGACACTACGGTATTTGGATGATAGGTACCTATTATTGACCATGTTTATAGACGCTGATGACACAAATTCTGGCTTGTAATTTCTCCTCCATCCCTTAGCCCGTGAGATATCGCCCTTGGGCTGTTTATCTTCCACTTGGGCTTACTGATGGCTTGCAGTGCGAAGCGGGCTTACTGGCAGATGTGTTTTTCTACAATTTCTTCAGGAACAGAGGTTGGCCTTCGTGTGGCGGAGGACACCGTGCAATGCAATCCGTCTTGACTGTGGCGTCTGCTGATGATTTACCAGAATATGCATCGGAGCACAAAAATACCTAAATAAGGGTCCGGTGCTGTATCCCAGACCGGCCTGGTTTCGTGGCTGCTGAAATAATTGTTTAACTTGCATGGAGTGAATTTGGGTCCTTCTCCTCCGACTTGTGCAGTATTGGCCAAGATGGGAAATTGCATGCGTCTGCAGTTGTTCCTGCCTTTTTACGTTCAACATGTTTGAATATACCTGACCCTTGTGTGCACACATATTGCATCCCACCCCATGAATTTGCTAACAAGAACAAAAAAAAAAGAAAGACACCCCCCCCCCCCCCCCCCCCCATATATTAAGCCAATGTAGGTGTCGGACATTCTTCTAGTTTGACACAAACAACTTTCAGGTATTTGGCCTCCCAGTATCCAAGGCATGCTCTGCACCATGATTTTTGCTTAATTGGGGGGTTTTTTTGCTACAGTTTCTTGGTTCATCCTGTTTAAACTGAGGTCTGGCCTTAATTTGAACAGTAATTTTTTGTTGTGCATGAAGTGTTTTAGAACTCAGTGTTCTTGGCCTTTCTGTGGCCAGCCAATGGTAAAATAATGTGTTTTTTGTTTTTTTTTAAGAGCAGGGATGTCAGTACTTAAATCGTCACCCACATAGCAGCCACTGGGGCTTTGTAGCATATGGTTAAGTAAACATGAAACAGCCGCCTTGCCAAAATTAAATCAGACATGTTAGGGAATACATGGAAAACATGCCGCATTGCAGTTAAGAATGAATTGCTTATTTTTTGGTTTCCCCCCTTCTTTCTTTCTTTTTTTTTTTTTTAATCCATACAGTTAAATGAGAAACTGTTGAGCAAATTACTGTATTCTGCTTGTGCTTGCCTGACTTTGGAAATCACAGGCTTAGAAAAACTTCGGGTTACTTTGCTGCTTCTACATTTTCCTGGTACACAAGCATCAGTGGCAGAGGAAAAAAAAGAAACAAAATGCTGTTTAGAAATGTAAGTGGAATAGAACCAGTAACTGAGTTACTGTGCATTTATTTGGGATGACTGCTTAGAGCATCTTCTTTTGGCGATTGTTCAATGCACCACTGTTCAAACCTGTTTAATAAAGCTTTATAAACTTTGAATTGAATAATGGAACCTAGCAAGCGGTGGTCAGTATTGCTGAAGGAGATTGGCAGTTTTCCAGTGCTTTACGTTCTACCCTTCCACCATTCTGATCTGTTTGTTTTTAAAGTACACTTTGGAAGGTCGGAGGGACAACTGTTTGAATTTATTCTGAATTTTATTACGTAGCTTGCCACTATTCCAGAACCTGTGGGATAGTTGTGTCCATTGACCAGCAGGTGGCGATAGAAGATGCCAAGAGAGATTTCTCAGCTCAGTTTTCGGGTTTCTATATCCAGCAGTGCATGGACACGCTTTTCAACAGGTACTTAATTGGCGCTGATACATACTATTCTGTAGAGAGAAACGATAGATAATATAGGGAAACTGGTTCCTTCTTATTAAAGTAAACATATAAATATGGAAACACAGTCATAGGTAAGCATCAAAAAAGTATTCTTAAAGGAGGAAAACACCTCAAGAAGCACCTCTATCTTGTAACAACAGGCAGAGGGCTAGGGCTTCTTCATCATAGGCTAAAAACCTCCTTCTTTGCTTCTCTTATCTTCTTAGCAAATGGAGAAGCATAACCTTAATGCACTAGATAATTACTTAACTTAGGCAGGTAAGCTAGCCTTCTTCAGCTGAGACCGTGGTCAACAGGCCCCGTTTCGCTTCTGCAGGTGTTCCGATTGGCTGAGAATGACAGCGTGTGACGTCAGGGGTACTATGTATGGCCGCCATGTTGAAGATATCGCTGCCTTCATGCAACCGTCGGCAAATAGAACGGACTGTAAGCAAAAGTTTTCTGTTCATAAAGAAGTTTGATATGAACAGTGTTTTAATATTCCGTTTTTCTTTATGTGACTAGCCGTTGAGCCCGTAAAAACGGGCTAGTAAAGGAAGGGGGGGTTGAAAGGCCCCCCCGGGTAGGTCGCCTCTGCCGCCCCTCCACCCGGGCCGGGTACGTGGCTTCACTATTCAAACCGCCGGAACGCAGCACACAGCTCATCTGAGCTGCCGTCTGCCTTCCTTCTCTGCGTGTGTTCCGCCCTCGTGTGACGTAACGTCGGCGAGGGTGGGACACAGGCAGGTAAGGAAGGCCGACGGCAGCTCAGATGAGCTGTGTGCTGCGTTCCAGCGGTTTGAATAGTGAAGCCAGGTACCCAGGCCGGGTGGAGGGTGGGTGGCGGCGGCGACTCCGGGTGGGTGGGGGGAGCGGTAGCGGCAACGCTGGAGGGGGGAGCGGTGGCGGCGGCGGTTCCCTCACTCGCAGGTGCGCAGGTTCCCTCGCTGTCACGCCCCCGTCATCACGTATTGACGCGGGGGCGGGACAGAGAGGGTCTCTACTGCGCATGTTGCGAGTGAGTACGCCTCTGTCATTTATATGTTTTGATAGTATTGAAGACCTGTGGTTCTGAAGCAGCAGAAGCGAAACCGGGGCCTGTTGACCACGGTCTCAGCTGAAGAAGGCTAGCTTACCTGCCTAAGTTAAGTAATTATCTAGTGCATTAAGGTTATGCTTCTCCATTTGCTAAGAAGATAAGAGAAGCAAAGAAGGAGGTTTTAGCCTATGATGAAGAAGCCCTAGCCCTCTGCCTGTTGTTACAAGATAGAGGTGCTTCTTGAGGTGTTTTCCTCCTTTAAGAATACTCTTTTGATGCTTACCTATGACTGTGTTTCCATATTTATATGTTTACATACTGTTCTGTAACAGTGGGCACCTAGATTGGATCGTGTGTGACTCAAAAGGGGGGCATGGCCACGGAGCCTTTCTGGGATATTCAGAAGCACTGAGTTTTCCGTTCCTTTTATAGAATCTGGCCCATAGTGTGTAATTTCAAGGGGGGTGCCTAAGTTCCATTATAGAATTGCCCCAATAGAGATAATATGTGCCCTAGCAAAGGAGCCTGACTGCCTATGCGGCAGCTATTTCTGCAGTAGCTACCGTTTTGGAGGGGTGTTTCATAGCACACAATATCACCTGTTAAGCTTTGATCATATCTGTCCATCCATGCACACATATTGCACAGGAGCAATGAGGTGGCTGGAGGCCAGTCCCTGCCACCTGAAGTTTTTCTGCACAGTTGGAGGAGGAAATGATGGAACAGAGGCAGCTGAGGATCATCTCATCTCTTCCCCAAAGGGTGAGCAGTGACTGCAAGAAAGGGCTAACCAGCACTAAAAATGACACTGATGTGTGTACGAATACAGACACCCTCCCGCATGTCCCACACCCATACTGCAACTAATGTACATCAACTCCCTACTTCACCTGTTCTGCAAGACACACTTCACTAGACCCTGACTGAAACCAGGACCTTTAGTTTCTGCTGAAACCCAATCTGTGACTGAAATTGGCTGCTTGGTTCTGTCAGAAGCTGAAAATGAAACTATTGGACCCTCAGTGGCAGCCCCCTCCTGGGCCTACATTTTCATTGGTGAGTGGTGGGTATAGGAGCACCCCCACTTGCTCATGCATACAGCTAGCTCCAAGTGAAAATGGCTTCAGTAGGACTGCTGTGGGAAGTTCTGACAGCCAGCTTGAGAGTGGAACCAACAAGAGCAAGTGAGGATCTGGCATTTTTGCCTGAAATTGAAACCCAAATTTTGAGCAGGTTTTGGTGCTGAATTCAAAACCGAGCTTGTCAGCTGCTATACTTTACTGCACTCCTCCTAAGAGAGTCCCTCACACCTTACCTATTAGACAAAGTCACTGGAAGGGGGAGGGGGTGAAAGGAAAACAATGGGTCCTACCAGCTACACAAACAGAACCATTAACATACATGTACTTTTATCCATAGAGTGCAATTTTCAAATAGTCTATTGACCCTGGTAAATAGCTTGCAAATTGCCATCCTGTGTGTGTGTGTACACTAGAGATCGACAAGGGCTCTGTCCCCATCTGCACAAGCCTCAAACACTTATGATTTTCTTTTTATTAAAGTATGTAAAAAGGTACAATTTTCTGTATAACTGTTTACAAATCACAAAAATAACAGCGAGAAACTTTAATAACCCCCCACTACCCTCTTCTCTTTCAACCCCAAAAATAGCTGATTGCTGTGATCCTAAGGGACCTTAATCCACCCTGTTAAAATGTCCAGGGGTACAAAATACAACCCGTTCTGTGTGCCCTAGAGGTGAAGCAATAGGCTCTATGAAGCACTGTTATTCATTCACATTAAAAAAAAAATCAAAGTCATCTACAATCTCAGGATTCAGCCTAGCTCTCCTGTCTACCACAGTCCTTCCCCCGATAGAAAATGGCTTTGCAGAAGATGTGCTGACAGCAGGAACGAGCAGGATCCTCTGCCAGTTTTGGACAGCACCTTTGCTTGTGTTAAAAAAAAAAAAAAAAAAATCAAAACAGCATCGTCTGCATCACATGAACTTTGAACTTAAATAACTGTCCAATTCATTAACAATAGCCTTCAAAGGAGCCATAAATGTCACTCATAAAACTGCTAACATCCATTTTAATTATTTTTTTTTGGTGGTGGGGGGGGGGGGTCTTCCACAGCTGTGACACTTTCTGGGAATATGGATGGTGGAGGATCCTAAGTTATTGATGTTGATGGACTTGAGCCTTCCATTTCAATCTGGTTTTGGGTACAGTCTTCTCAAAGAGTCGATTGCCTGTGTGTGTGTGTGTGTGTTTTGTTTTGTTTTGTTTTTTACATCGTGGGTGTAGAAGAGAACCTATAGCGTGTAGTAGAGGATCAGGAAAATAGGGGTCAATTAAGTGTTGAAAATGCTTTCCGATGCCAGCAACAGCGGATGAATCTGTTGCAGTAACAGTACTTGAGCAGCTGGGCATGTGATGAAAGGACGTTGCAGATGGTAGGAGTCTGATCAGCAGACAAGAGTCTAGTCGCCACATTAAAGGCAGACAAGACACAAATTCTGTCATTGAACAGTGTTTCTTTTAAATCCAAAAGCAGCTTCTACCGTTTATCATTGAATTCAGTTGCCAATTGTCTAAGATATGTTAAGTTTTTACATACTGATATCAGTATTTTATAGATGGTTAAAACCCAGTGCTTATCCCTGGAGATAAATAGCATTGGAATTTTCCTACCTTTTGAGATTGTTCTGACTTGGATTGGCCACTCTTAGAAACAGGACGCTGGGCTAGATGGACCTTTGGTCTGCCCCAGAAAGGCAGCTTATGCTCTTAAAAGGAACAAGTAGTGGGAGCAGGACCTCATCCTAGAGTCCATTGGGGGCATCAAAAGTGTTCTTCCAACCCCCAAATGGTAGTACTGCAAGACAAATGCTAGAACATTAGAGGTACCATTTAGAATTTGGGTATTAACAGGGCATTTGGTGCCTATCCCACTCGATAAGGAAGACCCATGAGCTGGGGAGAATTAGCGATGTAGGGCCAGTCCAGGGCTATGGGGAGGGGGGGGGGGGGGTGCCATCAACTTCTGCACCTGTCTCTTAAGACCACCCAGATCTAACTGGGCTGGTGTGAAAATCAATAGGAACATTTTTGTTATAGAAGTTATCAATAGAAATCAAACAAAATAAAACATGGAAAAGAAAATAAGATGATACCTTTTTCATTGGACATAACTTAATACATTTCTTGATTAGCTTTCGAAGGTTGCCCTTCTTCCTCAGATCGGAAATAAGCAAATGTGTTAGCTGACAGTGTATATAAGTGAAAACATTCAAGCATTACTATGACAGTAAAATAGATACTATTGGAGATTCTACATGGAATGTTGCTACTATTGGAGATTCTACATGGAATGTTGCTATTCCACTAGCAACATTCCATGTAGAAGGCTGCGCAGGCTTCTGTTTCTGTGAGTCTGACGTCAGAAGCAGAAGCCTGCGCGGCCACATTGCTGATCTACAAGGGCCGACTTCTACATGGAATGTTGCTAGTGGAATAGCAACATTCCATGTAGAATCTATAGAAATCAAACAAAATAAAACATGGAAAAGAAAATAAGATGATACCTTTTTCATTGGACATAACTTAATACATTTCTTGATTAGCTTTCGAAGGTTGCCCTTCTTCCTCAGATCAGAAATAAGCAAATGTGTTAGCTGACAGTGTATATAAGTGAAAACATTCAAGCATTACTATGACAGTAAAATAGATACCATTGGAGATTCTACATGGAATGTTGCTACTATTGGAGATTCTACATGGAATGTTGCTATTCCACTAGCAACATTCCATGTAGAAGGCTGCGCAGGCTTCTGTTTCTGTGAGTCTGACGTCCTGCACGTACGTGCAGGACGTCAGACTCACAGAAGCAGAAGCCTGCGCGGCCACATTGCTGATCTACAAGGGCCGACTTCTACATGGAATGTTGCTAGTGGAATAGCAACATTCCATGTAGAATCTATAGAAATCAAACAAAATAAAACATGGAAAAGAAAATAAGATGATACCTTTTTCATTGGACATAACTTAATACATTTCTTGATTAGCTTTCGAAGGTTGCCCTTCTTCCTCAGATCGGAAATAAGCAAAACATACATGTTATAGAAGTAAAATTTTTGAGGCACACCCAAGCTACACCACCTTAAATCTCTGCATCCCAGTGGTTCCACATGTGCAAATAGCAACTTCCTAAAACGATTTGCTTGTATCTGCAATCTAAATGGCCTCGTCAGTGTAGGCTTTTTAAGTTGTTTATATTTATTGTTACTTCTAAAAACGATTTCTCGGCAACAAACCCTTTCATATCAGGTCACCTAAATGTAAGCATGTAACTTTATAGAACACTGTCCTAGATACTTATATGACGAAATGACAGTGTCATGCCTTACCACTGTTCTATAATTTGTGCAGAAATGGTTTCCCCCCGGCTTCTGGCTATGGTACCCAGATTTGTGTATGAATTAACAAGTCCCTTAACGAGCAATAATTGGATGCTAGTAACCAATTATTGAAGTTGATTGGCAATCATTGAAAGTTGCATGCACATCTGGCTGCGTGCTATTTTGTAACGTGTGGCACCTAACTCCACTCGTGTGTAACTCAAAAGGGGGCGTAGCCATGGTCTGAGAACTGGCGCATGTAGTTATAGAGTACCGCCTCAGCATGCCTAACTTGGGTGCCAGGTGTAAATCTGGTGTTTAAAGTTAGATGTGGGAATCGGCGTGAAGTGTTATTCTGTAAAGCGCATGCACCAATTTTTGTGCGCCATTTATAAAATTCCCTCCTTAGTGCATAAGTGTGTGTGTGTGTGTGGGGGGGGGGGGGTTCACAGGCGAGGTGCCTGAGTGTGTCGTAGGCAGGGCTGACATTTACACAGGCCGCTTACTGCAGTTTACGCATTGTAAATGTCGGCCATGGAGCTGGGCTAAATGTGCACATCCTACAGCTAGGTTTGCCACAGATGCTGTACGCTACTATTCTATAAGAACACATGCGTTAAGTGTTCTCAGAGAATGGGCTCACTGCCCGCACAAATCTGGTGCCCTGTTATCAAACTGTGCCCTAGTGATGTCCGTTGTAGCATTTCACACCTCGCTCGTTGGTGACTGAGTTTTGGACAGATGAGATGAAACGGGTAGTCAAACGATTTGCCCAAGTAACTCTGGTCAGAAGCCATCCTCACTCCTGCCCCTAGTGCCTACATGTGTTAATACAGCTGGCGTGAGCTCTAGTGGTAGTGTGCTGGTACTACTACTAGCGGACAGCCTTCCGTGAGACTACCAGTAGAGCTCGTGGCAGCCATTCTACACATAGAGCTGCTAAGGGCAGGAGCGAGTGGGGATGTAGGTAGACATGGGGGGGGGGGGGCAGGGCAGGTCACAGGATGGTATGGTGGAAGGGAGCTGATATTTAGGCCTGGCAGTATGTACAGTACATTGCAATTTTAGATGCAGGAGTCTTTCTTGCCTGGTAAAATTACTTTGAATATTCACCTGAAAGTATTTAATACATGTACCAAGTAGGGGAGGGTGGTTTTGGGCAAATCAGCTTGGACTTGTCACCATTAATTGGGATAGATGGAAGTAGAATTTAGCTGGAAGCAGCAACAATAATCTATTGTGATGTGTATTGCTGTTATCAGCTTAAACTTCCCAGAGCCTAATTACAAGACAACTAGATAAGAACAGAAAGTTCCTCTAAATTTTGCACTTGTGTTAGTAGTTCAGTTTCCTTGCAAGCAGTGCATAGTTTTGTATTTTCATTGGTTCCTAGGTGTGTCCACCAGGTGCCACAAAAGCTGGTCCAGATGCAGCTCTGGGTGCCAGTGGTTTCCTTAGTAGGATTGCTTCAGCGATGAGGTTTGCTCTGGGATTGAGTACCACAGAGGCTTTTGAAAACAAGATGCTTTGGAAGCTGTGATCTTATTGGCCAGCAAAAATACATTTAGAAGAACATTTTACAGAGAAAAAAAAAGGCTCAGCACGAATAAAGAATTAACATAAGCCAGGAAACCCCTGATCACTAATGCTGGCTGATTTTTGCAGTTTGACCCATAGTATTATGAACTGTTAGCTTGTACTACAGTTGGCCCACAGAGCTTTCTCCGATTTTGGTTTGGGAGGGTGGATATATCTTGTATCTTATTTCTACAGCAGAAGTCTTTCCAGAGTTTGGAGTTTTTATATATTGGGAAAACACTTGAATAAAATATTTAATGGAATAAAAAAACAAATTAAAAATGTTACTTTGTATTTACAATCTTCCTTCCCTAGGAGTGGAGGAGTAGCTTAGTGGTTAGTGCAGCGGACTTTGATCCTGGGGAACTGGGTTTGATTCCCACTGCAGCTCCTTGTGACTCTGGGCAAGTCACTTAACCCTCCATTGCCCCAGGTACAACCAAGTACCTGTATATACTATGTAAACCACTTTGAATGTAGTTGCAAAAATATATCAAGTCCCATTTCCCTTTCCCTGTTTGAGATTCTAAATGGAATGTTGCTAGTGGAGGAGTAGCCTAGTGGTTAGTGCAGTGGACTTTGATCCTGGGGAACTGAGCTCAATTCCCACTGCAGCTCCTTGTGATTCTGGGCAAGTCACTTAACCCCCCCATTGCCCCTGGTACAAAATAAGGACCTGAATATATGTAAACCACTTTGAATGTAGTTGCAAAAACCTCAGAAAGGCAGTATATCAAGTCCCATTTCCCTTCCCCCTTTCCCTTATGACATCACAATATCAGAAGTGAGCCAAGTATCGGGCAATCAAGCCATTGTGACATCACTGATGAGGTTGGCTCTTATTGGTGGAATGAGTGGAGGCGTAGCCTAGTGGTTAGTGCAGCGGACTTTGATCCTGGGGAACTGGGTTCAAACTTCGATTCCCACTGCAGCTCCTTGTGACTCTGGGCAAGTCCCTTAACCCTCCATTGCCTCAGGTACCAAAACTTAGATTGTGAGCTCTCTAGGGACAGAGAAAGTACCTGCATATAATGTGTACAGCACTGCATATGTCTAGTAGCACTATAGAAATGATTAGTAGGGGCCTTTTTACTAAGCCGTGTAAGCAGCTACATGCGTGCCAAAATGCAGTTACCACCCCGCTAACGCGTGGCTCTTGAGGTAATTTCATTTTTGGCATGCGTCCGAGTGGCATTTGACACGCATAGGTCATTAGCGCCTGGTTACCATGTGAAACTTTAGCACCAGGTCAACAGCTGGCGGTAAGGTCTCAGACCCAAAATGGACGCGCAGCAATTTTCAGTTTGCCACACGTCCATTTTTGGCAAAAATTTTAAAAAGGCGTTTTTTTTTGCAGGTTCACTGAAAAAACGATTCTGCGTGCACCCAAAACACGCACCTTCACTACCTCAGGCCATTTTCAGTGCACCTTAGCAAAAAAGACCCCCTGTTACTGTAGAAATGTTGAAGGAGAAACTGCTGAAGTACCCACATGAAACAGACAGTGCGTGCCATTGGCTGTTCCTCTAGTTAAAGTATTGGAGAAATATTAGAGACTAAAGCCAAGCAGCATTGGTCTATAACACAAGGTCCCAGCTGGCGAACAAAAATGGTAATTAGTTAAAAACATTCAGAACTTTATCCCCCCTCCCCAAGAATTAGAAATTGAGACTGAGGTGTTCCCCAAATCCATCTTGCATTCCATGACCTGTGAAGGCAAACTGGAACTCTGTGACTTTCTCAAGCAGGGAGAGGCAAGCTGAAGGTGGAAAATCAGAAATTGAAACTGCTGCCTAAGCTCAGATTCTGAATTAAATGGTATTAAATGAAATGACCTACCTGGCACACCCTGCTCTATAGCTGATAATGTCTGGTTTTGAGCATTACAGTAAGCATTGGCATTGTTGTGACACTGCTTTCTGTGTTAGAGGTGTTGAACCAAGTGGTGAAGCTTATTTAGAAATAATAATTTCAGAATCAGTTGGGTTGGTGTGGCTGCCACGCTTCCCCCCAATGCTGCTTCTCAGGAGATCCAATTTTGACTCTAGTCTGGGCTTTTGCTGCTTGGGGTGGTGGGAGCTGGATCTTTTAGAAGCAGCATATCCTAGCCACCAGTCGCTTGTGCCATTTTTAGAACAGCTTCTAGGTACTGAGCTCTGACAGGTAGCAAAGCCAAAACTGCTTTTTCACTTTAAAACGGAGGTTCTTAACCCAGTCATCAGGAGACACACCCAGCCAGTCATAAGTACATAAGTAATGCCATACTGGGAAAAGACCAAAGGTCCATCGAGCCCAGCATCCTGTCTTCGACAGCGGCCAATCCAGGTCAAGGGCACCTGGCAAGCTACCCAAACGTACAAACATTTTATACGAGTTATTCCCGAAATTGTGGATTTTTCCCAAGTCCATTTAGTAGCGGTCTATGGACTTGCCCTTTAGGAAACCGTCCAACCCCTTTTTAAACTCTGCCAAGCTAACCGCCTTCACATGAGAGATTTGCAAATTATCTCATGCATATTTATTGTGGATATCCTGAAAATCTGACCAGCTAGGTGTGTTGTAAAGACTGGGTTGAGAACCCCTTCTCTAAAGAAACTGGACAGCAGCAGAGTTTTACTTTTTACTGTCTTCTTAATCTAAGGGTTTAGGGGACTTACTGTAGTATTCATGCTAGTTGACCCACTAGATCACAAAATTAATAAATGGCCCTGAATTGATAAAGGCATTATTTATTTATTTGGCTTTATGTACTGCCTTTTTGAAGGAATTCACGCAACGCGGTGTACAGTTTTATAGTTTATATACACAAATAAGAATTTAGGGATGATTAATGTTCAGTTTGCATATCCTGCTGTGTCAGAATTTTGAAAACTCCATTTGTTCCCACATGTTCTGTTTTGTTTTCCTTGTTATATCATTTCAGGGTGGGGGGAGGGGTAAACTGTGTGTGTGATCATGGAGGCAACATGCATGGGAAGAATTTTTTAATTGGATTTTGATACTTGATAGAAAGAGACTAAAGGGTCCTTTTACTAAGCTGCGGTAAACACTAGCACGTGCTTAGTGCAGCTTAAAATGCCTTACCTTGGGACGCGTTCAAGCGTCCACTAATTTTGGCATTGGCACACACTACCCATGCACTAAAAAGTAGCTTTTATTTATCACTGGGAGTGAAAAGCATGGGCACCAAGAGGGAGGGGGGGCAGGGGGGACAAAATTCCCCGGGCCTCCAAGGGGGGCCTGGCGCCACAGTCCCACCTGCCCTCCGTTGTCGACCGTCTGCTCCCTGCATTGAAATTGCAGTCTCACCTCCGTGAAAGCAGTGCTGCAGGCAGCAGAACGCCTCCCTTTGGCCCGCCTTCCCTCCCTGTGTCCCGCCCTCGTCTGACATAACTTCCGCGAGGGCGGGACACAAGGAGGGCCGAAGGGAGGCATTCTGCTGCCTGCAGCACTGCTTTCACAGAGGTGAGACTGTGATTTCAATGCAGGGGGCCTGGCCCAGTGGCGGATGGAGGGGGGGAGTGGTGGCGGTGACCTCAGGGGGGTGGAGGAGCGGTGGCGACCTCGGGGGTGGAGGAGGGAGCAGTGGCTGCGGTGATCTCGGAGGGAGCGGTGGTGACCTTGGGGGGGGGGGGGGAGGGGGGGGTGGTGGTGGCGACCTCGGGGGGGGGGGCGGGGCAGCAGGGGTGGGGCCCCGGCACAGTCTCTCAGCAGCCCTGGTGAAAAATAGACGTGTTTTGTGCTAACTGGATTAGCATGAGAGCCCTGCCAGCTTACTAAATAGGTGAGAACATTAGTGCACGGCCCTTAATGGGAAAAGTGGAAATTCTAGTCATTTTAACCTGGCAGTAAAAATGATCCCATAAGCACATGCTAAGGCCACTTTTTACTTCAGTTTGGTAAAAAGGTCCCCTACAATTCTCTTTGATGCAGGTCTGCCGGAAGGGTGGGCAATTTTGAAATTACCTAGTTCCCTGGGTGAATTACTTTTTGAAATTGCTCTCATTATTTTTGTGTGTTACCTACCCACACCCACTTTAAAAGTATGTGGCTTAGCTTTAAAAATGAGCGCTATTCTAAAAAAAAAAAATGGCTCTCCAAGTTGGGCACTGTTTATAGACCCATGCCCTATTTACGTCTACGAAACCTGCTGCAAGTCCTTGCACGTAAATTAGGCGTGCACACCTCTGGTGTGAGTGCCCATGTCCCTTTGTCAGTTGTGTGCTGAAAAATTACACAAGCATATTTATAGAATAGCGCCTCATAAGATGCATGTATAAATTCAAATTGTTGCCAATTAACTCCAATAATTGTTAGTGCCTAATTCTTGCTGCTAATTGTATATGCAATTTTGAGCACCGTTTATAGAATTTGTGGGATGATGTCTGGGGATAGGACAGACTAGGGGCCTGAAGTTAATTGAGAGGGGGTGTAAGCTGAAGGTTGGCCTACGCTACTCTTGTATCAGCCCTGCTTGGATGTCCATCAAGCAAAGTTCTGTACATAAATTACAACAGGGGGTGGGCGGAGCTAGCTCGTTAAAAGCCAAAAAGATTTCTTAAAAAAAAAAAAAAAAGGATGAGACTTGTGAAAGCACCAAAACTCACCATTAAAGAAAGTAACAGCAAATAATTTAAATTATTTTAATTTATTGCTACAGCAAATGCATTAGTCATACAAAGCAGCAGAATCAGTGTTTCTGTAGCGTCCTTCTTCCTGCTTTAAGAAAAAAAAACCCCATAAGGTATGTAGATGCAAGTTATTATACAGTAATATCTACCAACAACAAAAAAAAACTTTGACACTTCCTAAACATGTTACATTCCAATAAAAAGCAGGGCACAGTTTTTCTCCAAGTGTGTACACAGCACTCAAAATTGCACAGGAAATTGGGCAATGTAATTGAATTATGAACCAATTAGCATCAATAATTGGGTACTAATTGGCAGTTAGATGTGTGTGTGTAGATTCTAGTGTACAGATCTGAAAAGGGGCGTGGCCATGGGAGAGGCATCAGCGTTCCAAGAATTTGCACACACGGCTACAGAATACACTTGATCTGCCCCTAATTTAGACGCGGGAATTTTTCCAAGACTAAACACAGAAAAGAACTTGCACAGTCAAATTTAGTTTATGACTTACACTGGCACCAGTAAGGGCCCCTCTAGCTCCACATCCAGGACTTTGTCAGTTAGAGTAATTTGGCAGTTTAATACCAGGTTTTTTTTTTTTTAAACCATTTGCCATAGGCTACTATATATGTAGGTCTAAATGCTTTGAAAATATGCCTTATTGTCTAGTACAGAATATCAAACTGTAGTTTTGTTTTTTTTAAGGATATCCTTAATGAATATGCATGACAGACATCTGCAAGGCATGTCTCTGCTGTATTCAAACAGGTGGATGTGAAGCGTCTGTTCACGCTTTCCAAAAATACTAGGACTAGGGGGCATGCGGGGCAGCAGGGGTGGGGCCCCGGCACAGTCTCTCAGCAGCCCTGGTGAAAAATAGACGTGTTTTGTGCTAACTGGATTAGCATGAGAGCCCTGCCAGCTTACTAAATAGGTGAGAACATTAGTGCACGGCCCTTAATGGGAAAAGTGGAAATTCTAGTCATTTTAACCTGGCAGTAAAAATGATCCCATAAGCACATGCTAAGGCCACTTTTTACTTCAGTTTGGTAAAAAGGTCCCCTACAATTCTCTTTGATGCAGGTCTGCCGGAAGGGTGGGCAATTTTGAAATTACCTAGTTCCCTGGGTGAATTACTTTTTGAAATTGCTCTCATTTCAAAACATGTTACATTCCAATAAAAAGCAGGGCACAGTTTTTCTCCAAGTGTGTACACAGCACTCAAAATTGCACAGGAAATTGGGCAATGTAATTGAATTATGAACCAATTAGCATCAATAATTGGGTACTAATTGGCAGTTAGATGTGTGTGTGTAGATTCTAGTGTACAGATCTGAAAAGGGGCGTGGCCATGGGAGAGGCATCAGCGTTCCAAGAATTTGCACACACGGCTACAGAATACACTTGATCTGCCCCTAATTTAGACGCGGGAATTTTTCCAAGACTAAACACAGAAAAGAACTTGCACAGTCAAATTTAGTTTATGACTTACACTGGCACCAGTAAGGGCCCCTCTAGCTCCACATCCAGGACTTTGTCAGTTAGAGTAATTTGGCAGTTTAATACCAGGTTTTTTTTTTTTTAAACCATTTGCCATAGGCTACTATATATGTAGGTCTAAATGCTTTGAAAATATGCCTTATTGTCTAGTACAGAATATCAAACTGTAGTTTTGTTTTTTTTAAGGATATCCTTAATGAATATGCATGACAGACATCTGCAAGGCATGTCTCTGCTGTATTCAAACAGGTGGATGTGAAGCGTCTATTCACGCTTTCCAAAAATACTAGGACTAGGGGGCATGCGATGAAACTACAGTGTAGTAAATTTAAAACAAATCGGAGAAAATTTTTCTTCACCCAACGCGTAATTAAACTCTGGAATTCGTTGCCGGAGAACGTGGTGAAGGCGGTTAGCTTGGCAGAGTTTAAAAAGGGGTTAGACGGTTTCCTAAAGGACAAGTCCAAAACCACTACTAAATGGACTTGGGGAAAAATCCACAATTCCAGGAATAACATGTATAGAATGTTTGTACGTTTGGGAAGCTCGCCAGGTGCCCTTGGCCTGGATTAGCCGCTGTCGTGGACAGGATGCTGGGCTCGATGGACCCTTGGTCTTTTCCCAGTGTGGCATTACTTATGTACTTCAAATATTCATTATGGATATCGTAAAAACCTGGTTGGTTGTCAACACTCCAGGACTGCAGTTTGACACTTTTCTGGTCTAGTGCCTGGATATTAGTAATAACTTAGTTTTCCAACCCTTATGTTTGTTGGAAGAAATGTGTTTTAATTTTAAATTTTTTTGCACATATTAATTTTAGATTTCTTACAGCTAGGATAGGAAAATCATATAATTCTGCATTGATGTTCTTGTTATGTGACATTTGTCCAAGTTCAGTTCTCAAGGGCTGCAGGTTTTCAGAATCTCCCTAATGAATATTAATGAGAGCTTTGCATATAATGGACAAGCCCGCGTTACAATATGAATGCAAGATTAACAGACTCAGTTTTGGAGTACTGTATTTTGTCCAATTGCCCTGTTTTACTGGTGGATAGAAGAACTGAAGCACAACAGAGGATCTCAGTCCATCTGCCGCTCACGCCAAGCAACTGTATATACTACCATTTCATGCAGATCTCTCTCCTGCATATTCATTATGGATATTCCCCAAATCCAACTGGCAGGCTTTCAGCCTGACAACTGGGTCAAGAACCCCTCAGTCCAGGGGCGTATCTGTAATGGGGCCAGGGCCCCCGTAGGTTTGGCCCTGGACCCCCCTACCGATGGCCCTCGCAACACCCCCTCCCGCCGCCAACCTGCCGTCGCCTACCTTTGCTGGCGGGGGACCCCAACCCCCGCGAGCCGACGCCATCTTCCTTCGTTGTTTGATTCTTCTTTCTGACTCTGACGTCCTGCACGTTATGTACGTGCAGGACGTCAGAGTCAGACTCAGAAAGAAGAATCAAACAACGAAGGAAGATGGCGTCGGCTCGCGGGGGTTGGGATCCCCCGCCAGCAAAGGTAGGCGACAGCGGGCGGAGGGTTGGCGGCGGTCGAGACGGTCATCGGGTTGGTCACGGAGGTGGTTCTGGTGGCGGCGGGGGTGGCAGCAATGGCAGTGGTGCCGGGGGGGGGGGGGGGTCGCCAGGGGGAGGGGCTAAAATGTGCCCCCTCACCTCAGCTCTGGAACCCCCCTACCGGAGAAGTCCAGATACGCCCCTGCCTCAGTCATAGAGCTTTCCACTAAATCTCATAGAGAGTAGTAATCTTTCAAGCTGGAAATTGGAGAGTAATTCCATCACAAGCTATTTTTAGTGAACAAAAGTGCAGAAGTCTCTCTCTCTTAGTGTGATACAGATCTAGCACAGCCCCGTAACTTTGCTTGGTTTACTGCACTAATTAAAACCAACACCAACAAGAAACCAGAGCAAACTGAAGCAAGAATTCGATTTATTAAAAAAAAAGAGGTGGGGGGAAGCGGGCATCTCACCTCCTCAGCAACAACCACCCTTTCCCTTTTTGGTGACACTCTGTTTTCAGTTACTTGTGAAACTCACTTCATACGCTGATAATTCCTGTCTGAGCCCAGTGCATTTATAACGGGCAGCAGCAGAGTGTGGACATTGGAAGACTCAGAAACTGTTTGTGTATATAACAAATGCTAAGGGCAATTCTACACAGGAAAGAGGGTGCCTACTTTCCTTTTATAGAAAGGAAGTATAGCAGGGCAAATCGGTTTGTATAATTTAGACACAGCGCCTAGACTGCTAAAAATTGCATGTAAATTGTAGTAGTCTAGAAGTAACTCCATGCTCTGCTCAGACTCCACCCACCTATAGATTAACATAGAGCTGGAATTTACATATGTACGTGCTGGCGTTATGGTCATTTACGCGCGTTCCTTGCATCCTCTTCAGAGAATTACTCCCACTCTCCCTAATTCTACGAACTTGTGCGCCCAATAAACAGCGCTGAAAAAAATTCAGCGCTGCACGTGCCTTAAGAATAGGGTTTAACACAGATCCTGCACCTAACTTTTGAGTGCCAGACTTATGCCGGCTAAAATCGAGTGTAAATACCAGCACCCAAGTTATTTATTTGTTACATTTGTATCCCACATTTTCCCACCTATTTGCAGGCTCAATGTGGCTTGCATAGTACCTTAAAGGTGTTCGCCAAGTCTAATAGAGAAACAAATACATGGTGATGTATTGCGTGTGGAGACAGCTGAGGGGAGACATGATAGAGGTATATGAAAGAATGAGTGGAGTGGAACAGGTGGATGTGAAGCGTCTGTTCACGCTTTCCAAAAATACTAGGACTAGGGGACATGCGATGAAACTTAAGTGTAGTAAATTTAAAACAAATCGTAGAAAGGTTTTCTTCACCCAACGCATAATTAAACTCTGGAATTCATTGCTGGAGAACGTGGTGAAGGCGGTTAGCTTAGCAGAGTTTAAAAAGGGGTTAGACGGTTTCCTAAAGGACAAGTCCATAAACCACTACTAAATGGACTTTGGGGGAAAAATCTACAATTCCAGGAATAACATGCATAGAATGTTTGTACGTTTGGGAAGCTCGCCAGGTGCCCTCAGCCTGGATTGGCCGCTGTCGTGGACAGGATGCTGGGCTCGATGGACCCTTGGTCTTTTCCCAGTGTGGCATTACTTATGTACTTATGTTGTGGTCGATTAAGGTTCAGGCACAATGGGGATCGAAGAGAGGAAAGGTTATATAGTGTCCATTACGAGCTGTGGTTTTGCTGTGTTACTGAGTGTAGGCATTTATGTTGGGTCGTTACGGTATGCCTTTTTGAACAGGTTAGTTTTTAGTGATTTCCTGAAGTTTAGATGGTCGTAAGTTAGGTGCGGTTAGTCAGTATTTTATAATTCCACATGCAATTATTGGGAACGCCCCCAACCTGCCTGTGGCCATGCCCCCTTTTGAGATACACACCCATGTCTTACAGAATGCGCATCCAGATGCATAGGCAAATTTTAAATCAGTGACAATTGGTTGTTAGCACCCAATTACTGATGGTTCAGACCTCATTATCCAATTTAATGGATGCCTTATATAGAACCTGGGGGGGTCAGTACACAAAGTTATGCACACACATGATAAAATATGATCAGTTACATAACTTAATTGATAAATTAGCTGCTAACCAACAATTCTCTAATTGGCACTAATGAACAATTAAGCATATAACTGCCCTTAGCTGGGATTCTACAAATTAGGCAGACAAAAGCCATAGCACGGAACTGGAAGTGGCACGGGTGGGGGAGGGCCGTGCCCAGCATTTAAGCACACAGGTCATAGGATACTATCAGGGCTGAGCATCAACACCAGCCATTGAGCTAGCAGAGGTCTTTTGTTAGTATTGTATTAGGGCAAGAATGCTTTTAACTGCTGATATAGAGTTCACGCTTAGAATAAATTATCCTGATGCTTAACGTCAGGCAACCTCTAGAGACTTAACCACCCACTTGTGATATACATTGAAAATGGGCAGGTGGAGGAGTAGGCAAGCTAAACATGTACCAACATATACCTTATGCTTGCTGGGCAAAGGCAAAATGGCGGTTAGCTTGGCAGAGTTTAAAAAGGGGTTGGACAGTTTCCTAAAGGACAAGTCTATAAACCGCTACTAAATGGACTTGGGAAAAATCCACAATTTTCGCAAATAACATGTATAAAATGTTTTGGACATTTGGGTAGCTTGCCAGGTGCCCTTGGCCTGAATTGGCCGCTGTCTGGGACATGATGCTGGGCTCGATGGACCCTTGGTCTTTTCCCAGTGTGGCATTACTTATGTACTTATATACATGAAAATAACTGGGTAGCACTGAATCCTCCATTAGAAAGGACCTCCTGAAGAAGCTTAAATTTATCCTGTAGGAAGATCTTTAGACAGTTTTACCATTAGCAGCTAAGCATTTGTAGGTGTATGCTCTGCTTTAGAGTTTCTACTGACCTCTTGCTACTGAGTTGACTATTTCCCTGCTAGCATTGTGAATAGGCAGTTCTGTGAAGGAGATTCTGACAGGCCATTTCATAAGCTAAAAGTATATCAGCACCTTTCCCCCCCCACCCCCAGAATGTGAAAGTATAGGTGTTGCGAATAAGGCTGTAGAAAAATGTACTGTCTGTGGCCTGCAGGTATCCTTTACTGAGGTCAATTTTCAAATGAAGTCATATGTTAATACTTTTAAAACAAATAAGAGAAAATATTTTTTTTCACTCAACAAATAGTAAAGCTCTGGAACTCATTGCCAGAGGATGCAGTTACAGCAGGTAGCATATCTGGTTAAAAAAAAAAAAAAGGTTTGGCCAAGTTCCTGGAGAAAAAGTCCATAGTCTGCTATTGAGAGAGACACAAGGGAAGCCACTGCTGTCCTTGGGCTTGGAAGCATGGAATGTTCTTACTCTTTAGGATTCTGGAATCTTGCTATTTTGGGGGGATTCTGGAATCTTACTACTCTGAGATTCTACATGGAATGTTGCTACTCTTTGGGATTCTGGAATCTTGCTACTGTTTGAGATTCCGTATTGGCCACTGTTGGAAACAGGATACTGGGCTAGATGGACCATTGGTCTAACCCAGTATGGCTACTCTTATGTCTCCTAAAAGGTGACTCTGGGACATATTAGAGGAGGTTTCTTGAAACCTGCTCTTCCCCCCTACAATTAGCATAAATAAAACTTTCAACTCAAAGATTGTACAAATGCGGAAGTCCAACTTTTAAGAAGAAAAAAAACATTTATGAAGAGAAGTTAGCAGTAGAACTTGCCCCAGCAAGCCAAAGGCCCAGTCTATAGCACAGAAAGAACATGAAAAATCTGTGTACAGTACATACATATAATCACTGTAAACGGATGGTAGAAACACGTTTGCAGTTTGACAGCACGCCACTGTGACATAGTACCGAAGACGACGTATTTGTCATCGCAGCCTGCACACCATTGTCGCCAGGGTTGCGGTCTTCCCGCAACACTGGGCGGGTTTTCTTCGAGCAGCTGCGGAAAATTTTCGGCGGCTGCGGGGTGCGGGTTTGGGCTTTTTTCCTGTGGCCACTGTGCGCTTTTTTCCGGGGCTTCTATTGGTCCAATTTGGTCCAATAGAAGCTTTCCCGGGGCTTCTATTGGTCCGATGTGGTCCAATAGAAGCTTTTCAGGGGCGTGGTTGATGTGAGGGGCGGGGTTAACGACATCAGGGGTGATGTCAGGGGGCGGGGTTAATGACGTGGAAGGCGGGGCTGGTGACGTGAGGGGCAGGGTTGGTGACGTGGGAGGCTGGGTTTGACTTTGGGCGGGTTTAGGGCTGATTTTGGGCTGGGAAAATTTTTCCCATCTGGCAACCCTGCTGCACACCAAAGCTCTGAAAATACCCCTACGATGCAACCTAGGTGCCTTACGTTGCAGGTCTTAGAGCTGAAAAAAAAAACGATCATTTCCATTTTATTAATATGGTTAAAGATGTACCATGTCTTTTATTCTTTTTAAGGGAAGTGAGATGCAGCATTGGGGGTAGGTAGCTATTTTACACCACTGAACCACCTCTGATAAAATCCTCTAAAAAAGGATACCACCACCTTTACTGTGCAATCTTACAACAGTAGCTGTGCCAGAATCAGAGACAGACCGTCAGCATGAACCCTGTGCCCAGTGGTGTGCTGGAGCGGGCTCTCACGGGCTCGCGAGAGCCGTTTGTTAAGTTTTTAAGAATGTTGGGAGCCGGTTATTAAAGTAGGCCTCCCCATGGCTACTTTAACAGCTGACTCCCAAAATGTGGGCTTGGGCCCCCTCCTGAATTCATTTGTACTTTGCTGGCAGTGATGTTGGCCCCACTAGCCAAGTAAACAGACTGCTGCTGCTCCCTGCTCCTTGTTTCTGACTCTGAGCATCAGGCTAGGACTTTTCATGCAAGCGCAAGAAGGTTCCATCATGCTGCTCAGAACCAGAAACAAGCAGCAGAGAATGGTGGCAGTCCATTTATTGGCTGGTGGGGCTCGGCAAAGTTATGCCTAAAGTGCCCGCACAAGGGAGGAGAGAGAGAGAGGCATGTATTCCCCCCCAAAAAAAAAAATTTCAGGGCCAGCTACGTCCAGAGAGAAAATTTACCAGCACACCCCTGCCTGTGCCCAACAATGTAATTTAGTTTATTTGTCCATACATCTAGCATTGCATGGCAATACTTTGGTTCTGTGAAAATGACACCTAGTTATAAATGATAGCAGTACCAGGGTAGATAGGTTATTAGTATAGAGGTGTATTTTCAAAGCACTTCGACTTACAAAGTCTACACGTGCTTTGAAAACGAGCCCCAGTGACACTGGTTCCTGGATACTTTTTCTCCTCATGACATCCAGCAGTCAACAAGAATGATGCCACCAGAGAAGGGCCATGATTCCTGTGAACCTTTTCTTTGCTGTAACAATAAGACATGAAGAACAGGTCATTGCTGTTGTGTTACAGTTTGCACAGGGTGGTAAAGCACCCACACAGGAAGCCAAATGACTCATTTTACAGATGGCTGACTCAACCGTTCTGTTCTCTGAATGGAAGTGTACTTCTGACCTTTGAAGTCTTTGCTCACCTAACTGATCCTAGGGAGGGGTGAATTTTTGCCAGATCATCCCAGTCTAGCCTTCTACTGATCTGTGAATCATCATAAAACTTATCCCACTGGGGAATAAAAACAGACTAGTAAATATTCAGACTCCGCCATCAGGGCTTCATTTAAAGTTATGCCGGAATATTCACTGCTGGCCGGTATTGGCACCAATATCCACGAAACTAACCGGGGGCCCCTTTTACTAAAGCTTAGCTAAGATGTTCATAGGTATACAATGGGCTTCTTAGCATTTAACACACACTAATTCTGTTGGCTTGAACTAAGCTTTAGTAAAAGGGTCCCCTGGATAACTTAAGTGAACCTTTTTGCTGTCCTTAATTATCTGGATGCTCCCTGTGACTACTGCCAGTCTCCAGATAAATCCTGGTTCTATGACCCCCGGACTACCACATTGCTATCAGTTAAAAATGTCAGATCACAAGATGGGGAGCTTTGGAAGGTATCTTCAATAGCATGATGTGGATAATGAAGCTGAACATCAGGGCAAGGCCCAGTCGGCGGGACTTATTTAGCTCGCAGGTACTGCTACCCAGCTAAGCCCTCTTAAATACTGGGCTCAGATTGTCTGGGCTGGATTCAGTAAATAGCGCTCAAAATTCAGTGCTGAAAGAAAATCAGTATTTTATAACCAGTGTTCCGGGATTGGCACCCTTTATAGAATAGCGCCAGGATCTGCACTGAACTGTGGGTGCGAGGAGGAGTTACACCAATTGAAACCAAGCGTAAATCCCGGCATACAAGTTGGACATCTATCTGCACCATTCTATACCACTGCACGTATTTTAAGGGAACGCTCCTGACTTGCCCATGCCCTTCCCATGCAGATCCACAGGAAAACAAATAGGCATTATTCTATACATGGGAGGGTGCGTTTTCATGCGGATCTGCCGTTTCTGTACCTTGCATCCATTAAAACATTTCTGGCGCGGAGGCAGCGTCTAATACAGAAGCCCCCCCCCCCCCCCCCCCATTTATGCTGAATTTGCTCGGTGGGAGAAGCTTTTTTCAAATCATATGTTTTAGTGATAAAATAAGAAATTCCTAGTTGTCATGACCTGGTTCATAGTTGCTGACAAATTCACCCTTGTAGTTCTTCTGCCACACAAAAAAAAAGAAATCTGAAAATCCATTATTCCACTGCTTCTTGGCACGCCAAGTGTTTTTATTATTATTATTACTATTATTTTCATGCTATAAACATCCTCTGGCATCTGTTAGCTATATTAACATAAAATATTTAAAATTGTTTAACATCTTGTAACGTTGCACCAAGTATAGCAGCACCACAGCAGTAAAACTGTCCTTTTTTTTAATCTGAGGAAGACTGCAGGGCAAATTAAACAGTTTAAAGTTCTATCTACGACTATAAATTGCATGATGGCTGCAAAAAGATTTTGTTTTTCTATGGAATTAACTTATCGCCTTAATTTACAATCTCAAACCTAGTAAGCCATCTCCTACAACAAGGAAAGATATTTGTTACACCTAAAAGATTGTCCATCTAACCAAAGATTTGCTCGTGAAATTCACTATATAGTTGTGACAAAAATCTAACATTAATAAAGTGCAGAGGGATGTTGGTGGTGTTCAGGAAAATAAAAAATATCATCAAATACAATTGAGGGAAATGTATAATATCTCCCTCACCTCCCCCCGCCCCTCGCCTATTTTTTACTAGACTCTCCAGGAACTAAGAGGTTCTCCAGAGAAGCAACACAAGCTTTTTTTCCCATATTGATTCTGACAGAGCAAGATAATCTGTGGCTTCTTTTCAAATCCCAAACATTGCTTTGGAAGGAGTGTGATGCAATACCTATAGCACCTTGACAGAACTAGAATAATATTTGCTTCATTCAACATCCTGCTCCTTATTTTTGTGGTTGGTTGGTTTGTTTGTTTCCCTCCCCCCAGCAATGGATTTGACAAAAGGGGCAGAACCAAGAACAGGTGGTTAGTGAAGAGAATAAAAACGTAATCTAATGAAAATACTACATTACACCCATCTTTGTACCAACTGTGACCAGTATCCCACAATCCAAGACAGCTCCCATCAATCAAAGCACATTGCTTTTCTACTTCTGGACACTTGTGACACCCTCCTTATGAACACAGGATGCTTTGTTTTGGGAGTTACCGTCTCACAAAAAGGTTACCCAACCATTAAGAAGTTTTAGAATTTACAAAATATTCTCCAACATGCTCCTGAAAAAGTCTTCACATGAAGATGCATCTTTAGGGATAGACTGACTCCTGCTTCTCTGGCTTACAAGGTAGCTCGTACCCCACCACATGCTCATGAAATGTTGCTGGAAGACGGGGGCAGAAGACTTTGGTACCCATGAACACTTACTTGGCCAGCATAAGGTTAATAATAGCGTCTCAAATGTGAATCACCTCCCAACGTACCATTCAAATGCATGATGCAATGTCATCCAATAAAGAAGTCTCCTGCAGAAAAAGCAGGGGTGGGGGGAAGGTAAGATTGGAAGACTGGAATTCAGGCTGCATGTCGTTATTTGTACGTCTGAAAGACAAATCACAACCTGTTGTGCAATCGTGAACCAAAAACGGTGGTCTGTGCATGATGAAAACCTGGGATTAGTAAGAATACCTTTCAGGCAGAGAAAGGTTTCATTGAATACAAACAAGATTCAGGATTTCCCTCCCTCCAATTGCACAGTCCGAGCCTATGTGTCATTCTCAGCCAGGTCAACGACATCCTCTAGGCTGCCGCATGCCTAGGACCCGTAACTCAATGAGGGCTATTTTCCAAATTGATTTATCGTTTGGCACAGCAGCACTATTCCAGAAACCTATGCTTGAAATGTGGGACTTCAGAATAGCATTACACAGGAAGTGAAACGTGGCAGTCCATTGCCATTCAACAGATACGAGGGCAATTATTTTTTAATATGGTCCCTGTTCATGAAGGCAACAGTGAGAAAAGGAATGCAGACCCATATATGCTTGTAGCAGTGGCGTAGCTACGTGGGGCCTGAGGGGGCCGGGGCCCCCGCAGATTCACCCCAGGACCCCCCTCCCGGCGAACCCGCCCCCGCCGCCGCCTACCTTTACTTTTGCTGGCGGGGGATCCCATTCCCCACCAGCCGACGTCTTCTCAGTCCTTCCTGCACTTCAATTTGTTTGCTGACGTCCTGCACGTAATTATACGTGCAGGACGTCAGACTCAGAGAACAGTTCTGTTCTCTGAGTCTGACGTCCTGCACGTACAACGTGCAGGACGTCAGCAAACAAATTGAAGAGCGGGAAGCGACTAAGAAGAAGACGTCGGCTGGCGGGGAGTGGGATCCCCCGCCAGCAAAAGTAAAGGTAGGCTGCAGCGGCGGCGGGTTTGCGGCGGGAGGGGAGGGCGGCAATGTCGGCGGTGGGGGGGGCGGCGCCGGGGGAGGGCTAAAATGTGCCCCCTCCCCCCGGGCTCGGACCCCTCTCCCACGGAAGGCTGGCTACGCCCCTGGCTTGTAGGATCCAAGACTGAAAGATGTCCTCTTCAGATGAATGAACAATGGATGAGTAATTTGGATCAAGCTGTAAAGAAGCTCATCTGTCATTTTTCTGGTTCTTTGCAGTCCTGGTCTATTACTAAGTTGTTTTAATTGTTTTGCAATAAAGACCTTGTTTAAGAAGACACCACTTGAGAGAAGACTTTTTTGTTTTCCACTGTTTTCTTTGCTTCATTGTTCTTCTGTGGAGAGAACACCTTCTGCGTGTGTTGGCCTATTACTAAGTAAGCCATCATCTACTCAGTAGGTCACCAGAATGTTCTCAAAGATCAAGACAGCCTTCAAAATGGAAAAGAAGAAATCATTCCTCATTTCAGCTGCTAGGGAATGGACCACCTGGGGCACACTGTTCCAATTAAAGGAAATCAATCAAATAATCAACTATAAATAATGTGACAGAGCACCTCGGCCATTCCAAAGAGAAGCATTGCCACAGTTCAGGAAATGGTCCAATCCTCTCTCCACCCAAAAATTTGCCTCCCAAGAGGAATTTCTCCTTGCCAATGCCTGCTAATACAAACACAGAAAAGAAAGTCTTTGGCACCAAAAATCGCCCTGGGTGGTGGTGGGGGGGGGGGGTCTATAAATTCTCTCCAGGTTGATATTGTGGTTCTGTGGCTGTGAAGTAGTCTTCCAAGAAGGCTTGTAAGTACTCAAAGGTGGGCCGTTCCTCGGGATCCTTCCTCCAACACTGGCACATAAGGTCGTGCAACGATTCAGGGCATTCCGGAGGACAAGGCATCCTGTAGCCACGCTCCACCTGATCCAGTACTTCCCTGTTTACCATTCCTGCAAGATAATCAAGACAGAAATCGTGAATAATGTCTATGTCTCCTCTTCCTCAACTATGTATTTCTCTTCTCCGGAACTGGTAATCAGCACTTACAGTACTATGCAAGCCACACTGAGCCTGCAAATAGGTGGGAAAATGTGGGATACAAATGTTATAAATAAATAACCAATCAGAACCTGTAGCTGAGCCAATCAGACAAACCAGATTTGTGACTGACGATTAGAAAAACCATTGGAGTATAACATTTATTGACCTCTGAAAGTTAAGATACAGACTATTTTGGAGTGCTTTGGTGCAAAGGGGCTTTTTAAAGGACAGCAGACCAATTACAATTAGGATTTAGATTTTTGGTTATAACCACAAAACCCCAATAAAACACTCTCGATGGGGAATTTGGGGTTGCTGGTTATAAACCAAAATCCCTAAAAACAAAAGCATTCTTCCTGGAGCACTTGAATGATGTCAGTGCTGTGGCAGAATCCCTCAGCATAGGAGCCAACATTTCAAAATGATTGGGGGTGCTAAACCCAATGGAATTATCCATTTGTAGGCACAGTTAAGGAGCTTGCTCAATATTGTGGGTGCTCAAGCACCCACAGAGCTGGTTCCTATGTCCCTCGGCGGCTGTGGGAGCTTGCGACTTTGCTCCTTCCAGTGCCTCTTCCCCAGAACCGCAAGGGAGTTTGACATGCAAAATGAAGGACTTCCTGTAGGCTCACAACCAACAAGAAGGGCTTGATCTCAGATTTCGAGTCCTCTGGTGGTGGCAGGAGCAGAGCCAGCGAACATGCGCAGAGCCATGGGCACAAAGACAGAAGCTACCACAGCTTCGGTGCCAGGTAGGAGGAAAAAGCTAGAGTTGGCTTCAAGCGGCAGCTGGGAGCCGTTCGTTAGATTCTTAAGAATTTTGGGAACCGGTCGGTAAAGTACCCCCCCCCCCATGGCTACTTTAACCACTGGTTCCCAAAATTGGGCTCAGGCCCCCTCCTGGCATCTCTCTCTACCACCCCCTCGAGTGCAAGCCTTCTCTCCCTTGTTGTCCTCCGCCTGCAGTCTGGTACCCTCTCTTTTTGTCATGATTCGTTTTATTTACGCAGTGCCAGCACTGTCAGAACTGCAGGGCTGCTTCGGTTAATCCCAGGGGTCTTACTCAAAACAGGCACAAGAAGTCCTGGCATACTGCTCGGAAACAAACAGCGGAGAGCGACAGTAGCCCATTTATTTGGTTGGCAGGGTTCAGCATTTCTGCCAGTAACTCCAGTCTGGCACGCGTTGGGCATGCGTAGACCAGTGGCATAGCTACGTGGGGCCATGGGGGCCTGGGCCCCCCTGCTGATGACCCTCTCAACCCCTTCTCCCGCTGTCGCCTACCTTTGCTGGTGGGGGACCCCAACCCCGCCAGCCGAGGTCCTCTTCTTCCTTCGTTCTGTTTCTGAGTCTGACGCCTTGCACAGAAACAGAACGAAGCCTTGCAGATCAGCCAGCGAGGTTCTCTTCTCCCGGCGCAAGGCTTTGTTCTGTTTCTGTGAGTCTGACGTCCTGCACGTACAACATGCAGGACGTCAGACTCAGAAACAGAACGAAGAAAGAAGAGGACCTCGGCTGGCGGGGGTTGGGGTTCAAAGTTGGTGGTGGTGGTCAGCAATGGCAGGGGGCTAAAATGTGCCTCCTCACCTCGGGCTCTGGACCCCCCTCCCGCCGAAGTCTGGCTACGCCCCTGGCGTAGACGTTTACGCGGCTTAGTAAAAGGGCCTCTAAGAGAATTACTATGTGAAATATTCAGCCATATGCTCCGGGACCTGCAATTGTTTTTATGCTAGGGACTGAATCCTTATTGTGGCAGGAAAAGATGGACGAAAGACTGAGGGAGACATCAAAGGAGAATGATGTGAAATTTTAATTACTGCACACCACAACCCAAAAAATCTACTTCAGGTTTTGAATCAAATCAGAAATTCAGTTGCGATACGTAGGGGGACCTTCCTGAAGACAATGCTGGCTTACCTGGATATGGCACTCTGCCCTTTGTGGTCAGCTCAGTCAGAAGTATCCCAAATGACCACACGTCAGATTTGATGGTAAACCTTCCATACAGAGCTGCCTCAGGGGCTGTCCACTTAATGGGAAACTTAGCACCTGTAAAAAGAACGGCAGAGAGGGAGTGACATCAGGAGCTAAGTATTCAGGGGTGACTGTACAACTGTTAGTATAGGTGGCTTGGACAAGTTCCTGGAAGAAAAGTTCATAAACTGTAATTAAGCAGTGGATTTCTCCAAGTCTACCTTATCCCCGGCTTCACTGGCTTCCGATCAGGTACCGCATACAGTTCAAGCTTCTCCTACTAACCTACAAATGCACTCAATCTGCAGCCCCTCCTTACCTCTCTACCCTCATCTCCCCTTACGCTCCTACCCAAAACCTCTGCTCACAGGACAAATCCCTCCTCTCTGTACCCTTCTCCACCACCGCCAACTCCAGACTCCGCCCTTTCTGCCTCGCCTCACCCTATGCTTGGAATAAACTCCCTGAGCCCATACGCCAAGCCCCTTCCCTGCCCATCTTCAAATCCTTGCTCAAAGCCCACCTCCTCAATGTCGCTTTTGGCACCTAACCATTGTACTTCTATTCAGGAAATCTAGACTGCCTCAATCTTGATTGACTGCACTTTTTGTCCTTTAGATTGTAAGCTCCTTTGAGCAGGGACTGTCCTTCTTTGTTAGATTGTACAGCGCTGCATAACCCTGGTAGCGCTTTAGAAATGTTAAGTAGTAGTAGTAGTAGTAGGTAGTATGGAATCCATAGGTACATGTGGTTGCTGTCCCCCTCCCTCTCCTCCGAACGTGAAACCAGTAAAGGATACCAGGCTCTATGACAGTTTCAGCACGCAAATCTGAGGAGCAGCCTAGTAATTAATACAGCGGACTGTAAACCAAGGAACCCAGGTTCAAATACCACTTCAGGTTTGTTTGTTTTTTTGTTTTTATTTTTTATGTTTTTTTTTTTAATTGTGAGCGTTCTAGGGACAGAAAAATACCTACTGTACTTGAATATATAAGACACCTCAATCCTGAAGGCTACTGAAGTGGTGTACGTTCAGACAAAGTAAGCATTTTTCTGTTCATGAAGGTCTCACAATTAAAAAAAAAAAAAAAAGATAATGAACAGCTGAAGTAGGATTTGAACCTGGGTCCCCCCCTCCCCCCCCATTCTCAACTGTCTGCTCTAACCATTAGGCTCCCCCTCCGCTCTGCACAGAAGTTTGTGTGGACATTGTATAAGATGGACATTCCGATGCTGCCACACAGTCGTCCGTGTCCCTTGTTTCCCCCCCATTCATAATCCGAAAGTTGCAGTTTGTAAAATGGATATTCATGCTGGATGTTTTCCGTACGTGGACATCCAGTTCGCATGTATTTTAGAATAAGCTGTAACCTGTTTTAAAATACATGCGAGATGGACATCCAGTTGTAACGTTCCGGCTTGGACATCCATATTCTGAGTCGGACGACCTTTCTAAAATGCTGCTGCAGACATGCAGCGCTGCATTTCACGCCGCCACTGGAACCCTAATAGACGTATTTTATGCAAGCGCTAACAAGGTCAGCTTCCATGGCGAGGGGACGTCACGGATGGTGATTAGAATACGTACAAGAGGTAGGGCAGGCACGTGTTTGCCCATCTAGAGCATTTTCTGCGTCATAAGACGCTTTCAAAAAAAGTATAAATTTCGGCGCTTACCATGGCATAATTTTGTGAGATACACGTTTTTCTATACATTTTTGATGCTTTTTTTTTTAAAGACATCTTGGTTTGGGGACGGAGATACGTTGATTTTACTACGGGCTTGGACGTTTAGCCCCGATACTGTAAAACATACGACAGGCTCTGTACGTTTTGCCAGAAATGTCTATGGGCTGATACTCAGCTGCCAGTGATCAACATTTTGCTGACTGCCATTGGGCGTCAAACCCAGAAATTCAATGCCTGGTCATGTTTTGGCTTCAGCATTGAATACGTGGGTTTGTGGAGCTGGTTAACGCACAGTCCGTCCAATTTACGTGGTTAACCTGGCCAGTTAAGTGCAGAATCTCGACTCTTAACAGGCCAAGAGCAGATCTGCCCCCAGGATGCCCTCAAAATAGCTGATTTTTTAGTTCAGTGACAGCCGGTTATTTTCAGGGGCAATAACCAGTTAACTGCTGATGACAATTAGCGATTAGCGCTGAACAAGTGATTTAACCTGCCAGGAGCTGACTCTGGCCAGTTAAATCGTTTTGAATATTGACCCCTATCAGTGGCGTGCACAGGGGGGGGGGGGGGGGGGGGGCTTGGGTGATGCGCCGAGGGGGGTGTCATGCTGCGCAGCGGTGAACTGCCCTGGGTGGCAGGCGCCCTCACTACGCCACTGACCCCTATAATCCTACATCACCACCGATTCACGTCATTACAGATTAGTGCCTTTTGCAGCTGTGTGTGCTTATGTGTGCGATATTCTGTAAATTTATATGCGCAAGGGGCATGAAAATATAAGCGCCCAAGTATAGATAGAGCACCCTTTATCCGTACAGTCAGCGGCAGTCTATACACTCAGAACCTATGTCTATACCAGGGGTTCTTAACACAGTCCTCAGGACACACCCAGCTAGTCTGGTTTTCAGGATACCCACAATGAATATGCATGAGATAAATTTGCATGCACTACCTTCCTTGTATGCAGAGCTCTCTCATGCCTATTCATTGTGGGTATTCTGAAAACCTGACTGGCTGGGTGTGTCCTGAGGGTTGAGATCCCCTGGTCTGTACAGAAGGATGTTCTGCTGGTTCCTCTCCTAAGTGTGTCACTTGTTAGGTTTGGGGGTATTTTTAAGTTCTACTGATTTTTTTGGCAACTCTTCCTTGCCAGTCTTGCATCTTTTGGCAGGCTGGCACCAGCAGGCTATTTGGCTAGAATATTTCTTTGGACTCGTACTAATGAACAATTTGCTCATTTTGATTTCATAGCGACTATATTCCTAACAGTGCCCACGAAGCAAGCAAACTACTGTAGCATGACAGGATGGATACAGTAAGCAGGAGCCAGGATCAAATCCCACTGCAGCTCCTTGTGATCTTGGGCAAGTCACTTAACCTTCCATTGCCTCGGGGACAGAAAAATACCTACTAATTTCCTGGAATCTTATTGTGTTTCTCTGCCCTAAACCTACTGGTAATATAGTGGACTAGGAGTCCACTGTATTGTATTACACCTGAATGTATACCACTTTGGTTCACAGGCAGTTTATAAGAAATTTAAACAAACATGTACAGTGGTGGAAATAAGTATTTGATCCCTTGCTGATTTTGTAAGTTTGCCCACTGACAAAGACATGAGCAGCCCATAATTGAAGGGTAGGTTATTGGTAACAGTGAGAGATAGCACATCACAAATTAAATCCGGAAAATCACATTGTGGAAAGTATATGAATTTATTTGCATTCTGCAGAGGGAAATGAGTATTTAATCCCTCTGGCAAACAAGACCTAATACTTGGTGGCAAAACCCTTGTTGGCAAGCACAGCGGTCAGACGTCTTCTGTAGTTGATGATGAGGTTTGCACACATGTCAGGAGGAATTTTGGTCCACTCCTCTTTGCAGATCATCTCTAAATCATTAAGAGTTCTGGGCTGTCGCTTGGCAACTCGCAGCTTCAGCTCCCTCCATAAGTTTTCAATGGGATTAAGGTCTGGTGACTGGCTAGGCCACTCCATGACCCTAATGTGCTTCTTCCTGAGCCACTCCTTTGTTGCCTTGGCTGTATGTTTTGGGTCATTGTCGTGCTGGAAGACCCAGCCACGACCCATTTTTAAGGCCCTGGCGGAGGGAAGGAGGTTGTCACTCAGAATTGTACGGTACATGGCCCCATCCATTCTCCCATTGATGCGGTGAAGTAGTCCTGTGCCCTTAGCAGAGAAACACCCCCAAAACATAACATTTCCACCTCCATGCTTGACAGTGGGGACGGTGTTCTTTGGGTCATAGGCAGCATTTCTCTTCCTCCAAACACGGCGAGTTGAGTTCATGCCAAAGAGCTCAATTTTTGTCTCATCTGACCACAGCACCTTCTCCCAATCACTCTCGGCATCATCCAGGTGTTCACTGGCAAACTTCAGACGGGCCGTCACATGTGCCTTCTGGAGCAGGGGGACCTTGCGGGCACTGCAGGATTGCAATCCGTTATGTCGTAATGTGTTACCAATGGTTTTCGTGGTGACAGTGGTCCCAGCTGCCTTGAGATCATTGACAAGTTCCCCCCTTGTAGTTGTAGGCTGATTTCTAACCTTCCTCATGATCAAGGATACCCCACGAGGTGAGATTTTGCGTGGAGCCCCAGATCTTTGTCGATTGACAGTCATTTTGTACTTCTTCCATTTTCTTACTATGGCACCAACAGTTGTCTCCTTCTCGCCCAGCGTCTTACTGATGGTTTTGTAGCCCATTCCAGCCTTGTGCAGGTGTATGATCTTGTCCCTGACATCCTTAGACAGCTCCTTGCTCTTGGCCATTTTGTAGAGGTTAGAGTCTGACTGATTCACTGAGTCTGTGGACAGGTGTCTTTCATACAGGTGACCATTGCCGACAGCTGTCTGTCATGCAGGTAACGAGTGATTTGGAGCATCTACCTGGTCTGTAGGGGCCAGATCTCTTACTGGTTGGTGGGGGATCAAATACTTATTTCCCTCTGCAGAATGCAAATAAATTCATATACTTTCCACAATGTGATTTTCCAGATTTAATTTGTGATGTGCTATCTCTCACTGTTACCAATAACCTACCCTTCAATTATGGGCTGCTCATGTCTTTGTCAGTGGGCAAACTTACAAAATCAGCAAGGGATCAAATACTTATTTCCACCACTGTATTTGTTTAAATGCTGCAGCCAGTGTTTAAATATATGGCGAGTGCCACTGCTCAAAACTGGACCCAACTGAAATCCCTCCCACCTGGTTACATAGGTCTCTTCACTCAACGTATAATTAAACTCTGGAATTCGTTGCCAGGGAATGTGATAAAAGCAGTTAGCATAGCAGGGTTTTAAAAAAAGGTTTGGATACTTTCTAAAAAAAAAAAGCCAATATTAAGATGGACTTGGGAAAATCCACTGCTTATTTCTAGGACAAACAAGGAAAAGATGGCTAAGCTCTACCTTAATGTTATTGTAAAATACGCAAATCTAGATAAGGAGAGCACGTTGCCACAACAGAAATATATTGTGTATAAAGGGGACATCTCATACAGTCACACAGACACTTAGAAGTGTCTGGCTTATGTTGAGCCAATATATTTGTGACAACATATAATCATTGACTGCCCCCAACCTCCAATGGTGCACAATATTTGCTTTTTGTAAGATTACTCGTGCTCAATTTTTAAATGTACGTGTCTTAATATCACACTGTGTCCATATCACTTTTTATAGTTGTTTTTTTGTGCACCCGTAGAGTTCTAGATCTTCAAAAACTATATCACTGTTGTAGTCAACTAAATCAATGAAAGCAAAAGCATATATATATAACTTAATTTTCTTAGAAGCTACGAGTCACTTTACATTGATTTAAATCCGATTAATGTGTCTCTCGTGTTTCGTAGACTTCGCTTATCGAGTCCTGATCAGATCTCCAGGATCAATGCCCACCCGACAGGAGCCTGTTTCGCAGTTATTTGCTTTGTCAAGGGCAATAGGCATATATTTTGACGGCACTCAGTATAGGCAGGATCTGAGTGCCGTCAAAATATATGCCTATTGCCCTTGACAAAGCAAATAACTGCGAAACAGGCTCCTGTCGGGTGGGCATTGATCCTGGAGATCTGATCAGGACTCGATAAGCGAAGTCTACGAAGCACGAGAGACACATTAATCGTTGGATTTAAAGCAATATAAAGTGACTCGTAGCTTCTAAGAAAATTAAGATAAGTTATATATATATGCTTTTGCTTTCATTGATTTAGTTGACTACAACAGTGATATAGTTTTTGAAGATCTAGAACTCTACGGGTGCACAAAAAAACAACTATAAAAAGTGATATGGACACAGTGTGATATTAAGACACGTACATTTAAAAATTGAGCACGAGTAATCTTACAAAAAGCAAATATTGTGCACCATTGGAGGTTGGGGGCAGTCAATGATTATATGTTGTCACAAATATATTGGCTCAACATAAGCCAGACACTTCTAAGTGTCTGTGTGACTGTATGAGACGTCCCCTTTATACACAATATATTTCTGTTGTGGCAATGTGCTCTTCTTATCTAGATTTGCGTATTTCTAGGACAAGCAGCATCAAATCTGTGTTACTGTTCTGGGATCTCGTCAGGTACTTGTGACCTGGAATTGGCCACTCTTGGTAACAGGATACTAGGCTTGATGGACCTTTGGTCTGTCCCAGGAGAGAAACCCAAGTGGGTCCTCGCATACCTTGTCTAGCAGTATATTCATTGTCCTCTATCAGCCGCGCCAGCCCAAAGTCAGCCACCTTGCAAACAAGGTTCTCCCCAACCAGGATGTTTGCAGCTCTGAGATCACGATGCACATAGTTCATCCGCTCCACGTACGCCATACCCGAGGCAATCTGTAACAAAAATGCTGCCATGATGAGATGCTAAAACAGAGCGGAGAGAAAAGGACAGTGGCTGCTCTCACAAAATATGGTTATTGTTCATGGTTTGCTGGACTCGACATTACCACCTTCCATGAAGCACAGCAAAGCAGCTCACAATAAATTAAAAATAAAAATGAGGGAATGGAACACTAATAAAGGACAGGAAAGAGACAGATAATGAGAGTATCTAGAATTTAAGACAAGGGGGTAACAGAAGGCCCAGGAAGGATAGGGAAGTTAGAAGAAAGGAATAATGAAAATGGAGCAGAACTCCGGAGTTACCTGAGCTGACATGTCTACCAACTGGGGAAGCCGCAAATACTTCCCCCGCTCTCCTTTTAGGAAATCCAGCAGGCTGCCTGTGAAAACACAGAAAATAGCCCTAAAGTACTTCGCAAAGGTTCAGCGGCCTCTGCCGCCACAATGCTGTACCATGAAAAGACTTCACGGTTTTCAAGAGAGACTTTAGAATGCGTTTTAATTCTTTGAATTCCCTTTTGCACATTTGGGATAAGCATAAAGAAATCCTGTGCAGAAGGAATTGATCCTCAGGAGCTTAGTCAAGATCAGGAGGCGGGGCTGGTGGTTGGGAGGCGGGGATAGTGCTGGGCAGACTTATACGATCTGTGCCAGAGCCGGTGGTGCAGTGGTGGGAGGCGGGACTGGAGGTTGGGAGGCGGGACTGGAGGTTGGGAGGCGGGGATAGCGCTGGGCAGACTTATACGGTCTGTGCCAGAGCCAGTGGTGGGAAGCGGGACTGGTGGTTGGGAGGCAGGGATAGTGCTGGGCAGACTTACACGGTCTGTGCCAGAGCCGGTGGTGGGAGGCGGGGATAGTGCTGGGCAGACTTATACGGTCTGTGCCAGAGCTGGTGGTTGGGAGGCGGGGCTAGTGCTGGGCAGACTTATACGGTCTGTGCCAGAGCTGGTGGTTGGGAGGCGGGGCTAGTGCTGGGCAGACTTATACGGTCTGTGCCCTGAAGAGCACAGGTACAAATCAAAGTAGGGTATACACAAAAGTAGCACACATGAGTTGTCTTGTTGGGCAGACTGGATGGACCGTGCAGGTCTTTTTCTGCCGTCATCTACTATGTTACTATTAGGCATATTTTCAAAGCACTTAGCCTTCCAAAGTTCCATAGGTTTCTATGGAACTTTGGAAGGCTAAGTGCTTTGAAAATATGCCTCTATGTCTTTTCATGTACAACTGCCCAAGCCCCTCAAGAACTCACCTTTATTCATGTACTCCGTCACTATGTAAATGGGCTCCTCGGACACCACAGCATACAACTGGACCAGCTTCTCATGACGTAGCTTCTTCATGACCTGGGCTTCCTGTAGAAAGGCCTCAGGAGACATGGTCCCTGGCTTCAGGGTCTTTATGGCCACCCTAGTAGTTCCATTCCACGTCCCTGGAGCGGTGGAAGAACTTGTTAAACAGAAGAAGATCTCACCCAAAGACACATCCAGATTTCTCCCACTTTACAATGAGCACTTAAATTGCAGTTAAAAGGTTTCAACCACAGTTGGGTCCCAATTCTACAAAATCCATGAATCTGGCCCTTTTGGGAGGTGGCATGAAATCTACCTTAGCATCCAGGGGTTAGGGCAGTGTGCTGAGATCCAAAGCACTGGGTTCAAATCCCACTACATCTCCTTGTGACCTCTCAGGTACAAAACTTAGAACCTGAGCCCTCTGGGGACAAGAAGGCTTGAGTAGATATCATTGGTGTCATTCATCACATGTTAGTGATTCTATGATTCTACATGATTGGTTGAAGGATGCAGACACCATTTTTTTTCTTTTGAATTAACAGACTACGAACCAGGCACTGCGATTCCCTAATGCAGATCGTGAAACATCAACATGTTGGATACTTTATACCATTTCAGAAATCATTCTACATTAAGTAAAAAAAAATATTTGCTTATTGCACTTGTATCCCACATTTTCCCACCTATTTGCAGGCTCAATGTGGCTTACAAAGACCTGTTATGGCATCACCATTTGAGGGTACAAAAGATACAACTGGTGTTACAAAGTATCAAGGCTAGTAGAAATTGATATTGGCTAGTAGAAATATATTTTTAGAACTGCACTGTGGTTTAAATGTGCACATTTTGGACCGATGATGAAAATTTTGTCCGGTATAAGTTTACACATTTTGATGGTCCACCACAATTATTTTCCTGAATTGGGGTATGGCTTGCCGAGTATTACGTTAAACATTTTGGCAACTCACTAGTCTTACAATTGGATAGGGGCAAAAATCAGAGCAGAGTTAATATTCTTTGTTCCACTAAGGCTCACCCTCACCCTCCCCCCCCTTCTCTTCCCTACAGGATTCCTAGAAAGGAGGGGCAGGAGGAGAACACCCCTGTTGCTCTGGAATCTGAATAGAGGTAGTAGAACCCCATTCCAGTCTGTTCCCCCAGAAATTAAGCCCTGAAAAGATCATTTAATATCTGCATTTAAATGTTTACCATCCACTATCACAAATTCATCTCTCCTTTCCCTACTGATAACATAGTACCTGAATGTAACTCACCCTGAGCTACTACTGAAAAATGTATGAGCAAAATTTAAATTAATAAAATAAAAAAATAAATAACCAATCAGACCCTTGGTCTTCATTTCCCAGTCCTACCCCTAATGCATAAAGGGGTTAGCATAAATAGAGGCGGTAACCATGCAAATCTCTCATGCATATTTATTACAAAATTACAGGGGTATATCTACAATAATTAGCCAAATCAATTTCACATATTCTTCTAAATTGACTAACATACCATTTTTTTTTTACCTCCTTTTCAATAATAAATTTCACATATACTTTGTTCAACTATTCAATTTGCATATTTTATCATTCAACTTTTTCAAACAATAAATACAATAAATACCAATATAAAAAATATACAGAAAATACAAACTCCAAAAATACCATACAGATAATGTCCGAAGTTGTCCTCTTTATCAGATTGATTAAATCAGGTGTAGAATAAATCCTTCCGTCTTTTGCACACTTAGCTTAAACATTTAACCTTTATAATAAGTCATTCCACAGAAGGACTTTGGAATGACTTATTATAAAGGTTGAACAAAGTATATGTGAAGTTTATTATTGAAAAGGAGGTTAAAAAAATGGTATATTAGTCAATTCAGTAGAATATGCATATTTATTAGGGATATCCTGAAAACTCGATCCACCGGTGGCCCTTGAAGACCTAAGCGCAGTAGCTGCAGAATTCTCCGAGCTGTGCCAAGCCCGCCTCTGGAAATTTTCGCTTCCGTGTACGTATCTTACCCATCCATACTTCTCCAAAGCAGCCCTGCCCTAGTTTCACTTCCAGACGCAAAGATTCACGGGGGATTTCCCAGGCATCCTTGGCCAGTCCCTGTGTTTGGGGCTTGGACGTGGGGCAAACGCTGGTTAGCCGGTGGCACAAACCGTCAGTGTGTTCTAGGTGACAAAGAGGAAGGACATAAGGCAACAGGCAGACCGAGCGGCACACGAGACATGAAAATGCTTTTAAACGCACAGGGAACTGAGGCAGAAAACTTCCCACATAGTTGCTGCGGGTTTAACACTGTTTTACCGCTGCTTAGCGATGTAGAAAGGGTTTCTGCATCGGTGTTACTTCGTGCAGAAACCCTGACTGCATACCACATTAAAATGAATGCGAATGTAGCGATCAGCTATTCCACCGCATGCAAAAGAGAGAGAAAAAAAAAAAAGAACGTTTAGAGTACAGCTAATATTTGCCAGGTCCAGGGCAGTATAGAAGGGTTGATTGAGAGGAGGGGGTGTCTACCACCACTCCCTCTCTCCTTCCCAACCCAACCACCATGCCCCAGATACCTTTTTGCACTGGCCTCCGTGATGTTTTAGCAGCCCCCTCCCTCCCCCTCGACCCAATAACCCAACCGCCTACCCATACTTCAAAACATTTTCCCCTGGTAGTCTAGTGGCCCCCTCCCATCCCCTGATCCTCAGCCCACCCACTGTACCTTTAACATGGGAGGCAGAAGCCATCTTGAAAAAATGGCAGTGCCCTGCCTTGGGCGGAGCATCTTGGGGATACACTAGGAAGAGTCAGTCTGCTATATAAGAGAGTAATTCCCTTATATGGCAGCCTGGCCAAGCCCAGTGCATCCCAGAATGCACCACAAGGGGCAGGGCATTGCCATTTTTCAAAATAACGGCGTTGGAGGCAGGACCAAGTGTTTATCACTCCTGCCTCTTAAAGTACAATTAGGTTTTTTTTATTGTTGGGGTTTTTTTTGGGGTGGGGGTGGGGGGAGGTTGAGTTTGGAGGGGAAGGAAAGAGTAACATAGTAACATAGTAGATGACGGCAGAAAAAGACCTGCATGGTCCATCCAGTCTGCCCAACAAGATAACTCATATGTGCTAATTTTGTGTATACCCTACTTTGATTTGTACCTGTGTTCTTCAGGGCACAGATCATATAAGTCTGCCCAGCACTATCCCCGCCTCCCAACCACCAGCCCCGCCTCCCAACCACCGGCTCTGGCACAGACCGTATAAGTCTGCCCAGCACTACCCCACCTCCCAACCACCTGCTCTGGCACAGACCGTATAAGTCTGCCCAGCACTATCCCCTCCTCCCACCACCGGCTCTGGCACAGACCGTATAAGTCTGCCCAGCACTATCCCTGCCTCCCACCACCGGCTCTGGCACAGACCGTATAAGTCTGCCCTGCACTATCCCTGCCTCCCACCACCGGCTCTGGCACAGACCATATTTGTCTGCCCAGTACTATCCCCGCCTCCCAACCACCAGCCCCGCCTCCCGATCTTGACTAAGCTCCTGAGGATCCATTCCTTCTGCACAGGATTCCTTTATGCTTATCCCACGCATGTTTGAATTCCGTTACTGTTTTCATTTCCACCACCTTTCGCGGGAGGGCATTCCAAGCATCCACTACTCTCTCCGTGAAAAAAATACTTCCTAAGAGGTGCTGCTAGAAACCAGAGAGTGGGAGGCTTTTGAGTCAGGAGAGGGAAGGGAGGTTATATTGGGTGGGGATCTTTTTTCTTTGTTGGGCAGACTGGTCTTTATCTGCCATCATTTACTATGTTTCTATGTTCTTAAGCCGGAGGCTCAGGTTGGCAGGGTGGAGGGGTATTGCTAGACACCAGGAATTAGAGGTTTGGTTCACAGAGGGATGGAGGAGCGCCAATGCAGATTCTGGCCACTAGTACAGTTTTGTTTTTAAATATCACCCTTCTCGTCAGTGCCTAAGCATCGACAGAAAGGCTGATATTTTGCAATGAGCTACGGATTACTGCCATGATTTTAACGTGGCAGTAATTTGCACGTTCACCGCTTATAGATTCCACAAGCTGTACCGCGAGGCTGTCTGCGTTGGCCCCACAGTATTTGAACTTAGATTGCCTTGATCCTTTCCCAACTATTGGTAGAGTTTCTTTGTGTCATTTTAATTAAATTGGGATGGGCTGTACAACTAATCTAATTAGTCCCTGCACTGCTAAGATCTAGCAACCAACCCTGTAAATCGGATGCCAGCAGAATACAAATCATAGATTCCACTCTTAATGAGTTTAGCCAAAGAAGCCCCAGTGTCCTCCGCAATCTGCAAGACAGGGATGTCTTTTAAATTACCTTTCTTCTGTCTAATAACATTCCTTGTACTCCCTCTTATCTGCCTCCCTGCTGAGCTATTACATTTTTCCTTCTCACCTAAGTAGCTGCAGTTAAACATCAAAGTGCTAATCCCTTTATCCCTTTGTACATACATCAGCCTCCCCCCCCCCCCAAGGAGACCTATTTTCGTGATGCTCGATATGCGCAGAGAGATAAGCGCAGCCCTTGCAAGAGACGTCTGTAATAAATAGAAATAAAACAAAATGATTTAAAAAAAAGAGTCCAATTAAAAAAAAAAAAAAGTATCATAGTAACATAGTAGATGACGGCAGAAAAAGACCTGCATGGTCCATCTAGTCTGCCCAAGATAAACTCATATCTTGAATTTGTACCTGTCTTTTTCAGGGCACAGACTGTATAAGTCTGCCCAGCAGTATTTCCCGCCTCCCAACCACCAGTCCCGCCTCCCATCACCGGCTCTGGTACAGACCGTATAAGTCTGCCCTCCACTATCCTCGCCTCCCAACCACCACCCCCTCTTCCCCCCACCTGCTCCGCCACCCAATTTCAGCTAAGCTTCTGAGGATCCATTCCTGCTGCACAGGATTCCTTTATGCATATCCCACGCATGTTTGAATTCCGTTACCGTTTTCATCTCCACCACTTCCCGCGGGAGGGCATTCCAAGCATCCACCACCCTCTCCGTGAAAAAATACTTCCTGACATCTTTTTTGAGTCTGCCTTCTTTTTCTTTCTTTTGTTTTATTTCTATTTATTACTTTTAAAGTAGACTAACAAAGCAACCACACTTCGTTATCCAGGGACATCCGGGTAAGAGAAAACTGTAGAACAAGACTTGTCATCTCCGTTCCACGTACTGGAGTAATAGGCCACAAGCTGCTGCAGACTGTTGAACTGTGTTCGAGAAGTGATGTAAAAGCCACCACTGTCCAGCTTCCGAATCTTGTAATGTTTCACGTTCAGCCCCTTTGCGTTGTCAAAGTCGGAGACGGAAAGGCAGTAGGCACCTGTGGAGAAGGAATGCGGAGAAAGATTTGACTTATTAATCTAAAAGGGAGGGAGGGGGGGGGGGTGGATCTGAGACAGCATGGTACAGCCTATGTGCATCAGCGCAATGCGGAGCAGCGACGCATTAAGACGGCGGAATTTAGCTGGGCTGAGGGATGCGAGGGGGCTATGAGATTTTTCAATGGACACAAAAATTCAGAAGAATCGGTAGTCTAACTTCCGCTGCCTTGCGGGGACCAAACCTGTTCTGGTAAGGCATCGAAGACAAATCCATGACTTCTAGGTTCACAGGAGAAGGCATCAAGCAGGCTAATTAAGACTTGCTAATTCTGAGGTATGAACATCATGTTTGGTATCAAGGAACCCCAGCAGCAAGGGTACGGGGCTTTTTTGGAGATGGTTACACAACTGGAGACTAGAACATCTCAACTTCAGAGATGCAAAGCCAGTTTTTGCTAAAGTGAAAGGGATACAGGGAATGAAAACCAGCGAGAATCACCTCTATTTTGGGGTTTATATTTCATAACGGAGCACTCTCCTCACTCCAGAAGTCCCCACTGCTCGACACCACAGCCAAACCTCCTCACCTTTTGTGGTTTCACTCTCCCTGACCAAGAAGGTCCCTCGTGGGTTCTCTTGACTTAGGAGCAATCTCTCCGACTCCCGACGTGTTATCTTACCAAAGTACCATCTAAAAAACGAAGGACAAATCAGCACCGAGAAATACAACCCCTTCATCTCATTCCAACATTTGAGACGACGATCTTAGACATTTTTGCGTTGTCACATTACATAACAAATCTAGGCCTACGGGGTGAAGACAATGATAAAACCTCCGCATTTCAACTCTTGACTGAGACTAGAAGATATAACATACCAGCTTTTGAAAATTAGCCCACTCGTGTATGATTAATGCAAGTTTTATGAACAATGGTCCATTTATTATCCAACTGTGCAGGTATCAAGTGAATGATTAACACGCCGCCTGCAGCTCTTAAAGGGACTGTGGTATTATTACTTTAATACTAAGTAGAGAACTATAATTTATTAATGTTCTGGAATAAAAGTTTTAGAAAGATAAAAGAGCAGCCAAAAATGTTGGATGCTCTCGATTCAACAGAAGCAGAAAGGCCCACGGTCTTTCAATTTTTACATATATCTTCTACTGGCCCTCAATAATTTAATGACATTTGCCGTTCATAACCCACCATTTACCCACTGTGATCTAAAAAGCTTACAAACACAACAAACAAAATGCAAATTATTAATAACATATGTCACATAGCTAAAGTAACAATATAACACAAAACTAAAATAAATAAAGAAATCCTTCCTCCCCCCTATTTAAATGGATCTCTCAAACGATTAAGACTTGCAAATAATTAAGAAAGGTTTTAATTTTCTCTACTTAAGTCTGTAGAAGAAAAGATTTAATTTACTCTTCAGCTTGGATAGAATCAGAAGGCGCGACGTAGTTACTGGGAATGTAGCCAGTTAATCCGGTTGTGAGGGAACGAGCTAACCACCAGTCTCCTTCCCTGTAAACAAAAAGAAAAAGGACCCTTAGTAATTACACGGGGAAAAGCTTTACAAATGCGTGTTACATATACTCAGACCCTCCACTGGCTCTTTAGCGAAATATTACTGTTCTCACAGGCACAAACAGGTCACTTGTTCCGAGGGTTGCAGCGTTTTCTAATGAATGCGTTCAAACTGACAAGGAACTATAGAAGGAGAAAATTGGGGGAGAGGAGAAGAAACTGGAGAGAAGTGTACTACAGAACCAGAAGTGGGATCCAAATGAAAATATATATTTAAAACTATTTAACCGGCCAGGAATGGCATCCTCCTGGCCAGTTAAATAACTTTAAGTCGGCTACGCGTTTTAATAATCAGCAACAGATAGCCGGTTATCTTGGCTGTATATTACTGCTTAGCGGCTACTCTGGTCACTGGCTATGTCGCACGACAAAGCCAGTTTGTGTCAATATTCGTTGGCTGATCGGTTAAGTTTAGCAGCCATGTAAACAGCAGGACTATCTTTGGCTGCTATAAAATTTTGCCAGTCTGCTGATGAACATTGGCTTAACCAGCTATGTTTAGTGGCCACCCCCCTCCCCCTATAAATTAAATGCTGGTGGCCTGATATGGCCCCAGCATTGAATTTCTGGTTTCACCGTCGACCGCGGGAGTTAGCCAGGCTCCCTCTCGCAGTCTCAATATCATCCCCAAACTGCTTATGCCATTACCCCCCTCCCCCCCGAGGCAATTAATGGAGCTTCCCACTCAACTATCCTGCCAACCCACAGACTGCTGCATAGAAACAGCAGTCTAAAGGATAACCCGCTGAAGCACTTTATATCTGGCACAGATTGCCTTATCTCAGTGACCGCTGTGAACTTGCTTACCATAAGAAATATACCCTTCGGACAAGCGGGGCAATAGGGTTTCTGCCTCCTTACACCCACCCCAAACTATAGTGGACCAGCCACCCCCAAGATATGGGGTGGCAGAGAAGACAGAAGCTGTGTTTCTTCCAGGGAGAAAGTCATTATTCCTTAACAATCCAGATAATAACAAAGCAATCTGGCAATAACAAATAGTAATTTGTTATGAGAGGGAGCGAGAGACCACCGCTGTAAAGATTTATTCACTGATAATCATCTCAGCCTCTGTCTAAATACAGTACAACAGTGACTTATATACCTTTCTGTACAATGGATTGGGCATCAATTCCCTCCCAAATCATACAGCCTTGCAACTTCAGCTAATTTCTGTCTTACTGCATTGTCTACACAGAAGGGAACACACTATCTGAATGTTATGGAACACAGAACCTTATAACAAGTCCAAGGTTTCTTTTACAGGAGATTGTAGCTGTCATTTTGTTACAGGAATTTCTGCAAGACTCAGGTCTTATCATTGTTTTGTCTAGTAACCTCACCACATCTTCACTTTCAAACTGTGCATACATTCTTAGTGTCCTTGTGATGTAGAGTCAGTGGCACCAATTTCAGCAGGTATAATCTACAGGTTAAAACAGTACTTTATGCACAGAAAAAAAAAAAAAAAGCTCTTGAAAAACTGTCCTGCTGACATGTCTGTCAACTTATGTATGCAGGGGGCAGTACATTAACTGGGCATCACAATTAAGTACAATATTTCTGTGAGCCTACAGAATACTAGCACAAATTAGCACAGGCGCATTCAATTATGCCAGGTCTATGAGTGGCAAAAATACACTCACGCCTAAATTCAGTGCTTACACAAGAAGTGGCCTAATGGTTAGTGCAGCAGTTTGAGATCCTGGGGAACCAGGTTCAATTCCTTACACCGATCCGTGTGTCCCTGGGCAAGTCACTTAGCCCTCCATTGCCCCAGGTACAATACATAACTTAGATTATGAGCCCATTAGGGACAGTGCAAAGTACCTGTAACAGAAATTGTAAACCCCATAGAGGGGCATAATCGTATGGGGCGCCTAAGTTTTCATGAGGGCGTCCTCGCAGGACGGTACCACGAAGGGGCTTATCAAAACAAGATGGGCATCCATCTTTCATTTCGATAATACGGTCAGGGACACCCAAATCTCAACATTTAGGTCGACCTTAGAGATGGTCGACCTAAATGTTGAGATGTCGACCTTAGAGATGGTCATCCCTGGTTTTCAGCCATAATGGAAACCGAGGATGCCCATCTCAAAAGGAGGAGCCAGAATTTGTAGTGCACTGGTCCCCCTGACATGCCAGGACACCAACCAGGCACCCTAGGGGGCACTGCAGTGGACTTCACAAATTGCTCCCAGGTGCATAGCTCCCTTACCTTGCATGCTGAGCCCACAAAACCCACTACCCACAACTGTACACCACTACCATAGCCCTAAGGAGTGAAGGGGGGCACCTACATGTGGGCACAGTGGGTTTCAGGTGGGTTTTGGAGGGCTCACATTTACCACCACAAGTGTAACAGGTAGGGGGGGGATGGGCCTGAGTCCGCCTACCTGAAGTGCACTGCACCCACTAAAACTGCTCAGGGACCTGCATACTGCTATCATGGAGCTGGGTATGACATTTGAGGCTGGCATAGAGGCTGGGAAAAAACAAATTTTAAGTTTTTTTTTAAGGTGGGAGGGAGTTGGTGACCACTGGGGGAGTAAGGGGAGGTCATCCCCGATACCCTCCGATGGTCATCTGGTCAGTTCGGGCACCTTTTCACGGCTTGGTCGCAAGAAAAAAATGGACCAAGTAAAGTCGGCCAAGTGCTCCTCTGGGACGCCCTTCTTTTTTCCATTATCGACCGAGGATCTCTTAATCACGCCCCAGTCCCGCCTTCGCTATGGTGCCGACACGCCCCCGTGAACTTTGGTCATCCCCACGACGGGAAGCAGTTGAGGACCCCCAAAATCGGCTTTCGATTATGCTGATTTGGGCGACCCTAAGAGAAGGACGCCCATCTCCCGTTTTGTGTCGGAAGATGGGCGCCCTTCTGTTTTGAAAATAAACCTGATAATCACCTGTTGAAAAAATAAATAAAATTTAAAAAAAACACTTAGGGCCTTTACCAAGTTGCGGTAAAAGGGGTCCTGCAGTAGCACGTGGATTTGCCATGTGTCGAGTCCCCTTTTACTGCACTGGGTAAAAGGCAAAAAAAAAAGGAATGGCTGTGCGTTAAGTGCACACTTGCTGCGAAGCCATGTCCAGGGGGAGCCCTTACTGCTACCTGCTTAGGAGGCGGTAAGGGCTTCCATGCCAACCCGGCAGCTCAACTACCACCGGGTAAGCTCCTGGTGCAAAAAAAAAAAAAAAAATTATGTTCCACTGCGCCGGAAATGGTGCTCACTGGGGGTGGCCGTACTACCGGCTCCTGTGGTAGGCCAGCGGTAGTGCTGGATTGGCGAGTGCCAACACCATGGTAGCTCTACAACGGCATTGTAAAAGGGCCCCTTATCCTATATAATAATTTGCACCTCCAACGTTCCATGTCTGGCTGCCTGGGTTCGTAACATCTTCTGACGTCAGCCAGCCTCCAGCGTTCCATTCCCCCTCGCTGTTCCGCCCTCGCGTCAAGACGTAATGACGTCAAGAGGGCGGAACAGTGAGAGGGAAGGGAACGCTGGAGGCGAGCTGACGTCAGGAGGGATGTTACGAACGGGACGGAAGCCAGCGCCAGCCAGCCAGAGAACGTTCAGGTACAAATCGAGGGGAGGAGGGAATCGCGGGACATCGAGGGGGGGGCAGGGCAGAGGAGAATTGATGGACATGGATGGGATGGGAGGACAGTAGAGGACAGAACCGCGGGACACAGATGGGAGGGCAGGGAAGAGGAGAATCGCTAAACATGGAGGGGAGGGCAAAGGGACAGAGAAAAAAAAAAAGCTTACATGACAGCCTTCCTAGGGCCCGTTTCATTGTTGAGGAAATGGACATGGTTCCACTATTTGTTCTATAAGCACAGGGCCGTGCCAAGGGTCTCTGGTGCCCCCCTGCAGACTACCAGTTGGCGCCGCCCCCCCCCCCCCCCCCCCGCACCTGCCTGGCTCCAAGGCAGCGATTCCCCTCTCTCCCTGAGCCCTACCCTCCCACCCATCCATGCCCATCTGTACCCTGCCCCCGCCATTCATCCCGATCAAGCAATTCCCCTCTCTCCCTTCCATGAACCCTGCCCTCCCATCTATGCTCCTCTCTCCCCTGTCCTCCCGCTCCCATGGATGACGTCAGAAGAAGGCGGGACACTGAGCGAATGAATGGAAGGCTAGAGACGTCGGGACTGGGAGCGCCGCCTCCTTCACTGACGCTGCGCTGCCGGAGAAAGGTAAATTTAAAAGACAAAAAAAAAGGAAAGGGATCTTGGGGGGGAGAAGAGGGTGGGCAGTTCCTACATGGGAGTGGGAGGGGCAAGGTAAGCACGCAGCGGCGGCACTCCCCAGAGGATGGCGCCCCCCTGCGGCGCTTACCCCGCTTACCGCATCGGCACGGCCCTGTATAAGCAGCTCATGCAAATGTCAGTCCTGCCTATGACATGTCCATGTCCTAATGGTTAGGCTCACTACCATCATTTATGCAAGTAAGTGCAGATTTACAAGGATAAAATGATAGTATAGTATAAATTTAATCAGGTAATTGGAGCTTAAATTTAGACAACCTGCTACAGCATGCGGGGGACATAGCCTGCATATCCTTAAATCCAGGGGCATAGCAAGAAACCCAATTTTGGGAAGGCCCAAGAGCAAAGTAGGTGGGCACAAGAACCCCGCCCCTCACGGCATGTCACCCTCCCCTCCCCCCAGGTGATTGGTGGGTCTCTTAACTCCATTCCCTCAACCCTCCCCCAGTACTTTTTTTTACATTCTTTAGTTCTTCGCCGTCAGCGAGCAGCGACTCATACCGGAAGAGGAAGCTGCGTCGGAGGGAAGGCTTAGGGCCAACATGAGCAGAGGGTTTGAGTTGCTGGTGGTGAAAAACTGGAGGATTTAAAAGATAACAGGCAGTTGGGGGAATGGAATTAAGAGAACCCCCTTCCCAACTGCCTGGGGGAGAGGAGGGAAAGACGCTGGGAGTCTTCAGCCGGTGGGGATTGGGGATCCCCGCCAGCCTCATCACAGCTGTGCTGCTGCTGGGTGGGCCCGAGTTCACAGTGGCTGGGCCCGAGGCCCACCCAGGCTCACCGTGACAACGCCACTGCTTAAATCTACTCAGACTGAGCAGAGGCATCTCCGGAGGTGAAGATAACGGAGTAGAGCTAACATAGTAACATAGTAGATGACGGCAGAAAAAGACCTGCATGGTCCATCCAGTCTGCTAAAGACAAACTCATATGGGTATACCTTACCTTGAATTTGTACCTGTTCTTTTCAGGGCATAAACCATATAAGTCTGCCCAGCAGTATTTCCCGCCTCCCAACCACCAGTCCCGCCTCTCATCACCGGCTCTGGTACACACCGTATAAGTCTGCCCTCCCCTATCCTAGCCTCCCAACCACCAACCCCTCTTCCCCTCACCTGCTCCGCCACCCAATTTCAGCTAAACTTCTGAGGATCCATTCCTTATGCACAGGATTCCTTTATGCATATCCCACACATGTTTGAACTCCGTTACCGTTTTCATCTCCACCATCTCCCGCGGGAGGGCATTCCAAGCGTCCACCACCCTCTCCGTGAAAAAATACTTTCTGACATCTTTCCTGAGTCTGCCCCCCTTCAATCTCATTTCATGTCCTCTCGTTCTACCGCCTTCCCATCTCCGGAAAAGATTCGTTTGCGGATTATTACCTTTCAAATATTTGAACGTCTGTATCATATCACCCCTGTTCCTCCTTTCCTCCAGGGTGTACATGTTTAGGTCAGCAAGCCTCTCTTCATACGTCTTGGAACGTAAATCCCATACTGTTCTCGTAGCTTTTCTTTGCACCACTTCCATTTTTTAACATCCTTCGTAAGATACGGCCTCCAAAACTGAAAACAATACTCCAGGTGGGGCCTCACCAACGTCTTATACAGGGGCATTAAAACCTCCTTTCTTCTGCTGGTCACTCCTCTCTCTATACAGCCTAGCAATCTTCTAGCTACTGCCACCGCCTTGTCGCACTGTTTCGTCGCCTTCAGGTCCTCAGATACTATCACCCCAAGATCCCTCTCCCCGTCCGTGCCTATCAGACTCTCCCCGCCTAACACATACGTCTCCCTTGGATTTCTACTCCCTATGTGCATCACTTTGCATTTCTTCGCATTGAATTTTAATTGCCAAACGTTAGACCATTCTTCTAGCTTCTTCAGATCTTTTTTCATGTTTTCCACAACCTCCGGGGTGTCCACTCTGTTGCAAATCTTGGTGTCATCCGCAAAAAGGCAAACTTTACCTTCACTTACGCACACATTTTATAAAAACATGACTGCTTGCATAAATGATGCCAGGAAGTTAGTGCATGCTGGAGCTATGATGAAAGCCTAAGCACATAAATTCTTCAGGGTCATTTCCAAGAAGGAAGTAGGTGCATACTTTCGTTTTGAAAATCTGCTGGTGCTCTCAGAGGAAAAAAAGTGAACGTCTGCTTATGCATATGTACAGTTCCTTCATCATAAGGAAAATCAGTTGCCACCAGCTGATAAGAGTTTTTTTCTGGGTGGTTTCCGCCCTGGGTATCCAGTGACTGAAAGCTACTCTTTGAAAAAGAAGAAATCAAACATATAAACGGCGAGTGACCGTACTCGCTCGCAAATGCGCAGTAGACTTCCCTCTCTGTCCCGCCCCCGTGTCAATACATGATGACGGGCGGGGCGGGACAGAGAAGGAAACTGCGCGAAGGGGAGGGAACTGCTGAGGTCGCCACGGCTCCCCCTCCCCCCCCGAGGTCGCCGTCACTGGTAACCCCCCCCCCCCGAGTCGCCGTCGCCACCTCTCCACCCGGCCCGTCTCTTCGCTATTCAACTTACATCTCTGCAGCAGGCAGATCAGCTGAGCTGCCGTTGGCCTTCCTTCTCTGCCTGTGTCCCGCCCTCGCCGACGTTACGTCACATGAGGGCGGGACACAGGCAGAGAAAGAAGGCCGACGGGAGCTCAGCTGATCTGCCTGCTCCGGAGATGTAAGCTGAATAGCGAAGAGACGGGCCGGCGTCGGTGACTCGGGGGGGGGGGGGGTACCAGCAGCGGCGAACTCGGGGGGAGGGGGCAGCGGCGACCCAATAGCCCATTTTAACGGGCTCAACGGCTAGTTATTTATATACTGCTTGTAGGAGGCAATTCTGTAACTAGGCGTCACCAGTAGGCACCCAAAGGATATGCGTAGAGAGCTTATACTGTAACAGCATCTAGGCACACAGATTCGGTTATAGAATGTAAACCGCCATCGGGGCGCCTACCGTAGGTGCGTGTATTCAGGGCTGGTTTTAGGCAGGGGCCACCGCACAGAGCCCCGTGCTTCTAGGAGCCCTGCGGCCCTCTCCCCCATCCCCTGTACCTTAAAACGTGCACCCGTGCTTCTCCATAAAAAGCAGCATAACCTGTTGGCCACCAAGCCTGGAGCCTGTGCTCTGCTGTGTCCTGCCTCCTTTTGATGTCACTTCCTGTTTTCGCTAGTGTAGGATGCAGCAGAGAGCAGGTTCCCGGCTCGGCAGGCTAAGCCAATCGCTGCCACCATGCATCCGTGTTTCTCCATAGAGAGTGGTGGGCAGTGAAATGCGGATGCAAGTTTTAAGGCGTAGTGCAGGTGGAGTCAGAGAGTAGGAATGGGGGGGGGGGACCCACTGAACTGGTCTGCACAGGGCCCTGCAATTGCTAAGGCTGGCCCTGTGTGTATTTACACCGTCTGTAGAATAAATGCACATGGGTGGCATAAATGAGTGGGCCTAAATGCAGCAGTACCCATCTGGAGGCAACCCAGCCAGTTAGGTTTTTAGGATATTCACAATGAATATTCGTGAAAGAGATTTGTATGCACTGCCTCCACTGTATGCAAATCTCTCTCATAAGCACCGCCATACTGGGAAAAGACCAAGGGCCCATCAAGCCCAGCATCCTGTCTCCAACAGCGGCCAATCCAGGCTTCAAGAACCCGGCAACCCCCCCCCCCCCCCCCCCCCCCAAAAAAAAAAAAAAAGATTTTTAATAATGTTCAATGGACTTTTCCTTCAGGAATCTGTCCAAACCCCCCTTAAACTCTGTAAGGCCAGCTGCTGTCACTACCATCTCCGGTAACGAGTTCCAGAGTCTAACTACACACCGAGTAAAGAAAAACTTTCTCCTGTTTGTTTTAAATCTACCGTATTCTAGCTTCATCTTATGTCTCCTGGTTCTATTATTGTTTGAAAGTGTAAACAAATGCTTCACATCTGTCCGCTCTACTCCGCTCATTATCTTGTAGACTTCTATCATATCACCCCTCAGCCGCCTTTTCTCCAAGCTGAAGAGCCATAACCTTCTCAGCCTTTCCTCACAGGGAAGTCGTTCCATCCCTTTTATCATTTTCGTCGCCCTTCTCTGCACCTTCTCCAATTCCTTTATATCTTTTTTGAGATGCGGAGACCAGAATTGGACACAATATTCGAGGTGCGGTCGCACCATGGAGCGATACAATGGCATTATAGCATCCTCGTGTTTGTTTTCCATTCTTTTCCTAATAATACTCAACATTCTGTGCGCTTTCTTAGCCGCCGCAGAACACTGAGCAGAAGTTTTCAACGTCTTATCAACGATGACTCCCAGATCCCTTTCTAGGTCTGTGACTCCTAATGCGGAACCGTGCATGACATAGCTGAAAACCTGACTGGCTGGGGTGCCTCCAGGACCAGGTTTGGGAATCACTGCGCTAAGCTGTTTTTGCACATAGAGTTGCATATAGGCATGCTATTAACCATTTATGGAAATTAACCTGCAGATTACATGCAGGTTGCCCAAATTTGTGCGTAATCCTGGAGATACACGTGCAACTTAATCAGTTAACGAGCCAATTAACAATTGGCTGATATCAATTATTGAGGTTAATTGGCACCAATTAGGATTTGCATGAGCATCTGGCTGCGCACTATTCTATAGCGCTGGGGGGGGGGGGGTGACAATGAGCTTTTCTGCCCTGAAGGAAGACATGCTAACCTTTCTATGCCTCCTCAGATCTGGCAATAGGTTTCTCATGCTGTGCTCACCTTAACATCAAGGCAGAATAGCGTATAGCTTCATTACCATTACTTTTGAACATTTGCGAGAGCGTTGTTTCTTTCAGCTGGTATTTGTCTCTGTCTCTCTCTCTCCTACATTTTCAGGACACCGAATCTATACAAAGAACCAGCCTTGTTTAATCACACGGTCAGGGCCGTGCCGATGCGGTAAGCGGGGTAAGCGCCGCAGGGGGGCGCTATCCTCTGTGGGGCACCGCCGCTGCGTGCTTATCCTGCCCTCCCGCTCCCATGTAGGAACTGCCCGCCCTCTTCTCCCCCCCAAGATCCCGTTCCTTTTTTTTTTCTTTTAAATTTGCCTTCCCTTGTTTGCTGCTCACTGCCCCGCCTTCTTCTGACGTCGACGTCAGAAGAAGGCGGGGCAGTGAGCAGCAAACAAGGGAAGGCTAGAGACGTCGGGACTGGGAGCGCCACCTCCTTCAATGACGCTGCGCTGCCGGAGGAAGGTAAATTTAGAAGAAAAAAAAAGGAACGGGATCTTGGGGGGGAGAAGAGGGCGGGCAGTTCCTACATGGGAGCGGGAGGGCAGGGGAGAGAGGGGAATTGCTGCCTTGGAGCCAGGCAGGTGCGGGGGGGGGGGGGTGCCGCCAACTGGTAGTCTGCAGGGGGGCGCCAGAGACCCTTGGCACGGCCCTGCACATGGTGCAGCTTACATCAACCAGTGCCGCCAAAGTGATTATAAATTTGAGAGACCTACAACATTCTGCACTGAAGGAGCACACCCAAGGAGCATATCATGCCCAACATTGAATATCAACATCAACCATAGCAAAGGAAGAAGACAGTTTCTTGAAATAAGTGAAGGGAAATTGAAATCGTGCAGCTCTGAGCTGGTATTAGGTGGCTTTGTTTAGTGCAGGGGCGTCGCCAGACAACAGATTTTGGGTGGGCACCAAAAAAAGAAATATCTCAGCTGGCAGGAAAATGCTTCTTTCCACCTTGGCAGACTGCAGCAGGCATGCGCTGAAAACTGAGCATGCGCAGGTGCCAGTATTGTGGAGAGTAGAATTCTGTTACCATCAGAGGAAAGTCTTCAGCTGACAGAGCTTGGGATCTCCACCAGCTACCGCTAAACATGTGCTACTGTTGGGTGGGCCTGAGCCCTAAGTGGGTGGGCCCTGGCCCACCCGTGGCTACGCCACTGGTTTTGTGTGCTGTTCTTTGAGCATAGGGAGGCAATAGGAAATGACCTCATTAACAACCATTTGGCTACAGTTAAAAACTATTTGCACTAATATTTGGCACAGAGTTTCCTGCACTAGATCCTTCTGAACATCCTACACAGATTAACACTGATGCCAGTCCAGTGCTAATTGGTTCTAGCACTAGCCTTAAAAATCACTAACCCCTGTGGGCTGACAATTGAGCTCTAAATGTTCTGTAAAGTGTTTCTAACCACTACCTCTAAAATATCATTGAAGGAAATGGTTTCGTAGACCAGATAGGTGTATTAGGGTGGCTCGCCAGCCTCTCTCCATTAGGGGGCACTGTTGGGAATGGTAAGATCATTGACTAGGGTGGGCTTATGGTTTTTCTAGACTGCAAAGGTGAAAAAAGTCTGAAATCATACAGTGTGATGCTTTTTTTTTTATTGTACCAACTGCAAAGGCGACAAAAGTCCCAAATCAAAGAGTGTGGTGGATTATTTATTGTAGAAATCAATATCTCGGAGTTATGGACAACTCAACACAAGCCATGTTTCAGCAGCAAGGCCTGCCTCAGGAGTCAATAATCTCATTCAATGAAAATATTTTTCAAATAGTATAAATAATTGCACCAAAATAGTGCCCTAAAAATAATTCTCGTAATAGTGCTGACAACCCATTTTTACAAGGAGAATTATTTTTAGGACACTATTTTGGTGCAATTATTTATACTATTTGAAAAATATTTTTATCGACTGACAAATATTTTCATCGAGGGAGATTATTGGTATTGACTCCTAAAGCAGGTCGCTTTACTCATACTACCCCTCTCCTCAAGACCCTTCACTGGCTCCCTATCCGTTTTCGCATCCTGTTCAAACTTCTTCTACTAACCTATAAATGTACTCACTCTGCTGCTCCCCAGTATCTCTCCACACTCGTCCTTCCCTACACCCCTTCCCGTGCACTCCGCTCCATGGATAAATCCTTCTTATCTGTTCCCTTCTCCACTACTGCCAACTCCAGACTTCACGCCTTTTGTCTCGCTGCCCCTACGCCTGGAATAGACTTCCTGAGCCCCTACATCTTGCCCCATCCTAGGCCACCTTTAAATCTAGACTGAAATCCCATCTCTTTAACATTGCTTTTGACTCGTAACCACTTGTAACCACTCGCCTCCACCTACCCTCCTCTCCTCCTTCCTGTACACATTAATTGATGTGATTTGCTTACTTTATTTTTTGTCTATTAGATTGTAAGCTCTTTGAGCAGGGACTGTCTTTCTTCTATGTTTGTGCAGCGCTGCGTATGCCTTGTAGCGCTATAGAAATGCTAAATAGTAGTAGTAGTAGTAGGTCTTGCGGCCAAAACACGGCTCGTGTTGAGTCATCCAACTCCGATGAGAGATTGATTTCTACAATAAATAATCCACCACACTCTTTGATTTGGGACTTTTGTCACCTTTGCTGTTTGTACTTTTGGTCAAGTGTATGCAAATATTTGTTCTTCCATTGTGCTTGTTCTCTAGACTGCAGCAGAACATAGGTGAAGAGACTGGTATACAAAGTACTGACCGTCTCAACATGAGACCCTGCAAAGAAGGCACAACAGCTCTGGATGCCGAGAGTGCTCAATGGCACGGAGAAGTAGATTAGTGGTTAGTGCAGCGGACTTTGATTCTGGGGAACTGGGTTCGATTCCCACTGCAGCTCCTTCTGACTCTGGGCAAGTCACTTAACCCTCCATTGCCCCAGGTACAAAGAAGTACCTGTATGTACTATGTAAACTACTTTGAATGTAGTTGCAAAAACCACAGAAAAAGTATATCAAGTCCCATTTCCCTTTCCCTCTTTGAGATTCTACATGGAATGTTGCTAGTGGAGGAGTAGCCTAATGGTTAGAGCAGCAGCAGCCTTTGATCCTGGGTTCAATTCCTACTGCAGCTTCTTCTGACTCTGGGCAAGTCACTTAACCCTCCAATGCCCCAGGTACAAATAAGTACCTTTATATGTAAACCACTTTGAATGTAGCCAGTTCAGATGGGTCTGTCCGGTCGGATGTGTCGGGCCACGAGGTAAGCTGCGGCCAGTACACCTATTTCTCTCGGAGAGCTACGGTCCCGTTCCGGTCTGAGGAACCGATTCGGTTTCAATTTTATTTTGGACCGGTTCGAAGCTCGGTCCGCTAAGTTTGGGTTGATCCGACAGGCTCAGTTAGGCCCAATAGGGAGAGAGTAGTGGATGCTTGGAATGCCCTCCCGCGGGAGGTGGTGGAAATGAAAACGGTAACAGAATTCAAACACGCGTGGGACAAACATAAAGGAATCCTGTTCAGAAGGAATGGATCCTAAGGAGCTTAGCCGAGATTGGGTGGCAAAGCCGGTGGCGGGAAGCAGGGATAGTGCTGGGCAGACTTATACGGTCTGTGCCAGAGCCGGTGGTGGGAGGAGGGGCTGGTGGTTGGGAGGTGGGGATAGTGCTGGGCAGACTTACACGGTCTGTGCCCTGAAAAGGACAGGTACAAATCAAGGTAAGTTATACACAAAAAGTAGCACATATGAGTTTATCTTGTTGGGCAGACTGGATGGACCATGCAGGTCTTTTTCATGCCCTCATCTACTACGTTACTATGTTGCAAAAACCACAGAAAGGCAGTATATCATCAAGTCCCATTCCCCACCTTTCCCCTTTCAAGACCCACTCTGAACCATGCTGAGAGTTTTTAGAACTTCATTCAGTATAAAAAAAGAATCATTTCTATATTTTGTTGGTTTCAGTTTAAATCAGAAAAATAAACTGGGGGGGGGGGGGGGGGAAGAGATATTTGCATGCTAAACTCAAGTAATAATTTTGAAACCGAGATGATCTCAGTAGCCACTAGGAGTTTGATTCTTTTCAAATTCATTTTTTTTTCTGAACCAACCACTATCCTCCCCCATTCCCTTTTGCTTTTAAAAGGGCTACAGCCTACTCACAGAGCACTTTTAATGGTTCTTTTTGGCCGGTATTAACATTAAACATACAAATAGTTTTAAGACACTGAAGAAGTGAAAGAAAGCAGAGGAAAGAGGTGGAGTGAGAGAGACAGACAGACGCTGGTATCTAGTGCGTCTGTTCATTTGGAATAAACCTAATGGAGACTGTTGTACTCTTGAGTCATTGACAAGGCATGTGAAGAACGTCAAGGTGCCTGGAATGTGCATCTTGCAGAATGAGTTTAGGGAGGAAGAGATAGCGGCGTTCAGACACATTCTTCCAATCTTGTATTTGTTAAGCAAAGACTGAGCATTTGTTGAGCAAGGCTTTTTGAGAGGAAGGGAACAGAAGAGATTTACTTTTGCATACACAAGGAGGACGCTTTTCGAGTGGCACTTAAGATGTTTAGCACAACGTTGGAAATATGAGCATGAAAGGGGTATTTCAGAGATGGGACCCACTATGAGAGCTAGTCTGTAAAGTATGTACTCTCAAAAGAAAATTTGAGAGAGTTCTTTTCTGCTTGTTTCTCTTTGGTGGAAACGAAAACAGTAACGGAATTCAAACATGCGTGGGATAAACATAAAGGAATCCTGTTCAGAAGGAATGGATCCTCAGGAGCTTAGCCGAGATTGGGTGCCAGAGCCAGTGGTGGGAGGCGGGACTGGTGGTTGGGAGGTGGAGATGGTGCTGGGCAAACTTATACGGTCTGTGCCAGAGCCGGTGGTTGGGAGGCGGGGCTGGTGGTTGGGAGGTGGAGATGGTGCTGGGCAAACTTATACGGTCTGTGCCAGAGCCGGTGGTTGGGAGGCGGGGCTGGTGGTAGGGGGGCGGGATAGTGCTTGGCAGACTTTTACGGTCTGTGCCAGAGCCAGTGGTGGGAGGCGGGGCTGGTGGTTGGGAGGCGGGCATAGTGCTGGGCAGACTTATACAGTCTGTGCCAGAGCCGGTGGTTGGGAGGCGGGGCTGGTGGTTGGGAGGCGGGGATAGTGCTGGGCAGACTTATACAGTCTGTGCCAGAGCCGGTGGTTGGGAGGCGGGGCTGGTGGTTGGGAAGCGGGGATAGTGCTGGGCAGACTTATACAGTCTGTGCCAGAGCCGGTGGTTGGGAGGCGGGGCTGGTGGTAGGGGGGGCGGGATAGTGCTGGGCAGACTTATATGGTCTGTGCCAGAGCCGGTGGTGGGAGGCAGAGCTGGTGGTTGGGAGGCGGGGATAGTGCTGGGCAGACTTGCACAGTCTGTGCCCTGAAAGACAGGTACAAATCAAGGTAAGGTATACACACAAAAGTAGCACATGTGAGTTTATCTTGTTGGGCAGACTGGATGGACCATGCAGGTCTTTCTGCCGTCATCTACTATGTTACTACATATGAAATGACCTAGGATATCTCATTTCACATAAATGCATAGCCCTTAAAAACATGTGCATATATCAACCGACACGTGGACCTCCAACCGCAGGCTTCAGGAGGCGTTACCAAGACAACTCTACCAGGTTAAATAGCGGGCTTAAAGTGAATTAGACAACTCAGTCTAGTTAACTCAGTGACCGTGGCTGAATAACAGGTTCAAAGTGTCAGGTCCAAAGTGTAGTTTTAAAGATTCATATAACCGACAGCTCAAATGTTCTCAGAGGATGTACGATGACAAAATATAGTACTACATATATCCTCAAAAAGACACAGGGAATCAATTTTCTTAAGCTGTAAGATTTACATTATGAAACAGTGGGCAGCTAGGATGTTTGGGGGAGGGGGAAATTAGGCAGTTAGAACTAATTTATTTATTTACATTTTGCTCACACCTTTTTCAGTAGTAGCTCAAGGTGAGTTACATTCAGGTACTCTGGATATTTCTCTGTCCCAGGAGGGCTCACAATCTAAGTTTGTACCTGAGGCAATGGATCACAAGGAGCAGCAGTGGCATTTGAACTGGTCACCTCTGGATTGCAAAACTGGTGCTCTAACCACTAGGCCACTCCTCCACTCTAGCAGCATTCCATGTAGAATCTCAAATAGTAGCAACATTCCATGTAGAATCTCAGATAATATCAACATTCCATATAGAATCTCAAATAGTAGCAACAGAATCTCAAATAATGTATTTGGAATTTGCTCACACTTTTTTCAGTAGTAGCTCAAGGTGAGTTCCATTCAGGTACTCTGGATATTTCTCTGTCTCAGGAGGGCTCACAATCTAAGTTTGTACCTGAGGCAATGGAGGGTTAAGTGAGTTGCCCAGGATCACAAGGAGCAGCAGCGGGATTTGAACCAGCCACCTCTGGATTGCAAGACTGGTGCTCTAACCACTAGGCCACTCCTCCACTAGCTACCTGCCTTGACTGGAGTAGTAGCCTAATGGTTATTGAGGTGGCTTGAGAACCTGGGGCAATGGGTTCAATTCCCACTGTAGCTCCTTGTGACTCTGGGCAAATGACATAACCTTCCATTGCCCCAGGGATAAAATAAATACCTGTATATAAGATGTAAACTGCTGTGAATGTAACCACAGAGAGGTGGAATATCAAATCCTGTCCCCTTTTTCTTAAGGTGCCTAAATTCAGGAAATGTTTCATTCAAAACTTCTGGGTTGCTCAAGCACTTTGTTTGAAGAACTGACCCCCAATTGGTTAATTTAAATATATATATATTTTTCCCATAACCCACAGTAGCAATCCACAGGCTCTCAAACTCCTTCCTCCATGCCTCAGGGGGTTCAGGAAGGGGTTTGAAGCTTTCAGCTGGGTGCCTGGTCCTAAACCATGATTACGACCAACTGAAGCCCAGTTTTTGAAAATAACATTTGTACATACCGAGGGCTATTCCCAACAGGTTGGCAAATATTTAGTTACCTGTCTACAGTTAAGAGTGTTTTTTTGAAAAGGAAATACTCCACAGTGTTCCTCTTGCAAAAACCACCTGGAATTGTGGGTACGGAAGGACTGGCAGAGTCCCTTAAGCAGAGTTTTGATTCAATGTGTAGTCAGGCGCTGGAGAGCTTGGACTCTAGAGCCATTACATAGGTTAAGAGGACACCGTAATGCTTGGATTTTGAAGTGGTACAGATGAAGGGTCAGTACAGTAGCGAGGGCGGCTGACACCCGGGGCGGGTCACCGCTGCGCACCACCCCGGGTGCAGCATGGCGCCCCCCCCCCCCCTCGGCACCCTCCCCCTGCCGGAGTGCATTCTTACATTGAATTAGGAAGCGAGGGGCGGGCGAGAGGGCCGATCCACCCCCGAGTGCACGTCGCTGGGAGCTGCGTCGGCTCCGCTGGTTCCCTGCTCTCTCTGAAGGCAAAAGTAGAGACTAATAGACGATTCACCACTGGAGACGCGAGTCCAACAGTCTTTATTATATCAGAGATAACGACCCGACACATATTTTTTGATTTATATTAGCAGAAGCCAAAAACTTTTTAAATCTTTTGAATATATGTATGCTGTTTTAATGGTTATTAAGCATATTTGAGCATATTGACCTCTGATCAGAAAATCAGTGTCTATTGAATTTTCGTATCTCTATATGGATATGCATATATGTTTTTATTGGCATTATTTACAGTGGGGGAAATAAGTATTTGATCCCTTGCTGATTTTGTAAGTTTGCCCACTGACAAAGACATGAGCAGCCCATAATTGAAGGGTAGGTTATTGGTAACAGTGAGAGATAGCACATCACAAATTAAATCCGGAAAATCACATTGTGGAAAGTATATGAATTTATTTGCATTCTGCAGAGGGAAATAAGTATTTGATCCCCCACCAACCAGTAAGAGATCTGGCCCCTACAGACCAGGTAGATGCTCCAAATCAACTCGTTACCTGCATGACAGACAGCTGTCGGCAATGGTCACCTGTATGAAAGACACCTGTCCACAGACTCAGTGAATCAGTCAGACTCTAACCTCTACAAAATGGCCAAGAGCAAGGAGCTGTCTAAGGATGTCAGGGACAAGATCATACACCTGCACAAGGCTGGAATGGGCTACAAAACCATCAGTAAGACGCTGGGCGAGAAGGAGACAACTGTTGGTGCCATAGTAAGAAAATGGAAGAAGTACAAAATGACTGTCAATCGACAAAGATCTGGGGCTCCACGCAAAATCTCACCTCGTGGGGTATCCTTGATCATGAGGAAGGTTAGAAATCAGCCTACAACTACAAGGGGGGAACTTGTCAATGATCTCAAGGCAGCTGGGACCACTGTCACCACGAAAACCATTGGTAACACATTACGACATAACGGATTGCAATCCTGCAGTGCCCGCAAGGTCCCCCTGCTCCGGAAGGCACATGTGACGGCCCGTCTGAAGTTTGCCAGTGAACACCTGGATGATGCCGAGAGTGATTGGGAGAAGGTGCTGTGGTCAGATGAGACAAAATTGAGCTCTTTGGCATGAACTCAACTCGCCGTGTTTGGAGGAAGAGAAATGCTGCCTATGACCCAAAGAACACCGTCCCCACTGTCAAGCATGGAGGCGGAAATGTTATGTTTTGGGGGTGTTTCTCTGCTAAGGGCACAGGACTACTTCACCGCATCAATGGGAGAATGGATGGGGCCATGTACCGTACAATTCTGAGTGACAACCTCCTTCCCTCCGCCAGGGCCTTAAAAATGGGTCGTGGCTGGGTCTTCCAGCACGACAATGACCCAAAACATACAGCCAAGGCAACAAAGGAGTGGCTCAGGAAGAAGCACATTAGGGTCATGGAGTGGCCTAGCCAGTCACCAGACCTTAATCCCATTGAAAACTTATGGAGGGAGCTGAAGATGCGAGTTGCCAAGCGACAGCCCAGAACTCTTAATGATTTAGAGATGATCTGCAAAGAGGAGTGGACCAAAATTCCTCCTGACATGTGTGCAAACCTCATCATCAACTACAGAAGACGTCTGACCGCTGTGCTTGCCAACAAGGGTTTTGCCACCAAGTATTAGGTCTTGTTTGCCAGAGGGATTAATACCATTTCCCTCTGCAGAATGCAAATAAATTCATATACTTTCCACAATGTGATTTTCCGGATTTAATTTGTGATGTGCTATCTCTCACTGTTACCAATAACCTACCCTTCAATTATGGGCTGCTCATGTCTTTGTCAGTGGGCAAACTTACAAAATCAGCAAGGGATCAAATACTTATTTCCCCCACTGTATATGTTATATGTTTTGATTTGTAGTGTATTTATTGACCCCTGATGCAGACGCTTTTTAGCGTCGAAACACGGCCTGTGTCGGGTCGTTATCTCTGATATAATAAAGACTGTTGGACTCACATCTCCAGTGGTGAATCGTCTATTAGTCTCTACTTTTGCCTTCTGTGATTCGTCATCGTAGAGAACTTTTCCTGTTCTATATTTTGGTCCCTGGTCTCTCTGCCCCGGAACAGGAAGTAACCTGTTCCGGGGCAGAGGGCAGGGAACCAGCGGAGCCGACACCCCCCCCCCCCCCCCCATCCTACGCCACTGTGAAGGGTAAAGGGTCATGGATTTGATATACTCCCTTTCTGTGGGTACAACCAACGCACTTTACATATATTATACACAGGTACTTTCTCTGCCCCTAGTTGGCTCACAATCTAAGTTTTGTACCTGGAGCAATGAAGGAGGGTTAGGTGTAATTATGGGTTTTGTGGCAGTTTCTTCAGACAGTCTCTAGATCAAGCTTACAACCCAACAGATCTTCACCAGGAGCTTCCAATGAAGTACTGCAGTGTTTCCTCCGGCGCTACCAGAACAGTCTGTGCGCTGTAGGTTTGGAGTCCTAATTTCCTGGGTGCACAGTCTCTGCAGATGAGGCTTCCAGAGCCAACATCTAATATCCAGTGGGTCTTATCTGGGTAGAAGTGGCTCCTACCAGTTACGTTCAAAGCAGGAGCATAGCCAGACCTTAAGGTGGGAGGGGGCACATTTTCGTCACTGCCCCGCACCGCCTCACTGCCCACTGACACCACTGTAAACATCTTGGCTGGCGGGGGTCCTCAACCCCTGCCAGCTGAAGACTTCGTCCAGCGCTGGTCTCCGGCGCTGCTGCATTGCCTGCCCTGCTCTCTCTTCCCCTCACGTCCAGCATGCTCAATTTCACTAAAAGGAGCATTGCATGACATGAGGGGAAGAGAGAGAAGGGCAGGCAATGCGGCAGTGTTGCCGCAGACCAGTGCTGGATGAAGTCTTCAGCTGGCGGGGGTTGGGGACCCCCGCCAGGCAACCAGGGGCCAGAGCAAATTTTGGGGGAGGGGGGTCCAGGTCCCCGTGGCTCCACCTAGCTACGCCACTGGTTCAAAGGGTCATGCCCAGATTTTCAGTGGCATGGGCAGTGCCAGAGTGATCTGTGGAGCGCAGCCTGGGCGGAGCCGATAGTTATCCAGTTGGCGGCAATATTCAGTCTGCTAACCAGGTATCTGGATAAAGTCAGGGCAGCAATGAGACTGGCCAAACTATTTCAGGGTGGTCATATGAGTGCCAGTCTGAATTTTGCTGGTACTTGGAAACTGCTGGCACCTGCATTATACCCAGGTATTTACAGCTGGTATCTGGGTACAGCCCGGTGCGGATTATCAGGGTCTAAAATGCGTGCACAGGCTGAACGTTGAGCTGTTCGGTTTTAACCTGGCAGAAATGCCATCACAGGAGCATCACACAAACTGCCCTGTTAAGAGTTTAAATAAAATAAATAAATCTTAGCATACAAACCTGACGTCCACTTTTCTCCTAAATGTGAGCATGCCACAGAGGAAGAAACAGTGAGAGAAAGAGAGAGAGAGATACACAGGGCTTTCATTAAACAGGCAGCACAGAAACATACCATCTTCAATACGGAAATATACCTAAGTTTTTTGTTTGTTAAATATAACTATGTCAAGCAGACACCCCAGCTTCCTTAAAACAAAAAAAGGAACTGCTTTATAAATGTGAATGCCCTGAAGACATGGTGCCAAAAATCAGACATACATCCCTGCCTTAGAAAACATTTCTACTTTTAGCATCCAACACTGGTTAGGAAAAAAAAAAGTTATTAAAAACATGTAAAAAGTCCAGTTTCACAAAAGTTCAAGTAAGCTTTCTTCCTCCTCACTTTGTCATTTGCAGAGACGAGCAGCGGTTCAACAGCGAGTAAACCCAAGATCCCTAAACACCCCACAGACAGCGACATTATGGAAACTAAAAGAGGATCCGAGACATCTGATGGTCGAAACTGAAAATTCAGTAATACTGAAAAGGAGAAAATGGAGAAAGTTCTTCTCATTCTTAAAAAAAGGCAAGAAAAAGCAGTAGAGACTAAAGATTTCTCCTAGTTCAATTGAAAGTGATGACTGGTACCTTACACTGACTCATGTTTCGATTTAGCTCGTACCTTTTCAGTAATAGTTCAAAGCTGAGTTACTCCTTTTTGGTGCCCTGATGCCGTTTCAGACATTAACGCAAACTCACATTGTTGTCCCAAAAAGAAGGCTTATGCCAAGTCAATATCAGGCATAGGAGGGTACGCTTAGATCTGTCAATCAATTAATGTGTGCATCTGATAGTATTCTATCAGATGCATGCATTGATGAGTGACATTCCCGTACCCCGCCCATGCTCCTCCCACATGTACATCCCCTTTCCAATTGTGTGCTATGCTACTTACACGTGAGCTTACAGAATGGCGCTTTGGGCAAGCACGCGCATAAGCATCTTATATAGAATTGTCTTCAATGTGACTTGCCCAAGATTTGACCCTGGCTTCGCTTGTTCTCAGTCCATGGACGTACAAAGCAGGTTTTAAACAGGCAAAAAAAATACTTATAAAATTACCCCCAAAATGTCTAATGCGAGACAGTTCTGCATTTACTCTTGAGCCCCTGTTTAACTTAGGAAAAGAGCCCTCTGCACGCAGAATGAACACAGAGGAAGATGGTAAAGTGACCATCCAGCAGTCTTTCCTTGTATCATGCAGGGCTGGTGTTTAGACATGCTGGGACCCAGGGCAGGAATTAAAGAAGAGGCCTTCAAAGCCCACTGGCAGGCTGTGCCTTCTCCAACTTCAGGCAAGCTTGGGGCCCAGGGCAATTGCCCTATTTGCACCCCCCTAACACCAGCCCTCATACATGACATGCAGGGGAGACAGCTGTATTTACCATGGTTCATCCTCCCTTCCTAGGACACTAACTTTAAGCTACAGACCATCTAGATTCCTGCTGCCACACGCAAACACATTTTCGCCTTTGTTTTGAGATGAATTTTATGGGTCAGAAAAATTCTAGGCTTCATGTGATGCACCATAAGAGACTTAAGAACAGCATAATCCACGCTATCTGTCCAGTTGCCCCAGTGCTAGGCGTCCACAGCTCTGCACTATCCAGCAAATTCTCTAGTGCAAGATTTCTCTAGCACACATTTTAATTTTTTCAAATTACAGCAAATAATTCAACAACAACAAAAAAAATCTAAGCCAAGCAGACAGGGATCAAAAAAATGTGTTACGGTGATGCAGGTATTGAGAATAAAACAGAACAATTCGGTGACTTGACAAGTGAGAGTCATTCACACACGACTGGGAAGAGCAAGCTAGATCACAATACATATAAGCCTCTCTGCATGCCTCATCTGGAAGAAACCCCTCTCCTTTCTCACGTTCATAAAATTTGGAAGAGTTGAGACCATCCTGGATGCTTATGCAGTCATAAGTACATACGTATTGCCATACTGGGAAAGACCAAAGGTCCATCGAGCCCAGCATCCTGTTTCCAACAGTGGCCAATCCAGGTCACAAATACCCGGCCAGATCCCAAAAATGTACAAAATATTTTATACTGCTTATCCCAGAAATAGTGGATTTTCCCCAAGTCCATTTAATAACGGTCTATGGACTTTTCCTTTAGGAAGCCGTCCAAACCTTTTTTAAACTCCGCTAAGCTAACCGCCTTTACCACATTCTCTGGCAACGAATTCCAGAGTTTAATTACACGTTGAGTGAAGAAACATTTTCTCCAATTCGTTTTAAATTTACTACATTGTAGCTTCATCACATGCCCCCTAGTCCTAGTATTTTTGGAAAGCGTAAACAGACGCTTCACATCTACCCATTCAACTCCACTCATTATTTTATATACCTCTATCATATCTCCCCTCAGCCACCTTTTCTCCAAGCTGAAGAGCCCTAGCCGCTTTAGCTTTTCCTCATAGGGAAGTCGTCATGCGGACTCTTTCAGAGCCAACTTTTCAAAATTATTGGGGGTGCTAAGCCCAATGGAAAGAACCCCTCCCTGGACACATACAAGGAATTTTCTCAATATTGGTGGTGCTCAAGCACCCACAGAGTCGGCTCCTATGCTGACAACGGTGCAAGGGGCTTTGGCTCTCCCCTCACCAGCATTAGACCCTCCAGTGATATTCAAACACAGATACCCACGTGTTGTTGACAATCTGCAGGCGCTCTCCTTTCTTGAAGGACAGGTCCGTTTTTGTCCTGGATTCATAGTCATACAGGGCTACAAAAGTAGTAACACCACCTGCAGGCCAGACAGACAACAACAACAACATCAGGAGTCGGAATTAGGGGAAAAGCAGTAAGGTATTTTCAATCAGTGCTAAACTGCAAAAAGCTAAAACAGTGAGCAGGATGCCAGGTCTGGCAGATTGAAGTGCACTTTTTCCCGAACCTAGAAAGCAACCTCTCAGAGATGTCTATCATTGATATAGCTCTATATACACACTTTATATATAAACACATTTATATGGTTAGACTATAAGATTTAGGCCCACATTTAGGGCTGGATGTATGGGTATTGCCCCTAAGCTGTAGCACTTAAGAGGACTCCCTCGATTAAGTAGGAAATACATTTCAGGTACAACACCCCTTGTAATCAGTGGCGTAGCCAGTATGGGGCCACGGGGGCCTGGGCCCCCATAGATTTGTCCCTGGAACCCCCTGCCAACGACCCTCTCGAGCCCCCCTCCCGCCGCCAACCCGCCATCGCCTACCTTTGCTGGCAGGGGACCCCAACCCCCGCCAGCCGAGCCGAGGTCCTCTTCTTCCCAATCCCACGCAAGGCTTCGTTCTAGTCTGACGTCCTCACAGAAACAGGGGGTTGGGGTCCCCTGCCAGCAAAGGTAGACGACAGCGACGGCGGGTTGGTGGCGGGAGGGGGGGGTCGTGAGGGTTGGTGGTGCCGGGGGGGGGGGGGCTAAAATGTGCCCCCTCACCTCAGGCTCTGAACCCCTCTCCCACCGAAGTCTGGCTATACCCCTACTTGTAATGTGAAGCTTTAAGCTGTTGTTATCTTCTCTACTTTATACAGAAATTGAGCTCAGCTCCTAAATTTATGCTCCTAAATTAGGTTCCTAAATCTGTGCCCTATTTTCAGCCAAATTTTGGAGCATAAGGGGCTGATATCCAAAGCAATTTAAGCAGGCAGGAGGGGAAGAGAGAGCAGGGCAGACAATGCGGCGGCGCTACTGAAGACCAGAACTGGATGAAGTCTTCAGCTGGTGGGGGTTGGGGACCCCCGCGAACCAACCAGGGGCCCAGAGCGAATTTGGGGGGGGGGCCCAGGCCCCACCTAGCCATGGCACTGGTTTATTCTGCTAAGCGGTGATCCTTCTTTTCATAGGTAAAAAAAACAACCAATAAAGACAACAAACCAGCAAGGGAACAATGAACACACACACACACACAAAACAAATCCAAAAAATTACATAAACAACTCAAAACGTTTTTAAAAATGTAGCTAGCACTCTTACCAGACAGCGGTCCCAAGCGCTGGGGAGACGTGATCACTTCAGATGAGTTAACCCCTCCAAATGGGGTAAGGTCGGCCGCGACTCCAAAGGCAGGGTTGGAGGGATGGTGGTTGTCGAGCAACATGGCTTTGTTGGGCGTCTGACACGCTGTGAAAGGATGATGAGAGTTCTCTGCTATATCCACGTTCTGGATTTGCTGGCCTGGGTCTTTAGGTTTGCTCTTGTTGGTCCCCATGGTTTAAGCTGCAAAAGCACACGAGGACAACCACAAATCAGTGCATCTGCCTCCTCCCACGTTTAACAGACCCATAACCAGGGAGTCGTGGGATGCTCAGCTCAGAGAAGGGCAACTCAGGATTTCCCCACAAATAAAAACCCCGTCTAACTACATCCTCCAATAAGAACACGGGGAATTTTTCAAAGGATTCCTTTCACTTCCTTTTCAGGTTTGCTGGGACTTACTCTGTTTTATTAGGAAGTGGAAAGGGAACCACAGACACCACATACATAACTGGGGGGGGGAGGGGGGATCTATAACATTTTCCAAAATTGCACCTTTTTTATATTATTTTTTTTTTTTAATGAAGCTTTATAAAACAGATTCCCAGAACGATCTCCAGCAGTGTACAAATGCTCTCACAAAGATACACCTGCAACTACTTTGTGTGTGTATATGAAAATATTTTATAAAAACACCGGGTTGATATTCAAATGCTGTGGTCAGCATTTGTTTGGTTTTTTTTACAGCTGGCTGGACATTCAGCACCATCTGAAGAAGAAGCAGTGATGAATATATGTATTAACTGGAGACCAACACTAGCTGCATGGACGAGGATGGCGTTTTTGCTGTTCTAAATTTATCAGCATAGTTATTCAAAAAGTGGCTGAACATGATGGCAGATGCTATCCATTCTCCCTACTATCCTGTTTTTTGTTTTGTTTTGTTACATTTGTACCCCGCGCTTTCCCACTCATGGCAGGCTCAATGCGGCTTACGTGGGGCAATGGAGGGTTAAGTGACTTGCCCAGAGTCACAAAGAGCTGCCTGTGCCTCAAGTGGGAATTGAACTCAGTTCCTCAGGACCAAAGTCCACCCCCCTAACCACTAGGCCACTCCTCCACTGTTGCTACTATTTGAGATTCTACATGGAATGTTGCTATTCCACTAGCAACATTCCATGTAGAAGTCGGCAGGCCGCGCAGGCTTCTGCTTCTGTGAGTCTGACTCACAGAAACAGAAGCCTGCGCAGCCTTCTACATGGAATGCTGCTAGTGGAATAGCAACATTCCATGTAGAATCTCAAATAGTAGCAACATTCCATGTAGAATCTCCAATAGTATCTATTTTATTTTTGTTACATTTGTACCCCGCGCTTTCCCACTCATGGCAGGCTCAATGGGGCCACGGAGGGTTAAGTGACTTGCCCAGAGTCACAAGGAGCTGCCTGTGCCTCAAGTGGGAATCAAACTCAGTTCCTCAGGACCAAAGTCCACCACCCTAACCACTAGGCCACTCCTCCACTGTTGCTACTATTTGAGATTCTACATGGAATGTTGCTATTCCACTAGCAACATTCCATGTAGAAGTCGGCAGGCCGCGCAGGCTTCTACATGGAATAGCAACATTCCATGTAGAATCTCCAATAGTAGCAACATTCCATGTAGAATCTCCAATAGTATCTATTTTATTTTTGTTACATTTGTATCCTGCGCTTTCCCACTCATGGCAGGCTCAATGCGGCTTACATGGGGCAATGGAGGGTTAAGTGACTTGCCCAGAGTCACAAGGAGCTGCCTGTGCCTGAGGTGGGAATCGAACTCAGTTCCTCAGTTCCCCAGGACCAAAGTCCACCACCCTAACCACTAGGCCACTCCTCCACTCTTTCCTCTCCCTTAGAGATCCTCTGTGCTCATCCCAAGCTCTCTCAAATTCAGATAGTCTTTGTATCCACCACCTCCACCAAGAAACCGTTCCATGCATCCACCACCCTTCCCATAAAGAATTATTTCCATAGATTACTCCTGAGTCTATCCCCTTTCATCTTTATCTTATGCCCCTCATTCCACAGTTTCCTTACAACTGAAATAGGCCCACTTCCTATGCATTTATACTACGGAGGTATTTAAATGTTTCTTTTATCTCCCCCTCTCCCGCCTTTCTTCCAAAGTTTATACATTGAGGCCTCTAAGTTTGTCCCCCTATGCTTTATGAGTTAAGTGAACACCCAAACTGCAACCTCACTACACCCCTGCACTATCCGGAGAGATCTGTGAGAATGTTCAGTGGCGCTATTTGGATAGCTGCTGAAAAGTCATAGATAGGACCCCATTACATAAGTACATAGGTATTGCCACACTGGGACAGACCAAAAGTCCATCAAGCCCAGCATCCTGTTTCCAACAGTGGCCAATCCAGGTCGCAAATACCTGGTAAGATCCCAGAAAAGCTCAACACATTTTATGTTGCTTATCCCAGAAATAAGCAGTGGATTTTCTCAAGTCAATTTAATAGGTCTAGGGACTTTTCCTTTAGGAAGCCAGCCAGACCGTTTTTAAACCCCGCTAAGCTAACCGCCTTTACCACATTCTCTGGCAACGAATTCCAGAGTTTAATTACACGCCAAGTTAAAAAAATCTTTTCTCCGATTTGTAATAAAATTTACTACTTTGTAGCTTCAGTCAGATAAGATCAGATTGCATGTGTGCGCCTCGCAATTCCATCCCAGCTCTGCCTAAATGCCCATGTACCGACTGTAAAACTATGAGTGCTTTTCTTGGATGACAATTATTCACATACATTCGCCCTCACTACTTTATAATAGCCGTTTTCTATACTGAACACATGCTGTGGAGGAGAAGCCTAGTGGTTTGGGTACCAGGGCTGTGAACCAGAGAGACGCGAGTTCAACCCCTACTCCCTGTGGCTCTAGGCAAGTCACTTAACCCACCTGCCTTTTACCTTCTGCGGTAAAAAGGGGCCTCGGCGAGCATCAAAAACACGCACCGATGCCAGCACAGGCTCCCTTTGACACAACTTCGTAAAAGGACCTCTGTAACAGCACATCTACATTACTGCAGACTAACCGGTCAGAACAGGAATAACTTAGGAGAAGGCAGGTCACCGAGAGACTGGGCCATGCCCGGGGCAAGGCCACCTCCGGGGCCCCACCCCTGCCGCCCTCACCGCCCCGAGGTCACTGAAGCCGCTCCCCCTCCACCCCCCCGAGATCTCCACCGCTCCCCCCTCATTCCACCCCCCCACCCCCGAGGTCGCTGCCGCTCCCCCCCTCCGTCCGCCACCGGGCCGGGCCCCCTGCATTGAAATCGCAGTATCACCTCTGTGAAAGCAGCGCTGCAGGCAGCAGAACGCCTCCCTCTCTGTGTCCTGCCCTCGTCTGACGTAACTTCCGTGAGGGCGGGACACGAGGGAAGGAGGGCCGAAGGGAGGCGTTCTGCTGCCTGCAGCGATGCTTTCACGGAGGTGAGACTGCGATTTCAATGCAGGGGGCAGACGGTCGACGACGGAGGGCGGGTGGGACTGCAGCGCCAGGCCCGGGGAATTTTGTCCCCCCTGCCCCCCCCTCTCGGTGGCTATGGGAGAAGGCGGTTGGACATTTACATTTTTGTCCTCATTTTCAGCGAGGCAACACAAAGAAAGGTAAGTGTATTGTGATTGGAATAACTATGCTATTCTTGTTACATTTAATGATTCTTGGTGAAGGTTGAAACACTACAAAGTATCGTGAAAGATACTATGTTAATAACACTTTTGTGGTCTTGGAAACAAAAAAACCTTAAAAGAGTAACCCGATGAAAGAAGTGCTATACCACCAGTCAGCAGTACTTTTGTCTGCTTAAGAGAGTGGGTAGATCTGAGGGTACTCTGTAAACACACATTTATGAATGACAGCAACATATGCGATATTGTATAGGTAGAAGTGATCCTGGCTTTAGTAGTGGACATATATACCAAGTTACCAGAGACAAAGGATATTTATATTTCGTGCTCACAAAGTAATGGAACATTAACACATGTGAAGAAACGGACAGAGCTCCATTGATATTTTTGCAAGGTAGACCCTGAAGCAGGCGAACGAAATGCTGGCCACCGCAGGTCACGGTCTGACTTTTGGGAAAGGAAGGGAGAGGAAGAACCACACAAGCTAAGTACATTTTTTTTTTTGAATAGAGCAACATCGCAGCAATATAGCAGTACTATTGAAAATAAAGAATTTTTCGGCTATTGCGTGTAAGACCTGTTGAATCAGACAAGGAAGTTTTTTGTGCCCTGCTCCTGTTGCCTAGTGTAGCCGGGAGCTTCTTGAGCAGGGGCGTAGCTACGTGGGGCCACGGGGGCATGGGCCCACGTACATTTGGCCCTGGATCCCCCTGCCGACGACCCTCTCGACCCCCCCTCCTGCTGCCAACCCGCCGTCGCCATCTGCTACCTTTGCTGGCGGGGGACCCCAACCCCCGCCAGCTGAGGTCCTCATCTTCCTTCGTTCTGTTTCTGAGTCTGACGCCTTGCACGTTGTACGTGCAGGACGTCAGACTCACAGAAACAGAATGAAGCCTTGCAGATCAACCAGTGAGGTCCTCTTCTTCCGGCGCAGTGCCCATTCGGCAGGGAAGTGGAACAGACACCCGAAAAAGCACAGCAGAAGAATTGCTAATATGCTCGGCATCATAATACTTTTTGCAACTAACTTTACTTTTTTTTTTTTTTTATGGACAGTGTCTCAATGGTTTCATATCCTTCTTACTGTATGTATTGGGCAGTGGCGTAGCCAAAGGTGGGCCCACCCAGAAGCAGCACACCTATGATGTGGCTGGCAGGGATTCCCAAATCCCACCAGCTGAAAACTCCCAACATCTGTCCCTTCTGCATACCTTGTAAATAGTAGATCTTCGCCTGCAGCAAGCAGCGACTGATACATACCGTTCACTCCAGCCCCACAACCTTATTCCTGCCTCTGCGGAAACAGGAAGTTGCATCAGTGGGAAGGCTGTGGGGCCAACATGAGCAGTGTACATTAGTTGCTGCCGGTGAAAATCTGCTATTTAAAAGATATGCGAGAGAGGGGGATGTTTGAGAGACCATATGGCATGCAGGCGAGAGGAGAGACCAAATTACCTGTGGGACGGGGTGGGGTTCTTCTGCCCACCCATCTTGGGCCCAGGCCCACCCAAAATTGGATGTCTGGCTATGCCCCTGGTATTGGGAATAATTACATGGTTTCGGGTTTTACTGTACAGCAGCCTCCTCCTTTTTATCCTTTAAAGTATCATCACGACTCCTGCCAGTGAATACTCAACTATCGGAAGAAAGAAGCTTGGGAAAGGATTTTGAGGGGTTGTTTGTGTTTTAGTCCCCAACACACTTTTAAAATTGCTCTTGCATCCGCCTCTGGGGTCACCCTCAGCCCTGCTTCTCTGAGATCCACTGCACTTGTCTCTCAGTTCATGCTCACGAGTCATACGGTCCACTCACAAGACTCCTAGTCACCAGTCACCCTTCAGGGAACTTTTGTTTACTAACACAGGCATGAGCATGACTGCTAGGCTGGCACAGAAAAGTCATGGCAGGCAGCTGAGATGCTGGACTTCCCCTACCCCTTATGGGCAGAGCCACAGACCAGCTTCCAGAAACTCCAACGTAAGCACATCGTGGTGGGGTCCTTTTACAAAAGGGACAGGGGGAAAAAAAAACGTCCTTGATGTGCCCTTACACAGGTCTTTCCTGTGCACTAAGGCTATTTCTTTCCGCAGCTGGAAAATGGCCATTAAACTACTGCTACTACTTATTTCTATAGCGCTACTAGACGTACGCAGCGCTGTACACTTGAACATGAAGAGACAGTCCCTGCTCCACAGAGCTTACAATCTAATTAGGACAGAGAAACAGGACAAATAAGGGATAAGGACAAAGGGTAGCAAGATTCCGGAATCCCAAAGAGTAGCAAGATTCTGGAACCCAAATAATAGCAAGATTCCGGAATCCCAAAGACTACTACTACTACTTATCATTTCTATAGCGCTACTAGATGTACACAGCGCTGTACACTTGAACATGAAGAAACAGTCCCTGCTCGACAGAGCTTACAATCTAATTAGGACAGACAAACAGGACAAACAAGAGAAAAGGGAATATTAAAGTGAGGATGATAAAATAAGGGTTCTGAACAAGTGAATAAGGGTTAGGAGTTAAAAGCAGCATCAAAAAGGTGGGCTTTTAGCTTAGATTTGAAGACGGCCAGAGATGGAGCTTGACGTACCGGCTCAGGAAGTCTATTCCAGGCATATGGTGCAGCAAGATAAAAGGAACGGAGTCTGGAATTAGCGGTGGAGGAGAAGGGTGCAGATAAGAGAGATTTACCCAGTGAACGCATCACTGGGTAGAAGGATCATGATCATGTGAGCCCTTACCACAACTTCCCTTGTAGGGGAAATCAGTCAACATGTTGGCATTGCTGAAACAGTAACTAAATGAGCACAGAAATACATAGGGGCCCTTTTACTAAGCCGTGTAAGCGTCTACGTGCCCCCAACATGCGCCAAAATGGAGTTACCACCCGGCTACCACGTGGCTTTTGCGGCAATTTCATTTTTGGCACGCATCCACAACGAAAAATAATTTTTTATTTTCAGACGCTTATATCGGATGTGTGCCAAGTGACATTTGACACGCAGAGGTCATTACCGCCCAGTTACCGCGTGAGACTTTACTGCTAGGTCAATGGCTGGCAGTAAGATCTGAAACCCAAAATGGCCACGCAACAATTTGGATTTTGTCGCACGTCCATTTTCGGCAAAAAAAATTTTTAAAGGCGTTTTTGCAGGTGCGCTGAAAAATGGATCTGCACGAGCCCAAAACACGCGCCTACACTGCCACAGGCCATTTTTCAGGGCACCTTAGTGAAAGGACCCCGGACCCCTTACTCTCTACCCTCAGACACACTCCCTCCGTGAAAAACTTTTTTTAGGGCGTGTTGTCCGGGTGCAGCCTTTCAAGCTGCAGTAAAGGGGGCTAATGCTTACCATTTAGTAAAAGGACCCCTATGTTGGCGTGGAGGAGTGGCCTAGTGGTTAGAGCATCATTCTTGCAATCCAGAGGTGGCTGGTTCAAATCCCACTGCTGCTCCTTCTGATCTTGGGCAAGTCACTTAACCCTCCATTGCCTCAGGTACAAACTTAGATTGTGAGCCCTCCTGGGACAGAGAAATATCCAGACTACCTGAATGTAACTCACCTTGAGCTACTACTGAAAAAGGTGTGAGCAAAATCCAAATAAATATATGGAATGTTGCTACTATTGAAGATTCTACATGGAATGTTGCCACTTTTTGAGATTCTGGAATGTTGCTACTATTTGAGATTCTAGATGGAATGTTGCCAGTGGAGGAGTGGCCTAGTGATTAGAACACCGGTCATGCAATCCAGAGGTGGTCGGTTCAAATCCCACTGCTGCTCCTTGTGATCTTGGGCAAGTCACTTAACCCTCCATTGCCTCAGGTACAAACTTAGATTGTGAGCCCTCCTGGGACAGAGAAATGGAACTCACCTTGAACCACTACTGAAAAAGGTGTGAGCAAAATCCAAATAAATTATTTGAGATTCTGTTGCTACTATTTGAGATTCTATATGGAATGTTGATATTATCTGAGATTCTACATGGAATGTTGCTACTATTTGAAATTCTACACAGAATGTTGCTAGTGGAGGAGTGGTTAGTGCAGTGGAACATCAAACGTTGCTACTATTTGAGATTCTGTTGCTACTATTGGAGATTCTAAATGGAATGTTGCTATTATTGGTGATTTGCCAGCGAATGTTGCTGAGTGGAGGAGTGGCCTAGTGGTTAGAGCACCAGTCTTGCAATCCAGAGGTGACCAGTTCAAATCCCACTGTTGCTCCTTGTGATCTTGGGCAAGTCACTTAACCCTCCATTGCCTCACGTACAAACTTAGATTGTGAGCCCTCCTGGGACAGAGAAATATCCAGACTACCAGAATGTAACTCATCTTGAGCTACTACTGAAAAAGGTGTGAGCAAAAATCTAAATAAATAATAAGTATATTAAAAGTGGTTGTGTAGCCCACAGAAATGATGTCGGATTATTAAGAACCATCACACCTCCTTCTCAAGACCTGATCAGTTTTAGAATATTTCAGCTAAAAATAGATTTGATATTTGGCTGTTAACAGGGAAATTTTAACAAGACAGTAATGACTATTTAACCTTCAGATCTCCTAGTGACAAATTAAAACTACCCTTTCGAAAAACGGAATTATTTCTAAAGTGTACTGGCCTAATATTGAAAAGGTGCTTAGTAATTCTATGTCTGCAACCCCCGTTAGACGCAGCGTGGTGAGAGTCTGTTCTATACAACAGATTTCGTTACAGAATACCAGTGTAACCCGGTATCGGCTCACCTGAAAAACTAGGCGACTACACTTATATCAACCATAGATCTGACGAAACTGAGGGCACCTAAATGGGTAACACGGTGTTCTGTAACTCATTCATCTAAAAGGAAAAGGGGATATACCTCCTTTCTTTGGTTCAGTGACAATCCTAGGTCGGCTGCCACCCGGGGCGGATTGCCGATACGCGCACCCCCCCCCCCGGGTGCTGCATGACACTCTCCCCCCTGGTGCAATGACACCCCCCCCCCCCCCCGCAGTGCATCAACCCTCCCCCCCCCCCCCCCCGGGTGCATTCTTGGCTGCTGGGAGCAAGTTACTTCCTGTTCCTGGGCAGAGGGAGCAGGGAGCCAGCGGAGCCGACAGGTGCACGGCTGCTCTCTGCACCCCTCCAGCGGTGTGTACCCAGGGCGGACCGCCCCCACCGCCCCGCCCTTGGTACGCCACTGCTTTGGTTACAATTAAAGCATTTACATATTATATACAGGTATTTATTTTGTACCTGGGGCAATAGAGGATTAAGTGACTTGCCCAGAGTCACAAGGAGATGCAGTGGGAATCGAACCCAGTTCCAGCTTCTCAAGCGGTTTACAAATTATAACTTAAGGGATTAAACATTGAAGAGAAGAAACAGGAGAACCACATAGGGAGGCTACGTTAAAAATGTTCATATACTGTAATAAGCTATATTTTATAGTGATCCCTATATTATTACAAAGTTCGAGCTATGTACAAGCACTCTAGGTCAAGGTCAAGTTGCTTTACTCTATACCACTAAGGGAGTACCATCATAGCAATGTACAATAAAATTAATATAACAATATAAATATTAATATGAGAAATCAAGAAAGGAACTCCAATGATCATTGGAAGGAGAAGAAATGGAGAAAATATTCCAACAGGCTGAGGGACACAACCACATCTTCATAGTCTGGTGCAAGAAAACAGGACAAAGTAGGAAGGGGACCACGGGAAACACAGGGCCCCCCAAAAATTACGGCAAAATTCCATATGTCTGGCAAAATAAGTTTTCAGTGCCGCCTTAAACTCTGAATGGGATCCTAGGTGGCGTAAAAGGAAGAGGAACTGAGTTCCAAAGGATTGGTCCAGCAACAGAAAACATGGATCTCCTCAAATCAGTCAGAGGGACCAAACGAAGAGAAGTATTATCAGGAAATGCTGTGATCCAGAACGTAAATCCCGAGTAGGAGAATAGGGCATTTAGTACTCTGATGTGCCTTTTAGGGGGGGAAAAAAAAGACCATTTTTAAATAAAACCACATTTTCTTGCATAGTTCAAGGCTTCCAGGCTGTACAATGACCATTTCAGAAGATAAAGAAGGCCCCGTAATGTAGCTCTGCAAGATGGGTTTTTCCCAAGTTCTCGATGTGCAAAGTACACTAGAACCAATCAGGTTTGGCCAAAAAGCTGGTGAAAAATAGACCTGTTCATGAGGACCACAGAAATCTTTAGAACACATTAATGTACGGGCTGGTGTCACCTTGGACATCATTCTTCCCAGAATCTCTGGTTTGGGGGAAGAGCCAAAAGCGATGTGTCTTAGCCTAAAGGATTTGCAGCTCTAGCTCCTCCACTCAAATGAGATCTCTAGACCACAAGACTCACCTTGCCCCTACTTCCGACATGGCCCTTGCAACCAACATTCACACACAGCCTCCTTTCTCTGACCTACACCCAGAAGCTTCCGCCATCACTTTTCTCCTGCTTAGTATGTGGCGAGTAACAAGATTCATTGGGCCCAGTCCATCAAAAACCCAAGGCCTTTTTTTGCCAATAAAGCCACTTTAAATGGGAATAGAGATGCATTTAATCTTCCATCATTTGGAAGGACCTTCTTCTATCATCTGAAGGCCTCCTCCCCCTTCGTTCACTATTGTCCAAGAGACGTTCTTTTCTGGCAGTCAGTAAAATTTAAAAAAAAAACCTCTGACTAATGTTTCTTAGGCGTTGGCAACCCCGGGCTGGAAAGCTCAGTGACAGACTTGGAACTGAGTCATTAGCTAGATTTCTGCTCCTTCAGAAGTATTGCCAACTTTTTTTTTTTTTTTTTTTACTGACAACCTAACTTTATGTACACAGCTCGATATGTTATGCCAAGATGCACCATTATGTTCCACAGGGTTGCCGCTGCCAGTAATGTAAATGTTTGGAGCTACGTCTCAGTCAAAGAAATGCCACCACAGGTTTCTCCAAGCCATTATAGATAAGAAGATCTGCCCTTTCTCACTATAGGGTAAATGTAGGTCTCCTCTCCAGCAGAGCCAGTACTGACCAGGGCCGCCGAGAGGGGGGGACAGGGGGGGCAGGTGCCGCTGCAGTCCGGCCCGCCCTCCGTAGCTCCCGGAACTACCCTGAAGCGCCTTCACGTTCGCAAGCAGCAGCAGGGCAGGCCACTCCTTCCTTCCGTATCCCGCCCTCGCCTGATGTAAAGTCCACGAGGGCGTGGCACGGAAGGAAGGAGAGGTCTGCCCTGCTGATGCTGCTGCTTGCTGCGATGCGAACGTGAAGGCGCTTCAGGTTAGCTCGGAGGGCCCAGCAGCGGGTGGAGGGGGCCCGGCGACTTCGGGTGGGGAGGGGCCCAACCAAACCATCTATTATCCCTTCCTCTCCCTTAGAGATCCTATTTGCTTGTCCCATGCTTTCTTGAAGTCAGATATATAGTGTTCTCAACCACCTCCACTGGGAAGCCGTTCCATAAAGACGTTATTTCCTTATATTAGTCCAGAGTTTATCCCCGTTTCCCTTCATCCTATGCCCCTCATTCCAGAACTTCCTTTCAATTGAAGGAGACTTGACTTCTGATCATCCTCAAACCTCTCAGACTACATTTCAGTGCTGCTGGAAGAGTCAACTCTCGTTTTCTGTGGACCTGGACCTGCCAGCAGTCACAGCCTACACGTTTCCACACAACGGAGATCAGTTCTCTCCTCTCTTGTCTCTCCCTACGCCCCCCCTCGGGTACTCCGTTCTGTGGATAAATCTCTCTTGTCTGTCCCCTTCTCCTCTACTGCTAATTCCAGACTCCGTTCCTTTTATCTCGCTGCACCTCACGCCTGGTATAGACTTCCCGAGCCTGTACGTCTAGTCCCGTCTTTGGCCGTTTTCAAATTCCAGGCTAAAAGCCCACCTCTTTAACGCTGCTTTTGACTCCTAACCACTACTCACTTGCCCTGTACCCTTTTATCACCACCTCTTTAATTCCCTTACCTCTTAGTTGTTCTGTCTGTCTGTTTGCCTGTCCTATTTAGATTGTAAGCTCTTTGAGCAGGGACTATCTTTTCATGTATGGTGTACAGTGCTGCGTATGCCTTGTAGCGCTATAGAAGTGATAAGTAGTAGTAATGTAGAAGCCTGCCCTTGCAGATCAGCAACGCGGCCGCGCAGACTCACAGAAACAGAAGCCTGCGCGGCCGCATTGCTGATCTGCAAGGGCAGGCTTCTACATGAAATGTTGCTAGTGGAGGAGTAGCCTCGTGGTTAGTGCAGTGGAACATGGGATGTTGTTACTATTTGAGATTCTGGAATGTTGCTACTATTTGAGATTCTACATGGAATGTTGCTACTATTGGAGATTCTGTTGCTACTATTTGAGATTCTACATGGAATGTTGCTACTATTGGAGATTCTACATGGAATGTTGCTACTATTGGAGATTCTGGAATGTTGCTACTATTTGAGATTCTACATGGAATGTTGCTACTATTGGAGATTCTGTTGCTACTATTTGAGATTCTACATGGAATGTTGCTACTATTGGAGATTCTGTTGCTACTATTTGAGATTCTACATGGAATGTTGCTACTATTGGAGATTCTGTTGCTACTATTTGAGATTCTACATGGAATGTTGCTACTATTGGAGATTCTGTTGCTACTATTTGAGATTCTACATGGAATGTTGCTACTATTGGAGATTCTGTTGCTACTATTTGAGATTCTACGTGGAATGTTGCTATTCCTCTAGCAAGATTCCATTTTTAGATTGTGAGCCCTTTGTGCAGGGACTGTCTTTTCATGTACGGTGCACAGCGCTGCGTATGCCTTGTAGCGCTATAGAAGTGATAAGTAGTAGCAGTTCAAAAAAAGATCCATAAGACCCTTGTAATCATACTAGTCAGCCCTGATGAAATTCACTGCAAGGTATTGGCCTTTTCCCAAGCTTGCCCCTGCCAGATTTAAGCACTCTTCCTCAGTCCACTTCCATCGCCGCTGGCTACATGGTGCCTTGTTGTTAAAGTTATGCTATTTTGGGTTTTCTAATCCGCCCCTACCTGGACAGTTCAGGGCAGATTACAATTAAAATCTGGGCATTTCAATACAACAAAGCAAGCAAAAAAAAACCCGAAATCTAAATCATGACAATATAACTATATCAGATTAGAACCTTTGAAAAAGAAACATTTTCAACCTTTTTCTGAATTTTACATTGTGCTGACATGACCTTAAAGATGGAGCAAGGTATTCTGGCATCAGTGGCGTTCCTAGGGGGGCTAACACCCGGGGCGGATCGCCGATGCGCCCCGCCTCCTGGGTGCAGCGTGACCCCCCCCCCCCCCCAGCGAAAGGACACCCCCCCACCCCGGCGAAAGAACCCCCTCCCCCGGGTGCACGCCGCTGGGGGGCTGCTACACGCCTGTCAGCTTTGTTCGTTTCCATGCTCCCTCTGCCCCGGAACAGGTTACTTCCTGTTCCGGGGCAGAGGGAGCATGGAAACGAACGAAGCTGACCGGCGTGCGGCACCCCCCCCCCCCCCCCCCAGCGTCGTGCACCCGGGGTGGACCGCCCCCACCTTGGTACGCCACTGTCTGGCATGTAGCAAACTTATACGGTAATGAGGATGTGAACTGTTTAACTGATTTTAATTTAAAGGCGTCTCTAGAAAATGTAACAAACTGATTTTGAGTAGCAAAATGAGGAGCAGCATCTTGCAAAGGCAGGCACTAAATTCAGCATATAAACTAGGAGAAATCTACTGTTGTAGTTTGTCTCCAGCATCCTGCTTGCCAGATCCCCCCCCCCCCCCCCCTCACCTGCAGGGGGCTGTGCAGCTGTAATTTCTGAGTCACCAGGCTCCTGGCCTCCAAACCTTTGCAAAAACCATGCAGTTTGTGAAGCATTTGCATTCGGATAACCCCATCCAGCTGTGCATCCAGAGTCATTTATTTATTTGTTGCATTTGTATCTCACATTTTCCCACCCATTTGCAGGCTCAATGTGGCTTACAATGTTCCGTCACGGCATTCGCCATTTCCGAATAAAAGTTACAATTGGTATAACATAAAGAACACGGATGACAAAATAGTATTGCGCAGTCAGTTATAAAAAGAAAACATTCAGAACATCAAATAAGTGGTGATGCGTTATAGTTCTTATTATGGATCATTGTGGTATGCCTTGTTGAAGAGATAAGTCATAGTATCAAAGTTCAGTCCAGGACATTTACAATTCATCTGGTAGGTGAACCATCAAATCAAGCTGAAACTTATACCTCTCCCCCCCCCCTCCCCCCCCAAAAAAAAGCAAAGGAAAAAGATATTGGGTCTGTACAATAGCATGAAATTATTATTATTATTATTAGCATTTGTATAGCGCTACCAGACGCACGCAGCGCTGAACACCTGAGAGACAGACCCTGCTCAATAGAGCTTACAATCTAAAAATACAGACAAGATAATTAAGGGCGAGGGAAGTACTGGGTGAGAAAGGAACAAGGGGAGGGCAATTGAGTAGTAGCTAGGAGCCAAAAGCAGTGGTGAAAAGGTGGGTTTTCAGCTTAGATTTGAAGACAGGTAGAGATGGAGCTAGACATACAGGCTCAGGAAGTCTATTCTAGGCATAAGGTGCTGCGATGGAAAAGGAACGAAGTCTGGAGTTAGCAGTGGAGGAGAAGGGGGACGACAAGAGAGATTTGTCCAGTGAGCGGAGTTCACGGGGAGGAATGTAGGGAGAGATGAGAGTGGAGAGGAAATGGGAGAGGAGGGGGGGGGACTTTTTAAGGCCCTGTGTATTAAGCATATGTCCCATGGACCGAACTGGGAGACTCTTTAGTACATAGGTTGTGAGTGAACAACCTGCTACTGTATTGTAGCCATAGCGATGGACAAGGATTGCATTTACTCATAACACCAACTGGAGCAGAACTGGTCTAAGGGTCCTAACTAGCGGGGCAATGAAGGAGAGGTCATACATGCCACCTGGATGCTAGAGAAAAAGGAAAGAGCAAATTAGAGCCAAGAAGCTGGGAGGTGATGTTGAAGCCAAGTGATCAATTACCACAAAAGTGCTTTGTAAGACGTTTCCCAGGACCTTATTGTTGAGCTCCATGAGTTTTGATAAGCTCCACAAGTCTATCACCCCAAACCTCTCTATTGCAAAAGTGAATGGATGGTTTCTTCCCACCTCTGATGAGCTCTGCTGGAAAACGGAATAAACCGGAACAGAACTGCCTCCAGTCTTGACTTTAAAAGTCTTTTCCCTCTTTCATGCCACAGTGAAGTTTTAACCATTATCACCTCTATTCAGGAAATCTTGACTGCCCCAACTTGACATTTCATCCTTTAGATTGTAAGCTCCTTCGAGCAGGGACTGTCCTTCTTTGTTAAACTGTACAGCGCTGCGTAACCCTAGTAGCGCTCTAGAAATGTTAAGTAGTAGTAGTAGTAGTAGTATTGCAGGTCAGGGTTTAAGGTTTTCATATTTCATAGCGAAAACAAGCAGGTTACCTTCCTTATTTTTTAAGCTCTGCTATCAACAAAATATTAAAAATAACTTTTAATAGTCCTACCACAATGACTTGGTCTCTAGTAGAATTTCAGCTCCTTCCTCAGGATTTCTGTAATAAACAGAAGGACATGACAATGAAGGGGCAGGTAAGCACTCCACGCCAACAGAGAGACAAAAATCACCTATTTCGGCTCTCATCAAAGCCATACGTCTTAACCCCCTATCAACTTCTCTCTCCTCCTGTTCTCTGCTCTTGTACTAGGATGCAGTGAGGGGCATAATCTAACGCGAACAAAACGGGTACGTGAAGGGGCGGGGCAAACCGTATTTTGGGGAAAAAAATGGGCGTCCATCTTTTTTCCGATACTACGGTTTGTGCCGGCCAAATGCATCAGATTTGTGCAGATTTGAGCTGGGCGGTATCGTTTTTCAGCGATAATCAAAAAACACCTCTCACAACACCTTACCTAGCACCTAAATCACCTACCTTCAGCTTATTATCGACTGTATTTAAGATCATGTAATGACTGCATCATAACAACACTCTGTAAGCCACATTGAGGTGGGATAATGTGGGGTACAAATGCAATAAATAAATAAAAATAATGGAAACCGAAGGCACCCAGCTCAAAAACGACCAAATCCAAGGCATTGGGTCATGGGAGGGGCCAGGATTCGAAGTGCACTGGTCCCCCTCACATGCCAGGACACCAACCGGGCACCTTAGGGGGCACTTGTAACAATTAAAAAACTAAAGTAAACTACCTCTGAAGGCCATAGCTCCCTTCCCTTGGGTGCTGAGCCCCCCCCCCCCCCAAAACCCACTCCCCACAACTCTACACCATTACCATAGCACTTATGGCTGAAGGGGGGCACCTACATGTGGGTACAGTGGGTTTTGGGGGCGGTTTGGAAGGCTCCCATTTACCAGCACAAGTGTAACAGGTAGGGGGGGGGGGATGGGCCTGGGTTCACCTGGCTGAAGTCCACTGCACCCACTAACAACTGCTCCATGGACCTGCCTACTGCTGTGATGGAGCTAGGTATGACATTTGAAGCTGGCATACAGGCTGGAAAAAAACAGTTGTTAAAGTTGTTTTTTTTTTTTTGGTGGGAGGGGGTTAGTGACCCCTGGGGGAGTCAGGGGTGGTCATCCCAGAGTCCCTCCGGTGGTCATCTGGTCATTTAGGGCACTTTTTGGGGACTTGTTCGTGAAAAAAAAGGTCCAAAAAAAGTGACCCAAATTCACGCTAAAAACGCCTTTCTTTTTTCGATTATCGGCCGAGGACGCTACCTCTCCTCGGCCGATAAACACGCCCCAGTCCCGCCTTCACCACACCTCCGACACGCCCCCGTCAACTTTGGCCGTTTCCGCAACAAATTGCAGTTGAAGACGCCCAAAATTGGCTTTTGATTATACCGATTTGGGCGCCCACGGGAGAAAGACGCCCATCTCCCGATTTGGGTCGAAATATGGGCGTCTTTCTCTTTCGAAAATAAGGCGGAGTGTGAATCAGGTTAAGAACAGAAAAAAGTTAGGAAGTATAACACCCTCCAGAAAGGTACAAAACAAAAATGTCTCTTTACCAGCAGTAGCTCGAATCTACATTATAGCTTAGCCACATACTAAGACCAAGCTGTATCGTTTTCTGCAGGGGATTAGCATGGAGGAATGAAGAGGCGGCATGACTTGAAAAGGCTCTAGCTTTGACACCTACGACAAAATCATAAACCCTTTACAGGTTTCATTATTGAACTAGACAGATACTTTCTTAACATACCACGTGTGCAAAAACACTGAGAAGAAAAACACACTCAGGCAATGCAAGTACAGATATATGTGCACCCATATGGGGGGGGGGGGGGGGGGGGGGGGGGGAGAGAGAGAGAGAGAGAGAGAGAGAGACCGGAAAGAATCCCATGAGCCGTGCTCTACATGCTTTCCCCACTCGTTTCTGCTTTTATCTTGTGGGGTGTACCCCTTCTCTGTCACTGCCACCAACCTGTGTGCCATCCCTAACACTGTGATTGTTGGCAGTGCCACTACTGCTAATGGAGGTGTTAAATTGATACATATGATGGGATTGGTTGTGCGCACAGAAGCGACGAGCGTGCGGGTAGCAGTACAGGCAGGTATATATGGCTGTGCGCACAGAAGGGACGAGCGTGCGGGTAGAAGTACGGGCAAGTATATATGGCTGTGCGCACAGAAGCGACGAGCGTGCGGGTAGCAGTACGGGCAGGTATATATGGCTGTGCGCACAGAAGCGACGAGCGTGCGGGTAGCAGTACGGGCAGGTATATATGGCTGTGCGCACAGAAGCGACGAGCGTGCAGGTAGAAGTACGGGCAGGTATATATGGCTGTGCGCACAGAAGCGACGAGCGTGCAGGTAGAAGTACGGGCAGGTATATATGGCTGTGTGCACAGAAGCGACGAGCGTGCAGGTAGAAGTACGGGCAGGTATATATGGCTGTGCGCACAGAAGCGACGAGCGTGCGGGTAGCAGTATGGGCAGGTATATATGGCTGTGCGCACAGAAGCGACGAGCGTGCGGGTAGCAGTACGGGCAGGTATATATGGCTGTGTGTACAGAAGTGATGAGTGTGCGGATACCAGTACGTATGAATAAGTAGTACGTATGAATGAATAAGTAAGTACTGGGTGTGTATGTGTGGGATTGGCAAGTGTGTGACTAAACAGAAGTTTATGCTTTTCTACTATTTAAGCCAAAAAGCATTTTACTATCCTAGCATTCAAAATTAGTCAAATATGATACAAAAGAATGAGAGAGTCATACAGATTATTTTCATGTGACTCAGACGGTAACACCATCACTCTGCACTACACCTTGGGTTTTTATTACGCAGGTTGACATGTTCAAACTTGTTGCAAATCACACATTCACTGCTTCCCAGTTAAAGCATGACCAGAGGCCCTTCTAAGTACACATGGGAGTCATTTTCAAAGCACTGTGTAACTTTGTAAGTCAAAGGGCTTTGAAAATATGCCTCATGGTATCCTCATCCTCAAATAAAATATAAACTTAAGGGCTAGATTTACTAAAGTGTTCTACCATGTTAATGTGTGTTATTAAAAAGGTTCTATTGTGCTATACTACTACTACTACTTAACATTTCTAGAGCGCTACAAGGGTTACACAGCGCTGTACAGTTTAACAAAGAAGGACAGTCCCTGCTCGAAGGAGCTTACAATCTAAAGGACGAAATGTCAAGTTGGGGCAGTCTAGATTTCCTGAATAGAGGTATGGTGGTTAGGTGCTGAAGGCGACATTGAAGAGGTGGGCTTTGAGCAAGGATTTGAAGATGGGCAGGGAGGGGACTTGGCGTATGGGCTCAGGGAGTTTATTCCAAGCATGGGGTGAGGTGAGGCAGAAAGGGCGGAGCCTGGAGTTGGCGGTGGTGGAGAAGGGTACTGAGAGGAGGGATTTGTCCTGTGAGCGGAGGTTTCGGGTGGGAACGTAAGGGGAGATGAGGGTAGAGAGGTAAGGAGGGGCTGCAGACCGAGTGCATTTGTAGGTTAGTAGGAGAAGCTTGAACTGTAAGCGGTACCTGATCGGAAGCCAGTGAAGTGACCTGAGAAGAGGGGTGATATGAGTATATTGGTCCCATACTGATTTCATTCATTACAAATTCATGCTATCCTCCTTCCAGTCCTCCCTATTTCTCGCCAAACAGGACTATTACACCCAATTCACTAATTCCCTCAGCTCTAACCCTCGTCTTCGCCACCGTTAACTCCCTCCTCAAAGTGCCCTCCGCTCCCCCCCCCCCCCACTCTCTCTTCAATCACTGGCTGACTACTTCCGCGATGGTGCAGAAAATCAACCTCGAATTCACCACAAAACCTTCTCCTCCTCTTCACCCTATAACCCACTCCCTCAACCAACCAACCCAGGACTCCTTCTCCTCTTTTCCTGATATTACCGAAGAGGAAACCGCCCATCTTCTTTCCTCCTCGAAAGGCACCACCTGTTTCCTCTGACCCCATCCCCACCAACTTACTTAACATCATCTCTCCTACTGTCATACAGGGCCTTTGGTAATTAGCATGCACTAATGCATGTTAGGGTACTTTAATGAAGCTAGCCTCGAGGAGTTCCGAATCTTACTCTTAAGAGGAGATAATTAAATTCTAAGACGACACATAAATCAGGGATTTTGGAATCATTTAAGTGCTAATAAGAAATTAAGGGGCCCTTTTAGAAATCTGTTGTAGACACATAATTTATAATTTATACAAGTTTCCACGAAGCATGGAGATTTAAAAACACACCATCTTTGAAGCCCAGAAAAATCATGTATTCCACAAGTTAAAAAAAACAAAAGGGTAGAAGGAAAATCAAATATCTGCAAGCTTGGTTAAAAGGTGCTTTGAGAGAAGCTATTACAGTTAAAAAGGCTATCATTTTAAAAATGTAAAACCTATTAAGGAAATTATGAGCACAGGCATATTAGACGTAAAGCAACAAATTGGCACACTAATTAATAGCAAATCACCAGAATGGGATGGCATATACCCCAGAGTTCTGAAAAAACTATAAAACGAAACCATATAAGGTGGTGACAGGGCCGAATTTGAATAAATATACTAAGTGTTTCCTATTGGACTTTCTGCCACTATTCTGTCACATATTGTGGCTGTTAAAAATTGTGGCTGTGAAGTTTCAGACTGCCTCGTTCTGGAAACAGCATTATTCACCAGTGCATCAGCTTCTAGTGAAAAAACGCTATATGATGAGATATATAACTGCAGTCCACAAGCAACAGGTAACTCCATTCCAACAGATTTGGGTTCACTTTACATATTGGTCATCCAAGCTGAGAAATGAAAGACGCTTGTAGTAAGTGCTTAGAGCTATGTAAGCGTGGGATAAACATAAAAGGAATCCTGTTCAGAAGGAAGGGATCCTCAGAAGCCTAGCCGAGATTGGGTGGCAGAGCCGGTGGGGGGAGGCAGGGCAGGCTTGTACAGTCTGTGCCAGAGCAGGTGGTGGGAGGAGGGGCTGGTGGTTGGGAGGCGGGGATAGTGCTGGGCAGACTTCTACGGTCTGTGCCCTGAAAATGACAGATACAAATCAGGGTAGGGTATACACAAAAAGTAGCACATATGAGTTTATCTTGTTGGGCAGACTGGATGGACCTTGAAGGTCTTTTTCTGCCGTCATCTACTATGGTACTATGTAAGCAGACCCATTGCATATTAATACCATTGTAGTTTGGGCTGTTTGAATTAGAACTGGGGACCGAGGACTAGAGGATAAGCAATGTAACACCAATTTAAAAAAATTAAAAAAAAAGAAAGATTCTATGGGTGATCCTAAAAATTACTGACCACTGAAGTTGATGTTGACGACAGGCAAAATGGTGGAAATTGTTAAGAACAGAAGCGCATGGTATATGGATAAAGATGGCTCAATTGCAAAGAGGAAGCATGGATTTACCAAAAGGAAGTTGTACTTTACTAATCTTAGAATTCTTTGAGGACGTAATCAAGGATGTGAATAAGGGGGATTTAGCTGATGCAGTGTCTGGACTTTCAGAAGGCACTTGATAACAAGTACCTCCTCAGGAGAGAAAGTTCGAAAAATTTAAAAAAAAGTCTCAAGCTTGGAGACAACCTTCTACTGTGTATTGATAACTGGTTTTAAGGATAGGAAAGCATCAGACAAACAGTTCTTCTCAACCCCAGTCCCATCAGGTTTTCAGGATGTCCACAATGAATATGCAGGAGATAGATTTGTCACGCACTGCCTCCTTGGTATGTAAATCTATCTCCTGCATATTCCTTGTGGATATCCTGAAAACCTGACCTGCCTGCAGCTCTCGAGGACCGGGGTTGCCTACCCCTGGCCTAGTGGTTAGTGCAGTGGAACATGGAATGTTGGCTACTGTTGGAGATTCTGTTGCTACTATTTGAGATTCTACATGGAATGTTAATGTTGCTATTCCACTAGCAACATTCCATGTAGAAGCCGGCCCTTGCAGATCAGCAACGCGGCCGCGCAGGCTTCTGTTTCTGTGAGTCTGACGTCCTGTCAGACTCACAGAAACAGAAGCCTGCGTGGCCGCATTGCCTCAACATGGAATGTTACCAGTGGAGGAGTAGCCTAGTGCAGAGGTAGGCAATTCCAGTCCTCAAGAGCCACAGGCAGGTCAGGTTTTCAGGATATCCACAATGAATATGCAGGAGATAGATTTACATACCAAGGAGGCAGTGCGTGACAAATCTATCTCCTGCATATTCATTGTGGATATCCTGAAAACCTGACCTGCCTGCGGCTCTCGAGGACCGGAGTTGCCTACCCCCTGGCCTAGTGGTTAGTGCAGTGGAACATGGAATGTTAGCTACTGTTGGAGATTCTGTTGCTACTGTTGGAGATTCTACATGGAATGTTAATGTTGCTATTCCACTAGCAACATTCCATGTAGAAAAGCTTGCCCTTGCAGATCAGCAACGCGGCCGTGCAGGCTTCTGTTTCTGTGAGTCAGACGTCCTGCACATACGTGCAGGACGTCAGACTCACAGAAACAGAAGCCTGCACGGCCGCATTGTCTAGTGCAGAGGTAGGCAATTCCAGTCCTCGAGAGCCACAGGCAGGTCAGGTTTTCAAGATATCCACAATGAATATGCAGGAGATAGATTTACATAACAAGGAGGCAGTGCGTGACAAATCTCTCTCCTGCATATTCATTGTGGATATCCTGAAAACCTGATGGGCTAGGTGTGCCTCAAGGACTGAGTTGAGAAGCACTGAACTAAAGTTTTCCAAGTGGAAACAGGTAAACAGTGGAGTGCCTCAAGAATCTGTACTGGGAGCAGTGTTCTACGAGTATAATATATTGATTAATGATCTGGGAAAGAGTGAGGTGATCAGATCTGCACATATATTTATGACGCTATTCAAGCAATTAAACAGAAAAAGGCTACGAGGAACTGCGATCAAATCGGACATAATTATGAGAGGAAAACAAAAGATTAAACCACTGCAGTCACACTGAACTTAAAAGAGGGGTCTTTGAAATTGGGGTATTAAGAAATTAATTAGAAAGATGCGGAAAGGAGCAGTTGACAAGGACAAAAACAGCCTTCCAAGGCTGGGAAACTGGGCATCGAAATGGCAAATGAAACTTAGCGGACCATTTTAACAGAAGTTAACTCACGTAAAAAGTGCCTTCCAAAATGGCCCCAAGCTCTCTGTGGAGAAGACGACCCTTAGTGTGAACATCAGGGGAAGCTGAGGAAAGGAGGCAGGGTCAGGGTGGGCCTGGGGATGCAAGCACATGACTGCTTTTCACTGATTAAAACCACATACTCCCCCTCAGCAGACGTGGGCAAGTGCAAAGAGGGAAAAATAATACCAACATCATTTGTCCTTCACACGGAATGTAACAGAATGTCACTGGGGCAGAATTTATTTTTAGATATCTGCATTGAGTTTATGGAATGGGGACTTGTTATAACTGAATTTGCTCTGCATGGCTTAAATGTTGCTTGTTCAGTCCTCAAAACATAGTAACATAGTAGATGACGGCAGCAAAAAGACCTGCACGGTCCATCCAGTCTGCCCAACAATATAAAGTCATATGTGCTACTTTTTGTGTATACCCTACCTTGATTTGTACCTGTGCTCTTCAGGGCACAGACCATATAAGTCTGCCCAGCACTATCCCCGCCTCCCAACCACCAGCCCCGCCTCCCACCACCAGCTCTGGCACAGACTGTATAAGTCTGCCCAGCACTATCCCCGCCTCCCAACCACCAGCCCCGCCTCCCACCACTGGCTCTGCCATCCAATCTCGGCTAAGCTCCTGAGGATCCATTCCTTCTGAACAGGATTAAGTAAGCAGTTACAAGTGGGTTCTTCTTCCCCCATCAGCAATTTTCAAAGGGGAAGTAGGCACACACTTTCCCTGTGAGAAATTTGCAAAACCCGCAGGTGAAAAAGTACCCATTCTGTCGCTATACCAGCAATTTGAAAACTGTCCCAAACATTTTCAATCTGAACAGCTAAAGAGAGTGTCTGCAAGACGGGGAAGGGGAAACTGGAAGGACAACCTTAAAAATGACAAGAACTTCAGCACCAGTCATTCATAAGAAATGTAAATATACAGAAAGAGACTTGCAGAGGAAAAATAGATTGAAAACCTTCTGGAAGCAAGGATATAACTCACCTTCAGCTACTTTTGAAACAGTGTGAGCTAAACTCAAATCTTTTTCTTTCTCTTCCACTACTCTGAACCAGAGAAAAGCACAGTACATTCCTTGCCTTCTATTTCACTGCTTACCCAACACTTATTGTAGCCATATCAGCAAATTTAAGAAATTGAGAACAAAAGAGAGAAAAAGGGGGACAAGTGGAGATGGCTGTAACTACTCCCAAAATCTATCCAGCAAAGAGGTGGAGGATGGAACGGGACAAAAGAATATTTTTATCAGATTTGGGAAAACCTGCAAATCAGCTGATGCACATTTAATTCTAATCTGAAGGACTCATTTTTTTTTTTTTTGAAATGCATTTCAAAATACGTGACATTTGCATGAATGCATGTATGGAGCTCAACAGAAGGGCAGAAACACAGGCGGTGCACATCTTTCAGATTTCACCACCACACAGAGGTCCTTTTACTAAGGCACACTAATGGATTTAGCGTGCACTAAATATTAAGACGCCTATTATGTTCCTATGAGCATCTCAGCATTTAGTGCACAATAAATGGAGTGGAGCAGTGGCCTAGTGCACCATTCTTGCAATCCAGAGGTAGCCAGTTCAAATCCCACTGCTGCTCCTTGTGATCTTGGGCAAGCCACTTGACCCTCCATTTCCTCAGGTACAAACTTAGATTGTGAGCCCTCCTGGGACAGAGAACTATCCAGAGTACCTGAATGTAACTCACCTTGAGCTACTACTGAAAAAGGTGTGAGCAAAATCCAAATAAATTATTTGAGATTCTGTTGCTACTATCTGAGATTGTACATGGAATGTTGCTACTATTTGAGATTCTATATGGAATGTTCCTAGTGGAGGAGTGGCCTAGTGGTTAGTACAGTGGAACATCAAACGTTGCTACTATTTGAGATTCTGTTGCTACTATTGGAGATTCTACATGGAATGTTGCTATTATTGGTGATTCGACAGGGAATGGTGCTGAGTGGAGGAGTGGCCTAGTGGTTAGAGCACCGGTCTTGCAATCCAGAGGTGGCTGGTTCAAATCCCACTGCTGCTCCTTGTGATCTTGGGCAAGTCACTTAAAACCCTCCATTCCCTCAGGTACAAACTTAAGATTGTGAGCCCTCCTGGGGCAGAGAAATATCCAGCGTACCCGAATGTAACTCACCTTGAGCTACTACTGAAAAAAGGTGTGTGAAATCTAAATAAATAAACCCATTAGTGTGCATTAGTAAAAGGACCCCATAATTAGCAAATCATCTCTGATATTGCTGGCTTCTAGTGGCGTACCAAGGGGGGGGGCGGGTCCACCCCGGGTGCACGCCGCTGGGGGGGTGCCGCGCGCCGGTCAGCGTTGTTCAGTTCCATGCTCCCTCTGCCCCAGAACAGGAAGTAACCTGTTCCAGGGCAGAGGGAGCATGGAAACGAATGACGCTGACCGGCGTGCGGCACCCCCCCAGCGGCGTGCACCCGGGGGGTGGGAGGGGGTTCTTTTGCCGGGGTGGGGGGTGTCCTTTCGCTGGGGGGGGCGCTGCACCTGGGGGAGGCGGGGCGCATTGGCGATCCACCCCGGGTGTCAGCGCCCCTAGGAATGCCACTGCTGGCTTCAGTCTAATCCAAGCACTTTTGGTGGAGCAAAAGCACACAGTCAACAGAAATCACTTCATATATAACCACAGGAATATCTGACTCTCCCCTTTCCAGTAATGTGAAGTAAGGACTTAGCACTCAAATGCTTAATGAGATAACATTATTTAGAACATACTAGGTTACTTTTAGAATCTGCAACTTGCCACATGCGTATACAGTGTCCGAACACACCATATACAAGTGCTCAAGAATAAGACATGGCTGTCTCCAAGCCCCGTATAATTCCTGCTTGTCTACTGAAGCTGAAAGTGTTTTGCACGGACCATGGAGCTCACTGCTACAGCCCTCATAAGATGCGCCTCTATGAAGAAACGTCAACTTTTCCCCTTCTTCGCTGAAGTATGGCTAGAGCCACAGCCCAGAAGCAATTTTCAGCTTCATGGGCGATATTTGACAAAATAGCAAGCTAAATCACAGATTAATAACCCATGAGCTCTTCCCAAGGTAAAATGATCCTAGAATGACCTTCCGTCTGTGACAGGAGTCACAGGGACCTTAATCCGCTTCAGAGAAACCCACCACATAAAGAGTTTCTCTTCTGTACTTTGAAGCAAATTTTACTTGCAATGTCCTGTACAAATCTGTCCAGCCACGATCGGGGCACAGACCGTAGAAGTTTGCCCAGCGCTGGCTTTGCTTCACAATTACTGGTGTTGCCATCTAATAACTATTGATATGGAATTATTTATTCATTTGAAAACTTTCTATACCATTTTATCTGTTGAGAAGCGCAAAGCGGTTTACATACCAATTAAAAAAAATAATAGAACTACAATTTGAAAAATAGGAAATAAACTCATTCACACAAGAGTAGTCAAAGGTAGAGAATGACATGGGGACAAAGTTTGTACCTGTCCCCATGGGTTCCGTCTCTGTTCCCCACCCCATCCCCGCTGGTTCTGTCCCTATTCCCGCCCTGTCCCCATGGACCCTGTCTCCATCCCTGCCCCATCCCCGCAGGTTCTGTCCCTGTTCCCGCCCTGTCCCCATGGACCCTGTCTCCATCCCTGCCCCATCCCCGCAGGTTCTGTCCCTGTTCTCGCCCTGTCCCCATGGACCCTGTCTCCATCCCTGCCCCATCCCCGCAGGTTCTGTCCCTGTTCTCGCCCTGTCCCCATGGACCCTGTCTCCATCCCTGCCCCATCCCCGCAGGTTCTGTCCCTGTTCTCGACCTGTCCCCATGGACCCTGTCTCCATCCCTGCCCCATCCCCGCAGGTTCTGTCCTTGTTCCTGCCCTGTCACCATGGACCCTGTCTCCATCTCTGCAGGTTCTGTCCTTATTCCCGCCCTGTCCCCATGGACCCTGTCTCCATCCCTGCCCCATCCCCGCAGGTTCTGTCCTTGTTCTCGCCCTGTCCCCATGGACCCTGTCTCCATCCCCGCAGGTTCTGTCCTTGTTCTCGCCCTGTCCCCATGGACCCTGTCTCCATCCCTGCCCCATCCCCGCAGGTTCTGTCCCTGTTCTCGCCCTGTCCCCATGGACCCTGTCTCCATCCCTGCCCCATCCCCGCAGGTTCTGTCCCTGTTCTCGCCCTGTCCCCATGGACCCTGTCTCCATCCCTGCCCCATCCCCGCAGGTTCTGTCCCTGTTCCCGCCCTGTCCCCATGGACCCTGTCTCCATCCCTGCCCCATCCCCGCAGGTTCTGTCCCTGTTCTCGCCCTGTCCCCATGGACCCTGTCTCCATCCCTGCCCCATCCCCGCAGGTTCTGTCCCTGTTCTCGCCCTGTCCCCATGGACCCTGTCTCCATCCCTGCCCCATCCCCGCAGGTTCTGTACCTGTTCTCGACCTGTCCCCATGGACCCTGTCTCCATCCCTGCCCCATCCCCGCAGGTTCTGTCCTTGTTCCTGCCCTGTCACCATGGACCTTGTCTCCATCTCCGCAGGTTCTGTCCTTGTTCTCGCCCTGTCCCCATGGACCCTGTCTCCATCCCTGCCCCATCCCCGCAGGTTCTGTCCTTGTTCTCGCCCTGTCCCCATGGACCCTGTCTCCATCCCTGCCCCATCCCCGCAGGTTCTGTACCTGTTCTCGACCTGTCCCCATGGACCCTGTCTCCATCCCTGCCCCATCCCCGCAGGTTCTGTCCTTGTTCCTGCCCTGTCACCATGGACCTTGTCTCCATCTCCGCAGGTTCTGTCCTTGTTCTCGCCCTGTCCCCATGGACCCTGTCTCCATCCCTGCCCCATCCCCGCAGGTTCTGTCCTTGTTCTCGCCCTGTCCCCATGGACCCTGTCTCCATCCCTGCCCAATCTCTGCAGGCTCTTTCCTCATCTGCAGAAGCCTCGAACACATGATTTTATATTTAAATCTTTTTATTAAAGTATAAAAAGGAATATGCTGTGCAACAGTCATTTATAAATCACAAATAGAAAACAATAACAACGAGCAATAATAATAACCCCCTTATCACCACCCTCTACCCTTCCAACCCCAACAATAGCTAACTTCTACTACCCCAAGGAATCCTAATCCACCCTGTTAAAACATCCATCCAGGGGTACAAAATACAAACCGTTCTGTATGCCCTAGCGGGGGAGAAATATGCCCTAGGCACTGTTATCATTTTTAATCTGTGGATGAATAAGTCATTAACAATCTCAGGATTCAGTCTAGCTCTCCTGCCTTCCACAGTCCTTCCTGCAATTGAAGATGCCAGGTGTGGCCAGCATGTTTTTCCAAAAAATCAAAATATTGTCATCTGCATCACTCAAACATAAACAACAGTTCATTAACAGGCTTCAAAGTAGAAAATGACATGGGCTCTGTACCTATCCCCGTCCCACTCCTGCAGGCTCCGTGCCCGTGGGCTCTGTCCCCGTCTCCATCGTTACCGCGGGTCCCCGTGTCATTCTCTAGTCATAGGTAGCTAAGACAAACCTTTCTCGCAGGAGCCACACAAGTAACATAAGCCTGTTCAAACAGCCAAGCTTTTAATAAGAAGGATTTAAACTTTCCTAACGAAAGTTCACTTCATAAGTAAAAAGGCATAAAATTCCAGAATGATGGAGAAGTAAGAAGGAAAGCTCTCTGCCGGCTGCTCTTCACTTGAGCTTGGTGGGGCCCTGGCAAAACCACACAATGATCAATAACAGATCTCAAAACCCGAGCCGGAGAATATGGAATAGTCAATGTCGACAAATAATGATGGTATATATAGATTCTAACAGATATACCTAATCACATGCACACATTTTAAATCTAATCTAGGGAGAACAAGGAATGAGGGTTACAATGTAATTGCATTCAGTCATGTGAACCACTCTCTGCTAAATGGAACATTGGTCCATTTAAGTGACTTATTAATAGATCTGCTGACTTGCAAGCCCCCTCCAAAGTAACACATTTCAGCTTCAGTGAAGAGACATCTCTGATCTCAGTTCATGTTTTAAGGTCGAGTCTCTGCTCTTTAAGAGCTCCATAAAACAAAAACATTGTCCTTCCCAGCCAAGGCTCTACAGTGTGTGTGATTGAACAAGACACTGGAAGAGGAGGGGGGGGGGGAGGAGGGAAGAGGCCGGATTTCTGGCCTCAAGAGATGAAATAAGGGAAAGTTTCTGCAAAACATCCTCCCTGTTTCCCCAAAATGCAATTCAAATCGTGGAACGTGCTCAGCTGTAAAACTGTAATTCTCAACGGATCAAAGAGGTAAAAGCTGCCTCTCTCTGTTTCTAGCCCTTTTCGTGTGAAGAAGCTTCTGGAAACTACAAAATACACTGCTATGGTGTGAAGGAAAGAACTATAACTCAAACGAGTCATCATGACAACTATCTGAACTGTAGACTTTCGTATTGGAGGTGGTTTTGATGAATCCAGATTACTGGAACCAGCTACGCGCTCTCCAACTTCCCTTGTTGGACGTGGACATCTGTCAAACAGTCCCTGCTGTCACAGGTCCAAAACACCATTAGCTCACAAAACCAAGCCTTTGCTCTACAGGGGAATGGCAGAAGATGAACAGAGCACTTTGATATCCAACAGAGGTTCCCAACCCAGTCCTCGGGACACACCCAGCCAGTCAGAATTTCAGGATACACACAACGAATATGCATGAGATAAATTTGCATGCACTACCTCTATTATGTATGCAAATTTACCTCATGCATAGTCGTTGTAGATATAGATTACGCATCAAGGCCCATAGGGCCGTACATGTATTTCTCACATTTAGATGTGTAAAGTGAGGGATGTCCTAGAGTTCTAGAATGACCTGATCAGCACATCAGTCCCATTAGAAGTGGCAGGTATATCAGATCTACATTGCTAATCTTTTGAGGATGAATGAGATTTATATATAGCATTTGCACACTAACAGCTTTCTCATTCTCAACCTACCCTCTCTATTGATTTTTGAGATCAACCTACCCTCATGGGAATACTGTAATGAAGTTCTTGCTTACATCATAGGAGGGGAAGAAACAATATCCAAAGCTAATTCTGTAAGCACAACAGTGTCTTTAGGTGGTGGCTCCACCCCTCTCACGTAACTTCCCCCTTGGGCGGGGGTAGGGGTTTTAAAGTGGCCCTGGCACTGAGAGGAAATGACAACATCCTATAGACTCCCTCACATAGCCCATTTAAAACAGAACAATGAAAAATAACTTCTGCATGGCAGGGACCACGTCTGAACATGCTGGATTGTTCAGGATAGTACATATGATGGTTATGACATACCAAGAGCCAATGAATCTTTCTGCTAGCCATACCACCACTCACCCCAATAAGGGTTTGTCCAGGGTACCGTTAAACCATCAACAGCCTCTGTTCTCTCCCCAACCATGCTACCTCTTCCTACCAACCCTGTGAATACTTAGCATGGTCGGGGGTTAGTGAACAGAGGCTGTTGACGGTGCAATGCTATCCCAGATAGCCCTCTCTTATTGGGGGTGAACAAGAAGTTCGGCTAGTGAAAAGATTCAGTGGCTCTTTGTACATCATACTTTTAAGTTTTTAGCTCGAGAAAATGCTACACGTAGACGTTGATCTTTGAAAAACGGATGTGTTCTCATATGAGAGCACATCTTTGTATATCATAGCCATCGTTGGGTCCTTATTAGATTGGAACACATAATGGCATAGATAGATTGGGCTCCTGATGCAGGCAGTTGTGCTGAAACACGGTCTGTGTCGGGTCATACCTCCGATTGCATCATATTTGCGTTTTATTTGGAACAAACAGAATGGACCACTAAGGAACGATTTCCTTGGGGGTTTTTTTCTCCAGCTTTTCCTTGCTTTGCTTACTGTGTGAGCCTTTTGTAAAATATCCAATGACTCGACACAAGCTGTTTTGCAGCCACAGAGGCCTGCCTCAGGAGTCTTCTGTTGGACGTTTTCTTAACTCATTAGCTTTCCAAATATAATCACAGATAATATCAGACCTTGTATGAATGCAGAGCTAATCACCAAGTGCTAAAATGTACTCTCTTGAAGTGTGGTTTGTTGACGTGCACATCGCGAATTATGGACTTTTTCATTAAGTAAACCTGTGAACATGCATTCTACAGTAATTTGATTGCATTTATAAAAAGGTTATTTGCTACAGTACAGTATATAATACTAAACCCCACCATCGTGTATTGCAAGTTTGATTTGCAGTCACGAAAGGATTTCATTGGAACTGTATTGCCATTGCAAATTCGATTTGTGTTCATTAAAGTGATTTAAAAATTAAATTGAATCTTTCTCCGATCGGGTATTGGCAAGCTAATATGTACATATATACACAGGCCTTTCATTTTAACGCAACCTTCGTTATTTGGTGGTACTGGTTCCAAAATACCACATTATACCGAAGGAGCAGTGTAGAAGGGTCAAATTAACTGCTCCTCAAGACGTCCAATGAAACTCAGTGGATTCTTAAGTGCTAGTTCAAGAACAAGCCTATCTGACAGCAAACTTGCGAACTAAATCATGATAAAATCAATGGAACTACCAAAGGCAAAAATTTCTCGTCACCGGGCGAAAATGGAACAGTGAACATAAGCCGACTCTTAGACCATATTTCTGTAGCCTTGACCAAAGGGCACATAAATAGCTGTTTTATCTCCGATGCGGTTGAAGCTGGGAAAGAACTGATTGAGACCTTGAAAAGAGAAATCGTCAACGGCACAGTTGAATTACAGGAATTGAAAAATAACAAAGTGCTACTGTAGTTCATTTTCTTGCCAATTCTCAATACTCTCTGTACTCGAGGCCATCCTTAGCTGCTGAAGAGCTGGCGAGGGCACGGGTTCCGGCAATCATTTGTCCATAAAACCAACAATAATAAATTTCAGGGCTGCGTGTGACCTGTTCAAGAAATATGTTGGCTGATGACGTTTTAAAACGGAGTTATTCCGGTAAACTGGTGGAAGTCACTTCTGGGGTCATTTATTAAGTGAATCTGTCAACACCCCCTTAACGCACGATATTTACCAAAATTGCTAATCAGCTTTCAGATCACTACAAAGGCTTCTTCAGACATCACGGTGACTCAGAACACTTGTTTTGTACAGCTCTATAGTTACTTAAATCAGCGTAAAGAGATAGCAATTGTTTCTGACAAGTGGCTTTTCTACAAGTATCAAAGTGCCTAGGCCTTTATCTGGTACCCACTTGATATATGCCGAAGAGCCATTAAACCATTTACCAGCCTTTCTTGCAAGCCTAAGAGAGAACACCAACAGCATCTGCAGACTGGTGATAAACTTCTCCTCAAAGTCAGCAGGAACAAGAGACTACCCCAGCACCTGGTATGTTGGAAAGAGTAACTTCCTCCCTTAAATGCCAGTGTGCATGGGAATCCCGACTATGAAGGTCAGGATGTGCACAGTTCCCATGTCTTTCGTAAAACACCTGAAAGGGCACTGACAAATACAAGAGTATGTCCCAGAATGTCCAGCGGGAACAGCGATATCAAAGAGCTGCACGATGGAAAAACCAGTGTCCTGCTCACCCAAATTGTGTTGCTCCAGCTTTGTAAAATCGCTGCTCTCAAAAGGCACCAAAAAAAAAAAACCCCTCACCCCACCCTACCTCAGCGATAGCCAAGAATCCCCCAATCCCCCATGAATAGGCAAGATACTTCCAAACTGCCTCACCCCATCACCCCCCTCCCCACAATAGCCAAGAAGCCCCTTGATCCCCACCCCAATAGCCAAGATCTCCCCCCAGCAGGAATTTCCAGGTAATGGAGGTAAGAGCATGTCCCATGGGAACCAGGGTTGATGATATTGCCAGGGATTGGTCCTGCCCCTTCCTCTCACCGCCAAGAGTGGGTTGGGGAAAATCAGCGGTCTCTTGTTTATCAGGAGGGTCAATGCTGTTTATTTATTTACTGAATTTGTATCCCACATTTTCCCACCTCTTTGCAGGCTCAATGTGGCTTACAATGTGTTGTTATTAGTAGATAGTAGATTATGAGATAACAGTTAGTGTTACATGGAAAGTAGTATGATCGAAATTCATACACGTTAATATAAGTATAAAAATATTACTGATAGTAGGTAGGTGGACACTGGACACTTGCACATCTGTCAGGGCAGATGAAAAGGCAAAGAAGAAATTGTTTCCCATAAATGTTTATTCTCAGTACAAGATGGGAAATACACAAGTAGATTTTTGCCTGCCCCCTTAAATCTCTGTGCGGTGCAGGGGTCCACACGTAAATAGCAGTTTTTGAAAGTCACCACTCACACTTGTGCATGACTTACAATTGTAAATGCCACTATCTACACGTGGAAATGCATGTTGATCCATGCAATCTCCCCATTACACCATAAGAATATAAGTGTTGCCATACTGGGGACAGACCAAAGGTCCATCAAGCCCAGTATCCTGTTTCCAACAGTGGCCAATCCAGGTCACAAGTACCTGGCAGAAACCCAAAGAGTAGCAACATTCCATGTAGAACCCCAAATAGCAGCAAGATTCTGGAATTCTGAAGAATAAGATTCCATGCAGATTTTCAAAGTGTAGCAACATTCCATGTAGAACCTCAAAGAGTAGCAAGATTCTAGAATTCTAAAGAACAACAAGATTCCATGCAGAATTTCAAAGTGTAGCAACATTCCATGTAGAACCCAAAGAGTAGCAAGATTCCATTCAGAATCCCAAGTACATAAGTGTTGCCATACTGGGACAGACCGAAGGTAAGGTCCATCAAGCCCAGCATCCGGTTTCCAACAGTGGCCAATCCAGGTCACAAGTACCTGGCAAAATCTCAAACCAGTACAATACATTGTATGCTGCTTATCCTAGAATTAAGCAGTGGATTTTCCCAAATCCACCTTAATAAAAGCTTATAGACCCTGCTGAGCTAACTGCTTTTACCATATTCTCTAGCAACAAATTCCAGAGTTAATTACATGCCAAGTGAAGACATATTTTCTCCGATTTGTTTTAAACTTACTACTTAGTAGCTTCATTGCGTGCCCCCTACTCCTTGTATTTTTGGAAAGTAAACAAGCGATTCACTTCTACTCATTCCATTCCACTCCACTCAGTATTTTATAGACCTCTCTCCTCTCAGCCAAGGTTGCCAGGTGGAAAATTTTTTTCCCACCCAAACCACCCTAAATCCAGCCCAAAACCCGCCCAAACTCAAACCCTGCCCCTGACACCCCCGTGTCATCACCCCCGCCGTCATCGGCCCCGCCCAAAACGTCACTAACCCCGCCCCCCGCGGCTGAAAAAACCGCCAAAAAACCGCCCAAAACACAAAAAAGAAGCCCAAAAAACCGCAACCCGCCGCGGGCAAAAATACCCGCGGCGGGTCGCGGAAAACCGCCCACCTGGCAACACTGCTCTCAGCCGTCTCTTCTCCAAGCTGAAGAGCCCCAGCGTCTTTAGCCATTCCTCAAGTCATCCCAACCCCTTTAGCATTTTCAGCGCCCTTCTCTGTACCTTTTCTAATTCCTCTAAATCTATTTTGAGATGTGGCGACCATAACTTCACACCATGGAGCGACAAAATGCCATTATTGTATTTTCATTTTTGTTCCTAATAATTCCTAACATTCTATTTGCTTTGTAACCACTGCTTAACAAGAGTTAAGGGAGTGCGGGCGCTGTCTTGCTTCATGTTTGCGTAAAAGCCGATCATCCGTTTAACGATCTGCCTATAGGAACACACGCAGCAAAGTGCAAGAGAAGCTTATTTTCTCGCTCTCCCTTTGTGGGTCACTAGTGTGGGTGTACTTGCCTCTAACTGAGGAACTGACCCATGTCCAAGGCCGGCAGAAATCAGAGCCCTGGACGTCACAGATAGAGGGTTCCCGGAAAAGGCCAAGCTTGTAAAACCAGCTATATTTCACCCCAGTGTCTCAGAATTTACAAGCAGCTACAGCCAAAGAGTTGCAGGGTTGTGATGAATTTTTTTTATTTTTGTTACATTTGTACCCTGCGCTTTCCCACTCATGGCAGGCTCAATGCGGCTTACATGGGGCAATGGAGGGTTAAGTGACTTGCCCAGAGTCACAAGGAGCTGCCTGTGCCTGAAGTGGGAATCGAACTCAGTTCCTCAGATCCCCAGGACCAAAGTCCACCACCCTAACCACTAGGCCACTCCTCCACTTGAATGAATGGGGTACTGTGTCATTCCTTGCTAAAGCAGCTGATCCAAATGAAATACCAGGGCTAGATCCAAAGCAAAAGGCTCAGAAGAGCATACCTCACCGACCCAACATAAAAAAAATACCTGGACACCTGCGACACAATATAACCAAAGACCGTAATGGACATTACCTGACTCTTCCTCCCCCTCTCCCCCCCCCCCTAAGTTCCCCTCAATTGTACCTACCATACATGTACCTTATCTACCATATCATCACCTTGTATTCATTCATACCTTGTATTTGTTCACACCGGAATCGGCTAACGCCGTTAACGGTTATATGTAAGCCACATTGAGCCTGCAAAAAGGTGGGAAAATGTGGGATACAAATGTAACAAATAATAACAATAAATGTAGTATCCGAAATCTTAATCTAATAAAATGCTTCTTTTCGGCAAATACTTTTTATCGGTTCACCGCAGATTACATAGAAAAGAAGCTGGGCATATCCAGGAAAATACAAAAGCCCACCACCTCATACTTAAATACATTAAAAGAAATCAAACATATAAACGGCGAGTGACCGTACTCACTCGCAAATGCGCAGTAGAGACTTGCCCTTGGTGTTAAAAGCTCATGTGATTGAATGTGGAAAAGGCTCTTCTTTTCTCCAAATCTCAATGCGTATCATTTCCCTTAAGTCTATTTTGCTATATATTGGAGGGACAGAGAGAGAAGTCTCTACTGGCATGCTGCAGACGTCCGAACCGCTCCCCCCCTCCCCCGGAGTCGCCACCGCCCCTCCATCTGGCCCGAGCACTGTGAGCTTACATCACCACGCAGCAGCAGGCACATCAGCAAAGCTGCCATTAGGGCGGGCTTCCTTCTCTGCCTTTGTCCCGCCCTCGCCGACGTTACGTCACACGAGGGCGGGACACAGGCAGAGAAGGAAGCCCGCCCCGACGGCAGCTTTGCTGATGTGCCTGCTGCTGCGTGGTGATAGTAACATAGTAAATGACTGCAGAAAAAGATCTGCATGGTCCATCCAGTCTGCCCAACAAGATAAACTCATATGTGCTACTTTTTGTGTATACCCTACTTTGATTTGTACCTGTCCTTTTCAGGGCACAGACCGTATAAGTCTGCCCAGCACTATCCCCACCTCCCAACCACCAGCCCCGCCTCCCACCACCGGCTCTGGCACAGACCGTATAAGTCTGTAAGTTTACAGTGCTGCTCGGGCCGGGTGGAGGGGCGGCGGCAGCGACTCTGGGGGGGGGGGGGCTCGGAACCCCCCCCCCCCCCATTCCAAAAGTAGCCCGTTTTCACGGGCTCAACGGCTAGTCCTAAATAAAACTTAACTATCACATCCTATGACAAATATCTTTTAAATAACCAAAGGGGTCCTTTTACTAAGCAGTGGTAGGGCTAACGTGCACCGAATCAACACTACCGCAGGGGGCGTTCCCGGCGGCAATCAGAAGCGCGGCCACATTGGCGCATGCTGCACGATTACTACGCAGCTAGCACTTGAGCCCTTACCTGTAGGTCAATGGGTGGCATTAAGGCCTCAGGCAGTACATAACCACTCTCCGCTTTTAATTTTAGCACAGACATTTACTGCCCCATTGAAAAATGCCTTTTTCCCCAGCTGCAGTAAAAAAACATGGCCCAGTGAGCGCCAAAAACACGCGCACTGCCAGGCCACTTTCTACCGCGGCTTAGTAAAGGACCCCCAAGTTTTCAGAGATTTACGATATAAAAGATAACTTATTAAAATATCTAAGATCCGTAGAACTAGCAAATCCGTACGAGGAGTAGCCTAGCGGTCAGAGCAGTGGGCTGAGAACCTTGAAAGCCAGGCTCTAAATCCTGCCGAGGCCCCCTGTGACCTTGGCAAGTCACTTCACCCTTGACTGCCTCAGGTAGAAAATTAGGGGTCCTTTTACTAAGGTGCGCTAAAAAATGGCCTGTGGTAGTGTAGACGCGTGTTTTGGGCACACGCAGAATCATTTTTAGCCAACCTGTAAAAAAGGCCTTTTTTTAAAAAAAAATTTTTACCAAAAATGGACGTGCGGAAAAATGAAAAATTGCCGCTTGTCCATTTTGGGTCCAAGACCTTACCACCAGCCACTGACCTAGCGGTAAAGTCTCAGGCGGTAATGACCTACGCACGTAGCTGACACGTGCCAGAAAATAAAAACATATTATTCAGATGTGCGTAGTGGACGCAAGTCAAAAATGAAATTACCGCAAGGGCCACGTGGTAGCCGTGCGGTAACTCGGAATTGGCATGCGTATATGCTTACGCGGCTTAGTAAAAGGGTCCCTTAGATTGTAAGTTTCTGGGAACAGGGTAATATAGTACCAACCACACCTGAATGCAGTTTTGCTTGTGCCTTTTCAATAGTAGCTCAAGGCAAAGTTAAATTAAAAAAAAATAATAAATAAAAATAAAAATGAATGCTATTTAACGAGTGGAGGAAGAGACCTAGGTTGATACCAGTATATAAACCAAGTAGTGGGAAGAATAGCACAGGCTGAACAGAGGTGTCTGTTCCTCAAAATCAAGGTACTGTAACAGAGAGCAGACTTAAATTCTCCGGGGATATCTATGAACTATATAAATAAAACAGTAATGTGACTGGAGCTGACACCCCAGCAGAGCTGGTGGTTGGGAGGCGGGGCTAGTGCTGGGCAGACTTATACGGTCTGTGCCGGGGCTGGTGGTTGGGAGGCGGGGATAGGGCTGGGCAGACTAATACAGTCTGTGCCGGAGCTGGTGGTTGGGAGGCGGGGATAGGGCTGGCCAGACTTATAGGGTCTGTGCACTGAAGAGGACAGTACAAATAAAAAAGTAGCACATATGAATTTATCTTCTTGGGCAGACTGGATGGACCGTGCAGGTCTTTTTCTGCCGTCATCTACTATGTTTACTATGTATCTGATGAGAGAACCAAGGGCTTGGCTCCTGTTCACAAAGAGTGAAGTCATATTTATACAATCCCAACAGAACAGTGCCCCACACAGGTCAGTGGGGGAAGAGAGAAAGTTTCCAGAGCATCCCTACTGGACTTCATCTACTAGGTACTTGTGTCCCACACTGGCCACAGTCAGAAACAGGAAGCCAGACTTGATGGACCTCAGTGACTCAGCGTGAACTTATGTTCTTATTTTCGTGATTCTGGACCCTCAAGTAATAGAAGGCGGCTGAGGGGAGATATGACAGAGGTCTATAAAATAATGAGTGGAGTTGAACGGGTAGATGTGAAGCGCCTGTTCACGCTTTCCAAAAATACTAGGACTAGGGGGCATGCGATGAAGCTACAATGTAGTAAATTTAAAAGAATCGGAGAAAGTTTTTCTTCACTCAACATGTAATTAAACTCTGGAATTCGTTGTCAGAGAATGTGGTAAAGGCGGTTAGCTTAGCGGAATTTAAAAAAGGTGTGGATGGCTTCCTAAAAGGAAAAGTCCATAGACCGTTATTAAATGGACTTGAGGAAAATCCACTGTTTCTGGGATAAGCAGTATAAAATGTTTTGTACTTTTTGGGACCTTGCCAGGTATTTGTGACCTGGATTGGCCACTGTTGGAAACAGGATGCTGGGCTTCATAGACCTTTGGTCTTTCCCAGTATGGTAACACTTATGTTCTAAATAAGAATAGTTTTAGAAGACCAGGAAATAATGTTTTAATAATAAACTAAACCAAATGATACTGTAACACTGGCTCTCCTCTGATAAAGATCTCCATTACAATAGTTTAAAAATATATAGGAAAACATTAAATACAGTTACAACTGGCTTGAAAATATGTAGATACAGAAACGAGATGTGCCCAGACTAACTGCATTATCTTCAAAAGTCTGCCACTGATTATTATCTAAGGACACAAATCCCCACTGGGTTGTCTTGGCAATACATATATAGGAACTGATACTTGTTTAGTGTTGAGGAGGAACAAGTGTAAACTCATTTCTGGAGTTAGGGTGTCTTCAAACTGCAAGACGTATTCATACTTTTCCATTCATTTACCTTCTCCCTCCTTCCACTGTCCCCACCCCCCTTCCATCCAGAAGCAGACAGTCATCCAACCCTGCCATATACTATTACAAGTTAAACCACCATAATTAAGCATAGCCAAACCTTACTGGGACCACTGTTCCTCAGAAAGTTTGAAAATCTCACTCCCTTGGGGGGAGGGGAGCAACTCAAGTTTCTTTAAAAGCAACTGAACTCCTCTATTAAGTGACAATGGGCAAGATGCACTAAACTAAACGAGCCTTTAACGACCCTTTAAGGAACAAGTTTTTAACCCTGGCATGTATTAAAGCCCAATTTCCAAGGATGGTAGCAGCAAACCAAAACGGAATGCAGATGAGCAAATTGTGTAGAAACCCTATTGAAATGAGATGCATCAAAGTTTACCGCTTGCCCTAACACTGGAAAACTCCAGGAAAGCTAATGAGAGGTCTGTACCTCTCATTGGGGCTGCCCGGCTTCAAAAACAATGTAAAAAAAAAAATCGGGAGGGGGCAAAAACGCTCGTCAGGAGCATCCTTTATGGATGGCCTTGCCCCCCCCCCCCCCCCCGCCTGCCCGAGGTCGCCGCTGCTCCCCGCTCCCCCCTGCATTAAAATCGTGACTTTTTTAGGCAGCCCCGGCACCCCCTCTCCCTTCCTGCTTTTTTTTTTTTTTTTAAAAACAGCTCCCTCCATCTTCCATCCTCCATCCTCCGCCCCCGTGCCCCGCTGTCCCCCCTGAGGTCCCTCCATCCATCTGAAACCGGGCCCGTGCAGCGCCTCTCACCTCTGTGTGAAGGCGCTGCACGGGCAAGAACAGCTGATCGCCTCCTCCGAGTCTCCGACATCCCTTCTTCCTCCTGGGCCCGCCCTCGTCTGACGTAAGTAACCTACGTCAGACGAGGGCTGGCCCAGGAGGAACGGAGTGACATCGGAGACTCGGAGGAGGCGATCAGCTGTTCTTGCCCGTGCAGCGCCTTCACACAGAGGTGAGAGGCGCTGCACAGGCCCGGTTTCAGACTGAGGGGAGCACGGGGACGGTGGATGGCGGGAGCTGTTTTTTCTAAAAAAGCAGAAAGAGAGGACAGGAGGGAGGGAGGGACGGGGGCACGGCCATCTCGGGCGAGGGGGGCAAGGCCGTCCATAAGGGACGTGTTTGTTTTGGTTTTGGGGGTTTTTTTAACGTTTTTGGCATGCGCAGAGCAGCCTACTACTACTACTACTATTTAGCATTTCTATAGCGCTACAAGGCATACGCAGTGCTGCACAAACATAGAAGAAAGACAGTCCCTGCTCAAAGAGCTTACAATCTAATAGACAAAAAATAAATAAAGTAAGCAAATCAAATCAATTAATGTGAACGGGAAGGAAGAGAGGAGGGTAGGTGGAGGCGAGTGGTTACAAGTGGTTACGAGTCAAAAGCAATGTTAAAGAGGTGGGCTTTCAGTCTAGATTTAAAGGTGGCCAAGGATGGGGCAAGACGTAGGGGCTCAGGAAGTTTATTCCAGGCGTAGGGTGCAGCGAGACAGAAGGCGCGAAGTCTGGAGTTGGCAGTAGTGGAGAAGGGAACAGATAAGAAGGATTTATCCATGGAGCGGAGTGCACGGGAAGGGGTGTAGGGAAGGACGAGTGTGGAGAGATACTGGGGAGCAGCAGAGTGAATACATTTATAGATTAGTAGAAGAAGTTTGAACAGGATGCGAAAACGGATAGGGAGCCAGTGAAGGGTCTTGAGGAGAGGGGTAGTATGAGTAAAGCGACCCTGGCGGAAGATGAGACGGGCAGCAGAGTTTTGAACCGACTGGAGAGGGGAGAGGTGACTAAGTGGGAGGCCAGCAAGAAGCAGATTGCAGTAGTCTAAACGAGAGGTGACAAGGGTGTGGATGAGGGTTTTGGTAGAGTGCATGCTTTACGGGCCGGTCATCGACTGTTTTAACGAAGGGTTAGAGAATGCAAGTGAGCTACAATGACCAGCTCATTTGCATTCCCTATCCTTCGTGCATAGCCGTTCCGTACCGATTCGTTATGGAATTCGGTACGGAACGGCTCTAACGAGGACTTTTGTGCATCTTGCCCAATTAGGCATATTTTCAAAGCACTTAGACTTACAACATTCCATAGTATTGTAAGACTAAGGGCCAGATGCACTAAACTTAACGAGCCCTTAATGAGCAAGTAGTAAACCCTGGCATGCACTAAACGCCATTTCCTGATCAAGGTAGCAGCTAACGAAAACGGAATGCAAATCATTATAATGAGCTGCAGTACCATTGCAAGGCTATTATAATGATATGTACTAACGTTTACCGACTCCGCTTACAGTGAAAACCCTAACATGAGGTCTGCACCTCTCGTTAGGCAGGGGCTGCTGTGGGAAAGGAAAAAAAACACTAGCTGCGCGTCTGTGCCTAACACGGACGTCCTTCAAGGACGTCCTTGACGAACACTGCTTTCTTTTTTCCCTTCCGGCGCCCTCCCCACCGCCCGAGGTCACCGCCGCCACCGCTCCCACTCCCCCTGCATTGAAAGAGCTTTCTGCAGCCCCCCCCCCCCCGAGGCCGCCGCTCCCCCTCTCTTGAAATGACAGCTTCCCCGCCATCCTCTGCACCCCCGTGGCCCCGCACCCACCGCCCCCCCCCCCCCGCCCCGTCTGCCACTGGGCCCTCACACTGCCTCTCACTCCCATGTGAAGGCGCTGCACTGGCCACAGCAGCAACAGCTGATTGCTTGGCTTCGGGATGAGGGCGGGCCAAGGAGGAAAGAAGGGAAGTCCCGAAGCCAAGCGATCAGCTGTTGCTGCTGTGGCCAGTGCAGCGCCTTTACACGGGAGTGAGAGGCAGTGTGAGGGCCCAGTGGCAGACGGAGGGGGGCGCGGCGGCGACGACCTCAGGGGAGGCAGCAGGGGCGGAGCCATGGGGGTGCAGAGGATGGTGAGTAAGCTGTCATTTCAAGAGAGGGGAAGCGGTGGCGGTGACCTCAAGGGGGGAGGGGCACGCTGTCTATAAAGGATGTCCATAGTAGAGAGTTGCACGGGGACAGAAATCTTACCCATCCCCGCCCGTCCCTGCTGGAATCTTACCCGTCCCCACCCATCCCCACTGGAATCTTACCCATCCCCACCCATCCCCGCAAAAATTTAAACCATCCCAACCCGTCCCCACCCATCCCCGCAAGAATTTAACCCATCCCCACCCATCCCCGTAAGAATTTAATAGTACATAAAAGAAAGTTTCAGTCAGCTCCCTCAGTCTCTTTCTGGATTTGAGCCACAGCACTGTAGGCAAGGAAGGAACGGAAGTTGGAACTTGGAACTCTGGTGCGCACATGTAAGATTTGTCTCTGATTCACTGGCAGTGTGTGCTGAGAGGCCGCCACATGCACGCGCCAGTAGGTCAGGTGACATCTGATTCTCGTGCCTGTGTCAGAGCTGAGGTCTGTGCACCAGCCTGGGAGCAAAGAGGATTAATAGTAACATAGTAAGTGACTTCAAATAGACCTGAACGGTCCATCCACTCTGCCCAATAGTCACACTCATGATCAATTCATCATTAAATCAACGAGTGTGATATTATATACTTGATTATGGTTTTTCTTTCGTGTTTCTGGAACAAAGACCACAGAAGTCTATCTGGCCCCATCCTTATGTTCCAACTGCTGGAGTTGCCATCGAAGCCCACTCCAGCCTATTCATGTTCTCATTTGTGGGACACAGACCGTAAATGTCTGTCCAGCACTGTCCTCATGTTCCAGCCACTGAAGTTGCTGTCTAAGCCCTTTCCAGCCCATCCTACACCAGATTGCCATGTATGAGACACAGACCATACAAGTCTGCCAGGTATCAGCTATAGTTCATCACAGCCAGAGTCGCCATCTAAGTGTCACTTGACATAACCACACACATGCAGCCATTTAAGGTTAGGTTTTTATATAATTTCCATTTTCTAATTAGAGATCCTCTGTGTTCATCCCACGCCTTTTTGAATTCCGTCATCATTTGTGACTCTACCACCTCCTTAATGGAAGACTTTCCACATTTATGCTGTTAAAGCAAGGAAGAAGAGGAGGAGGAGGAGGAGACAGCACTCAAATAAATTGGTATTCGGTAGATGAGAGGCTGGTGCAGATGCAGCTTACACTTTCACGGGAAGCCCACAGAACTGGGTCCATCCCCGCGGGAACCCCGCAGGACTGGTTCCATCCCCGCGGGAATCCCGCGGGTTCCGCGGGATTCCCGCGGGGACGGAAACCGTGCAGCTCTCTAGTCCATAGGTACGTTGGGTTTTTTTTGTTTTGTTTTATTTTTGACGTCCCTGGCATGCGCAGAGCAGCCAGCATAACGCTTGGCTGCTCTGCGCATGCTCTACCGGCTGATTCCCACTTCAGGCACAGGCAGCTCCTTGTGACTCTGGGCAAGTCACTTAACCCTCCATTGCCCCATGTAAGCCGCATTGAGCCTGCCATGAGTGGGAAAGCGCAGGGTACAAATGTAACAAAAATAAAATAGATACTATTGGAGATTCTACATGGAATGTTGCTACTATTGGAGATTCTACATGGAATGTTGCTATTCCACTAGCAACATTCCATGTAGAAGGCTGCGCAGGCTTCTGTTTCTGTGAGTCTAACGTCCTGCACATACGTGCAGGACGTCAAGACTCACAGAAGCAGAAGCCTGCATGGCCACATTGGTGATCTGCAAGGGCCGACTTCTACATGGAATGTTGCTAGTGGAATAGCAACATTCCATGTAGAATCTCAAATAGTAGCAACAGTGGAGGAGTGGCCTAGTGGTTAGGGTGGTGGACTTTGGTCCTGGGGAACTGAGGAACTGAGTTTGATTCCCACTTCAGGCACAGGCAGCTCCTTGTGACTCTGGGCAAGTCACTTAACCCTCCATTGCCCCATGTAAGCCGCATTGAGCCTGCCATGAGTGGGAAAGCGCGGGGTACAAATGTAACAAAAAAATAAAAATAAAAAATAAATACACACACTGCCTCCAGGATGTGTAAATTCATCACTTGCATAGTTAATGGGGAGGCGAAGGGCCTTGGTGCACCCAGCTGATAACATGGCACCGTGCCACCTTGCCCTACACCACCACCACCCCCTCCGTGAATGGCTCCCAGCTATTGAGGGAGCCGCAAGGAAGTCACCGTCATCGCATCACGCCAGGATGCAGGTGGTTGACGGCATTGGGGCTGCAGCAGTCATAAGCAGCCCCCATGGAGCACAAATTCCCTTTGTTGCGGGAGCGTGGATCAGCGTAATCTCCTGACCATCAGACTGGCCAGGCAGGTGGGGAAAACCAGGTTGAGAACCTCTACCCACAAGAGCAGCTTATACTGTGAAATAGCCACAATTCCTAGTGCATCTGGTTACTCCACCAGACTCCTACCTCGCACTCCAGTCCACTCCATTCCAGGAAGACCTTGGGAAACTAGAAGATTGGGCATCCAAATGGCAGATAAAATTTAATGTGGACAAATGCAAAGTGATGCACATTAGGTAAAATAATCCGAATCATAGTTACCTGATGCTAGAGTCCACCTTAGAATAGCACCCAAGAAAAAAGATCTAGGTGTCATCGTAGACAATACAATGAAATCTTCTGCCCTGTGTGCGGCGGTGGCCAAGAAAGCAAACAGAATGCTAGCAATTATTAGGAAAAGGACGGAAAATAAAATGCCTCTGTATCACTCCATGCTGCACCCTCACATTGAGTATTGCATTCAACTCTGGCAGCTATATCTCAAAAAACAGATACAGCGGAATTAGAAAAGGTTCCAAGAAGAGGGATTAAAGTGATAAAGCGGATGGAACTCCTCTCGTATGAGGAAAAGCTAAAGAGGATAGGATGCCTCAGCTTGAAAAGAGATGGCTGAGAGGGGATATGATGGAGGTCTACAAAATCCTGAGTGGTGTAGAACAGGTCAAAGTGACTTGATTTTTTTTATCCTTTCCAAAAGTAAGACGACAAAAAGGTACACTCAATAAAGTTTTAAAACGAACAGAAGGAAATATTTTTTTTTCACTCAACAAACAGTTAAGCTCTGGAACTCGCTGCCAGAGGATGTGGTTACAGTGGTTAGCATATCTGGGTTTAAAACAAGGTTTGGAAATTTTTCCACAGGAAAAGTCCATAGTATGCTATTGAGATAGCCATAGGAGGGGCCAGTGCTTGCCCCTGGGATCAGCAGCATTGAACTTTGCTGCTATTTGGGATTCTGTCAGGTTCTTGTGACCTGGATTGGCCGCTGTTGGATACTTGGGCTATTGGTCTGACCCTGTGCCAAAAGGGAACCCAGATCCTGGGTTATTTTCTGGACTTGAGAGAGGGTATACAGTGCAGTAATAGTTGCATGTCATGGGCTGAATTATAGTAAGTAAAGGACTGACAGAGGCTGCGACAATTGAGCAGATTTAACCTTTGTTTCTGTCTGGCCCGGAAGCACAGAGAATGCCAACTGTTTGGGCAGCAATTAGATAAGCAAACATTTTTTTTTACAGCTCGATGTTTAGAGATATGTGAATTGTGAATGTCACTCGCCTTGGAGCTACTACTGAAAACGCATGAGCTAAATCCAAAACATAAATAAATAAAATGAGCCAAATTAAACAATAAAAAGATGTGCTTTATTTCCCCCCTTCCCCCCACTGCTTCTGGCTTCCAGAGAGGTAGAAATCAGCTACCATGGTTTACTTTGGATCTGGAGTTTAAATCCAATTACTCAGTTTACCAAATCTGATCTCAGGGGGCCGGCCGATGCAGAAAGGTAGCGGCAGGGCCGGTCCAACCCAATATGCCAGGTAAGCATGGCAGGAGGGCGCAGACCTCTGGAGGCCACTTACCGCAGCTCCCGGACCCCGACAGCAGCCCTGCCTTCGGTTTCCTGCTCCAGTACCCGCGCCGCCCTAGGGAATTTAAATCTTATATTTAAATTTACCTCCAACATCGCAGCAGCTGCGCAGCATCAGTGAAAACGCTGCTGCCCGATGTCTCTAGCTTTCCCTTCGCTCATTCGTTCCCTTCTCAGTGTCCCGCCCCCACAAGGAAATGAAGTCAGAAGAAGGTGGGACACTGAGGGAACGAACGAGCAAAGGGAAGGCTGGGAGACGTCGGCAGCAGCGCTGACGCTGCGCAGCTGCTGCGACGTCGGAGGTGAATTTAAACACAAGATTTAAACCAGAGACGAGGGCGGGCAGATAGACATGGGAGCGGGAGGGCAGGGGAGAGAGGAGCATAGATCGATGGACATGGATGGGAGGGCAGGGCCCAGGGAGAGATGAGAAATTGCTGGACATGGAGAGGAGGGGAGGGAGGAGAATTGATGGATATGGATGGATGGAGGCGGGAAGGGGAGAGAGGAGAATTGATGGACAAGGATGGACATGGATGGGAGGGCAGGGCCCAGGGAGAGAGGAGAAATTGCTGGATATGGAGGGGAGGGCAGGGGAGAAAGAGGAGAATTGCTGGATATGGATGGATAGATGGATGGAGGGCAGGGGAGTTGCTGGACATGGGTGGATGGCGGGGAGCACAGGGAGAGAATTGTTGGACATAGATGGACGGGAGGGAAGGGAAGACAGGTGTAATATTTTCAATGATGCCATGGCTAGTAAAAGGGGTGTGACTACTGTAGGGGTGGAGCCATAGTGATCCCACCCCTGGATGGGTAGGGGTGCCGACTAATAGGCTGCAGGAGGGCGCCAGAAACCCTAGGACCGGCCCTGGCTAACGGGGGGGGGGGGGGGTGGAAGTGTGTAGTTAGCAAGACGTCTGATGCAATTTTATGGGTGTGCGATGCAGAGAACAACACTGGTGCACGGCATATTTAAATGAATGGTAATACGGCTATTAGCTATTCGGTCCCAAAGCAGAAAGGAACGCAGTATATTCTAAGGCCAGCACAATGCTAGTACTTGAACGCCAGGTCTGAGAAGGCTTAGAAGGGTTAGTGCCAATTTCTTTCTTTTTGCTGAAGGCATAACAGCGCTTGCAACTTTTATGATAGAATGAGAAGTGATGGTTCTCGCACAAGGAAAAAAAAATGTATCCACGCATGTACTGGAATGTTGTTCCAAGCAAAAAATACCAGCATGAAGCTATTCCTCCATCAGTGGAGGAGTAACAGAGAGAACCCATAGCCTTACAAAACTACCTCACCAACCCACCCAGTTATGAAAGTCCACCTTCCATACTAACCTGCCAAACACTTCCCTTCTCTCTTCCCCTACTTAATCTTTGTACACTACCAATTGTATCGGATATCCTGGAATGACTATGTCATAACAAAACTCTGTAGGCCACATTGAGCCTGAAAATAGGTGGGAAAATGTGGGATACAAAGGCAATAAATAAATAAATAACCTAAGTAGCCTGAGAACCTGGGGAGCTGGATCAGAGTCCCACTGCAGCTCCTTGTAACCCTGAACAAGACACTTAACCTTCTATTGCACCAGGTACAAAAAAAAAAAAGCCACCTTAGATTGTAAGCTTGCAGCGTATGGGGTTCTTTACGTCAATTGTGGATCGTTTGCAATCTCTTCCATCACAACTCATTCCATGCTCTTCTTCTTGCCCTTTTTATGGCAAGACTCAATAATCAGTCAGTGGAGAGGGAGTAGCTTAATCAGCAAGACTCTTCCAAAGTGGAGAAAATGCCCAATGCACAAGGGTATCAGGGTACAAGTCATGAAAACGGAGCTGGCGAGCGCACAAGTGGCCAATCTCCTTATAGAAAGTCAAACTATTTTAACAGAATCCAGGAGAACCTAGTAAGTGACCACAAAGCAGGAGGGAGGGGCAATCCATCATCTCCTCCCCTCCCCACTCTTGAAGCCTGGGCAGAAGAGAGAGAGAGAGAAAACAGGTGTGAGGATGTTATAATGCCGTTGTATCGCTCCATGGTGCGACCGCACCTTGAGTATTGTGTTCAATTCTGGTTGCCGCATCTCAAGAAAGATATAGCAGAATTGGAAAAGGTGCAGCGAAGGGTGACTAAAATGATAGCGGGGATGGGACGACTTCCCTATGAAGAAAGACTAAGGAGGCTAGGGCTATTCAGCTTGGAGAAGAGACGGCTGAGGGGAGACATGATAGAGGTATATAAAATAATGAGTGGAGTGGAACATGTGGATGTGAAGCGTCTGTTCACGCTTTCCAAAAATACTAGGACTAGGGGGCATGCAATGAAACTACAGGGTAGTAATTTTAAAACAAATCGGAGAAAATATTTCTTCACCCAACACATAATTAAACTCTGGAATTCGTTGCCGGAGAACGTGGTGAAGGCGGTTAGCTTGCAAGAGTTTAAAAAGGGGTTAGACGGTTTCCTAAAGGACAAGTCCATAAACCACTACTAAATGGACTTGGGAAAAATCCACAATTCCAGGAATAACATGTATAGAATGTTTGTACGTTTGGGAAGCTCGCCAGGTGCCCTTGGCCTGGATTGGCCGCTGTCGTGGACGGGATGCTGGGCTCGATGGACCCTTGGTCTTTTCCCAGTGTGGCATTACTTATGTACTTATGACCTGACCCACAAAAACACAACAATTTCCCCAACTTCATTTACAGGAAGCCCAACACAATAGGCTGCCAGAATGTCCTTCCACCAAGAAGGGGGAAAAGGCTCAGCCAAATACAAAAATGCAGAGCCCTCTTCCACACAGTGGAATAAGGTTTTTGCTTGGGGGGGGGGGGGGGGGGGCTCTGCCAAACAGTGAACTAGCAGCTACCAAGCTGGGGGAGGAGGGACTAAAACCCTTCACAAACAAGGAGCATCCCATTCAAGTGCAGAAACTCTGGTCAAAATGAGACAGGATGCCCTGCTAAGCTAAACATCAGATAGAGAAGGGGGGGAAAACACTTAATTAAAACTGCAGTGCTTGCGATGAAAAATAAAAACAAAGTCCCACGCACCAACAGGAGGCGGCGGCAGCAGTGACTGAGACTCAGCTAGAAAAGGAGGACAACGTACACCAATGTGGGAAAAAGGCTTCAAGAACCATTTCTTCTCTTAAAACTTCAAAAGCTGCCATTAGCCCTTTATCTCATTCATCTGTGGGGGCTTCTTTTAAACCTTCAGGCTGAACTTCACAGTTCCAACCACAACACAACCCTTGTCCTGACCCTGACAATGAAGACGACAGACGGGGGTAGGGATGCCAGAAGGCCGCACCTGGATACGCAGCCGCCAAAAAAGCCCTGATCATTCAACATCTAACACATTACTACTACTCTTAAACATTTCTATAGCGCTACTAGACTTACGCAGCGCTGTACAAATCAACATGAAAAAGACAGTCCCTGCTCAACAGAGCTTACAATCTAAATTGGACAGACGAACAGACAGCTAGGGGTGGGGAAATTGCAGTGGTAGGGGTGATAAGTGAGGGTGTTGAGTAAAGAGAGTCATGGTTAGGAGTCGAAAGCAGTAGCAAAGAGGTGGGCTTTAAGCCTAGACTTGAAGACAGCCAGAGACTGAGCCTGACGTACTGGCTCAGGGAGTCTATTCCAGGCATAGGGAGCAGCGAGATAGAAGGAACGGAGCCGGGAGTTAGCAGTGGGGGAGAAGGGGGACGACAGGAGACATTTACCCAGCGAACGGAGTTCACGGGGAGGAGTGTAGGGAGAGATAAGAGCGGAAAGGTACTGAGGAGCTGCGGTGATTTAACCAGAGCTGACATTGTGATGTCATAATGCCTCAGTCCACCAATGCCTAAAAGCCAACCTCATCAGTGATGTCACAATGGCTTGACTGTCCTATACTTGGCTCATACTACTACTATTAAACATTTCTATAGCGCTACTAGACTTACGCAGCGCTGTACAAATTAACATGAAAAGACAGTCCCTGCTCAACAGAGCTTACAATCTAAATTGGACAGACGAACAGACAGCTAGGGGTGGGGAAATTGCAGTGGTAGGGGTGATAAGTGAGGGTGTTGAGTAAGAGAGTCATGGTTAGGAGTCGAAAGCAGTAGCAAAGAGGTGGGCTTTAAGCCTAGACTTGAAGACAGCCAGAGACTGAGCCAGTACGTCAGGCTCAGTCTCTGGCTGTCTTCAAGGCATAGGGAGCAGCGAGATAGAAGGAACGGAGCTGGGAGTTAGCAGTGGGGGAGAAGGGGGACGACAGGAGACATTTACCCAGCGAACGGAGTTCACAGGGAGGAGTGTAGGGAGCGATGAGAGCGGAAAGGTACTGAGGAGCTGCGGAGTGGATGCACTGGTAGGTCAAAAGGAGAAGTTTGAACCGTATGCGGAAGCGGATAGGGAGCCAGTGAAGCGACTTGAGGAGAGGGCTAACGTGAGTATAGCGACTCTGGCGGAATATAAGACGCGCAGCAGAGTTTTGCACAGATTGAAGAGGAGATAGATGGCTGAGCGGGAGACCAGCGAGAACACATTAATAGAACCAGCCAACTGTTTGATTTGCTGAGGTTTGAACATATTACTGTATACCTGAAAAGACTAAAGGCCCCTTTCGGTAAGCCGCGTAGGTGCCTAGGAGCGCCAAATTCGAATAACCGCCCTGTTACCACGTGGCCCTTGTGGTAATTTCAAATTTTGGCGCGCGTCCGCTACACGGGTCCGAAAAATATTTTTTTATTTTCTGGCATGCGTAATGGACGCACGCCAAGTGGCATTTGACATGCATAGGTCATTACTGCCCAGATTCTTTACCGCTAGCTGGCGGTAAGGTCTCAGACCCAAAATGGATGTGCGGCAATTTTGATTCTGCCGCACATCCATTTTCAGCAAAAAAAAAAAAAAAAGGGTCTTTTTTTTTTTTTACAGGCGCGCTAAAAAATGGATCGGCGTGCGCCCAAAACCCGCGCCTACACTATCACAAGCCATTTTTCAGCATGCCTTAGTAAAAGGACCCCTGAGGTTGTTACCAGTTGCTTATCATGTGAAATTTCAATTGCTCTTGTTATCACATAATGTTTTTTTATATCAGGAGACTTCCTTTCATTTGAAACAAAAAGTGCAGAAACATGTTCCATCCCTCCAACTGCGATCGCTAATGTCCTGTGACCTTGCAGTGCCTACTTTCAACAGAGTACACTTGGATATAACTAGAAGAGGAATTCAAAAATGAGCTTCATGAAGCAAATATTTAAGCGACATCTGAAAGCACATTTATTATTCTTAGGAGCATTGTGTGCCTGCTGGTTTTCATTCTTTGTCCATTTATTTTATTTTTATTACATTTGTACCCTGCGCTTTCCCACTCATGGCAGGCTCAATGCGGCTTACATGGGGCAATGGAGGATTAAGTGACTTGCCCAGAGTCGGCCCTTGCAGATCACCAATGTGGCCGCGCAGGCTTCTGCTTCTGTGAGTCTGACGTCCTGCACGTACGTGCAGGACGTCAGACTCACAGAAACAGAAGCCTGCGCAGCCTTCTACATGGAATGTTGCTAGTGGAATAGCAACATTCCATGTAGAATCTCCAATAGTAGCAACATTCCATGTAGAATCTCCAATAGTATCTATTTTATTTTTGTTACATTTGTACCCTGCGCTTTCCCACTCATGGCAGGCTCAATGCGGCTTACATGTGGCAATGGAGGGTTAAGTGACTTGCCCAGAGTCACAAGGAGCTGCCTGTGCCTGAAGTGGGAATCGAACTCAGTTCCTCAGGACCAAAGTCCACCACCCTAACCACTAGGCCACTTCTCCACTGTTGCTACTATTTGAGATTCTACATGGAATGTTGCTATTCCACTAGCAACATTCCATGTAGAAGTCGGCCCTTGCAGATCACCAATGTGGCCGCGCAGGCTTCTGGTTCTGTGAGTCTGACGTCCTGCACGTACGTGCAGGATGTCAGACTCACAGAAACAGAAGCCTGCGCAGCCTTCTAAATGGAATGTTGCTAGTGGAATAGCAACATTCCATGTAGAATCTCCAATAGTAGCAACATTCCATTCCATGTAGAATCTCCAATAGTATCTATTTTATTTTTGTTACATTTGTACCCCGCGTTTTCCCACTCATGGCAGGCTCAATGCGGCTTACATGGGGCAATGGAGGGTTAAGTGACTTGCCCAGAGTCCCAAGGAGCTGCCTGTGCCTGAAGTGGGAATCGAACTCAGTTCCTCAGGACCAAAGTCCACCACCCTAACCACTAGGCCACTCCTCCACTCGAGAAATCTTCAAAGTAGCACAAAGTAGACTGTTGTTAGCGTGGACACGTTGGTCTGAACAGACTTCTGCACGCACTACAAAGGGTTCGATTTAGAAGACTATTGTGCTACTTTGAAGATTTCTCTTCATCATCTTTCAGAAACATTCTGAGAAAGAGACTCCTGATGCAGGCCTAATGGTCGAAACACAACGTTGTGTCGAGTCTTCATACTTCAAATAAACTCTCTCATTTAATGTACATCTTCCTGTCTTTGGTATCCTTGGTCACTCTCCCACTTTTTTTGTTGTACTGTTGTATCTACCGTGGGGCAGTTTGAGTTCTCCGTCTTCTGGCGGATTTCTTCTTACTTACACACGCGCAAACATAAGACGTGCCGATATCAGTTTACACTAGTATCTAGAATGGAATCTGGGTGCCCAGATATCATTATGGAATAGGCTTTCACTGCGTGGCATCAGGGCACCTCTACAGGCACCAACTTATAGGCCTGATGTTCAAAGCGATTTAGTCGGCCGCTGACTGGTTAAATCGCTTGGTCGGGACTAGTCACTAATATTCTGCAGCATTTAACCAGCTAAGGGGCCCTTTTACTAAGCCCATCGCACGTCAATTTGAAATTACCACCCGACTACCACATGGCCCGGGCGGTAATTTCATTTTTTTTACTTGCGTCCACTATGCACAATGGAAAATAATTTTTATTTTCTGGCGCGCGGCGCCAACCAGGTGGTAAAAGGCATTCTACGCACGTAGACCATTACCACCCAGTTAATGCACGAGACCTTACCGCCAAGTCAATGAGTGGGCGGTAAGGTCTCAGACCCTAAATAGACGTGCGCCAATTTTCATTTTGCCGCACAGCCATTTTTGGCCAAAAAAAGGCATTTTTTTTAAAAGATGCGCTGAAAAATGGATCTGCTCCTCCAAACCTCATGCTTACACTAGCGCGGGACATTTTTCAGCGCACCTTAATAAAAGGGCCCCTGGGTGCCGCTGAAGATCACGGTTAGTGCCGAACACAAAGCCAGTTATGTTGGCAGCATTCCGGAGGCGGAGTCGGCACTTGGTTGCTTAAATGACAATAATCAGCACTTAAGAGGCCAGATTTACCTCATAAAAGTCTGTCCTATTTTTATGCGGAAACTTATGGTGGCTTTAGAGATAAATATTGACTTAAGGGCTATGTGTTAGCCGGCTTAAAAATAGCCAGACGTTCAAAGCTGAAGTCCACATAATTCCTGGCTTTGAGTATCCGGGAATAACGGCATTAGCAGCGAGCAAAACGCTCACCACCGACAGCTGAATATTGAGGAGGAGTGGCCTAGTGGTTAGAGCACCGGCCTTGCAATCCCGAGGTGGCCGGTTCAAATCCCACTGCTGCTCCTTGTGATCTTGGGCAAGTCACTTAACCCTCCATTGCCTCAGGTACAAACTTAGATTGTGAGCCTTCCTGGGACAGAGAAATATCCAGAGTACCTGAATGTAACTCCCCTTGAGCTACTACTGAAAAAGGTCTGAGCAAAATCCAAATAAATTATTTGAGATTCTGTTGCTACTGTCTGAGATTCTACATGGAATGTTGCTGAGTGGAGGAGTGGCCTAGTGGTTAGAGCACCGGTCTTGCAATCCAGAGGCAGCCGGTTCAAATCCCACTGCTGCTCCTTGTGATCTTGGGCAAGTCACTTAACCCTCCAGTGCCTCAGGTACAAACTTAGATTGTGAGCCCTCCTGGGACAGAGAAATATCCAGAGTACCTGAATGTAACTCCCCTTGAGCTACTACTGAAAAAGGTGTGAGCAAAATCCAAATAAATTATTTGAGATTCTGTTGCTACTGTCTGAGATTCTACATGGAATGTTGCTATTATTGGTGATTCGCCAGCGAATGTTGCTGAGTGGAGGAGTGGCCTAGTGGTTAGAGCACCGGTCTTGCAATCCAGAGGCAGCCGGTTCAAATCCCACTGCTGCTCCTTGTGATCTTGGGCAAGTCACTTAACCCTCCAGTGCCTCAGGTACAAACTTAGATTGTGAGCCCTCCTGGGACAGAGAAATATCCAGAGTACCTCAATGTAACTCCCCTTGAGCTACTACTGAAAAAGGTGTAAGCAAAATATAAATAATATGTTTTTACTATTTTAAATATTTATTAGATGCAACCATTCATTTTCTGGAAGCGTCACAGGAAAAAGTATGGACTCGCAGAGCATAATGTCACAATATTTTGTAATCTGAGCCGACGCACTCAGAATATAAACTGCATTGTGATTGATTCAAGACTATAATTCATTAGGAAAGATCCTACGCTGTAATATTTACACTCTTCTCCACTATAACAAAACTTCTTAAAGTTATTTTGATTGCCTATAGCAGTCAGGAGGCTCCCTCTTTCTCAGAAATGAGATCAGGGCCAAGACCGAACAAGCCCTAAACCCTATGGGATTATCACCCAGGCATTACCAGGCAGGGCAGCCCACTCATCCAGTCTGACAAGGACAGAACAACCCAAGAAAAATACACAAGAGACATCAAGGTTTCCTTTCAGGCATATCTGTCAGCACTCCCTTTCATCCAGCATACAGCCTATGTTCATACCAAAGGAACAGTGGCAGTGGGGGGGGGGGGGGAGGAGGGGGGATTGTTAAAGAGAAGCTGCTAATGAGGAGAGAGAGGTGGATGGGGGAAGAAAGACAGATGTCTGGGTGAAAGAAAAAATACAATCCTCCTCCTGACAAGATAAGAGGTTAAACATTAACAGGAATGCGGATACTCCCCTTTGGTATCTGTCTTTGTTAACATGCCCCCCTGTTTGCATTAAGGAGGATAGATTTACTGCAAGCTTTTGGATTTCTTGTCTAAACAAACCTTTTGCAAATAATCCTGTGATGAGACGGGGACTGCAACTGCATTAAATCTCTATTGAAATTATATTGGCTCTGTAACATACAAAAATAAAATCCAGTGCCACATTTAACACGCGTGTGCCTTTTCAGTAGGTTGTTTGGAGGAGTGGCCTAGTGGATAGGGTGGTGGACTTTGGTCCTGGGGAACAGAGGAACTGAGTTTGATTCCCACTTCAGGCACAGGCAGCTCCTTGTGACTCTGGGCAAGTCACTTAACCCTCCATTGCCCCATGTAAGCCGCATTGAGCCTGCCATGAGTGGGAAAGCGCAGGGTACAAATGTAACAAAAATAAAATAGATACTATTGGAGAATCTACATGGAATGTTGATACTATTGGAGATTCTACATGGAATGTTGCTATTCCATGTAGAAGGCTACGCAGGCTTCTGTTTCTGTGAGTCTGACATCCTGCACGTACGTGCAGGACGTCAGACTCACAGAAGCAGAAGCCTGCGTGGCCACATTGGTGATCTGCAAGGGCCGACTTCTACATGGAATGTTGCTAGTGGAATAGCAACATTCCATGTAGAATCTCAAATAGTAGCAACAGTGGAGGAGTGGCCTAGTGGTTAGGGTGGTGGATGCTGGTCCTGGGGAACTGAGGAACTGAGTTGGATTCCCACTTCAGGCACAGGCAGCTCCTTGTGACTCTGGGCAAGTCACTTAACCCTCCATTGCCCCATGTAATCCGCATTGAGCCTACCATGAGTGGGAAAGTGCAGGGTACAAATGTAACAAAAATAAAATAGATACTATTGGAGATTCTACATGGAATGTTGCTATTCCATGTAGAAGGCTGCGCAGGCTTCTGTTTCTGTGAGTCTGACATCCTGCACGTACGTGCACGTCAGACTCACAGAAGCAGAAGCCTGCGTGGCCACATTGGTGATCTGCAAGGGCCGACTTCTACATGGAATGTTGTTAGTGGGATTCTGGGCAAGTCACTTAACCCTCCATTGCCCCATGTAAGCCGCATTGAGCCTGCCATGAGTGGGAAAGAGCAGGGTACAAATGTAACAAAAATAAAATAGATACTATTGGACATTCTACATGGAATGTTGCTACTATTGGAGATTCTACATGGAATGTTGCTATTCCACTAGCAACATTCCATGTAGAAGGCTGCGCAGGCTTCTGTGAGTCTGACGTCCTGCACGTATGTGCAGGACGTCAGACTCACAGAAGCAGAAGCCTGCGCGGCCACATTGGTAATCTGCAAGGGCCGACTTCTACATGGAATGTTGCTAGTGGAATAGCAACGTTCCATGTAGAATCTCAAATAGTAGCAACATTCCATGTAGAATCTCAAATAGTAGCAACAGTGGAGGAGTGGCCTAGTGGTTAGGGTGGTGGACTTTGGTCCTGGGGAACTGAGTTCGATTCCCACTTTGGGCACAGGCAGCTCCTTGTGACTCTGGGCAAGTCACTTAACCCTCCTCCATTGCCCCATGTAAATCGCATTGAGCCTGCCATGAGTGGGAAAGCGCGGGGTACAAATGTAACAAAACAAGAATGTCTGTCCCCTTGTCAGGGCACGAGTTTTACTTTTCTCTGTGGGATAAGCATGCCTCTCTTAACCCTCCCCAGAGGAAGTACACACACCTGATTCACCCACCGGCCTCCTGTTTACTCATGTTATTTCATGACAAAATGGTGACTCAGGACAGGAAAGGGAAGATCAGGGCCTATAATAAGAAACTTGTCTGGGAGGACCACCTCAGGAAACAATCCATTCCCTGAAAATCTACTCCAAGGTTCCTCAATGGTATCTTATTTATTTATTTGTATCCCACATTTTCCCACCTTTTTGCAGGCTCAATGTGGCTTACATTATGCCGCAATGGCGAATATCATTTCTGGACGAGAAATACAAAGTAGTATTACATTTAAAGTTCATAAATGTTGAAATAAATTATAAAGTAAGTTAGATAAACAGTTCATTTCAGGCGTGAGAGATAAGGGGGTAATGCATTAACGTTCATTAGTGACAAACTGATTGAAGCAAACAGGTATAGAGTTCGATTTTGTCTGGTTCTGGTTCTTGCCATACCATCACACATCATCGTGGAATGGGGCTGCATCCGTCCCCAGAGAGGGGATGAGGGTTGCGTCATGGTGGGCCGCATCTTACTTCGGGTTTGTGTGCACTTAGGGAGGGTTGGGTCAACAGGAGGCCAATCAGCGTTCCTGGTTCACATGTCTTCAGGATGGGTTCGACTGTAGGGGGGCCTGTGCGACAGTTCTGGTTCATGCACACGCTTGACTGCCTGGGGTACCATGTGACAATAAGCGTCACTAGGAGCCCCACCAGTCACCCTACTGGCACTGCCCTAAAGCCAGCCCTACTGATAATATCCCAAAGGGGTGGGTGGATGCCAGTATCTTGAAAGAACAGTTTTTCAAGCCTTCCAAGCCAAAACTAAAATAAAATAAAAAAATCTTTTTTTTTTCTTTGGAGGTCTTGAAAAATTGTTATTGTCATCTGAAGAACATTTCTTTATATTGATAGGGTACAGTCTCCCATATTGCTGCAATCATTTTTACTGGACCACTATGTTTCACGGTTTGAAACAGGAACATGAAGAAAGGGATGACAACAGATGCAACAAGATGGACTCGTCAAGGGGAAGTGGAAAGTCTAAAAATTCAGTTTTCCCCTGGTGAGAAGACACCAAGCATACTTTTCCACTGCAAGTCACCCAGCTCCGCCATCATGCCAAATATAGATCAGGCTTTGCTTAAGAGCAGCGGGTGAGCCAGGGCAACTACAGATGGCTAAGAAGCAATGCTTATCCCACAGAGAGGATTAGGAGAAAATACTTTTTCACTCAATGAATAGTTAAGCTCTGGAACTCTTTGCCGGAGGATGTAGCAACAGCGGTTAGTGTAACTGAGTTTAAAAAAAAAAAAGGTTTGGACAAGTTCCTGGAGGAAAAGTCCATAATCTGCTATTGACACAGACATGGGGAAGCAACTGCTTGCCCTGGGATTGATAACATGGAATGCTGCCACGATGAGGGTTTCTGCCAGGAAACAGGATACTGGGCTAGACGGACCATTGGTCTGGCCCAATATGGCTACTCTTCTGCTCATGAATACTAATCAAAAACAGGTTTGAACCTAGTCTGCTGTATAATGAATTCCCCACTCCGTCCCACAGATTTCACAATGGGAATAGTGCATTAAATATTTAGCAAACAGGACCTCAAACTTCCCAGTAGGGAAAGTACCACAGGCACGAGCAAATCCCCTACCCTTCAAAGGGAACAGAGTAATATCATTGGTTCTTGTTAATCATGGAAAAAGGAAAAAAGAAACAGCCTCAAAACCTCCACCTTAAAGAGAAAACCGGGTGGTTCAATAAAAAAAAAAAACTTTATTCCAATACGAACAAGGGACAGGCAGGAAATCCACTATACAGTATCAAAATCTTCAAATAAACCCTGACCAAACTGCAGTGTTACAGAAGCTATACAGGTTTCAATTAGTACAAAACACTGCAATTAAACTTCTTTATGGTGGTACAAAATTTGACCTCTTTATAAAAGAACAGTGGCTCCCTGTTACCTACAGAATACCTTAGAAAATTTTAGTACTAATTCACCATATTCAGTCTTCTGGTTTTCCAGGAAATCATATCGTACCATATACCACCTCTAGAACTCTTTGCCCACCTCCCCCAAATTATTATCCATTCTTGCCCTTTGGCCATTTTCATATTTGAAAGGTATTAATCCACAAACGAGCCTTTTCCGTAGATAGGAAGGCGGTAGAACTAGAGGACATGAAATGAGATTGAAGGGGGGCAGACTCAAGAAGAATGTCAGGAAGTATTTTTTCACGGAGAGGGTGGTGGATGCTTGGAATGCCCTCCCGCAGGAGGTGGTGGAGATGAAAACAGTAACGGAATTCAAAAATGCGTGGGATAAACATAAAGGAATCCTGTTCAGAAGGAATGGATCCTCAAAAGCTTAGCCGAGATTGGGTGGCAGAGCCGGTGGTGGGAGGCGGGGCAAGACTTCTACGGTCTGTGCCCAGAAAATGGCAGATACAAATCAAGGTCAGGTATACACATAAAGTAGCACATATGAGTTTATCTTGTTGGGCAGACTGGATGGACCGTGCAGGTCTTTTTCTGCCGTCATCTACTATGTTATGTTACTCATAACATCTGCTACATCAAAGAAATATATAAAGATGAAAGATACAAAAAAAATTGTTTGAACAAAATTATTTGAAAAAGTCTCTCCAAGGATAGCCAATCACAACAGCCCCCACTAAAAGTGAGAAAAAAAGTAAGAAAAAAACAGGACTGGCGCTTCACAAAAAGCCCCGCTAAACACCACCTAGAACAACCGTTATGTTGAAAATTGTCCTAGGCAGTTGAAACAGGCAAAAGACAAAACCAGGCCTTAACTGTAGGTGTCTTCAAAAGCTGTTCAAAGGACTGCAATCCAGGCTTATCCCATCAGTGCTGGTGATTTTCCACTGGATAAGTGCTGCTGTTGTGTGTCGCCAAAAAAACGGCGATCCAATCAAAACCACTAGAGAGCAAATCAAGCAGAACGTGGAGACATCTCTTGCTTAATCCATTTATAACAACCTCCAACAATTGCGTCTTCTTTCGCTCATAATAATGCTGCTTCAGGAAGGAAAATTATTACACCAAGACTGCTACATGTCACGTCGTTTCCAAAATGGCTTCCTCCGCTCTCGATCTCAGTTGATAACACCCTCATCCTCCCCGTCTCATCTGCCCGCAACCTCGGAGTCATCTTCGACTCTTCCCTCTCCTTCTCTGCACATATCCAACAAACAGCCAAGACCTGTCGCTTCTTCCTCTTTAACATCAGCAAGATTCGCCCTTTCCTCTCTGAGCACACCACCCGAACTCTCGTCCACGCTCTCATCACCTCTCGCCTTGACTATTGCAACCTACTCCTCACTGGCCTCCCTCTTAACCATCTATCCCCCCTTCAATCAGTTCAGAACTCCACTGCACGCCTTATATTCCGCTTGAACCGATATACTCGTATCACCCCTCTCCTCAACTCACTTCACTGGCTTCCGATCAGGTACCGCATACAGTTCAAGCTTCTCCTTCTTACCTACAAATGCACTCAGTCTGCAGCCCCTCATTACCTCTCTAGCCTCATCTCCCCTTATATTCCCGCCCGTAACCTCCGCTCACAGGACAAATCCCTCCTCTCAACACCCTTCTCCACCACCGCCAATTCCAGGCTCCGCCCATTCTGCCTCACATCACCTTACGCATGGAATAAACTTCCTGAACTCCTACGCCAAGCCCCCTCCTTACCCATCTTCAAATCATTGCTCAAAGCCCACCTCTTCAATATTGCTTTCAGCACCTAACCTTTATACCTTTGTACCTTTCATGTAATCGTGAATGCCCCAAATTGACAACCCCTACTTGACTGACTCTACACGTCCATTAGATTGTAAACTCTTTGAGCAGGGATTGTCCTTCTGTGTTAAAATTGTACAGCGCTGCGTAACCCTGGCAGCGCTTTAGAAATGTTAAGTAGTAGTAGTGGCTTGATTTGCTCTCCAGTGGTTCCGCTTTCACGAACAAAATTAAAGGTCTACATTAGGACATACAGACAGTCCCATCAAAGCTCCTACCTGCTAATGAAGAGAACACTCCCTCTTCCCCACCATGAACATCCATCTGGGACTATTCAACCAGGTCAGAGAGGAAGCTCTTGAAAAAAATCCTTAAAGGCCTAAGGCCTACAACCTACCCAGCAAAGACAGTACAACGAGCGAGCACAGGCCTCATTGAAGCAGCCACAAAACTTGTTAAAAAACCTCTGTTGTGGAAGGGCAGCTGCCAACAACACTAAAAAGACCTGTGGTGTGCCCCCTACTGAAAAAGAGCTCACTCGACCAGGAGAAGCTCGAAAATTACAGACCAGACTCTAACATTCCTTTCAGGGTAGAAAAAAAAAAGAGTCTGCATTCAACTCAATGACTAGCTTACTGAAAGTGATGGCAAGACCCATGTCATAAGTACATAAGTAATGCCACACTGGGAAAAGACCAAGGGTCCATCGAGCCCAGCATCCTGTCCACGACAGCGGCCAATCCAGGCCAAGGGCACCTGGCGAGCTTCCCAAACGTACAAACATTCTATACATGTTATTCCTGGAATTGTGGATTTTTCCCAAGTCCATTTAGTAGCGGTTTATGGACTTGTCCTTTTGGAAACGGTCTAACCCCTTTTTAAACTCTGCCAAGCTAACCGCCTTCATCACGTTCTCCGGCAACGAATTCCAGAGTTTAATTATGCGTTGCTTCAAACCTGGGTATGGAACAGAGACGGTTTTTGTGTCCCTTTCTTGATGATCTGCAGAGAAATCATGACAGGGGATCTCTCTCTCGATACTAGTGTTGCTGGATTTCTCAGCCGCCTTCGAAACTGTGGATCATAATATCGCGCTTACAAGACTGGCAGAAACAGGTATCAGTGACACAGTACTTACATGGTTCAAATTCTATTTGTCAGACAGGCAACAGTCAGTTCTGTTCAGCAACAGCACATCATTACCTTGGGCACTAAAATTGTGGAGTACCACAGGAACCCACACTGTCTCCTGTTTTATTTAATATCTACCTCAAGCTTCTAGCTGAGCTGCTTCGGTCCATGGGCACAAAATTCTACATCTATTCTGATTATATGCAACTATTCATACCCACTGAACCAGATCTACCCACAGCTCTGAGTAAACTGACTGCCTGCCTAACCTCAACTCAGGAATGGGCAAACAACATTAAACTCTGCCTGAACCCAAGTAAAACAGAGATTCCTTGGGTACGTAACACAAGTGGACAAATACCAGACTTCAAAATACCTTTCGGGAAGTATGAACTCCCCCTAAAATCACAAGTCAGGAATTTTGGGATACTGCTGGACTCATCACTCACTCATCCCACAAATTCAAACAACCTTTAAAAATTGTCTCTGTCACCTGTGGTTAATATGAAATCTCTCTCGTATATTGGAAAGACAAGTCTGGCCAGAGTGGTCCATGCCATAACATACTACTACTACTTAACATTTCTAGAGCGCTACTAGGGTTACACAGCGCTGTACAGTTTAACAAAGAAGGACAGTCCCTGCTCAAAGGAGCTTACAATCTAAAGGACGAAATGTCAAGTTGGGGCAGTCTAGATTTCTTGAATAGTGGTATAGTGGTTAGGTGCCAAAGGCGACATTGAAGAGGTGGGTTTTGAGCAAGGATTTGAAGATGGGCAGGGAGGGGGCCTGGCGTATGGGCTCACAACTAGACTACTGTAATGTCCTGTACACTGGTCAAACCAAGAAGAGCTTGTATCAGCTCCAACTAATTCAGAAGGCTGCAAATGGTGTGACCATTTCACACCCTTCCTGCAAAAATTACACTGGCTACCAGTACCTTACAGGACTAAATTTAAAACGCTATGTTTGATTTTCAAGGCCCCGAGACAAAATGGGCCAGAGTACTTAAAGATCTACACACCTTCGAGACTTCCAAGGTCCTCTCAAAGATCATCATTATCTGTCCCCTCATCAAAAGAAATTATACAATGTGATACCTGCCAGCGAGCCTTCTCAGGAGTAGCCCCCACACTCTGCAGTTAGCTCCAGAGGGGCTGCATATAACTCCAGCCTACCTCTACTTCAAGAAGTAGGTAAAAGCCTGGCTCTTCTCCCAAGCCATTAATATATAGGGCAGTGTTTCCCAAACTGTGCGCCGCAGCGAACTCACAGGGGTGCCAAGGGGCAGATGGGAGGTTCACAGGCCAGCACCGGGACATCACTTAATATGTCAACATATTTAAACAAAGTTCTACGGATTTGCAGGAAACCTATATGGCTGGGGCAAGCTACCGATCACAGCTCAGCTGTGATTGGTCACGGAGCCTGCCTGGATCCTAAAAGGGTGATCCTGATTGGGAAGCAAGGAGTGAGGCTCTTTTTTTTCCAAATCAGGGTTGCCCATTTAGGCGCCAGACAGGCTCCGGTGACCAATCACAGCTAAGCTGTGATCGGTAGCTTGCCCCAGCCATGTGAGGCAGGAAAACAGAGGGTCCTCTGTCGGGGAGAAAGATTTTGTACGCAGCTGGCTGAGAGAAAAAGAGATAAAGGTAAGCACAAAGCGAATGCTACATACCTGTAGAAGGTATTCTCCGAGGACAGCAGGCTGATTGTTCTCGCTGATGGGTGACGTCCAAGGCAGCCCCTCCAATCGGAATCTTCACTAGCAAAAGCCTTTGCTAGCCCTCACGTGCCGATGCGCACTGCGCATGCGCAGCCGTCTTCCCGCCCGAAACCGGCTCGTGCCGGCCAGTCTCATATGTAGCAAGACAAAGAGAAGGGAAGACACAACTCCAAAAGGGGAGGCGGGCGGGTTTGTGAGAACAATCAGCCTGCTGTCCTCGGAGAATACCTTCTACAGGTATGTAGCATTCGCTTTCTCCGAGGACAAGCAGGCTGCTTGTTCTCACTGATGGGGTATCCCTAGCCCCCAGGCTCACTCAAAACAACAACCATGGTCAATTGGGCCTCGCAACGGCGAGGACATAACGGAGATTGACCTAAAAAATTTACCAACTAACTGAGAGTGCAGCCTGGAACAGAACAAACATGGGCCTAGGGGGGTGGAGTTGGATTCTAAACCCCGAACAGATTCTGAAGCATTGACTGCCCGAACCGACTGTCGTGTCGGGTATCCTGCTGCAGGCAGTAATGAGATGTGAATGTGTGGACAGATGACCACGTCGCAGCTTTGCAGATCTCTTCAATAGTGGCTGACTTCAAGTGGGCTACCGACGCTGGCCAGCACGAGCCGGTTTCGGGTGGGAAGACGGCCGCGCATGCGCGGTGCACATCGGCGTGCGAGGGCTAGCAAAGACTTTGCTAGTGAAGATTCCGGATTGGAGGGGCTGCCGTGGACGTCACCCATCAGTGAGAACAAGCAGCCTGCTTGTCCTCGGAGAATTAAACCTAACCCTGTAAGAATGGCAAGTTAAAAAAAATCACGAAACCAAGGGGAGGCTTCTGGGTTAGCGACAGGTACCATGCGGGAATCGCTGTCGCTGCCAGGGACCTGTTCAAACAGAGGGACAATTGTGGGCGGGATGGTGGAGGGAAGGAGAGATGCTGCAGGAGGAATAAGGGGCATAAGTGTTGGACATGAGTTGGAGGGGGAGGAAGAGGTGAAATCTTATATATGGGAGTCGAGGGGAGGGTGAGATGCTGCATGAGAGGGAGAAATGTTGGACATAGGGTGGAGGAAAGGTAGAGATGGAGAAATACTGGACATGATGTGTAGCGGGAGGGGGGGATGGTAAGAGACCTGTGTGGCAGGGGGGAGGGGGTGCCGTAAAAAATTTCTCGGACCGAAGAAGTTTGGGAACCACTGACATAGGGTGACTGACTATACATTCTGCACCTGGACTAGCTTGTACATCCACTGTAACTTAGACCACTTCCTTATATCTTGATTAACTATACAAAGAACTTGCCTTTAGCTTAGCCACCTATTTATTTATCCCAACTGACTCTGTTCCACGCATCTTGTCCCCACTGGCCAATCAGCTACATGGTAAGCTGCATTGAAAAAAGAATTAGCAATGTTTTCTGAATGGTCTAATCGTGTGCTTATTAGATACTCCATCGCTATTATACTTACATTGTATTATATATCTGTTATTTGAATTTCAGTGCTGTTAAATGTGTATATTTTTGATCTCGTTTCATAGAAGTCCTATTATTAGGTCACAATTTGCTGCTTTCAAGTTTTCCTCTTTCATTCTACGTCTATCTATTTACTTGTTCATTTTACTATTGTTATGCTATTAACAAAATTGTAAGTTTGATGTTAAACTGCACCTACTGTACACTGCCTTGGGTGAATCCCTTCATAAAGGCGGTTAATAAAGCCCAATAAATAAATACCTCAACACTCAGAGTGAAGGAGTAGCCTAGTGGTTAGTACAGCGGACTTTGATCCTGGGGAACTGGGTTCAATTCCCATTGCAGCTCCCTGTGACACTGGGCAAATCACCTAACCCTCCACTGCCCCCAGTAAGAACTTAGACTGTCAGCCCACTAGGTCAGAGAAAGTATAATAAAAATGTAAACCGCTTTGTTTGTACCTCAGAAAGGCAGTATATCAAATCCATGACCCTTTACATACCCTGGCTTAGGAGTGAGGTTCATTACTGGCATTGCCGTGAGGGAAAGCACTCATTTATCACCAGTGCTGAGAGAGAGAGAGACAGACAAATAAAGTGGGCATGGGATTGGAAGATAGAGACCGATGGTATTGGCAGAGGAGAGAGACGCACATGCATCCTGCACTCACTGCCTGGTTAGCTGTAACGGTGCAAGGAATAGTTTTCCTTCCACAGCAACTGCAACATTTGCGAGGGACTGCTGTGCGACCACACACCTGCTGAGATAGGGAACATACTGGGGAATTTCTGGCAGCACATGACCACATATAGGAAGGCAAAAGATTGCTCTCTATCTCCACCTGCTGGTAGATGGACACAACCCACCAGTCTATGGCTTGATGATAGGGAAGGGCTCCCTGGCAGTGGCATAGCTAAGGGTGGACCAGGGTGGGCACAGGCCCACCCATTCCGCAGCCCATGAGGCCCCCAAAACTCTTCAGTGGCAATGCCTCACTACTCTCTCTCCCTCTTCTCCACTCGTGGCCTGGCATCTGCCAGTCTCTCTCTGGAACCTCCCCCCTCCCAGTCTACCTCAGAGCTACTGCCGGTGGCATCCTTCACCGGCCCTGCAGGCTTCTCTCTTATCATGTCCTGCCCTCAGTGATGTCGCTTCTTGGTTTTTTGGTGGGAATGCGGTAGAGAGAAGCCTGTAGAGCTGGCACGGGTTGCCTATAGGAATTGCGACAGGCAACGGCTCTGAGGTAGGACCAGGGGAGAGGGTTTCAGAGAAAAACAGGCAGACGTCGGGTCATTAAAAAAAAAAAACACTATATTGTATGTATGTACAGGGGTAGGGGTCGGAAAGGCCCACCCAGGTTAACTCTGGGCCCACCCAAAATGGCAGGTCTGCCTACGCCCCTGCTCACTGGTAGCTGCATCACCAAAAAGACACTGAAGTTCTGATGATAAGCTAAGCACAAAAAATGTTTTCATGTGAACTTTGATTGGAAGTTGTAAACAAAACTGAAAAATAGTTAATTAAATAAAGGGAGGTTGGAAGGTTTTTATGCCAGCGATTGATATTTTAACGGGCATTGAAAGTTAAAGACCTGTGTTTTATCGGAGGCTTTTCCTTCCTTTTTCAAGACACATATATAAGACTGGTTTGGGGGGGGGGGGGCAGGTGAACTGAGTATATTGACCTGAGTGAAGTGTGTTTTCAACTTCACACCTTCAATACTGAGGTTGTGATACACAGTATTCTGATCAATTACACGCCTTCTTGGTACCTACAAATATGCAGAGCATTACAGGATCCCCCTCTAAAGGGCCAGATCTGCTCAGCATTTCCTCTCCCTACTCCCCATATCAATCAATCATAAAAATGATGAAACCTGAGATCAGAGCACCTGAAGCACAGGGGAAGTGATATAGGACCCATGTGCCCCCCAACTCAACTAACAGTAAGCTACAACCAGGACAAGTCACAGAGGCCAAGAGGCTTTTCCCAGCCAGTCCCCTGGGGCTCTTTATAAAGCCAAGTACACAATAAAGCACTGAAATCCACTAACTGCAGCCCAAATCAATGCACAAGATTAAAAGGCTGCATTAACTCAGCTTAAAAGGAATGAAGCTGTGAACTCAAAGGGAGCTGAGAAGGGCTGGAAGCAAGGAATGTCTCCTCCTCACGCAGGCTGCAGGTTTCTTGTCCTAGGGGGTGGGGGGGGGGGGCAAATAGCGCTGGATTAGCCCGTGTGTGTGTGAATGCTCAAAGGACTCTAGTGCAGGAAACGTGCACGCCAAAGATGGGCGCAAATTTATTTAAATGTACTCAAATGGATGTTAATGGAGAAGGGAGTAGCCTAGTGGTTAGTACAGTGGACTTTGATCCTGGGGAACTGAGTTCAATTCCCACTGCAGCTCCTTGTGACTCTGGGCAAGTCACTTAACCCTCCATTGCCCCAGGTACAAATAAGGATCTGTATATACTATGTAAGCCACTTTGAATGTAGTTGCAAAAACCACAGAAAGGCGGTATATCAAGTCCCATTTCCCTTATGACATCACAATATCAGAAGTGAGCCAAGTATCGGGCAATCAAGCCATTGTGACATCACTGATGAGGTTGGCTCTTATTGGTGGAATGAGTGGAGGAGTAGCCTAGTGGTTAGGGCAGTGGACTTTAATCTTGGGGAAATGGGTTTGATTCCCACTGCAGCTCCTTGTGACTCTGGGCAAGTCACTTAACCCTCCATTGCCCCTGGTAGAAAATAAGTACCTGAATATATGTAAACTGCTTTGAATGGAGTTGCAAAAACCTCAGAAAGGCGGTATATCATGTCCCATTTCCCTTTCCCTAGTTGAGATTCTAGATGGAATGTTGCTACTATTTGAGATTCTACATGGAATGTTGCTATTCCACTAGCAACATTCCATGTAGAAGCCTGCCCTTGCAGATCAGCAACGCAGCTGCGCAGGCTTCTGTTTCTGTGAGTCTGACGTCCTGCACACACGTGCAGGATGTCAGACTCACAGAAACAGAAGCCTGCGCGGCTGATTTGCTGATCTGCAAGGGCAGGCTTCTACATGGAATGTTGCTAGTGGAGGAGCAGCCTAGTGGTTAGTGCAGTGGACTCTGATTCTGCGGAACTGGGTTCGATTCCTACTGCAGCTCCTTGTGACACTGGGCAAGTCACTTAACCCCCCATTGCCCCTGGTACAAAATAAGTACCTGAATATATGTAAACCGCTTTGAATGTAGCTGCAAAAACCTCAGAAAGGCAGTATATCAAGTCCCATTTCCCTTTCCCTATTTGAGATTCTACATGGAATGTTGAAACTATTTGTAGATTCTACATGGAATGTTGCTACTATTGGAGATTCTAGATGGAATGTTGCTACTATTTGAGATTCTACATGGAATGTTGTTATTCCACTAGCAACATTCCATGTAGAAGCCTGCCTTTGCAGATCAGCAACGCGGCTGCGCAGGCTTCTGTTTCTGTGAGTCTGACGTCCTGCACACACGTGCAGGATGTCAGACTCACAGAAACAGAAGCCTGCGCGGCCGCATCTGCAAGGGCAGGCTTCTACATGGCAGGCTTCGCGGGAAGAAGAGGACCTCCTCGGCTGGCGGGGATTGGGGTCGAGAGGGTCATTGGCAGGGGTCGTCAAAGTCATCGGCGGCGGGGGGGGGGGGGGCTAAAATGTGCCCCCTTACCTCGGGTTCTGGACCCCCCCTTCCGCCGAAGTCTGGCTACGCCCCTGTTTTGCACCTTTCGATATAAGCTTTTCAAATAATTTTTTTTCCACTTGAAAGGCTTATATATAAGCACAGACAACAGGTGCCAACATGCCCTTTCTCTTGCGGGTTTGCTCGAACTTGCACGGGCTTTCTTCCTCTTCCGAAACAACTGAAAACCGGCAGATTTTAAAGAGAAAAATCAAAGGCAATCCTCTCGTCAAACCCAAAGCCATCTCCGAGCTGGCAGGTAGGTTTCCAGTAGTAAGAGCAGAGCTTGTTTCTGCATTGTTCTCTGAGCATGGGGAGGGCACAGGAAATGACCTTATTAGCATCCATTTAGCAACATTGAAATCCAATTTGCGGCCATCTTTGACATGTACGTTGTTTCCTACGCTAAAACCCTCTGAGCATGTTGCTACCATTTGGGTTTCTACCAGGTACTTGTGACCTGGATTGGCCACTGTTGGAAACAGGATACTGGGCTAGATGGACCATTGGTCTGACCCAATATGGCTACTCTTATGTTCATTCTGCACAGATCAACGCCAGCGCTAGTCCAGCACTAATTGGCTCTAGCACTGGCATTAGATTCTGAGTACCGGCCCCTGAGATTTCATGCCATGGAAAGCTGTCCACTGCCAACTATACTTATACAGTCTGTGCCAGAGCCGGTGGTGGGAGGCGGGGATAGTGCTGGGCAGACTTATACGGTCTGTACCAGAGCCGGTGGTTGGGAGGGGAGGATAGTGCTGGGCAGACTTATACGGTCTGTATCAGAGCCGGTGGTTGGGCGGCAGGGCTGGTGGTTGGGAGGTGAGGATAGTGCTGGGCAGACTTATACGGTCTGTGCTAGAGCCGGTGGTTGGGAGGAGGGGCTGGTGGTTGGGAGGCGGGGATAGTGCTGGGCAGACTTATACGGTCTGTGCCCTGAAGAGCATAGGTACAAATCAAAGTAGGGTATACACAAAAAGTAGCATACATGAGTTGTCTTGTTGGGCAGACTGGATGGACCGTGCAGGTCTTTTTCTGCCGTCATCTACTATATTACTATGTATGTAACTACAACGGGAAAAGCCTGAAAGAAAAGACAGCATGGGTTATGGGTAATAACCTTTTGGTTTACAAATACGTCTGTTTTGTAATATCCAGATAAAAATGTTGCAACACAGAGGTACTTTTTGGTAAGCAGAACTCAAAATGCATGTGGGAGTTTTACCATGTGCTTGACTTTATGACAGTTTTCACTGTGACTAATCCCCATTGTCAGCTAAATTCCCTGGTGCAGAATTAGAGCCCTGGGGGTGACACCTAAGGAAGTCATTGTATCCTTGGAATGGAGAAGAAGCATATTTCAGGATCCTAGGGGAGAGTGGCTCCCATCCCTAAAAAGAGACAGTAACAGATTGAGGGGGGGGGGGGGGGAGTTATCAACCAGGGCTACCATTAAGAGGGCTGTGAAAACAAACTGTTGCAAACTCAGAGAAGGAAACCAACATACAGAACATGGCAAGTTCTCCGAACTTCCGCAGAAGTTTGGTTTTACAGAATTTGGACACCAAACTGCTGTGCCTTTAAAAGGCACATTGAACTGTAATTTATTTAAGAAAATTACATAGGAAGGCCCTCCTGACTGAAACCTTGGAGACAAATTTCAGATCCTGTTACATTATAATAGTGTGTCCATTTCATTTACAGAATATTTTGCTCATTTACATGTTCATACCCCTCTCTCCCTCCCTCCCCCTCTCCCCCCTCCCCCTCTCTCAAATACAGCACCAAGTTCCTTCTTTGGTGAGTGTGTATGATTTCTCAGAAGTTAAAAGGGCAAGACCACACCCCTTCCCCCCCCCCCCCAAAAAAAAAAGAAATGTACAGCTCAAATGTTTTCACCATGACCCTACACAGCAGGTGTGATTATACCTCTAAACCTGCAGATGTTTCTCTTTCTATAATCAATCATTTTAAAACGCTGCTCTGTGTCACTGTTGCAAGACTCAACACGCTCCGACCTAGACGTCACTGTCAAGATGCTGAGTGTACATCTCCTCTCTCCCTCTTCCAACAGGACGCAACAGAAGCAGCTCCAGATCTACAGCCCTCCACTTTGCTCTTCCATCAGGGTCAGGAACCTCTCTCGGGCTAGTGTGCACAGGGGTCGGCTTCCCTGCTCCCTCCCCAACGCCCAGCTCTCTCTCCAACTGAGCCCTGTGACACTGTAGCAGCATTACAGGCAATTACAAGCAGAAGAGAGATGCATGGCCAGCCACAACAGAGGTGCAGAGGATCCTGGCCAGGCCAGCCTTCTCTTGCTATCCCTATAAGCAGCACTATCATACTTTATATTGAAAAAAAAAAAAAAAGAAAAAATGGTCCCAGTGTCCCATCCAGGCTCAGACCTCATAAAAATGATAGGATACCAGCCAGAGTGTTTAAATTACTGACATTACATAACTAATGCCCTCTATAGTTTTAGGAATTTATCATCATACTGGGGTTGGGAATCATTTATAAGGAACTAGCCGTTAAGCCCATGAAAACGGGCGAGATTTCCAGCTACCTCCTCGCCGCCGCTCCCTCCCCCCTCCGTGCCGGGCCCCCTGCACTGACCTGACAGCGCCTCTCACCTCCGTGTGAAAGCGCTGCAGGCAGCAGCAGATCGCTCTGCCGCTGCCTGCAGCGCTTCCACACGGAGGTGAGAGGCGCTGTCAGGTCAGTGCAGGGGTCCTGATACGGAGGAAGGCGGGATCGGCGGCGGGGATGGGGGGGAGGGTGGAGGTTGGTGCGCGCGATGTTCGTTTCCAGGCGGCAGCGTCCGACAGTGACTCCGACTCCGTTTCCCTCTCTGTTCCGCCTCTGACGTCATCACGTCTCGACGCGAGGGCGGGACAGAGAGGGAAGTCTCTACTGCGCATTTGCAGGTGAGTCGGTCACTTGCCATTTATATGTTTGATTCACTTTTTAATGACCCTTCATCTTTAGGGTTCAAAAGAAACCCGCAAGGCGGAGGGTGCAGTAACCCAGCATCTCAGAGCCTTCAAGTGCAAAAAATGGTCTACTGACCTTTCAAAGAAGGGAACAAAAACTCCAAAATAAGGAACTGTAATCAAGCTTCTCCAATTTCTGTTTCATATTTTAGTATTTCTGCTGCCTGTGAAGATGCAGGGCAGTACAGCCTGAGGTTGCGAGACTGTCCCATGTTGTGAAAGACAGCAAAGCTCTGTAGACCGCAGCGGGCTACTCCCAAGCAGCCCTCGGAGCCTAAGACATAGAATTTCTCAAGCACCAAAAGGGAAGGGGAAGAAACTCTGGATTTAGTTGTAGTTCAGCTGTGAGCTACATTCAGGTACAGTGGGCATTTTCCTGTGCCCAGAGGGTTTGCAATGTAAGTTTGTACCTGAGGCAATTGAGGGTTAGGTGACTTGCCCAAAATCCTAAGGAGCAGCAGTGGGATTTGAATCAGGATTCCCTGGTTCTTAAACCAAAGCTCCAACCATTAGGCTGCTCCTCCACACAACAAAGACATGAAAGCCAAGGGAGGTGAATACAGGGCTAGAAGGGAGACACGTAGTCAGAAAGCCTACAATAAGTGCAATGAAAACTAGTGGTTCGACAACAGTGCCATGCAAAAGGTCCTCCATTTGATTCCCAGGTCCTCAGCATCCCAGGCTGGCTGAGGCACTGTATGCTGCAGAAGTCCGACATGGACACTGGTAAGTCCACGATACAAAGATTCGGAAGGAGCCCTGGTGCACAAATTCCAGCCTCAGGCCCATTTTATTTATTTTTGTTACATTTGTACCCCGCGCTTTCCCACTCATGGCAGGCTCAATGCGGCTTACATGGGGCAATGGAGGGTTAAGTGACTTGCCCAGAGTCACAAGGAGCTGCCTATGCCTGAAGTGGGAATCAAACTCAGTTCCTCAGTTCCCCAGGACCAAAGTCCACCACCCTAACCACTAGGCCACTCCTCCACTGTTGCTACTATTTGAGATTCTACATGGAATGTTGCTATTCCACTAGCAACATTCCATGTAGAAGTCGGCCCTTGCAGATCACCAATGTGGCCGCGCAGGCTTCTGCTTCTGTGAGTCTGACGTCCTGCACGTACGTGCAGGACGTCAGACTCACAGAAACAGAAGCCTGCGCAGCCTTCTACATGGAATGTTGCTAGTGGAACATTCCATGTAGAATCTCCAATAGTAGCAACATTCCATGTAGAATCTCCAATAGTATCTATTTTATTTTTGTTACATTTGTACCCCGCGCTTTCCCCACTCATGGCAGGCTCAATGCGGCTTACATAGCTTTAATAACCAAATCTGAAACACTGGAAGGGTATATCAAAACAGGGGAATATCCCTGGGTGTTTTGTGGGAGAAGACCTGTGGCTATCCCCGGCTCTGAGTTGAAAGAGAAAGGAGAAACCACTGGACCAAAATATATATTACGTGGGAAGAAATGGCCAAGAGAAAGAGGCAGCGAAGGGCAGGACCTAGAATAAGAGGGTATAGCCAAAGAGGAAAACAGATCCGAGTGAGAAGATGCCAAAGGAAATGATGGCCGTTGGCCTCTCTACTGTCAAAAAAAAAATATCCATGTATTTCAGTGACAATAAAAGTATAAAACCAAGGCTAATGAGAAATGCACAGATATTTTACTCTGAGTCAATTAAGAGAAAAGACAACAAAAGAACAGAGGAACAGGGTGAGGATTGGGATTCCCTCTACGCCTTGGTCTTCACGAGCCACCAACAGCTCAGGTTTTCAAGATATCCCTAATAAATATGCATGAGAGAGATTTGCATACAATCAGGGCTGCACATTTAGAGGTGTATTTTCAAAGTAACCTATGAAACTTTGTAAGTCTAAGTGCTTTGAAAACGAGCCCCTTAGCATGTCAAAATTTTAACACAGTAATTGCATTCCTCCTCCCTCGGCAGCCTTCTGAACTTGCCTGTAAAGACGGTTGCTTCTCTCTAGACGGAGCCCTCCCTCACGCCCTGCCCTACATACAGTAGAGGTAGACATGCCAAGTCTCCTCAAGGATTGGAAATATAGCGCATCTAAACCCAAGTGTGATCAAAAGTTATTTTTAACTAGCAAACAGTAGAAATAACCTGCAAGCTAGACATCTTGGCCACAGTTAACAGTCCAAAGATCTTATCTTTACAAAGGACCTGGAAGCAAAAGTTATGCCGTTAGCAGAAATGCATCCAAGATTCACTCTCATCACCAAGCAGGGTCTCAGAAGCTGAACAGATATTATGGGAGTGTGGCTGGGAATATGTAGGAAGACATCACACATAGGGAGTCCCCAAATATTCTGGCCCCCCATAATACCGCTAAACATCTGCGCCTTTAAAAGGCACTTCAACCCTACATCCATGCGTTATCATCTATGTATCCAGTGTTTTGAATACTCAGCTTTTTAAAGTAGAAGATAGCCAATCCAGTAAATGAGAAGAGGCGACGTCTTTTTAAGAGTAACGCATGGATTAAAATACGCAAGCTTCCAAGGCCCTTTCTCGGGTGTTAAGCCAGACCAACCTCAAACATCCTTCAGTGAGATAAAAAGTATCAATGCCCAACTTCTTTGTCAGTTTCCTTTTGGATTAACTGTGTAATATTTTTGCTGGCCTAACATGGTAAGCACGCTTTCCACAGAAAAAATACCTATGGAGTTCTCCACCGTTTTCCATACTTTGTTAGCAGATGCTCTGACTTATTACAATGCTATCTTGCCAATACTTGCATAAAAAGTGCATCGCAAACTTAACAAAAAAAAAAAAGATGCTCTCCCACTCTAAGTTTTGAACCAAGGCAAAAAATCACCGATAGCTAAAGGCCTTGAAATGCAAAATAATTAGAAAAAAAAGAATGAGGTGCAAGTTTTTCAAAAATTAGGCCATGTCAGACAAGACATTTGGTTCTTAAAAATCCAGATCATGTTTGTGGTAGGGTTAAGAAGACATAATTCACAGAACGCCTTTCCCTTTGAGTAAGTTGCAAGCCGAGGCTCGTCCCGTCTTCCCTTGGAATGTTTTCTAGCAAGCACCGCCTCGGGCGAGCACATTTCCCTGTGGAATATACTGGATTACTTCAACCCTTCAGAACAGGAAGTGAGGTCATCATGTGACACTGTCCCAACCAGATAATGGAGTAGACTTCATACAGCTTAAGTTCAAAAACATTCAGAGGAAATCATGTAGCTGGAGATAATACGCTGATGCCCCAAAAAAGAAGAAACATGCCTTATAAAAGTTATGGTGCAGAAAACAATGAAGAGAACCACAAGAGCATCTGACAGTGTCCTGCTTCCAACAGTGGCCAATCCAGGTCACAAGTGCCTGGCAGAAACCCAAAGAGTAGCGACATTCCGGAATCCCAAAGAGTAACAAGATTCCGGAACCCCAATTAGTAGAAACATTTCATGCTACCAATCCCGGGGCAAGCAGTGGCTTCCCCCATGTCCATCTCAATAAAAGGACTATGGACTTTTTCTCCAGGAACTTGTCCAAACCTTTTTTTTAAACCAGGTAAGCTAACCGCTGTTACCACATTTCCAGCAATGAGTTCCAGAGCTCAACTATTCTTTGAGTGAAAAGTATTTCCTCCTATTTGTTTCAAACGTATTTCCATGCAATTTCATCGGGTGTCCCCCTGGTCTTGTACTACATAAGCTACCGTAGTCTCCATCCTAGCAGAAACTATTTCAAAAGGAGCACACTGGGATCCTATTTAGAGATAGTTAGATACTAAATATAATAAACGTACATTCTGAACATTTTCACTGAAATATGCACCCAAGAACAAAAGGATTAAGTTGTATCATTGTCAGAGTATCGTAAATATTTTTTTATGATTTGCTTATATTTTCTGGTACGGCCCATCCTTCGCTCATTCTGTTTTGACCTGAAGAAGGGAGTTTTCACCCCCAAGAGCTAGCCATGGGCAGGTGGGGCAAATCTATAACTAGGTACGTGACGTTACAAGTCTTGCGCCTAAGCGATGGTCTAATTGGCATTATGCGCTATTCTAAAAGGTAGAATGAAGTGTCTTAGCACGGAACTGCAAGAGGAGATGGGTGTCTCCAACTTATGTGCATAACTTATAGAATAGTACGTTACGCACATCGCATGGTGCACATCGGCATCCCCATTTATGCCCGGCATTGATCTAGCTTAAATGGTCATGCCTAAACATAGGCGCACCGATCTGAGTTTATGACAGCACACCAAACTTTCGACTCCAACTCTTACGGATATTAGGAATGGAGTTAGGGCTGGGAAAAGAAATTGGCACTGTTTTTCCAGCACTAGAGTCATCAATCTAGAATGTCAGGCCAGAATTTATAAGCAAAACTTGTAAGCTCTAAAATTAAGGTGAATTCTTTGGCTAAAAACTTTGGGCTTCTTTTACTAAGATGCACTAACGGATTTAGCATGAACTAAAAGCTTAGAAGCCCATTTTAATCCTATAGGCTTCTTAGCATTGAGCGCGTGCTAACTCTATTTGCGCGCTTTAGTAAAAGGCTCCTATGCTGTCTGAAAATATGGCACAAATTTAGGAGTCCAATTTATTTTAAAACCAGGCACAGAACAAAAAGCAAAACAAAAACAAACCTCTTAAACCCTTCCAGTTTATCCACTTTCCTTTTCTTTTGCAATACAGCATAGAAGGTGCTCGATCTCTATTTCCTCACAAGGATGGATTCCCTATGTTTATGTCAAGTTTCTTTGAATGCACTCCCGATTTTGTCTCCACCACTTCTACTGGGAGGCTGCCCTATGCATTCACCGCCCAAGTGTTGCAAAATAGGCAGTTACTGTAAATTGGTGATCATGCCACCTCAGGAAGGGGTGGAGTAGATTATTCAAGTCCTGAAAAGGGTGAGCACCTGAAGTCTTCAGCAGGTGACAACCAGTTTGAGTCAACAGCAAAAAAAATCAGATGAGCTGGACTAAACAATTTTACTGAAAAGTCTGCAGCAGTGCTCTGAATATACTTTGAAGGTTTTAAAGCAGATGAACTGTAGATCTGGCTTCACAGAAGCAGCAGCAGGACAATCTGTTTTAAGTGTAACGTCCTGCCACTGAAGGTGGTAACCAAAGTCAACTGAACTCATTGGCATCAAAAGAAGTAAAACAGAAACCCTGGTCATTCTGCACGTAGCCATGGGCATTTGAAGATTCATCGAAAGCAGCATCTCACAATTAAACCAGTATATTCATTCAAGAGCAAACTCCACTTTTGGAATTCAACAGATGTCACACGGTCGGGTAGATGTATTAGTATTATAAACAGGGCAGTGGATTCGGTACCCCAAAGCTTCAACTCCAACTCCAGCTCCGATATTGGTCTTTCAATTTTTGTTCTGGATCTAAAATACTGGTAAATATAACTTTAGATCAAGGACAAAGGTATATATTTATATGTATAAAATGACTTACCACGGGCTATAATGTTATTTTTACTATGAAGCTGGAGTCAGAGTCAGTAACATAGTAGATGACGGCAGAAAAAGACCTGCACGGTCCATCCAGTCTGCCCAAGAAGATAAACTCATATGTGCCACTTTTTGTATATACCTTACCTTGATTTGTATCTGTCATTTTCAGGGCACAGACAGTATAAGTCTGCCCAGCACTAGCCCCGCCTCCCAACCACTAGCCCCGCCTCCCACTACCGGCTCTGCCATTAGCAGAAATGCATCCAATATTCACTCTCATCACCAAGCATGGTCTCAGAAGCTAAACAGATATTATGGGAGTGTGGCTGGAAATATGTAGGAAGACACCACACATAGGGAGTCCCCAAATATTCTGCCCCCCCCCCCCCATAATACCGCTAAACATCTGCGCCTTTAAAAGGCACTTCAACCCTACATCCATGCTTTATCATCTATGTATCCAGTGTTTTGAATACTCAGTTTTTTAAAGTAGAAGATAGCCAATCCAGTAAATGAGAAGAGGTGACGTCTTTTTAAGAGTAACGCATGGATTAAAATACGCAAGCTTCCAAGGCCCTTTCTCGGGTGTTAAGCCAGTCCAACCTCAAACATCCTTCAGTGAGATAAAAAGGTATCAACGCCCAACTTCTTTGTCAGTTTCCTTTTGGATTAACTATAATATTTTTGCTGGCCTAACATGGTAAGCACGCTTTCCACAGAAAAAATACCTATGGAGTTCTCCACCGTTTTCTATACTTTGCTAGCAGATGCTCTGACTTATTACAATGCTATCTTGCCAATACTTGCATAAAAAGTGCATAGCAAACTTAACAAAAAAAAAAAGAGAGATGCTCTCCCACTCTGAGTTTGGAACCAAGGCAAAAATCACCGATGGCTAAAGTACATTTTTACCGATTCTGACTCCACAGCCCTGATTATAGGTATCACTCAGCTATTCTCCAAAGCACATAACCATTAATTTAGGGTCCCTTTTACTAAGTCACGGTAGGCTCTATGCATGTGACGCGTGCGCCCAAATGAGACTACCGTCAGGCCAATGCGCCCTCCTGGCGGTAATTTCAGATTTGGCGTGCGCCCATAATGCGTGGATGATTTATTTCCTCCTACATGCGATGGTTCTGTCGGTAATCGGCACTTGGAGCGCAGTGTAGCACGTGACCCCTTACCGCTAGATCAATGGGTGGCGTTAAGGGCTCAGGCCAGTTTTGGGCGCGTGCTGGTTTCATGTTTACCACAGGCCCTTTTCCTGTCCCGTAAAAAAAAAAAAACATTTGTAGATGCGGTAAAAACTGGCCCAGCATGCATCCAATACACGCGCCTGAGATGAAAACGGTAACGGAGTTCAAACATGCGTGGGATATGCATAGAGGAATCCTGTGCAGAAGGAATGGATCCTCAGAAGCTTAGCTGAAATTGGGTGGCGGGGGGAAGAGGGGTTGGTGGTTGGGAGGCGAGGATAGGGGAGGGCAGACTTATACGGTCTGTACCAGAGCCGGTGATGGGAGGCGGGACTGGTGGTTGGGAGGCGGGAAATACTGCTGGGCAGACTTATACGATCTGTGCCCTGAAAAGGACAGGTACAAATTCAAGGTAAGGTATACACATATGAGTTTGTCATGGGCAGACTGGATGGACCATGCAGGTCTTTTTCTGCCGTCATCTACTATGTTACTATGACTACGCTACCGCAGGCCACTTTTTACCGCAGCTTAGTAAAAGGGTCCCTTAATATACACAAAAGAGATGACCCCCCCCCCCCCAACCTAAAACTTGTCAAATCTTAGAATTTGAAAATTGTCCCGATACCTGCTACAAAACAGTTAGATACGACAAACTAAGCCTTGCAACCTTGTCTTTGTCGAACGTCTGGTAGGGAACATGGGGTGAGAAGGCGTTACACGGCTTTGCTGCCCACAAGACTTACATCATCTGTGCATGTAACTATTTTGCAGCAAAGAATAATGCACTACATGCATCAAATGTCAAACTTCAATTTTGCTCCTCTTTGAAGAAAAATAAACTGCTCCAAAGGTACTCAATGAAAATACACCAATATGCCCAACTGGAAAGTCACCAGTGGTTGCCAGGTTTTGTTTTTTGTTACATTTGTACCCCACGCTTTCCCACTCATGGCAGGCTCAATGTGGCGGGCAATGGAGAGTTAAGTGACTTGCCCAGAGTCACAAGGAGCTGCCTGTGCCTGAAGTGGGAATTAAACTCAGTTCCTCAGTTCCCCAGGACCAAAGTCCATCACCCTAAGCACTAGGCCACTCCTCCACTGTTGCTACTATTTGAGATTCTACATGGAATGTTGCTATTCCACTAGCAACATTCCATGTAGAAGTCGGCCCTTGCAGAACACCAATGTGGCCGCGCAGGCTTCTGCTTCTGAGTCTGACATCCTGCACATATGTGCAGGACGTCAGACTCACAGAAACAGAAGCCTGCGCAGCCTTCTACATGGAATGTTGCTAGTGGAATAGCAACATTCCATGTAGAATCTCCAATAGTATCTATTTTATTTTTGTTACATTTGTACCCCGTGCTTTCCCACTCATGGCAGGCTCAATGCGGCTTACATGGGGCAATGGAGGGTTAAGTGACTTGCCCAGAATCACAAGGAGCTGCCTGTGCCTGAAGTGGGAATCGAACTCAGTTCTTCAGTTCCCCAGGACCAAAGTCCACCACCCTAACCACTAGGCCACTCCTCTGCACCATTATGTTGGGCTATAATGTCCTTGAAATGCCCATGTAAAGATTACTGGGTCCCAACAGGATTTCAGGGGTCATATTGCACGCATTACATCAGTGCTGGATGCAAAGCAAAATGCTCAGGCAAGAACCGACCAGCATTTAATCAAAAAATATCTCAAATTCCTGGGCAGCTTCACCCAGTGAAAGGTATCTGGAGGATGCATGGGGGGAGGTTCCCTCAGTACCAGCCAGAACAGAGGGAGAAGAAAAAAAAAATCTTGGACAGTCTTCTGCTTACTTTTGTAGAGATTTTTTAGACACAGGGGATGATCAGATCCAACCTTGAATCTGTTGGTGGAATTTCCTGGGAACAGTAAGGATTCTCTGGTGAATCACCCGACAAGATCTCACGACAATTTTTTACCGTCACCTCAGACTTCTTGGGGTTCTCTTCACACATCCTATAAGCTGTCCGCTCACCACTATTCTGTTTTGTAATTTAAAATACAGTGCATAGAAATTAACGCGCTTCCTAAGAGCAAACACAGGCAAAGAACTATCCACCGTCATGATTTTACTGACCATTTGTCAACACAGTGTCATGGGATCTTTCCATTAAATTCAACTTTTGTTATTGTAGCTTTTCTACATATACAGCATGGTAGACAAATGTGAAACCCCTCTAGACTCAAGGTGAGGAAAACTTTTAAGGACTTAAAGATCACTAAGCAATCCCCTATCAAAAACACTGCTCAAGAAAAGACAAAGAGGAACACAGGACCCTTAAAATGAAGGTGTTACTCTAGAACTGTGCTTCTCAACCCAGTCCCATCAGGTGTTCAGGATATCCACAATGAATATGCATGAGATCGATTTGCATACCAAAGGAGACCGTGCATGCACATTTGTTGTGGACATCCTGAACACCTAATGGGACCTACATGTGCCTCAAGGGCTGGCTTGAGAAACACTGCCCTTGAGCAGGAGGGGGGGGGTCTCAACCTAGTCCTCTGGACACACCCAGCCAGTTAGCTTTTTCAGGGTTCCCATAATGAATATGCAGCGGAGGTAGTGCATGCAAAGGCATGGGATAAGCATGTGGGATCGCTTAGGAAAAAGGAAGAGTTAGGGGTTACAGAGGATGGGTCATATGGCCTTTATCTGCCCTCATGTTTCTCCGTTTCTAAATTTCTCTCGTGCATATTCATTGTGGATATCCAAAGGTGAAGGCTGAGAACCCCCCCCCCCCCCCCCCCCGCCTTTGAGGTAACAGGTACAAAGTATAACTACATGCTACCCCCCCCCCCCCCCCACTTATTAGGTTTGGAAGGGGAAGGGGCTGCAAGATAGTAAAATCAGAATCCAATTTAAGATTCTGGTGTCCACAGGCAGGGCCACCGCTCCTTCCCTGCCAGGATCACACTGCAGAGGGGGGGGGGTCACTGTGGTACTCCAATGAGGCCGAATCAGTACATAGGAGTCTACTCCTGCTTACCTTAGGGCTATTTGACCCAGATACTTGGCACCTGCAAACTGTGGAGCCTCTGGCGGTTGGCTAAGTCTACATCGGTGAAAATCTAGGCCAGAAATCCATAACAGCTCAACAGTTCTGTCTTTACTTGCCAACAGCCGGCATTTCAAAGAAGCAGAGCAAACCCTATTTACCCAACACGTCCACACACACTCCTGGAGCTGTAAACATGGCATTCACCAGACCTATTTGTCACAGTCTCCTTGTTGTTTTTTTACAACACGTCCCTAATCTGGACAGAAAAATATTTTACCTACTGATAACTACATCTAGCCCTACCTTTCAGGACTATCCTCGAGCATTCATGACATATCGATAAAACGCTACTTGTAACTTCACCTGAAATGTTAATTGTAACTAAGCCACTTTGAACTGAAACTTGTTTTCGGATAACAGTGGGAGACAACTTGAACGCAAAAATAAAGAAAAGGGCACCGGGGATCTTTTCACTTTTTTTTTTTGCAAAAGCCCAGGACAAAGTATGTGAAAAAAAACAAAAACTCTTCAATCACCACTTTATCAGCAATACAGAAGAAGTGAAAGCAGTAACACGATAGAAACGTTTCATCTGCCATCCCAGTACATCTGCAGCATTTTCCCCCTCATTTCATCCCCATGAGATTTTATATTAAACGTGCAAGAAGTTGTTCTGATAACACTGATTCTTGCAGCCAAGGAAGGTAAAGTGCTTTTTCAACAGTGATACGGACGCCCCCCCCCCCACCCCCCACACCCCACACCCCACACACACACCTTTAAAACAGAAATAACAACATAAAACACTTTTTTTAAAAAATTTAAAGCTGAAAATCTGGCACTCTCTTTTCAGATTAAAAAGGGACCCGAAAATGAGATGAGTGAAGTAGCCGGGAACAGAGAGACACAGGAGATTAGCAAAGCCTTCAGTCGATCGCAACCTCGGGATTAGTCATCATGAGCCCATTCTGGGCCCTGGCTCAGCTTCTCTTACCTCCTCGGACCTTCCTCCTCCTCCTCCTTCTTCCTTCCCCCCTCCAAGGGGATCCCGATGGGCTTCTTCCGACCTCTCCCCTCCCTCGCCAAACCACAGCCCCCAGCAAATGACCAAGTAAGGGAAACGACAGAGAGATTCGGCGCCAGCTACTCTTCGGTTTCGGCCTTCCTTTCCGAAACAAATCTTTTACGAAAAAAAAGAACAACGATACAATGAGGAAAATGCGAGCTCAAGAGCCGGGGCTGCTTCATTCAGCAAATGCCCTGCCTTCTTCTTCTTCCCTCTCGCGGCTTTTCTTTCAATCCCCTCCTCCTCCTCCTCCTCCTTCCGTGCTCGATCTCGGTTTTCCCGCCCCCACGTCCCGCCCCGACGGCTGAGCACTGGGGAATTTTTCTGCTCAAAGTTGCTGATTTGATTTTGCCGATGTCAGCCCAGGTTTCCGCAAGCACCTCCTATGGCCACGAGCCATTCATTTCATCACGTCCAGACAGAGTCTGCTTTGATTTGTTTGGGGGGGGGGGGGGGGGGAAGGGGTTGCTTCCAATTTACACAAAAGACAAACAAAAAGAATAATAACCCTGCTAAGAGAAGTATAAAGATCCCGCACCTCCCTCCCCTCCTCCTGGAAATGATTGTAGTACAGTACTCATCACCAAGATAAGAGAGGGGAGGGGGAGAAGGGGAATATGGCAGGGAAACCGGAAACAGATTGGACTGGGGGGGGGGTGGAATTAATGAAAAGAGAGAGAGAGGGAGGAGGGCTGGACCACAGACCGGGAGACGATAGTGGCCAGAACCTGGGGGCTTAGAAGCGAATAGGGCAAAAATGCCCTAAAATAAAAATCCATAGATAATGGGAGGAAAATTGTATAAAGTCATATATTAATCGGACTTTGAAAAGTGATGTTTGAATCTATGGAGAAAGGCTGAAGCGTCTAGGGCTCTTCAGCTTGGAGAAAAGACGGCTGAGGGGAGATATGATAGTGGTCTGTAAAATAATGAGTGGAGTGGAATAGGTAGACATGAATCGCTTGTTTACTCTTTCCAAAAATACTAGGACTAGGGGCCATGTGATGAAGCTACGAGCTAATACATTTAAAAGGAATTGGAGAGCATTTTTCTTCACAAAATTAAACTCTGGAATTCGTTGCCAGAGAATGTGGTAAAGACGGTGAGCTTAGTGGAGTTTAACAAAGGTCTGGACCCCTTGGGGGAGTGGCGTACCAAGGGGGGCGGTGGGGGCTGTCCGCCCCGGTTGCACGCCGCTGGGGGGGTGTCGCGCACTTGTCCGCTACATTCGTTCTGTGCTCCCTCTGCCCCGGAACAGGTTACTTCCTGTTCCGGGGCAGAGGGAGCATGGAAACGAACAAAGCGGACAGGCGCGCGGCACCCCCCCCCCCCAGCAGCGTGCACCCGGGGGAGGGGTTCTTTCGCTGGGGGGGTGTCCTTTCGCCGGAGGGGTCGCGCTGCACCCAGGGGCGGGGCGTCTGCGATCCACCCCGGGTGTCAGCCCCCCCCCCCCTAGGAACGCCACTGCCTTGGGGAAAATCCACTGCTTATTTCTTGGGATGAGCAGCATAAAATGTATTGAACTTTTTTGGAATCTTGTCAGGTATTTGTGACCTCTTGCTATTCTTTGGGGTTCTACATGGAATCTTGTCACTCTTTACGATTCCAGAATCTTACTGTTCTTTGGGGTTCTACATGGAATGTTGCTACTCTTCAAGATTCTGCATGGAATCTTGTCACTCTTAAGGATTCCAGAGTCTTGCTATTCTTTGGGGTTCTACATGGAATCTTGTCACTTTTTAGGATTCCGGAATCTTGCTATTCTTTGGGTTCTACATGGAATGTTTCCACAATTTGGGTTTCTGCCAGGTACTTGTGACCTGGCTTGGCCACTATTTGGAAAACAGGATACTGGGCTAGATGGACCATTGGTCTGATCCAGTATGGCTACTCTTATGTTCTTAGGGGAGAGCCATAGAGGTCTATTTTCCTCACCCCCCTGTGCTTTGTCCTCCAGTCTACGAACAATACCACTTACCTGCTGCTTTCTCCTCTGCAATTCGCATTTCTGGGAATTTTAAAATGCTTTTATATTACAATTGGGAGACACAACTTGCTTTTTTGCCTACGGTACACCAAAAGATTAATCCCAGGGGCAATTGCTCCAAGTGGGTTAGTTTTACAGTTACAGAATTTATAGTTCAAAGCAGATAACAATAAGAGAACTAGACCAGATGTATATTGAATTAACAACAAAATTATAACTAATTCACTGTTTAAAACATATTTCCTAAAGAGATAGTTTTTAAGCATCTTCTTAAAACTAGCAAACCTAGGTAAGGCTTTAATCCCGTTTGGAAAGTGTTGCTTGATGCATAAAACTTGGCTGAAATAATTTCCAATTGCAGCACCTTTAGGGCTGGGAAATGTTTAGAAATTGGAATGTCATATAAGATGCATTTCCCATATACCAGCCTGCATATTAATGTCATCATATAACCCTGTATAGCTCCATAAAATATTTTGAAAACTAGACTACCTAATTTAAACATAATCTGGCCCTCAAGTGGAAGCCAATCAGCAGGGGCGGCTCGACCGTTAGGCCACCAGGGTAAACATTTACTGCAAGACAAGTAATGAGGTGAACCAGGAGGGGAGGGGAGGAGAGAGCCACTGGCAGCAGTCCAGGAGAGATGGTGGGCGGGGCGGGCGGTGGGTGAGGGAGGGCAGGTGGAATTGAGGGAAAATGCAGGATGGGAGCAGGGTTGCCAGATGGGCGGTTTTCCCGCCCAATTGGGCGGTTTTCCGCAACCCGTCGTGGGAAACTTTTGCCCACAGTGGGTTGCGGTTTTTTGGGCTCGTTTTCTTTTTTCTGTGCGGGTTTTGGGCGGTTTTTCGGCCGGCGGGGGGTGGGGCTAATGGCGACAGAAGCGGGGTTTGTAACGTTTTGGGCGGGGTTTGTTGACGTATTGGGCGGGGCGATGACAGTGGAGGCGGGGCTGATGACAGAAGGAGCGGGGTTGATGACGGCGGGGGTGGGGGTGATGACGGAAGGGGCGGGGGTGATGACGTCGGGGGTGGGGTGTGTGCGGTTTTTGGGTGGCTTTTGAGCGGTTTTGTGTGGGAATTTTTTTTTATATATGGCAACCCTGGATGGGAGGCATATTTGAAAGAGAGAGAGAATGGGTGAAGCCCCTTTCCAAAGCTACAGTACCTGTTCAATGGCTGGTGGGGTAGCTGAAGCCCCACCAGCTGAAGAAATCCACTGCCTGAGTCACCTCCTTCCTCCTCATACTGCCTGGGGAGTGAGGAAGTCAGCAGTCTGCCTCTAACCACCAATGCCTGGGCTCCCCAAGCATGCTCAGTTCAGGGAGTGCCAGCATAGGCAGCTGGAGGCAGCACAAGGAGGAAGGGGATGCTTTGACACTGGATTTCTTCCACTGGCTTCAGCATCCCCATCAGCAAAGGTATGATATTTAATGTGGGGGGGAGGGGAGGAAATGTGTGCCCCCCCAGTCCATCCCTCTGCCTCCCCATGAACAGCCGGCTATGGCCCAACTTTAATTGTGATTAAAAGTTTTACTCAAAATGCAGCCCTAATTTTTGTATCTTTCTGCCACATTTTCTTGGTCTCAGACTGCTTTTCTTGGTACTTGAGGATTTTCCCTCTCTCTGTGTGATTCACCGAGTAATTGCTTGGGATCAACACCTCTTTAATCAATGCCATCCTGGATTTTTTCTCTTTTCCCACTATACAGTATCTGGCTTTCTGTGTTAGTTTTGCCTGCTCTGTGTACGGCCTTGCGTTCCAGCCAGTGCCACATTTCGCAATTAGTATTTCACCTGGGCTCTTATAACTAGTGTGGGAGATACACACACACACATTAGAGAATGTGCCAGTATGCTAACGCCTACTGATTCCTGCATCTTACAAAGGTGTTGCAGCATATACCTTGTGGAGGAGTAGCCTAGTGGTTAGGGCAGAGAACCTTGTTCCTGGTGAACTGGGTTCAATTCCCACTGCCGCTCTTTGTGACTCTGGGCAAGTCACTTAACCCTCCATTGCCCCAGGTACAGTACCTGTATATACTATGTAAACCACTTTCAATGTAGTTCCAAAACCAGAGAAAGGCAGTATATCAAGTCCCATTTCCCTTTCCCCCTTTCCCTTATGACATCACAACATCAGAAGTGAGCCAAATATCGGGCAATCAAGCCATTGTGACATCACTGATGAGGTTGGCTCTTATTGGTGGAATGAGTGGAGGAGTAGCCTAGTGGTTAGTGCAGTGGACTTTGATCCTGGGGAAGTGAGTTTGATTCCCACTGCAGCTCCTTGTGACTCTGGGCAAGTCACTTAACCCTCCATTGCCTGAAGTACAAATAACTACCTGTATATACTATGTAAATTGCTTTGAATGTGGTTGCAAAAACCTCAGAAAGGTGGTATATCAAGTCCCGTTTCCCTTTCCCTATTTGAGATTCTACATGGATTGTTGCTAGTGGAGGAGTAGCCTAGTGGAGCCTGGGGAACTGGGTTCAATTCCCACTGCAGCTCCCTGTGACTCTGGGCAAGTCACTTAACCCTCCAGTGCCCCTGGTACAAAATAGGTACCTGAATATATGTAAACCGCTTTGAATGTAGTTGCAAAAACCTCAGAAAGGCAATATATCAAGTCCCATTTCCCTTTCCCCCTTTCCCTTATGACATCACAATATCAGAAGTGAGCCAAGTATCGGGCAATCAAGCCATTGTGACATCACTGATGAGGTTGGCTCTTATTGGTGGAATGAGTGGAGGAGTAGCCTAGTGGTTAGTGAAGTGGACTTTGAGCAAGTCACTTAACCCTCCATTGCCCCTGGTACAAAATAAGTACCTGAATATATGTAAAGCGCTTTGAATGTAGTTGCAAAAACCTCAGAAAGGCAGTATATCAAGTCCCATTTCCCTTCCCCCCTTTCCCTTATGACCTCACAATATCAGAAGTGAGCCAAGTATCGGGCAATCAAGCCATTGTGACATCACTGATGAGGTTGGCTCTTATTGGTGGAATGAGTGGAGGCGTAGCCTAGTGGTTAGTGCAGTGGACTTTGATCCTGGGGAACTGAGTTCAATTCCCACTGCAGCTCCCTGTGACTCTGGGCAAGTCACTTAACCCTCCAGTGCCCCTGGTACAAAATAGGTACCTGAATATATGTAAACCGCTTTGAATGTAGTTGCAAAAACCTCAGAAAGGCAGTATATCAAGTCCCATTTCCCTTTCCCCCTTTCCCTTATGACATCACAATATCAGAAGTGAGCCAAGTATCCGGCAATCAAGCCATTGTGACATCACTGATGAGGTTGGCTCTTATTGGTGGAATGAGTGGAGGAGTAGCCTAGTGGTTAGTGCAGTGGACTTTGATCCTGGGGAACTGAGTTCAATTCCCACTGCAGCTCCTTGTGACTCTGGGCAAGTCACTTAACCCTCCATTGCCCCTGGTACAAAATAAGTACCTGTATGTAATATGTAAACCACTGATTTAAACCACACAGTGCAGGTATAGAGTACATGCACACAGTTATACCTGTCTCAGAGGAGCAGTGGATAGTTCTGAGAGACTATTTTATGAAGGTCCATATGCATTGGCATTGCTTTGGTGAAATAAGAAATTCACATAAATCCCTACTTCAGTGCAACAAGAGACTTTCAGAAAAAGGAGTTACTGCCAAAAGAACTCTTGGCTTCCTTGACGGAAGCTCCAGTACTTTTGAGTCATTCGTCCTGTTTCTCTATATTATTGTTGATTGCAATTAAATGTGTGTATACATATGTTGTTTGGGCCTCGTCACTCGTTAATATGTGCACGTTCAAATTGCACACAGCTCGGATCTAGGCAACCAAGAGTTCTTTTGGCAATGGTTTATTTTTCTGCAGGTTTCTTTTCACAATGAGATGGGGATTTCTTGTGAACTTGACGTTTAACTGATTCTCCCTCCACTGGGTATTACATAAACCCATTTTTTTTGAAAAATGTAGGTATCTTGGTCTAAAAAGGGAAATAAACTGCCTGAACAGATACAAACCCCAAGGGTGAAATTACCTGCAGTGTTTGTGCAATGCAACCAGTTTAATTACTGCCCTCCTTCCCTACCCCCCCCTCCTGAAATATCAAACATATAAACGGCGAGTGACCGTACTCACTCGCAAATGCGCAGTAGAGACTTCCCTCTCTGCTCCGCCCCCGCTTCAATACGTGATGACGGGGGTAGGACAGAGAGGGAGGTCTCTTCTGGCATGCTGCAGATGTCGGAACCGCTCCCCCTCCCCCGGAGTCACCGCCGCCCCTCCATCTGGCCCGAGCACTGTGAACTTACATCAGCACGCAGCAGCAGGCACATCAGCAAAGCTGCCGTCGGGCTTCCTTCTCTGCCTTTGTCCCGCCCTCGCCGACGTTACGTCACACGAGGACGGGAGACAGGCAGAGAAGGAAGCCCGCCCCCACGGCAGCTTTGCTGATGTGCCTGCTGCTGCGTGCTGATGTAAGTTTACAGTGCTACTCGGGCCGGGTGGAGGGGCGGCAGTGGCGACTCCGGGGGGGGGGGCTCGGAAACCCCCCATTCCAAAAGTAGCCCGTTTTCATGGGCTCAACGGCTAGTATATAAATTAATTCAAAGATGCATGAAATCTCAGGTGAAGAACTAATATTTGAGAGTCTTGGAATGGTATCTTTCGTAATATTGGCCCCTTTTTTTAAATCAAAAATATCTCTTTGGCTTCATATCCCTGCAGAACCTTAATAGATCAGCTATTATTAATTGCAAATAATTCATAGTGACGAAAGGTGCCAAAGAGGTGTCTTTTAAAAGAGCGATGAAATGTCGTCGTTGATGATACGTTGAAACCTTCTGCTCAATGTGCTGCTGCGGCTAAGAAAGCAAATCGAATGTTAGGTATTATTAGGAAAGGAATGGAAAACAAAAATGAGGACGTTATAATGCCTTTGTATCGCTCCATGGTGCGACCACACCTCGAATATTGTGTTCAATTCTGGTCGCCGCATCTCAAAAAACATATAGTGGAATTAGAAAAGGTGCAGAGAAGGGCGACGAAAATTATAAAGGGGATGGGACGACTTCCCTTTCAGGAAAGGCTGAAGTGTCTAGGGCTCTTCAGCTTGGAGAAAAGGTGGCTAAGGGGAGATATGATAGAGGTCTATAAAATAATGAGTGGAGTTGAACGGGTAGATGTGAAGCGTCTGTTCACGCTTTCCAAAAATTCTAGGACTAGGGGGCATGCGATGAAGCTATAATGTAGTAAATTTAAAACGAATCGGAGAAAATATTTCTTCACTCAACGTGTAATTAAACTCTGGAATTCGTTGCCAGAGAATGTGGTAAACGCGGTTAGCTTAGCGGAGTTTAAAAAAGGTTTGGCTGGCGTCCTAAAGGAAAAGTCCATAGACCGTTATTAAATGGACTTGGGGAAAATCCACTATTTCTGGGATAAGCAGTATAAAATGTTTTGTACATTTTTGGGATCTTGCCAGGTATCTGTGACCTGGATTGGCCACTGTTGGAAACAGGATGCTGAGCTCGATGGACCTTTGGTCTTTCCCAGTATGGCAATTTTTATGTACTTATGAGATTGATATCCAAAGTGATTTAACTGGCCAGAAACAGGTCCTAGCTGGTTAAATCATTTGTATGGGGCTGTCCATTGATGTTCATCAACACTTAACAGATTACTGCCACCTAATATCACCACTGATTGCCATTGGCTGTTTGGCTATTTTGTGGGCAGTCCGGGGACAGAGTCAGCACTTGTGCAGTTAAGCTTTGATATTCAGCACAAAGGGCTAGATTCTATAAACGACGCCTGAAAATTCCACGTGGAAAATAAATACGCCTAGGTGTATTCTCTAAAGCACACCTATGTTTTATAGAATAAGCTTAAATTTCCACACGGTATATAGAATGTGCCAAGCGCCTCTCCACATCATTATATTTAATTAATTAATTTATTTATTTATTTATTTATTGATCGCTTATATCCCACATTTTCCCACTCATGCAGGCGCAATGTGGCTTACAGAGAATTAAGCAAAAACTACAAAGTTGAAAACTTAGGAAAGTAGACAAGAAGCAAATAGGGGGAGTAGTATCTAACAATGTAAACTAGGCAGGGTAAGGGTCAGGGAGGGTGCATCAATCAGCGGCGTAAAGTGAAGAGTAAGTCTTAGCAAAGAAGTAGGTCTTTAACAACTTCTTGAAGAGGCCATGGTCCGCTTGAGTTTTAAGGTGGTGAGGTAGAGCATTCCAGTGTTTGGGACTCCAGTAGAGGAAGGACGAGGTGAAGATCCTCTTGTACTTGACACCCTTACAATTTGGGAAGTGGAGGTGGAGATAGGACCTAGCAGCAGGGTTGGCATTTCTAGGCGGAAGGTCGATTAAGGGGAGCATGTAATCCGGGGCAGCCCCATAGATGATTTTATGGGTTAGGGAGCAAAGCTTAAAGGCAATGCACTCATGTACAGGCAGCCAATGGAGTTTAAAGCGCAAAGGTTCGGCGTGGGCAAAGCGTCGTTCTCTAAGGATGAGTCTCGCAGCAGTGTTCTGAACTGTTTGGAACTTTTTCAACAAAGAGGCCTGGCAGCCTGCGTAAATTCCACTTCAGTAATCCAGATGGGAGAGGACGAGCCAGTGGACAAATGTACGGAACAAATCTCTAGTAAGGAGGAATCTTATGCGCCGAAGCCTCCACATTACATGAAACATTTTTTTGCAGACCAAGTGCACATGATCGGCCAGCTGGAGATGTGAGTCCAGGTGCACTCCTAAAAGCCGCAGGCTGATGGCAATCGGAAGGGCAGAGCCCATTACTGGAAGCATTGTGTCAGATACATGGGCGTGAGTGGATGAGAGGATGAGACACTGTGTTTTGTCCCTGTTTAGCTTGAAACGGAACACCTCTAAGGCAGAGAAGCAGGCATCAATGCAGTTGACAATCACAGGAGGAGAAAGAAGCCCGCAGAAGCGGAAGACTGTGGTCCACTAAACCAATGCTATCTACTTATGATCTGAGACTTGTGGTACAAGGGCCAGTGGTGTCACGGTTGGACTACTGCAACGCCCTATATCTCGGAATATCATCACCAAGACTTCACAGACAGTGGCAAGCTAGGTGGGGCCACGGGGGCCTGGGACCCCCTCAAATTTGCTCTGGGCCTCTGGTTGACTGGCGGGAGTCCCCAACCCCCACCAACTGAAGGCTTCATCCAGCGCTGGTCTGCGGTGGCGCTGCCGCATTGCCTGCTCTGATCTATCTTCCCCTCACGTTGGGCACAGACATGAGGGGAAGAGAGAGCAGGGCAGGCAGTGTGGAGGTGCTGGAGACCCAAGGGGTGGGGATCTCAGCCAGCCAAGGTATGTGCAGCGGCGGTGCTTCAGATGGCGGGGGTTGGGGACCCCTACCAGCCAAGATGTTATAGTGGCAGAAGTGGGTGGGGGGGAGGGGGTCAGCAAGGTGGCAGAGGGAGGTGACCAAAATGTGTCCCCCCACCTTGGGCTCTGGCCCCCCTCCCACCTTGAGGTCTGGCCCCCTCCCACCTTGAAGTCTGGCTACGCCCCGGTCCAAAATGCAGCAGCACGACTGATAACTGGGTCAGAACCTTAAACTGCATACAAAGTGCGATGGATTAGTGTCAGAACCTTAAACTGCTTCCGCTGGACAACAGGCAACCAGTGAGTTCTTAAGAAATGGTGAGACATGACCATTTCTTAAGAACTCACTGGTTGCCTGTTGTCCAGCGGAAGCAGTTTAAGGTTCTGACACTAATCCATCGCACTTTGTATGCGGTTGCTCCTGCCTACTTTCGGGAAGTTTTGAAGGTATACCATCCTACCAGATCTTTGAGATCGGATACAACAATGCAATTGTCACTGGATCCAATTATGCAATCACACTATGCAGAAACGAGATCCTTGTCGTTCACAGTGGCTGGTACAAAGCTATGGCCATGCATTCAAAGGTCACTTATGTTTATGCAGTGATGTGTCTCGATTTAAGAAGCAGCTTAAATCACAGCTTTTTGAGGTGGCATTCTACTGAGTAGTGATTACTATACATAGTAACATAGTAGATGACGGCAGAAAAAGACCTGCACGGTCCATCCAGTCTGCCCAACAAGAAAAACTCATATGTGCTACTTTTTGTGTATACCCTACCTTGATTTGTACCTGTCCTCTTCAGGGCACAGACCGTATAAGTCTGCCCAGCACTATCCCCGCCTCCCAACCACCAGCCCCGCCTCCCACCACCGGCTCTGGCACAGACCGTATAAGTCTGCCCAGCACTAACCCCGCCTCCCACCACCGGCTCTGGCACAGACCGTATAAGTCTGCTCTGTTTATCTGGTTTAATCTAACGGGTAATAATTGGATTGTTCTGTATTTTTTTGTGTTTTGTTCTTGTTATGTATATAATTTTGGAAACCACTTAGGTTTTAAGGTGGTTTATACATTTTAAAATAAATAAAATGAACACCATTCTAAAAATGCCACCCAACTCAGAGCACTCTTTATAGGAAAGCGCTTAGCTCTCATATTTGGTTTCTGTGTCGATTTTTCAGTGCCACGTACAGAATCTGGCTCATTATGGTTTCCGCTCCACATGAGAGTCACCTACCATGATGAGACTCATACCTTCAAGGTTCTAGCTGTTCTGCAGAATTTTATTCATGAGAAACTCAATCAGGCTAAGGAGCCCCATTGACATGGAGTAGGACAACACTCAACTATCCCCCAAGCATCTCTCCCCCTCCCTTCCCCTAATCCAAAGGGGAGCCGGTTGATATTGTGTATCTGGATTTTCAAAAGGCGTTTGACAAGGTACCTCATGAAAGGCTACAGAGGAAATTGGAGGGTCATGGGATAGGAGGAAATGTCCTATTGTGGATTAAAAACTGGTTGAAGGACAGGAAACAGAGAGTGGGGTTAAATGGGCAGTATTCACAATGGAGAAGGGTAGTTAGTGGGGTTCCTCAGGGGTCTGTGCTAGGACCGCTGCTTTTTAATATATTTATAAATGATTTAGAGATGGGAGTAACTAGCGAGGTAATTAAATTTGCTGATGACACAAAGTTATTCAAAGTCGTTAAATCGCGACAGGATTATGAAAAATTACAGAAGGACCTTTACGAGACTAGGAGACTGGGCGGCTAGATGGCAGATGACGTTTAATGTGAGCAAGTGCAAGGTGATGCATGTGGGAAAAAAGAACCCGAATTATAGCTACGTCATGCAAGGTTCTACGTTAGGAGTTACGGACCAAGAAAGGGATCTGGGTGTCGTCGTCGATAATACACTGAAACCTTCTGCTCAGTGTGCTGCTGCGGCTCGGAAAGCAAATAGAATGTTGGGTATTATTAGGAAAGGTATGGAAAACAGGTGTGAGGATGTTATAATGCCATTGTATCGCTCCATGGTGCGACCGCACCTTGAGTATTGTGTTCAATTCTGGTCGCCACGTCTCAAGAAAGATATAGTAGAATTGGAAAAGGTGCAGCGAAGGGCGACTAAAATGATAGTGGGGATGGGACGACTTCCCTATGAAGAAAGACTAAGGAGGCTAGGGCTATTCAGCTTGGAGAAGAGATGGCTGAGGGGAGACATGATAGAGGTATATAAAATAATGAGTGGAGTGGAACAGGTGGATGTGAAGCGTCTGTTCACGCTTTCCAAAAATACTAGGACTAGGGGGCATGCGATTAAACTACAGTGTAGTAAATTTAAAACAAATCGGAGAAAATTTTTCTTCACCCACGTGTAATTAAACTCTGGAATTCATTGCCGGAAAATGTGGTGAAGGCGGTTAGCTTAGCAGAGTTTAAAAAGGGGTTGGACGGTTTCCTGAAGGACAAGTCCATAAACCGCTACTAAACGGACTTGGAAAAATCCAAAATTCCAGGAATAACATGTATAGAATGTTTGTACGTTTGGGAAGCTTGCCAGGTGCCCTTGGCCTGGATTGGCCGCTGTCGTGGACAAGATGCTGGGCTCGATGGACCCTTGGTCTTTTTCCAGTATGGCATTACTTATGTACTTATGCACTCTCCTCTCCTCATCACTCCACTCCATGCCTCCACCCCTGCTAGTAGCTCTCTCCTTCCCACCCCCTCCCCTGTAGTCAGGCATCTCTTTACCTTCCCCCACCAGTGGATAAAGACCCCCCCCCCATGGTCTGGTATTTCTCTTGGTTTCCTTCCACCTCTCCTCCCTCCCTCCTCGGTCCTCCAACCTTCCCTACAGTGTCAGCGATTAAGGAAGAGCACCACTGGCCAGCTCAGAAGCTTTCTTTCTAGTGTGTGCCCCACCTAGGTGGGAACAGGAAGTTACATCAGAGGAGGTGGGATGTGCTACAGAGAAAGCTTCTGAGCCGGCTGGGGTGCTCTTGCCTTAATCGCTGATGCTGTTGTCAATCTAGGGAAGGTTGGAAGACTGAAGGGGGAGGGAGAGGAGATGGAATGGAATCAATTGAGATACTGGACCTCCAGGGGAGGGCAGGTAGAAGATGCCAAACTACATGCCTCATGAAACTGGGGTGGCAAACCATTTTCTGGGGGTGGCACTTGTAGGGGGGGGGGGGGTATCTGTTGTTTGCAAACATATCATTAGCAACTGAAACCCTTCCTTTGCCAACAACAGGAAATGATATAGGAAATGTCACTGACTCTTCCTCTGTCATTGTTAATAATTTAGGGCGCATTCCAAGAGCACTCAGTTTATTTATGAGCAGTGGCGTACCAAGGGGGGGCGGTGGGGGCGGTCTGCCCCGGGTGCAAGCTGCTGGGGGGTGCCGTGGTGCGCGCCTGCTCCTCCGAGTTCGCTAAACTTTGTTCGTTCGCTGCAGCTCCCTCTGCCCCGGAACAGGTTACTTCCTGTTCCGGTGCAGAGGGAGCTGCAGTGAACGAACAAAGTTTAGCAAACTCGGAGGAGCAGGCGCGTGCCGCAGCACCCCCCCCCCCCAGCGGCGTGCACCCGGGGGGGTGTCATTTCGCCAGAGGGGGGGAAGTGTCATCTAGCGGGGGGTGGGGGGGCGCATCGGCGCTCCGCCCCGGGTGCCATCCAGGCCAGGAACGCCACTGTTTATGAGTCATCTATGCAGAACTGTATCAAAGGTTTTTGCTAAAATCTAAGGACACCATAGAGAATGGAATGGGGGACAAAATTTGTCCCTATCCCTGTCAACTCAAACTCCATCCCCACCCCCTCCCCAGAACAGTACAAAATCTCATTTGTACAAAAAGCAAGCTACTGTCTTTTATTGAACATGATGGAACTATTCGGTGGAGTTTGAGTTTACGGGGATGGAGACAGACTTTGTCCCTGTGTCAAGCTCTAGTACACCACATCTAGCACTTTCAATCCAATTCTCTGGTCACCCAGTCAAAGAAATTAATCAGATTTGTCTGACAAGACCTGCTTCAATCTGTTGGAGTCCAAAAACCTCACTATACTCTGTTTTAGAAGTATTTCCATTCATTTACTTACCACAGACTAACTTTTGTGGAGGAACCACATCCACCCTTCTCCAGACTTCCAGGACCACTCCTAACACCAGAGAAGCATTGAAAAGATCAGACAGCAGAGCCACCAGGACAAGCAGTGATTCTGGTATCAGTGATCAATTTTATAATAAAGATGAAGCGAAATCTGTCTTGCTCTTGATTTAAATTGACCACTTTTTCCATATCATCACTATCAAGACACCATAAATTCTTTTCAAGAGATCACACTCCACCCCTGGGCAGCTGTCAACTTTCTCCCAGGATCTAGTTAAAAAGTTGTCCCCTTCCCACCACTCCACAGGGATGGGGGTGGGGGGGGGGGAAAGGTAGGGAGAGGAGAAGGCTTCTTTTAATCCTCAAGGGTAGGCAGGAAGAGAGAAAAGTCTTCCCATAGCTCCTTGGGCTGGATTGGTGGGGAAAGAAACGGGCTTCCCTATGGCTTCTTGATTCTAAAGGGGGTGGGTGTAGAAAGGCCCGCCTTTCCTGTGACCCCTAATTTGGTATGCCAAAAAAAAAAAAAACTTTAATCACTTAAACAAATATGTTACATTCTGGATTTAAAAAAAAACACAATTGTAAGTTCTTGCTATTTTTTCACATTGTTTCCATGCAGAATGTTTTTAACCCCCTGAGATTCTTATGTTGTCATCCAGCCTGGCTAAAGAATGTATATTTCTGCCAGATGTATATTATGTATGCAGAAGCAATCCAAGACTCTTCCGGGAACTTACTAGTTGATGTTATTATGAATGGTCTGATTGTAGTGATACGCTTTTCTGGCAGATTAAGTACTGCTGCATTTTACAACAGTTAAGGCAAATCACCCAGGCAAGAAGCCAGCCAGCCAGTGCAGCAATGGAGCAGATCCAAGTTAAAATGAACTTCAGGTGAAACAAAAAAAAAAAAAAAAAGGAAAACCGCAGTGCTTAACCAGGGCCGGAAAAAAAAGATCCCACAGAATAACTTCATATATGTCTGTTGCATTTGTATTCCATTATGAATGCGACCCACATCTACCAATACCTCGGAAGACCTTGATGGAAGGGTTTCCACTTGTATGCACACGGAGATGACGGAATTAATTACACAGCATCACCCCCCCGTGAGAAAAAGCCACGTAGCATACTAAAGTCAAATCTGTTACAATTTACACTGGCTACTTAATTAGAAAGTTATTTTTAAAAAAATCGGTGGGCTAGCTTGATGCCATGCAGAGGGTTTCATTTTCCACTTCCTTCTCAGATCAGGCCTCCTGAACACTGCATTAGCAGGGACTGGAGAGGCCTGCAAGCTTCACAGCCCCTGAAGGGAAGGGCATTCTGGCCCTTGTTAAGCATGACAGCTGGTGGCTGGATTTCTAGGTCATGAATCAGGATACAGAAGGAGACAACTGCTGTAATGGAACAGTGGGAGAAGGGGGTCTGCTAAAATAGGAGAAACCCCCCCCTGGTGGTCACAAACATGGACTCATGGTTCCAGAATCCCAGCACCGACTCTAAATGAAGAAAAAGGAGGAACTAGCAGACCCAAACATCGCTACAATTAAGGGTGAGCTTTGTCAGACATTAAAATCCTTAGGCAGTAACAGAAAGAGTGGAATAGGGACACAGCTCTGCAATGCAAAAGCATCCTCAATAGAACGTACAACTGAACAAAGCTATTCAGAGCACGGAGGCCTGTCCTATGTTAAGGATCTGGCATGCACTAAAGAGGACATTTAAAATATGCCACAGCATGGGAGCAGTTCCATTGCTTCAAGCCAAGCCTTGTCAGAACAATGCACCTTTGTATCTCAGAAGAAAAGAGCAGTTTCCTCCTCTCCTTGGAATTTGGGAAACTGGAAAAAAAGAACATGCAGCGAAGACTTCCAGGGTCTGGCAGAACTCAGGCCCCTTACTGGGGGGCAGCTTAGAAAAATATCTCCAGAGGAAATTCCCATCTTTCTTCTCCGCAAGCTTTGTAAGTTCTGATTTGGGGGGTGATAGGTTACAATTTCACTATCGTAAGGTAGTCCACTGGCAAGTATCTCAAACAGTCTCTGACAGTCAAGCTTCTCCTACTACTACTACTACTACTTAACATTTCTAGAGCGCTACTAGGGTTACGCAGCGCTGTACAATTTAACAAACCTTCACCATGGCAGGATTGTTACAGACAGGTGTAAGAGTTAAAGGCGGAAGCTTGATGCCTTAAAAAGTAACTTCTGGTGGGCGGGCCTTGTTAGTCTTCTGTGTAAACTCACCGAGAAGAAAGTAAAGTTAAGAGAACTAGATAGAAGGTTATGAGAATAAATCTCAACAGAAAAATCAAGATTGGAACCAACTCTGACACTGTTGTGGTAGTTCCTGCAAGAAAATGATACCAAGCTGTATTGGCTCCTGTTTTGACTTTGGAGCATAACAAGCATATATTGGAGAAACAGGCCAGATGCTTAAGACAAGATTCAATCTGCACAGACATCACATGAAAACAGCCGGTGCCAGTCAGGCCCCCACCCCTGTGGGCCAACACTTTACAAGACCAGAACACTGCACCAGTGAATTCACAGTAAGGATCCTGAAAAGTAACTTTAAAACAATACAAGAACGTAAGACCTTTGAAGTTAGAATGATTGAATATTTTAACACCCAACAGACAGGACTTAATAAGGATCTGGGTTTTCTAGCCCATTATAAACCATAAAGTTGTATTTATCTGTTTATCACCCTCCTCTCACCTACCAACACCCATCCTGTTAGAATATCAATGAAATGCTTTGATGTCCCCATGCATACCCCCACCCTCCCACTCTGTCAGACTGTCAAAGTAATGCTTCGATGTTTCTCTTATATATACTATCTGCTACCACATTTGCTTATTTCCGATGTGACGAAGAAGGGCAACCTTCGAAAGCTAATCAAGAAATGTGTTAAGTTATGTCCAATAAAAAAGGTATCATCTTATTTTCTTTTCCATGTTTTATTTTGTTTGATTTCTATTGATAACCTTTAAGAGTGGACTAACACGGCTACCACACCTCTCTACTTGAGCATAACAAGAAAAGGGTCTTCACACATGGGCAACACAGGACCTCGAGATCACCCTTCCCATGCGGGCATCTTGATTCCTGGAGAAGAAAATGAAGCTTTGCTTCACAGGGTTGACACAATACCAGAAGCAGCAGGCAACTGATTATAAGCCATCGCTCAACTGGCATAGAGAATAGATACTGAAAGTTTGCTTCTGACGGTAGAAAGGATTCTCAGAATTCTTTGGACAGTTACCTCCTGTCTCAAGTTGGGCAATCTACAACTAATAAAGTGTTGTTTCTCCACAGTATACCTCCTTCGCACTCATTAAATGACAATCATTTATGTATTCCCTCGGTCTCTAGGGTAAAATTTGTTTCCACCAAATAATGTGCCTTCTTTTATACTGCTCCAACCCTCTGGAATGCCCTACCTAAATCTATCTTGAACTGTCTCTTCCTAAGTTTAAATCAGCCCTCATGACTCACCTGTTTAGAGAAGCTTTTGGCAAGGGGTTGGGTTGAGTTGAGTTGCCCCAGTTGGCACAATATTCACTGTGTATGTGTTGTCTTGACCGATTCTCTGCTGGTTTTACCTTCCTTCTCACTGTCCTATCAATTCACAGCATTCTTTTTCTTGATTTTGTAAACTGCTTTGTTGTGTTTTTCGCAAAGATCAGTATCTAATATAATAAAACGCACCCTCAACGTTCTGAAGCCAACGTTCTGTGAAGCCCTGAAGCCTGAAGCCTTGAAGCCCTGGAGCCTTGAAGCCTGAAGCCTGAAGCCTTGAAGCCTTGAAGCCATCTGACGTCACTCCCAGCCGTCTCTGCCCCGCCCTCGCGACAAAACAAACAAATCCGGAAGCGAAACGTCAGGGAAGGAGGCGGCGCTCCCGACGTCTAGCCTTCCCTTCGCTGTGTTAAGGCGGAACACAGCGAAGGGAAAGCTAGACGTCGGGAGCGCCGCCTCCTTCCCTGACGCTTCGCTGCACAAACCGCCACGGAGGTAAAGTTAAAAAGAATTAAAAAAAAAAAAAAGGGATGCATGGATGCGAAGGGGGGGCATGGATGCGAATGGGGGGGGGCATGGATGCGAGGCATGGATGCGAAGGGGGGGGCATGGATGCGAAGGGGGGGGGGGAGAAGAGGGCGGGCCAGGCTGGGACATGGGAGAGAGCGTAGCATGGATGCGAGGGGGGGTCATGGAAGGGCGAGAGGGGACTTGCTGGAAAAGGATGAATGGAGGTGGCAGGGGACAGAGGAGCATGGATGGGTATGGATTAGGGGGGCAGGGCACAGGGAGAGAGGGGAATTACTGGAAATGGATGAATGGAGGGGGCAGGGGACAGAGGAGCATGGATGGGCATGGATTGGGAGGGCAGGACTCAGGGAGAGAGGGAAATTGCTGGATAGGGAAAAATGGAGGGGCCAGGTGACAGATGAACATGGATGGGCATGGATTGGAAGGGCAGGACTCAGGGAGAGGGGAATTGCTGGATAGGGATGAATGGAGGGGACAGATGGGCATGGATGGATATGGATTGCAGAGCAGGCCTCAGGCAGAGAGGGGAAATGCTGGATAGGGAAAAATGGAGGGGCCAGGTGACAGAGGAGCATGGATGGGCATGGATTGGAAGGGCAGGACTCAGGGAGAGGGGAATTGCTGGATAGGGATGAATGGAGGGGACAGATGGGCATGGATGGATATGGATTGCAGAGCAGGCCTCAGGCAGAGAGGGGAAATGCTGGATAGGGAAAAATGGAGGGGCCAGGTGACAGATGAGCATGGATGGGCATGGATTGGAAGGGCAGGACTCAGGGAGAGGGGAATTGCTGCATAGGGATGAATGGAGGGGACAGATGGGCATGGATGGATATGGATTGCAGGGCAGGCCTCAGGCAGAGAGGGGAAATGCTGGATAGGGATGAATGGAGGGGGCAGGTGACAGACAAACATGGATGGCCATGGATTGGGAGGGCAGGGCTCAGGGACAGAGGGGAATTGCTGGAAAAGGATCAATGGAGGGGGCAGGAGACAGATGGCCATGGATTGGGAGGGCACGGCACACACTCTCTCTCTCATATACAATGTCTTTCTGACTCTCACTCTCACACACTCTGTCTCACACTGTATCACATTCACTCTCTATGTGCCACACAGTCACTCACACACTCGCTTGGTCTCATACACTCACTCAAACAGAGAATCTGTGTCTCACACACACTCTCTCTCTCGCCCACACACACACACTCTCACTCACACTGTGTCTCACATACACACTTGCACACACTCTCATTCTCACACACACACTCTCTCACAAACACACTCACACCCAGACTCACGCTCTCTCTCACACAATCACACTTTCACTCTGACTCTCAAACAGTCACTCTCACATACACTCTCCCAAACATACACACTCCGAGGAAAACCTTGCTAGCGCCCGTTTCATTTGTGTCAGAAACGGGCCTTTTTTACTAGTATAAAATAAACCATAAATGGACTATACAATTATTTTTGCAGGGAAAAAGTGTCAAAGGACCTAGGAAACTTGCACTGAATCATGCTGTTAAAAATGCACTGTTGGTAATAATTGAACCACCCACACATGGATCATAAAAATAAACCTTGATACTTCATTTCTTGACTTTCAATGTGACATGATCGTATCTCTTTCTGTTTTCCAGCGTAGCACAGAGAGAAGTTTTGCACTTGAGACAACAGAAAAAGTGCAGGCAAATTTATCTCAGGCAAATTCAGTGTGGATATCATGAAAATCAGACTAGCCTGGTGTGTCCTGAAGACTGGGTTGAGAAGTCCTGCCTTACAATGATCCCTGTATCCAATGCCTCAAGGACCGTTTCTCTTAAACAAGTCAAGAGAACAAAATTCCAACCAGCAGGGAAACAGAGAGATCAGCAATGCCTCTCTCTTTCTTTAGCGCCCCCATGTGTCCAGACTGACTAATAGACCAGAGATGGTTTCTCTCATTATGTGGGTAGGTGTGTTGGTCATAGGCACATGAAAGAAAAAAACAGGATATTTTCCTATGAATTTAAAAAAAAAAAAACCTGAAGGACATATCCGAAGAAGTTCAAAAAGAGGCCATATGGTAACTCTAGCCACATCCCTTCCTCCTACATGGGCTTTCTATAACCAATGAAACCTGTGACAGAGGCAGGGTCACTGCAGAGCCTGCTAGAGCACTCATACCAGCCAGTGGTGTAGGAAGGGGGGGGGGGCAGTCCACCCCAGGTGCACGTGCTCGGGGGGGGGGGGGGGGGGCCGCCGGCCCCACTGGTTCCCTGCTCTCTCTGCCCCGGAACAGGTTACTTCCTGTTCCGGGGCAGAGAGAGCAGGGAACCAGCGGGGCCGACGCAGCTCTGAGTGATGTGCACTCGGGGCGGATCGGCCCTCCCGCAGGTAAGAATGTGGTCCGGGGGGGGGTGCGCAGCGGCGACCCACCCCGGGTGCCATTAGCCCTCGCTACGGCACTGATACCAGCTCCTGAGTCCCACTACATAGCTTACAGGCACTACAAGGTTTAGAACAACCCACAAAAAAATGGAATGAAGAGAGAGAAAAAGCTGGAATCCATCAAGATGGGCATTCAAGAAGGAGAAAGAAGAGAAAAGCAGGGAAGGGGGCATGAAAAAAGTAAGAGGAACCCAGAAGGGCAGACGGGAGAAAGAGCGGGAAAGATTGTGGCCAAGGGGGGTAGTGAAGAGCAGCTAGGGAAAAGAGCCTGAAAGGGGCCATGAGGGTAAAAGAGAGGAGCACGGGGGGGGGGGGGGGGGGGGGGCGCTGTTCCAAACCAGGGTTCCTTTACATATATTATTACTCTGTGTGTGCCTGGAATTCTGATTTTCTGTGAAGTAAAAAAAAACAATCCCCCTCCTCCCTATAGATATTTAACCAGCAAGCAGGAGACAGTATGACAGCACTGTGTTCAGCAGTCACTGGCTGTCAGAATTGAAGGGGTTAAGTCCTATTTATTTATTTACTGCATTTTTACCCCACCTTTTCCCACAGGATGTGGGCTCAAATTGGCTTACAATAGACAGGAAAAAAATTGCTAGACCAGTGCAGGGGCGTAGCCATACAACAGATTTTGGGTGGGCCTAGGGAAGAAGTGGGTGGGCACCAATTGTCCCCCCCCCCCAACCACCACCCAAAAAATATCTCAATTGGTGGGAAAACACTTCTTTCCACCTTGGCATTCTGCAGCAGGCCTGCGCTGAAAACTGAACATTCGCAGTCTTCAGCTGGCCGAGCTTGGGATCCCACCAGCTATCACTAAACGTGTGCTACTGTTGGGTGGGCCTGAGCCCTAAACGGGTGGGCCCCGGCCCACCCGTGGCTGCGCCACTGGACCAGTGGCAATACAAATACAATATTTAAACACACAAGTAGGCAGAGAGAAGAAAACAAAAAGAAGAGAAATTAAGGAGTCCAAAATCAGGTCTTGACTCGCTGAGACACATTAAGGCAGGTAATCAGTTCCTGCGAACAGGACAGGAATGCAGGCGGTGGCCAACGGCTGGAATCGGCGATCCAGGAGGGAACAGGGCCCCTTAAACATGCAGCACTCTCCAAACACAAGCAGGTGCAGATGTCCAGCAGCCGATAGGCGGCAGCGCCGAGGACGACCACCCCGGTGCAGCAGCAAAGCCGAGGTTTTGACTCGTAGTGACAGATGCCAGGAGCAAGCAGCGTAGGCGATGACCATGACCTAGAGGCAAAGCAGAGTGGAAATCGGTGCTGGCAGAGCACACCGAAACAGGACCCACAGCGCGGGAGATGCCAGTGGCCTCTGATGGAAAGGCTGGTGAAGAAGCGGGTCATATAGACGCCAGGGTAGAGCGGATCAACAGTCCCTGCATTGTGCTAAACCGGACCCCGCTCTCCGGCACCCACAACCGCCCCCCCCCCCCCCAGCTGGTTCACTGACACGCCGGTGATGAGTAACGACGGAGAGCCGCTGTCCCCGAGATCTCAGACCAAAACCGAGCTGTCAAGAAGACAATCCGATCACTGCGGTACCCAAGGAAGGCGGCACGAACAAAATCAGGCCAATCCACAGCCCAAAAATGGGTTAGCTCCGCGATGGTTGCTGGAGCTAACGGTTTCTGAAGCCCGTTAATCCTTAGATTGATGTGGAACTCTTTTTTTCCTTTGAAAAATGCAGCATCATGTAAGATGAAAGAAAAGCTGAAGGCTTTTCAAACGAGACCCAGGAGTGATTTTCAGGTAATTTTTTTAAAAACAGAAAGAAGTTTAGGTTTGCTTGCTATGTTAAAAATACCTGTCATCTATGTAACTTTGGTGTCTAAATGCTTTGAAAATACACCTCATATTAACCTATGGAACTTTGTAAGTTTAAGTGCTTTGAAAATGAGCCCCATTATTTTTCAAGGGCTATTGTATTTCTCAGCCACATACAGCTCAGCAGTTTACTTCAGTTCCAGACTGATGACTAATACTCAATGCTATGTAACTTTTTTTTTTTTTCCAGCTATACATTGTCTACAAAGTAAGAATGTGAATAACATCCTTGCAGCCATCATCAAGGTAACTGTAGCAAACCTGCAGTACACCATTACACAAAGTGGAGGAGTGGCCTAGTGGTTAGGGTGGTAGACTTTGGTCCTGGGGAACTGAGGCCCAGATGCACTAAACTTTAACAACCCTTTAACGAACAAGTTTTAAACCATGACAGGCCTTTTTCTGACATAGGTAGCAGCTAAGGAAAACGGAATGCAGATGAGCAATTCGTGTACAAACCCCATTGTAACAAGATGCACTAACATTGTCCGATTGCCTTAACGCAGGAAAAACGCAGGAAATCTAACGGAGGTCTGGACCTCTCGTTAGAGCTGCCCAGCTGCCAAAATGTAATGAAAAAAAAATCGGGAGGGAGGGGGAAAAAACGGGCGGCAGGAGCGTCCTTTATTGACGCCCGAGGTCCCTGCTGCTCCCCGCTCCCCCTGCATTAAAAAAAAAAGGGGGGGGGGGGGGAAGGATCGGGATGGGGCAAAGGCGCTCATGAGGAGCGTCCTTTATGAGCGTCCTTGCTCCCCCCGCCCGAGGTCGCCGCTGCTCCCCGCTTGCCAAAAATCCAAAGTTTAAGCTGGCCCGGCTCGCCCCTCCCTTCCTCTCTTCTCTTTCTTCCCAGTTCCGCCTCCCGCTATTCTCTGCTCCGTGCCCCGCCCCCGCCACCCTCCCTGAAGTCGTCGCCGCCATTCCCCCCCCCCCCCCCCTCCTTGTTACCGGGCCGTGCAGCACCTCTCACCTCTGTGTGAGAGAGCTGCACAGGGAAAAACAGCTGATCGTCTCCTCTGCAGTCTCCGACGTCCCTCCTCCCTCCTGGGCCCGCCCTCCTCTGACGTAACTAGATGAGGGCGGGCCCAGGAGGGAGGAGGGACGTCGGAGACTGCAGAGGAGACGATCAGCTGTTCTTCCCCGTGCAGCGCCCTCACACAGGTGAGAGGCGCTGCACGGCCCGGTAACAAGGAGGGGGGCACTGGTGGAGGGGGGGAACAGCGGCAACGACTTCAGGGAGGGCGGCGGGGCACGGGGCGGAGAATAGTGAGAGGCGGAACTGGGAAGAAAGAGAAGAGAGGAAGGGAGGGGCGAGCCGTGGCAGCTTAAACTTTGGATTTTTGGCAAGCGGGAAGCAGCGGCGACCTCGGGCGGTGAGGGGGCAAGGACGCTCATAAAGGACGCTCCTTACGAGCGCCTTTGCCCCCTCCCGAAACACGTTTTGGGTTTTTTTTGTTTTGTTTTGACGCCTTACAGGCCGATTACGGACGTTTTTACCGATTAGTGAATGCAAGTGAGCTGCAACGAACAGCTCATTTGCATTCCCTATCCTTCGTGCATTCTTCGTTTTTTTACATTCGGTAACTTCTTTAACGTTTTAGATTTTTTTACGTACGGTTGATGCATCTGGGCCTGAGTTCGATTCTCACTTCAGGCACAGGCAGCTCCTTGTGACTCTGGGCAAGTCACTTAACCCTCCATTGCCCCATGTAAGCCGCATTGAGCCTGCCATAAGTGGGAAAGCGCCGGGTACAAATGTAACAACAAAAAAGTGTACAGCAACTTCCAAAGCAGTGTAATTTATCTAAACTGAGGTACAAAGAAAGTCAGACTATAATGACCCTGAAGTAGCTGTGAACTAGAAGGGCCGGGACTCAGGCCTTGTAATCCACCGACACTAGTGAAAATGTTGTTTTGGGCTTCTCCAGTTCAAGTAAGCAAGTTGCATGGACACATCTGTTGTGTGAACAGGCTAGGCACAGACCACAACTTCCTTTCCCTTGTGACTAAGTTAGTTTTAGATTCCTTCCTTTTCTGGATACAATTTTTTTTTTCTCTGCAGTGTTATGCAGAGACGCCAAGTTATCCGGTTCCAGGCTGGAGATTTTGGGACAGTCCTGGATTTCTGAACTCCCAATCCAGATGCATTATGTGACTCAATTTCAACAGGCTCAGGCACTACAAATCCCACACTGCCTTAGTTCAAAAACAGGACTGGCTCAATATCTCCAGCCTGGAACTGGGTAACTTGGCACCAGGAGCTATCTTTTCCCAGTTTAAAAAATTAATGCCTCACAGCAAACTCACCTTGGATCAATGTGCACCTCAGTCAAATTGGCTCCTTAGGGCTTATGACATAAGTAGTTGGTAAAATGTTATAGTATGTGTTAAGCCCCCCCCCCCCCCCCCTTGGGTACTCCGTTCTGTTAATAAATCTCTGTTATCTGTCCCTTTCTCCTCTACTGCTAATTCCAGACTCCGTTCCTTTTATCTTGCTGCACCTCACGCCTGGAATAGACTTCCCGAGCCTGTACGTCTAGCCCCCTCTTTGGCCGTTTTCAAGTCCAAACTTAAAAGCAGTGGTAAAGAGGTGGGCTTTAACTCCTAACCACTGCTCACTTGCCCTGTCCTTTATCCTCACCGCTTTATTCCCCTACCCTTAATTGTTCTGTCTGTTTACCTGTCTTATCTAGATTGTAAGCTCTTTGAGCAGGGACTGTCTTTTTGTGTATGGTGTACAGCGTTGCGTATGCCTTGTAGCGCTATAGAAATGATAAGTAGTAGTAGTAGCGTAGAGGTCTGCCCTTGCAGATCAGCAACGTGGCTGCGCAGGCTTCTGTTTCTGTGAGTCTGATGCCCTGCACGTACGCGTTGCTGATCTGCAAGGGCAGGCTTCTAGATGGAATGTTGCTAGTGGAGGAGTAGCCTATTGGTTAGTGCAGTGGAACATGAGATGTTGTTACTATTTGAGATTCTGGAATGTTGCTACTATTGGAGATTCTACATGGAATGTTGCTATTCCACTAGCAACATTCCATATTTAGATTGTAAGCTCTTTGAGCAGGGACTGTCTTTTTGTGTATGGTGTACAGTGCTACGTATGCCTTGTAGCGCTATAGAAATGATAAGTAGTAGTAGTAGTAGTTAAGCAATGTTATGTTTGGTATGTATTAGATCAGAGGTTCCCAAACCAGACCTGTGGGACACACCTAGTCAGTCAGGTTTTCAGGATATCCACAATGAATATGCATGAGATAGATTTGCATGCAGATCACTCTCATGCATATTCACTGTGGAAATCCTGAAAACCTAACTGGCTTGGTGTGTCCCAGAGGTCTGGTTTGGGAACCCCTTCATTAGATGGATTTTTGTTATTGAGTTTTGTGGGGGCCTGTAACGGAAACTGCATCAGGGGCGTAGCCAGAAAACAGATTATGGCTGGGACTAGGCAAGAACTGGGTGGGCACCAAGTGTTCTCTCCCCCTCCCCCCCCCCCCCCCCCCCCCACCAAAACAAATATCTCAGCTGGCAGGAAAATGCTTCTTTCCACCTTGGCAGTCTGCAGCAGGCATGCGCTGAAAACTGAGCATGTGCAGGTGCCGTTATTGTGGAGAGTAGCGTTTTCGTTACCATCAGGGGGAAGTCTTCAGCTGGCAGAGCTTGGGATCCCCACCAGCTACCACTAAATGTGTGCTACTGTTGGGTGGGCCTGAGTCCTAAGTGGGTGGGCCTTGGCCCACCTGTGGCTACGCCACTGAACTGCATTCGACTATAAATAGAAAAGCAGGATATAAATATAATAAATAAACAAACACACAAATCAAACAGCAACCAGGAAAAACCCAGATGTTAAACCAGTGGTTCCCAAACCTGGTCCAGCCGGCACCCCAGCCAGGCAGGCTTTCAGGATATCCACAACCAATGTTCATGAGAGAGATCTGCACAGCCTGCAGATCTCTCTTATGAATATGCATTGTTTATATCCGGAAAACCTGACTGGCTGAGGTGCTTCCTGGACCAGGTTTGGGAACCACTGTGTTATATCCAAGTTGAGGCTGAGCTTGTCTTATGGGTAATACCAAGTACAAAATCTGAGGGGTATAGTTTTTCCCCTGGGAAAAGAACCGGAATTCCACCAAAGGCTTTTTTTGGTAGCAGAACAAACTGCACATGTGTTGCTTTGCCACAAAAAGGAACGATTGAAGTTCCTAAGTGGCAGAAAATGAATGGGTGAGACTGAAGTCTATCATCAGGCCATGACACATTACTTTCTTGAATACCATACTGATTCTAGCAAAGCGCACAATGCATTTGCTTTCAAATTTCTATTTCAAGATTGAATTTACATCTAACATAGTAACATAGTAGATGATGGCAGAAAAACACCTGCACGGTCCATCCAGTCTGCCCAACAAGATAAACTCATATGTGCTACTTTTTGTGCATGTCCTACTTTGATTTGTACCTGTCCTCTTCAGGGCACAGACCATATAAGTCTGCCCAGCACTATCCCCGCCTCCCAACCACCGGCTCTGGCACAGACCATATAAGTCTGCCCAGCACTATCTCCGCCTCCCAACCACCGGCTCTGGCACAGACCGTATAAGTCTGCCCAGCACTATCCCCGCCTCCCACCACCGGCTCTGGCACAGACCGTATAAGTCTGCCCAGCACTAGCCCCGCCTCCCACCACCGGCTCTGGCACAGACCGTATAAGTCTGCCCAGCACTAGCCCCGCCTCCCAAACACCAGCCGCCTCCCACCACCAGCTCTGGCACAGACCGTATAAGTCTGCCCAGCACTATCTCCGCCTCCCAACCACCGGCTCTGGCACAGACCGTATAAGTCTGCCCAGCACTATCCCCGCCTCCCACCACCGGCTCTGGCACAGACCGTATAAGTCTGCCCAGCACTAGCCCCGCCTCCCACCACCAGCTCTGGCACAGACCGTATAAGTCTGCCCAGCACTAGCCCCGCCTCCCAAACACCAGCCGCCTCCCACCACCGGCTCTGGCACAGACCGTATAAGTCTGCCCAGCACTAGCCCCGCCTCCCACCACCGGCTCTGGCACAGACCGTATAAGTCTGCCCAGCACTAGCCCCGCCTCCCAAACACCAGCCGCCTCCCACCACCGGCTCTGGCACAGACCGTATAAGTCTGCCCAGCACTATCTCCGCCTCCCAACCACCGGCTCTGGCACAGACCGTATAAGTCTGCCCAGCACTATCCCCGCCTCCCACCACCGGCTCTGGCACAGACCGTATAAGTCTGCCCAGCACTAGCCCCGCCTCCCAAACACCAGCCGCCTCCCACCACCGGCTCTGGCACAGACCGTATAAGTCTGCCCAGCACTAGCCCCGCCTCCCACCACCGGCTCTGGCACAGACCGTATAAGTCTGCCCAGCACTAGCCCCGCCTCCCAAACACCAGCCGCCTCCCACCACCGGCTCTGGCACAGACCGTATAAGTCTGCCCAGCACTATCTCCGCCTCCCAACCACCGGCTCTGGCACAGACCGTATAAGTCTGCCCAGCACTAGCCCCGCCTCCCAAACACCAGCCGCCTCCCACCACCGGCTCTGGCACAGACCGTATAAGTCTGCCCAGCACTAGCCCCGCCTCCCACCACCGGCTCTGCCACCCAATCTTAGCTAAGCTTCTGAGGATCTGAATTAAATTGCAACAGTTAAATTTTCACGTAACATATTACATCATAACACGCTATTTGTTTATTGAAAAGATCAGTAAAGTAAGAGGAAGTGTAGTTTTAGCATTGCAACTGAATTTGTGTGATTGAAGGCCTGCCAGTGACCTCTTAGGGCCTTGTTTACTAAGGTGTGTTAGCATTTTTAACGCGCACGCTAACCGTGTAGGCGCCTATAGGGATATTGTAGGCGCGTACATGGTTAACGCACGTTAAAAACATTAACGCGCCTATAATGCTGCTTAGTACACAGGGCCCTTCATTTCCAAGTCAATTTCAATTGTCTTAAGTACAAATTTATTAATTGACTAGTAGCATCAATGTTATAATTATCTGACATTATATTTTTGATGTTTATTCTTGCATGTAAGCCACATTGACTCTGAGCTTGATCGGGATAATGTGGGATACAAATGTCAAAATAATAATTAATTAGAGATTTGCATATAATGAAGGTGGTGTACAGAAACCTCTCTTGTACATATTCATTGTGGATTAAGGACTGGGTTGAAAAGCACTGGTCTAGGTTCCCCCCTGCTTTGAGATACAATCTTTCTTTTCCACCCGGATTCAGACCTTTCCTCCCTCAGCAGGGCTTAAGATAGCAGTAAAGCGCCTTGATTTTGCATTAAAAGGAGTTTTTGAACAATAAGTACATAAGTACTTAAGTAATGCCATACTGGGAAAAGACCAAGGGTCCATCGAGCCCAGCATCTTGTCCACGACAGCGGCCAATCCAGGCCAAGGGCACCTGGCAAGCTTCCCAAACGTACAAACATTCTATACATGTTATTCCTGGGATTTTGGATTTTTCCAAGTCCGTTTAGTAGCTGTTTATGGATTTGTCCTTTAGGAAACCGTCCAACCCCTTTTTAAACTCTGCTAAGCTAACCACCTTCACCACATTTTCTGGCAATGAATTCCAGAGTTTAATTACACGTTGGGTGAAGAAAGATTTTCTCCAATTTGTTTTAAATTTACTACACTGTAGTTTAATCGCATGCCCCCTAGTCCTAGAATTTTTGGAAAGCGTGAACAGACGCTTCACATCCACCTGTTCCACTCCACTCATTATTTTATATACCTCTATCATGTCTCCTCTCAGCCGTCTGTTCTCCAAGCTATATAGCCCTAGCCTCCTTAGTCTTTCTTCATAGGGAAGTCGTCCCATCCCCGCTATCATTTTAGTCGACCTTCGCTGCACCTTTTCCAATTCTACTATATCTTTCTTGAGATGCGGCGACCAGAATTGAACACAATACTCAAGGTGCGGTCGCACCATGGAGCGATACAACGGCATTATAACATCCTCACACCTGTTTTCCATACCTTTCCTAATAATACCCAACATTCTATTCACTGTCCTAGCCGCAGCAGCACACTGAGCAGAAGGTTTCAGCGTGTTATCGACGACGACACCCAGATCCCTTTCTTGGTCCGTAACTCCTAACGTGGAACCTTGCATGACATAGCTATAATTCGCAACTATTTTAATGTGTAGATAGTACCAGACAACACATATACAAACCACAATATCTAGTTACTGCAGGCTTCCATTACACACACATTTAACATCACATTGATCAAGCATAGTACAGGACGGAAAACGAAGGTCCAGCTTACCACTGCACTTCTCTACAACACCCTAACGAAAGGCAAACCCACTGCAAGGAAGGTTGTTTCAAAGCCTATTCAAAGCAGAAACACATTACCGTGATCACAGGGGAGCTATTTTTTAAAGTAAAGTGCTTTTTGATCCGAACCCAAAACTATGTCCGTTTGTAATCAGAGACAACAACAAATAATTTAACAGTGCCTTTCAAAGAAAAGAAAAAAAAGCATGCAATTTAAATGTGTTTATTATTTTTATTTACACAAAGGATGTGCTTTGAATGTTTTTACTCAAGTTTCCAAATAGTAGGTCCCATTCCATTTGTCGCAAGCTGAAATAATGTCCCTTGACAGGTCTTCTGTACTTCTTTGTTATCAATATAGCAGACGCAAACTCTACTGCGATGAACAAACTCACTGGCACACAGAGACTCCAGTAGTTTTACCACATCTGTGTCACACAACGCAACAATGATTTTGCTACTGACAGAAAAACAGGTGATTTATACTAAATTGAACCCGCCGATTCCCAATATGAACTCCGAATTTGCCCGACACGTTTAGATCTTAAGTTATACATGCAAAGCCTATTCACTTATAATATTAATGCTTGGGATGCATTTGTGTTAGTGGTACAGAACTTCCTTGGGAACAGACGAGCTGAAAACTATGCTGAACTAGTAGACAACACGCTTAAAGCATATGAACATCTTGGCTGCCGAATGTCATTGAAAATGCATTTCTTACATTCCCATCTTGACTTTTTTCCCACCCAATTTGGGACAAGTAAGTGACGAACATGGAGAGAGGTTCCATAAGGGCATTTCTACAATGGAGAACAGATATCAAGGCCGCTGGAATCCCAACATGATGGGGGACCTACTGCTGGTTTTTGCAACGGGAAAATATGACCGGTCACGAACGCAAAAACAGATGCCTGAAGCACTTTTAACAGTACTGGGCCTTGCTGAAGACTTTTAAACTGGAATACGAGACGTTTTTGAAATGTTGTTATTCCATTACATTTTCATATACTGTTTACTACGAAGACTTTGATGTAGATCAGGTCATTGTTGGAGTAAAACTCGTTCTGTAAAAAATTATTCAATGCTTTCCAAGTGCTTAATTCATTTGGGCAAACTTACGCATAACAAAATTTCCTGACGTGTTACAACAATTCTGACTTCGGATTTGGAATACGCACACTGAATTTAGTATAGGACAAATGGTTTTTGCCCAGTAGCACATGAAAAAAAATTTTTTTGTTGTGCTGCTAATGCAAGAATTTATTTTAGGAATGCAAACAAACAATAGATTTTTCAGGTCTCACTACGTTATTCAGAACAGGGGCAAGAGAAAGTTTCACATGATTAACTCCAGAGTTAAATAATAGGGGAATAGAAATCTCAACCTAGATCATTCAGGAGACTATATATAGATTCATTTTACGACATACAAAAGCATCCCACATCAAGTGCCGCTTAGGAAAAAATTAATTACAACATGGGTTGAGGAAGTTAAGAGGGGCTTTTACAAGGCTTGGTAGTGTTTGTAGCACGCGCTAAATGCTAGAGACGCCCATAAGAATATATGGGTGTCTGTTGCATTTAGCACACGCTTATTCTTAGCTTACACTAAAAACGTTAGCGCGCCTTTGTAAAAAGGACCCCCAAGTGTCCAAATAATAAGCTGACACGCAATGAAGATCTAAGCAGCTGTTCAAAATCAAAAAGTCCAAAATTGATTTTAGCCGGGATTGTTATCGGGTTGAACAACCACTTGGTTTTTTTTTTTTCTTTCACAGCTGTGCAACGCATTTCATCAAGCTATAAAAGACCCCAAATGTAGGGCCCCATTTTCTAAGCCACGTAGGCGCCTATGTGTGACCAAAATGGACTTACCGCCTGACTACCGCGTGGCACTTGCAGTAATTTCATTTTTGGTGCACATCTGAAAAAAATATATTTTTTATTTTCTGGCGCGCGTAGCGGACGCGTGCAGTTCATTACCGCCCAAATTCTTTACCGCTAAGTCTATGGCTGGCGGTAAGGTCTGAGATCGAAAATGGACCAGCAGCAATTTTGATTTTGTCCCCCGTCCATTTTCGGGGGAGGGAAAAAAAAAAAAAAGAGAGTACTTTTTTTTACATGTGTGCTGAAAAATGATTCTGCGCACACCCAAAGCCCGAGCCTACACTACCGCAAGCCATTTTTTGAGTGCGCCTTTGTAAAAGGACCCTGTAGTGTTTTACGAATATAAGCACTTACAGCATAATCAAAATAGTCAGATCAACTGTACACAACGCAACCAGGGGCGTAGCCAGACAACAGATTCTGGGTGGGCCTAGGCAAGAAATGGGTGGGCACCAAGTGTTCTTCCCAACACCCACAAGAAAAATATCTGAGTTGGCGGGAAAACGCTTCTTTCCACCTTGGCAGTCTGCAGTAGGCATGCACTGAAAACTGAGCATGCACAGGTGCCTGTATCGTGGACAGCAGCGTTTTAATTACTATCAGGGGGATGTCTTCAGCTGGCCGAGCTTGGGATCCCCACCAGCTACCGCTAAACGTGTGCTACTGTTGGGTGGGCCTGAGCCCTAAGTGGGTGGGCTCTGGCCCACCCAAGCCCACGTGGCTAAGCCACTGAATGCAACTGATGGAAAAAAATCACACTACTAACATATCTCTACCTTGTTTTGCATTATTGTTTAAAAACAATACCTTGATTTTTCTGCATGTCTTCACATTGTTTTTCCCAAGTGCTCAAGAATAACCTTAAAAAGAAAGGAAGTTAAGGGGGTCTTTTACAAAAGAAAGACCTTTTTTTACTTGTACAATCTCTGTTTACCCCTTCCATGAAAGCTTAATCTATATCTCCCCCCACCTCCATCATGAAGAAAACTTCCGTTGGGGTGCATTACTCTGCAATTTGAGAACAAAATGTTTTGGGAGTCCCAAACTTTTCGTAAGTTTAAAAGGCAGATAAAAAAAAAACCCATTTCACATCTTTTACAGGTAGCCTTATAATGCTATCATTGAAGAGATGTCTACTGATCTGTAGGAAAACAGGTGGTCAGATATTTATCGTTTCTTCTTGGTTTCCTTCTTCAGTTTCTTGCTGATTTGTGGAGGTACGACCTTCTGCTTCCGGACCATTTCGGAATTCTTCTGCTCACTTTGGTTGGAATCCTAGAACATAGAAATTTAAGAAAAAGAAAAGACACACGTGAAAAAGGAATTAAATACTGTTTTCTTACATGTATGGACATTATTTCAAGACTTCCACCGAGTATCAGTGTGCACCGCTTTGATATTTATTACCACCTTTACAAATAACAGGTACAGAAAGTCTTCTGCATTTTTATACCTACAACGAAGCTCAGAGCAGTGGCGTAGCAAGGGGGGGGGGGGGGTGGGAGGGGCGGTCCGTCCCGGGTGTCAGCTCAGGGGGGGTGCTCCCTGCCAGCTCCCCCCCCCTCGGCGCATCGACACCCCCGACCAGCTCCCGCACCCTACCTTTAAAAAGATTATTGGGATCTGAGGCCTGCCCTGCACGTAAAAGAAATGTGGACCGTCGGGCCTTCCCTTGCTCTATCTGTCCCGCCCTCCGCTGATGCAACTTCCTATTTCCGCAAGGGCGGGACAGACAGAGAGAGAAGGCCCAACGGTCCACATTTCTTTTACATGCAGGACAGGCCTCGGATCCCAATATTCTTTTTAAAGGTAGGGTGCGGGAGCTGGTCGGGGGTGTCGATGCGCCGAGGGGGGAGGGGATGTCATCGTGCTGCACCCGGGGGGGGGGGGGGGTGCAACGGCGAACCGCCCTGCCCCGGGTGGCAGCCCCCCCTGCTACGCCACAGGCTCAGAGTAAAAGCAAGAAGGCCTCAACAACTGTGAAACAGCTATCTCTGAGGCTCATTTCCAAAGCACATTGCACAAAGTTACAGGGCAGCTACTAAAATGGTCAGCGTGTGGAGACAGACTTAAAAGATCTCAAAATATATACTTTGGAAAAAAGGTGGGAGAGGGGAGATATGATAAAGACGTTCAAAATATTTGCCTGGCATAAATACACAGGAGACAAGTCTCTTCAATTGAAAGGAAGCTCTGGAATGAGGGGGCATAGGATGAAGGTGCAAGGGGGCACACTCAGAAGTAACCTGAGAAAAACCTTTCAAGGAAAGTGTGGTGAATTCAAGGAATGGCCTCCCAGTGGAGATGAAAAGTGTTGTTGAACTCAAGCAAGCTTGGGACAGGTGCAAAGGATCTCTAGGGGAGAGGAAGGGGTTTTAGAAAGCGTAGATGGACAGACTGGATAGGCCATGTGATCTTTATCTGCCTTCACTTTTCTCTGTTTTTTTTTTCTTTTACTTCTTCCATTAAAGGCCTGGGTGAAGAGCCAAGCTTTCACCTGCTTCCTGAATTAGGTGAAATCTTACGTTAAGCGAAGCTTTTCAGGGAATGCATTCCAGAATGTGGGAGTACTCTGGAGAAGGCTCACTGCCACATTTATTTATTTTATTTTTGTTACATTTGTACCCTGCGCTTTCCCACTCATGGCAGGCTCAATGTGGCGGGCAATGGAGGGTTAAGTGACTTGCCCAGAGTCACAAGGAGCTGCCTGTGCCTGAAGTGGGAATTAAACTCAGTTCCTCAGTTCCCCAGGACCAAAGTCCACCACCCTAACCACTAGGCCACTCCTCCACTGTTGCTACTATTTGAGATTCTACATGGAATGTTGCTATTCCACGTAGAAGTCGGCCCTTGTAGATCACCAATGTGGCCGCGCAGGCTTCTGCTTCTGTGAGTCTGACGCCTGCGCAGCCTTCTACATGGAATGTTGCTAGTGGAATAGCAACATTCCATGTAGAATCTCCAATAGTAGCAACATTCCATGTAGAATCTCCAGTAGTAGCAACATTCCATGTAGAATGTCCAATAGTATCTATTTTATTTTTGTTACATTTGTACCCTACGCTTTCCCACTCATGGCAGGCTCAATACGGCTTACATGGGGCAATGGAGGGTTAAGTGACTTGCCCAGAGTCACAAGGAGCTGCCTGTGCCTGAAGTGGGAATCCAACTCAGTTCCTCAGGACCAAAGTCCACCACCCTAACCACTAGGCCACTCCTCCACTCATGATGTCCTTTGGAGAGGGTGTGGTAGGGAGACTCCTTAGGAGGACCTTAGTGACCTTGGGAGGTGTGTTCAAGTACTCTGGGTCATTTCCTTTAAGGGCCTTGAAGATCAGAGTTTTAAATTGAGCACTGTACTGATAGCCAATGAATTTTTATTTTTGCAGACAGGAAAATTAAACATATCTATATTAATAATTCTCACCTGCAACAATCTGAAGCTGACTCTGTGGGAGGGAAACACTGAAGGCTAGGCTGTCAGCAACACTCGCTCTCACTCATGCACCACTCACTCTCACTCACAGACCCCGCCCTCAGCCACGCCCCTTCCGGACATAATTCGCAACCCCAACGTTCTAAATGAAGCCTCAACCGGAAGTGTGAGGCGCCAGAGATATCCGTTCTTGACCATTACTGTGTGCCCCGCCCTCACGTCACAACGTGATGACGTCGAGGGCGGCACTCAACCAATCGCATGAGGCAGGCTGAGTGATCGAAAACAAACAAAACCCACCAGCTGACGCGAAGGGAAGGGAGAGGAGGACAGCGAAGAGAAACAAAGCACCTAGCCCACCAAGCCACACCCCCCCCCCCCCAAACGACTCACTCACTCAGAGGCAGTGGCGTACCAAGGGGGGGGGGGGCGGTGGGGGCTGTCCGCCCCGAGTGCACGCAGCTGGGGGGGGGGGTGCCGTGGCACGCGCCCTCTCGGCTCCGAGTTCGCTAACTTCGCTCGTTCGCTGCAGCTCCCTCTTCCCCGGAACAGGTTACTTCCTGTTCCGGGGCAGAGGGAGCTGCAGCGAACGAGTGAAGTTAGCGAACTCGGAGCAGACAGGCGCGCGCCACGGCACCCCCCCCCCCCAGCGGCGTGCACCCGGGAGGGGTGTCATTTCGCCTGGGGGGGGGGGGCACACTGCACCGGCGATCTGCCCCAGGTGCCATCCAGGCTAGGAACGCCACTGTTCTGAGGCACGAAGACTGATACAAAAACAAACCCCGCCGAAGCAAACGGAACGGAAGGGAAAGCAGCACAGCCAGGAGAAACAACGTAAGGCTGAAAACAGACTCTGTCTCACAGATCGATACACTGATGCAGCCTCAGAGTTTGCACACCCTGCCCCCACCTCTGATACTCTAATCCTTTACAAAACATTTATAGCAGAAGGTCATTACCTTGCTAGCGCCCGTTTCATTTCAGTCCGAAACGGGCCTTTTTTTACTAGTCTTTAAATATTAACAAATACAAAATGTGATAATAATGTGCATGTGTAGAAGCACAGCTGAGACTAATTTCTGCCACGTTGTGTTGCACTGCAAGATTACTGGGGTTCCTTTTTACAAGGGCGCACTGAAAAACGGCTTGCAGTAGTGTAGGCGCGGGTTTCGGGCACGTGCCAATCCATTTTTTTAGCGCTTCTGTAAAAAAAAAAAAAAAAGGCCTCTCTTTTTTTTTTTGTGGCCGAAAATGGACATGCGGCAAAATCAAAATTGCCGCGCGTCCATTTTGGGTCTGAGACCTTACTGCCAGCCATAGATCTAGCAGTAAAGAATCTGGGAGGTAATGACCTACATGTGTCAAATGTCAATTGGTGCGCGTCCATTACGCACGCCAGAAAATAAAAAATATTTTCCAGACGCGCGCCAAAATTGAAATTACTGCAAGGGCCACGCGTTAACTCCAATTTGGTGCGTGTGCGGCGCACATAGGCGCCTACGCGGCTTAGTAAAAGGGGCCCTAAAAGACTTACGCCTTTTACGAAAACAGAATTGTGATGACATTTGTTGTTCTGTTTTTCAAACTTTAATATTTATAATTACACTTCTTTTGTCAGGCAGCTCTCAAACCTCATACATAAGTATTGCCATACTGGGAAAGACCAAAGGTCCATCAAGCCCAGCATCCTGTTTCCAACAGTGGCCAATCCAGGTCACAAATACCTGGCAAGATCCCAAAAATGTACAAAACATTTTATACTGCTTATCCCAGAAAAAGTGGATTTTCCCCAAGTCCATTTAATAACGGTCTATGGACTTTTCCTTTAGGAAGCTGTCCAAACCTTTTAAAAACTCCGCTAAGCTAACCGCCTTTACCACATTCTCTGGCAATGAATTCCAGAGTTTAATTACACGTTGAGTGAAGAAAAATTTTCTCCAATTTGTTTTAAATTTACTACATTGTAGCTTCATCGCATGCCCCCTAGTCCTAGTATTTTTGGAAAGCGTGAACAGACGCTTCACATCTACCCGTTCAACTCCACTCATTATTTTATAGACCTCTATCATATCTCCCCTCAGCTGCCTTTTCTCCAAGCTGAAGAGCCCTAGCCGCTTTAGCCTTTCCTCATAGGGAAGTCGTCCCATCCCCTTTATCATTTTCATCGCCCTTCTCTGCACCTTTTCTTATTCCATTATATCTTTTTTGAGATACGGCAATCAGAATTGAACACAATATTTGAGGTGCAGTCACACCATGGAGCGATACAAAGTCATTATAACATCCTCATTTTTGTTTTCCATTGCTATCCTAATAATACCTAACATTTTATTTGCTTTCTTAGCCGCAGCAGTACACTGAGCAGAAGGTTTCAATGTATCATCAACGACGACACCTAGATCCCTTTCTTGGTCCGTGACTCCTAACATGGAACCTTGCATGACGTAGCTATAATTCGGATTCCTCTTTCCCACATGCATCACTTTGTACTTGCTCACATTAAACGTCATCTGCCATTTAGACGCCGAGTCTCGTAAGGTCCTCTTGTAATTTTTACAATCCTCCCGCGATTTAATGACTTTGAGTAACTTTGTCTCATCAGCAAATTTAATTACCTCACTATTTACTCCCATCTCTAGATCATTTATAAATATGTTAAAAATGATCTGGACCCCCTCATAGATCATTTTTAACCCCACTGGTAATCCCAGCACAGACCCCTGGGGAACCCCACTAATTACCCTTCTCCATTGAGAATAATGACCATTTAACCCTACTCTCTGTTTTCTATCTTTTAACCAGTTTTTAATCCACAATAGAACACTACCTCCTATCCCATGACTCTCCAATTTCCTCTGGAGTCTTTCATGAGGTACTTTGTCAAACGCCTTCTGAAAATCCAGATACACAATATCAACCGGCTCACTTTTATCCACGTTTGTTCACCCCTTCAAAGAAATGTAGTAGATTGGTGAGGCAAGATTTCCCTTGACTAAATCCATGTTGGTTTTGTCTCATTAATCCATGCTTTTGTTCTTAATAATAGTCTCTACCATTTTGCCCGGCACCGACGTCAGACTCACCGGTCTATAATTTCCCGGATCTCCTCTGGAACCATTTTTAAAAAACTGGCGTTACATTGGCCACCCTCCAATCTTCCGGTACCAAGCTCGATTTTAAGGATGTACCCCCCTGTTTACAAAACAGCGCTAGCGGCTGCCGTCCAGCAATGTAAATTGGCATTAGTGTGGAAGCGATGCTGAAGGAAAGGATAGTGAATTTCCTGGAAGCCAATAAGTTGCAAGATCCGAGACAACATGGTTTCACCAAAGGGAAATCGTGCCAAACGAATCTCATTGAATTTTTGACTGGGTGACTGGAGAATTGAATCAAGGACGTGCTATGGACGTCATCTACTTAGATTTCAGCAAGGCTTTTGACACGGTTCCCCACAGGAGGCTCTTAAATAAACTAGACGGGCTGAAGATAGGACCCGAAGTGGTAAACTGGATTAGGAACTGGTTGACAGGCAGACGCCAGAGGGTGGTGGTGAATGGAGTTCGCTCGGAGGAGGGAAAGGTGAGTAGTGGAGTGCCTCAGGGATCGGTGCTGGGGCTGATTCTGTTCAATATATTTGTGAGTGACATTGCCGAAGGGTTACAAGGTAAAGGTTGCCTTTTTGCGGATGACACCAAGATTTGCAACAGAGTGGACACCCCGGAGGGAGTGGAAAACATGAAAAAAGATCTGAAGAAGCTAGAAGAATGGTCTAACGTTTGGCAATTAAAATTCAATGCGAAGAAATGCAAAGTGATGCACTTAGGGAGTAGAAATCCAAGGGAGACGTATGTGTTAGGCGGGGAGAGTCTGATAAGCACGGACGGGGAGAGGGATCTTGGGGTGATAGTATCTGAGGACCTGAAGGCGATGAAACAGTGCGACAAGGCGGTGGCAGTAGCTAGAAGATTGCTAGGCTGTATAGAGAGAGGAGTGACCAGCAGAAGAAAGGAGGTTTTAATGCCCCTGTATAAGACGTTGGTGAGGCCCCACCTGGAGTATTGTGTTCAGTTTTGGAGGCCGTATCTTGCGAAGGATGTTAAAAAAATGGAAGCGGTGCAAAGAAAAGCTACGAGGATGGTATGGGATTTACGTTCCAAGACGTATGAAGAGAGGCTTGCTGACCTGAACATGTACACCCTGGAGGAAAGGAGGAACAGGGGTGATATGATACAGACGTTCAAATATTTGAAAGGTATTAATCCGCAAACGAATCTTTTCCGGAGATGGGAAGGCAGTAGAACGAGAGGACATGAAATGAGATTGAAGGGGGGCAGACTCAGGACAGATGTCAGGAAGTATTTTTTCACGGAGAGGGTGGTGGACGCTTGGAATGCCCTCCTGCGGGAGGTGGTGGAGATGAAAACGGTAACGGAATTCAAACATGCGTGGGATATGCATAAAGGGATCCTGTGCAGAAGGAATGGATCCTCAGAAGCTTAGCTGAAATTGGGTGGCGGAGCAGGTGGGGGGGAAGAGGGGTTGGTGGTTGGGAGGCTAGGATAGGGGAGGGCAGACTTATACGGTCTGTACCAGAGCCGGTGATGGGAGGCGGGACTGGTGGTTGGGAGGCGGGAAATACTACTGGGCAGACTTATACGGTCTGTGCCCTGAAAACGACAGGTACAAATTCAAGGTAAGGTATACACATATGAGTTTGTCTTGGGCAGACTGGATGGACCATGCAGGTCTTTTTCTGCCGTCATCTACTATGTTACTATGTTATAGTGTTCACATTTAGCTTAAATGATGCCCAAAAGAGCTAAGATGGCACATTATAAATATTTGCTGAAAACAGAGGTAAGCTTTATCTAGGGAATGACATTGTTCTTACTAAATCTTCCTATCTTGTTTGTTTGGGGTTTTATTTTTCTTTAAATCAAATGCGCACACACATACTACAGGTTTCATCAATGACCAATTCCCAGGTTCTTCTACCTGCCTGTCTCTTACACTACAACTCAACGTGTAATTAAACTCTGGAATTTGTTGCCAGAGAATGTGGTAAAGGTGGTTAGCTTAGCGGGGCTTAAAAACAGGTTTGGCCGGCTTCCTGAAGTAAAAGTCCATAGACCATTATTAAAATGGACTTGGGGAAAATCCACTGCTTATTTCTGGGATAAGCAGCATAAAACGTATTGAACTTTTTGGGGATCTTGTCAGGTATTTGTGACCCGGATTGGCCACTGTTGGAAACAGGATGCTGGGCTTGATGGACCTTTGGTCTCTCCCAGTGTGGCAATACTTATGTACTTAATTCCGCCTATCCATTCATGAAAAGAGACTGGCTTAGCTTCCATAAGATTCATTCTGGAAAAGGGGTAAAGGGAGAGAGAGAGAGTTGGAACACAGCACGCTCCGTTCAAAGGAAGTCTGAAACAATCTACTGCACTGTACACTGCTTTCTTAAAAGAACTGCTGACCTCTCCAGCGTTTGGAAAGACTGAAGTTCAGGGATGCTGTTTTGCAGTGCAGGCAGATTAAGGGACTGGTAGTGCCCCTGCCACAACCCCACAGGCCTCCATCTGACAAAGCAATCAAAGGGAACAGATCTGAAGTGCCTCAGAGGACCATTAATGAGCAGAGAAAACTGAGGCTCATACTTGTTTGTGTGGTTCACAATGAAACATTCCAGGGTTCATTCAGCTGAAACTCTGAGCAGCATTTCCAGTACAACTTATAATTATAGCTCATCTCTGAGCCAGTAAAGGCTGTACAATGTTCACTATCCTGCTTATAATCGAAATAGAAAAACGCCTATATTGTGACCCAAATCGGGAGATAGACGTTTATCTCACAAAAACGAATAAAGCGGTATAATCGAAAGCCGAATTTGGACGTTTTCAACTGCACTCCATCACGGATGCGGACAAAGTTGACGGGGGCGTGTCGGAGGCGTGGCGAAGGTGGAACTGGGGCGTGGTTATCGGCCGAGGAGAGATGGGCGCCTTTCGCCGATAATGGAAAAAAAAGTATGCGTTTGTAGCTAGAATTTAGGGCACTTTTCCTGGACCGTTTTTCCACGAATAAGGCCCCAAAAAGTGCCCTAAATGACCAGATGACCACTGGGGGAATCGGGGATGACCTCCCCTGACTCCCCCAGTGGTCACAAACCCCCTCCCACCACAAAATATGCTGTTTCACAACTGTTTATTTTCACCCTCAAATGTCATACCCACCTCCCTGGCAGCAGTATGCAGGTCACTGGAGCAGTTATTAGGGGGTGCAGTGGACTTCAGGCAGGTGGACTCAGGCCCATCCCCTCCCCCCACCTGTTACACTTGTGCTGGTAAATGGGAGCCCTCCAAACCGCCCCCCCCAAACCCACTGTACCCACATGTAGGTGCCCCCCTTCACCCCTTAGGGCTATAGTAATGGTGTAGACTTGTGGGCGGTGGGTTTTGAGGGGGATTTGGGGGTCTCAACACCCAAGGGAAGGGTGCTATGCACCTGGGAGCTGTTTTACCTTTTTTTTTTTTGTAAAAGTGCCCCCTAGGGTGCCCGGTTGGTGTCCTGGCATGTGAGGGGGACCAGTGCACTACGAATCCTGGCCCCTCCCACGAATAAATGTCTTGGAGTTATTCGTTTTTGAGCTGGGCGCTTTCGGTTTCCATTATCGCTGAAAAACAAAAACGCCCAGCTCAAAAAAAGATAAACGTCCATGTTTTTCGAAAATACGGTTCGGTCCGCCCCTTCACGGACCCGTTCTTGGAGATAAACGCCCATGGAGATAGACGTTTCCGTTCGATTATGCCCCTTCACGGGATTCTATTTAGGAAAAGTCTGCTAATGAGATTGCCATGTTTGTACATGTGTACCCTCTCTCCTCGATAATCTTTCTGTTTGATTCCCTATTGACATATAATTTTGTGGATACATTGGAGAGAGGGATGGAGATTCTGAACAGGGTGTTATTAATCCACACAGAAGTGCTGACTGCAGACATAAAGAGAAGTAGAGTGGATTAGTTTTGGACAGACTGTGTTCCTGAAGAGTTTAGGTTGCAATGTAAGACTTGTATACAAATTGCATCGACTAGAAGCGTCTGTTTACGTTTTCCAAAAATACTGGGACTAGGGGGCATTCAATGAAAGCTACAAAGTAGTAAATTTAAAACAAATCGGACAAAATGTTTCTTCACTTAACGTAACATAGTAACATAGTAGATGACGGCAGAAAAAGACCTGCACGGTCCATCCAGTCTGCCCAACAAGACAAACATATGTGTAAACCTTACCTTGCTTTGTACCTGCCTTATTCAGGGCACAGACCGTACAAGTCTGCCCAGCAGTACTTCCCGCCTCCCAACCACTAGTCCCACCTCCCATCACCGGCTTTGGCACAGACCGTATAAGTCTGCCCTCCATTATCCTCGCCTCCCAACCACCAACCCCTCTTCCCCCCACCTGCTCCGCCACCCAATTTCGGCTAAGCTTCTGAGGATCCATTCCTTCTGCACAGGATTCCTTTATGCATATCCCACGCATGCTTGAATTCCGTTACCGTTTTCATCTCCACCACCTCTCGCGGGAGGGCATTCCAAGCGTCCACCACCCTCTCCGTGAAAAAATACTTCCTGACATCTTTCCTGAGTCTGCCCCCCTTCAATCTCATTTCCTCTCGTTCTACCGCCTTCCCATCTCCGGAACGTGTAATTAAACTCTGGAATTCGTTGCCAGAGAATGTGGTAAATGCGATTAGCTTAGCCGGGTTTAAAAAAAAAAAAAGGTTTGAACGACTTCCTAACGGAAAAGTCCATAGACCATTATTAAAATGGACTTGAGGAAAACTCCCTGCCTATTTCTGGGATAAGCAGCACAAAATGTATTGAACTTTTTCGGGATCTTGCCGGGTATTTGTGACCTGTATTGGATACTGTTGGAAACAGGATGCTGGGCTTGATGGACCTTTGGTCTGTCCCAGTTTGGCAACACTTATGTACTTAGGAAACATACAGAACCTACCGTATCGCTTGATTTTGGAAACGGGAAGATTATTGCCAGTATGCATATGAGCTGGAAAATGGCTCCAAAGAAGAGTCCATAGCGGAGCAGGTTCTCCAGGAACGTGGATTCTGGAATCTCAGGGGGCGACAGGTCCAGGTCAGCTGCTGCTGCTGCCATAGAAACTATTTCCCGTTTCCTCTTCTCTCCTACCGAACTGGCCTCCTATTTGTCTATTTTTCTGAAAGCGAAGAAAATACACAAGAACATTAACTGCCTGCAAATACATACTGGGGAAAGAAGTGAAAATAAAACAATTCTTGATTAGTAGATTAAAAAGCTCCCAGATATTCAACATAAAATGCCCGACATGGCCGCGTTTCACCAGTATATAAATGGCTGCATCAGTTTAAATTCTGGGAACAGTCTCTCAATAAAAAACAAAAAAAAACAGCTCACTGTGATTGCAGTGAATGCTTTCACTGCAATCACAGCAGTTTGGGGTTTTGGTTTTTTTTTGAGAGACTGTTCCCAGAATTTAAACTTCTATGTTTTTACAGCCATACCAGACTGAGCATTCTTGAAGGTTTTAATCAGCTGCTGTCCCACTGCCCCTGATGCAGCCATTTATATACTGGCGAAACGCGGCCATGTCGGGCATTTTATGTTGAATATCTGGGAGCTTTTTAATCTACTAATAAAGACTGTGGTTGGTTGGTTGTTTGTTTTACAAGATCTGCATCTTTGTTTTATCTTCCATATTGGATTTGGTGGATCAACTGCCTTGTTTTTTTGAAAAGGGAAAAAAAGTGACAGTCGTGGCATAACATGAAAATATGAAAACAGCAGAAATTACAGCACTGAAATGTAAAAGCTGCCTCAAAAGCTTCCAAAAGCCCGTCCAAGACCCTCCGACTAGGTGTAGTTAAAACAGAAGAAAAATAAGGGACATACCATCTTAAATTACAAATGTTTTCTGGAAGTGGAGTGGAGGAGTGGCCTAGTGGTTAGGGTGGTGGACTTCGGTCCTGGGGAACTGAGTTGGATTCCCACTTCAGGCACAGGCAGCTCCATGTGACTCTGGGCAAGTCGCTTAACCCTCCGTTGCCCCATGTAAGCCGCATTGAGCCTGCCATGAGTGGGAAAGCGTGGGGTACAAATGTAACAAAAATAAAATAGATACTATTGGAGATTCTACATGGAATGTTGCTACTATTGGAGATTCTACATGGAATGTTGCTACTATTGGAGATTCTACATGGAATGTTGCTACTATTGGAGATTCTACATGGAATGTTGCTATTCCACTAGCAACATTCCATGTACAAGGCTGCGCAGGCTTCTGTTTCTGTGAGTCTGACGTCCTGCACTTACGTGCAGGACGTCAGACTCACAGAAGCAGAAGCCTGCGCGATTGGTGATCTGCAAGGGCCGACTTCTACATGGAATGTTGCTAGTGGAATAGCAACATTCCATGTAGAATCTCAAATAGTAGCAACAGTGGAGGAGTGGCCTAGTGGTTAGGGTGGTGGACTTTGGTCCTAGTGAAACTGAGTTCGATTCCCACTTCAGGCACAGGCAGCTCCTTGTGACTCTGGGCAAGTCACTTAACCCTCCGTTGCCCCATGTAAGCCGCATTGAGCCTGCCATGAGTGGGAAAGCGCAGGGTACAAATGTAACAAAAAAAAGTAAATAAACAAGTGTCATAATTATACATTCAATTTTCCATGGACCCATGTTATAAACCCCTGCTCTAAAGTGTGAGTGGCTGAAAGGCTGCCAGAAACGCAAGTACAGGAAAAGAAAGGGTCCAATTTTCCAAAGCAAAATGTTTTAGGTAATAACAAGGACATTTTGATGAAGCGGCATTACGAACATTGATATGCGCCCTTTTTACCTCTCGGCTGGACTACGGTAATGTGGTCTGTTCAGGATTACCAAATTCTCAAATTAGACCATTACAAACACCGCAGAACACGGTTATCAGTCTCCTTGGGAATGCGCAACAGCTTGATCACATGACCCTGTTGTCTGTAAAATATCGTTGGCTGCCTGTGCCAGATAGGGAGTAAGTTTAAGACTTTTTGTATGGCACATGGCTCATTTTGGGATCAGTAGCCCCTGTATCTAAGGGGACAGTTTTATACACACCCGTCAGATGTCTCAGATCAATGCAAGATTTCAGAATGTTGGTGCCAATCTTCTCGAGGGCGCACTGGGCAGCCAAAAGAGAGGGGGCTTTTTTTCCTGGCATGCGCCAGTACTGTAGAATGGTTTGCCGAAAGAAATTCATGCCGAAGCCAATTATAAGAAATTTAGAAATTTGCTGAAGACTTAGGGTATCTTTTATCAAGCCGCACAGAAATGCTGATGGAGCCCATTCAAAATGAATGGGCTTTGCCGGCATTATCGTACCGGAAGCCGCTAGGACAGCCTCATAAAAGAGGCACTTATTTTTCTTAAGCGGGTTTTCACTCTACAGACATCAGTATGAAAAAGTCTAGACTGCTCTCCAGAGAACTACTTTATAGAACGTAAGAGTGAATGTAGCCTTGGATTGTATGAATTACGTCCCTAGGGCAGCTCTTTCTCCCTTCTCCCCCCCCCCCCCCCCCCCCACCCGGAGGTCTTGCATCTTTCTCCCTCTGTCTCTTCTGCCCCCTGTCTCCCATCTGTGTCATTTTTACTACCCTGAAGCGTTCTCCCTCAGCACCGGCGATTCACAGTCAGCCTTCTGCCAATGTTGGGGCCTCTCCTCAGTGCGTCCCGGACTCCCGCCTACTCTTAACGCTTCCTCTTTTCCGCAGGACACGCCTGAGGAGAGGCCCCAGCGACGCTGGTAGAAGGCTGACTGTGAATCGCCGGTGCTGAGGGAGAACGCTTCAGGGTAGTAAAAATGACACAGATGGGAGACAGGGGGCAGAAGAGACAGGAAGAGAAGATGCAAGACAAGGTGGAAGGCGGCTGAAACAGTTACTGGCATGTGGCGCATTTTTTCTAAAATCTGTTTGGGGGAGCGACCGTTCCCCGTGACCCCCCCCCCCCCCTTGCTACGCCACTAGGTCTATCCTATTGTTTTATGTTCTTATTTTCATACGAAATCTTTTATTGGGTGTCTTAATTGTAAACCGCTCTGGTCTGAAAAAGGTGAACAGTGTGTCAAGTTTTTAAATAAATATTCACCCTTCTGTTACTAGACAGCATAAGTTTTAGTTTTACATTTTCACACACAACCTAAAACATTTCTCCTACTGCAGCAGCTCTAATGGTATCCTCAGAGGCAAAGCGAACAAGTAAATGAGAAAAAGCAATTAATTTTATTTTTCATTAATGAAATTTACGAGCACTGCAGCAGATTGATGGAGAAATAAATTGCAGCAGAACATGTATACAAAAAAGCAATAATATGAGAGAGATTACCAGTGCCATTAGTAAAACAAATTAATTCTATTGCATAAAGTATTACACACACAATGAGCTGAATTATCTATAAATCAGAGATGGCTTAAGCTTACTTAGCTGACGTAATTGTATGCAAACTTTCCAGATTAATCTAACATACTTATCTGTCCTTATAAACACACTAAGCAATGAAATCACGTCTATGAAGTAGGGTTGGTTCTTCTCCATTACATCTCTGAAGTCTCCGAGCTTTACTAAACCTTTTCATGGTATGGCTGTCTTGTGTGATGAGCGGTCCTTTATCTGAGCCACCGAGGGGCCTGAGGCATCCAGTTGAGCTGGAAAGCCCAGAATCTCCCACCCTTTTAGCACCCTGAAAAGACACTCAGCTTGAAGGACCTGCCAGGACTCGGAGAGGAACCAGGCTGACACTTGTCCAAATGGACCTGACCCTCCACCCTTCGAGGGCCCACTGGGAGCTTTTTTCTGGAACTGTTCAGGAAGTCAATGCTCGTTGGCTTCCTGAAGAGCATAGGCCTTCCCTGTGTCCTTAACCAGCTTTTCCAGGTCCCTCAAAAAAGCAACCGCTACCTAGAAACCTCTTGGAGATCACAAGCACATCCCAATGGCATAACCGTAGCCACCTCTGGTCTACTATGGGAGATTTCATGGAATGGGAGGAGATGTGTACCAGATCATTACAACATCTGCTAGAAAATGGGGACTCCAGTAACAGCTGCAACCAGTGCAACATGACCCTTGCCACGTAGTCGCCTCAAAGGGTAGCCTCCACACCTGCATCGCCAGAAGACAAACCCAGAAGTGCGAGTGCTCCTCTGTCTTCTTGTGCATCTCCATGCATTGGCACAGTGGTCTTTTCAGTAACTACCACAATGAGGGAGCCCATTTTGGGGTACTTCCTCGGGTGTGAAAGGATACAACCTGTCCGGAATGTTGGACTCCTGGAGAGCCCTCCAGGTTCTACCATTCTCCCACCATCAGACAGGAAAGTGCCTTATGGAGTGGAAGATGCGTCAGGGATACTGAGAAGCTCACCAGAATAGTGGCCTTGGACAGGCCAAGGGCCTCTGACACCGAGTTAATAAGACAGGAGAGCTCCTGCTGCCAAAAGAGCCAAATAATAGGGGACCATTCACCTCCTCGCTACAAGGAGAGGACTCTGCCTCAGAATCAGAGTCAGGGAGTGGCTGGAGCTCCAAAAGGTCCCCCGTACCCCCCCCCCCCCCCCACCAAGGGGCCTCTGCAACCAAAAAAGTCTCTGCTGGAGAATGGTCCCCTTGGCGTTGCTTGGCCCCTGGAGAGGGTCCCTCCACTGGTCCCCTGATGCCCACGGGATCCCTCTTTGTGGGGGGGGGGGGGGTAACTCATCCACCAATAACACATGCTTAACCAGCAAGACTAAATGTCTACGGAGCCGTGTTTTTCAGGTTGTAATTTTTTTCATTTTTTTCTTTTTGTACCGGTCGCTGCTGCTCAACAGGAGAAGCAGCAGCGGCTGGACACCATTACTATTGGGGGTTGCAGGTAGCGAGGGGGTTGATGTGCCCGGGGGGGGAGGGGAGGGTCGCTGGACATGGGTGGCTGGAGGGGGAGACAGAGGGGGGGAGGGGCTTGGAATGATTTAAAAATTTAACAATTATTCCTTCTCATTATAATATTTTATTAAGAACTGTATGATTACCAAAAACCCCCTTACAAAAAAAAAAAAAAAACCTTGCTAGCACCCGTTTCCTTCAAAACAGAAACGGGCCTTTTTTACTAGTTTATTATAAATCTTGCTTGTAAACCGCAGTGAACCCGTGAGAGGATATAGCGGTACACAAGTACTACATTGACAATTAAATGAAAGGCTTTTCTAATCACAGTATGCAGATTTTCCATTACAAATTGTAGTTCCTTTCTTGTACCTTTATTTATTTACTGGTAAAAAAGCCCCTTTCTGATGCAAATGAAACGGGGGCTAGCAAGGTTTTCTTCTGTGTGCATGTGGGAGTGTGTGTGTCCCTGCCCTCTGCCCTCTCTCCCTTCCCCAGTGCTGTCTGTCCTCTCTGTCCCCTCCCCCCTTGGAGTCCAGTCCTTCAGTGTTAAGTTTCCTGCTGTGTTTGTGTTATAGAGATAGTGAGGGCTTCTGCCCTCTCTCCCCTCCCCCCTCTGAGTCCTTCACTGTTACAGAGAGAGCGATTTGATTTCCTGCTTTGCTGTGTTTTCCTTCACTGTTTGTGTTACAGAGAGAGCGAGGGCGGGGCAGACACTCATGGGGAAACCGGATATCTCTCCCCCTTCACACTTCCGGCTGGAGGCTTCATTTAGAACGTTGGTGGTGCCTTTTATATAGAGAGATTCACCATTCTCAATATACCACAAAAGGCCCAGTGAAGGCAGCTATGGAGTTTTACATCATCAGAACATTTTACAAAGGCAGAGCAAACCCACTGCGGGATTGTCGCGCGCTAATTCGGTACTACTGCGCACCATTTCCGGCCCTCAAAAAATACTTTTTTTTTTTTTAGCGCCAGGGGCTTACCTGGTAGTAATTAGGCAGCCCCACGCCCGGTTAGCAAGGGAACCCTTACCGCCTTTAAATAGGTGTTAGTAAAGACTCCCCTTGGAAATGGCCGAGTGGTAAGTGGTTAACTTACTGCATGGCCATGTCCTTAAAAAAAAAAAAAGCCTTTTACCCACTGCGATAAAAGGGGGCCTTGGCACGAGGCTTGGTAAAAGGATCCCTAAGATTGCAAGAGTGAAAAGGAAAGGAATTATGTATACAAAAAACTCTGATCTGTCTTCATAAGAGTAGTATCCTATATAATAATTTGCACCTCCAACATTCCATGTCTGGCTGCCTGGGTTCGTAACATCTCCTGGCTGCCTGGGTTCGTAACATCTCCTGACGTCAGCCAGCCTCCAGCGTTCCATTCCTCCTCACTATCCCGCCCTCGCGTCAAGACGTAATGACGTCAGAGGGCGGAACAGTGAGAGGGAAGGGAACGCTGGAGGCGAGCTGACGTCAGGAGGGATGTTACGAACGGGACGGAAGCCAGCACCAGCCAGCCAGAGAACATTCAGGTACAAATCGAGGGGAGAATCGCAGGACATCGAGGGGAGGAAGGAAGGGGAGGGCAGGGAAGAGGAGAATCGCTGGACATGGAGGGGAGGGAAGAATTGCTGGACATGGAGGGGAGGGCAGGGGAGAGAGAAAAAAAAAAAGCTTACATGACAGCCTTCCCAGGGCCCGTTTCATTGTTGAGGAAACAGACGTGGTTCCGCTAGTAAATTCATAATAAACGAACATAACAACATGGGGATTTGCTTGTGGTTTACAAGATAATGCTCAATACCAGTGGGAAGGTGGTCTGATAAGATCTGCCCATATTTCGTTCTGCTTGATAACGTGCACAATCTCTCTTCCTCTGATAACGTAAAGGACTAAACGTTTTGAATTTTAAATCTCTTTTGGTGATGCACCAATGTTATGTTTATTCCAGTGGCGTAGCTACGTGTAGGACGTCAGACTCAGAGAACAGTTCTGTACGTGCAGGACGTCAGCAAACAAATTGAAGAGCAGGAAGCGACTGAGAAGAAGACGTCGGCTGGCGGGGAGTGGGATCCCCCGCCAGCAAAAGTAAAGGTAGGCTGCAGCGGCGGCGGGTTTGCGGCGGGAGGGGGGGCGGCAATGTCGGCGGTGGGGGGGCGGCGCCGAGGGGAGGGCTAAAATGTGCCCCCTCCCCCCAGGCTCTGGACCCCTCCCCCACGGAAGGCTGGCTACGCCCCTGGTTTATTCCTTGTAACGACTGAATCCTGGACTAAAATCTGGAGGCTAGTTTACACGGGATCCTTCAACAAAGGCACACTAGCGTTTTCAGTGCGTGCTAAAAAATAAGTGTACACTAAACGCTAGAGACACCCATATATTCCTGTGGGTGTCTCTAGCGTTTAGCGCAAGCTAAAAAAAGCTAACATTGCCTTTGTCCAGAGTGTATTAACTAGGAGGACGTTTAGGTCATCAGACTCTAGTTCTGGATAAATCACATGTACCAGAGAACAACAGAAAAAAACCATTTGTGGACACAGAAACAAAACTCTGGGCATTTGGCTCGCTCAACATTGGACCCATAATGCAATCTGGGTGTTTAGAAGCAACACTCCAGGAACAAATTCCAGGCTCATGAAATCACTTTGACTGCTGGTTCCAAACATCCAGATTAGATGGAAAAACAATGTTTTCAAACACATTATGCCGATCACATTTCTAACAGAAGCCTATGAAAGGGGGTAATTGGAGCTCTGCATAAGGTGGCTATCCTGAAATAGGGAAGACCTTAACTAAGTCTTAAACCGTACAAATTAAGACTTAGAATTTACAGTGGTTTCTGGGTCAATTTCTCATCAGACAACTACATGATAGCTTGCAGCTTTTGCAGCCCCTCTGTGCATGAAAAATGTGGCTGGCATTCTTTAAGTCCCAGAACTTTTTTTTTTCTTTTTACACAATGTAACAATGTTAGAAACTATGATCAAAATATCATTTCTGATATGTGTACAGTGGAGAAATAAGGAACATAATTATAGTGCTGCTCTGTTATCCAATCTCGGCTAAGCTCCTGAGGATTCAGAAGAAATGGATCCTCAGGAGCTTAGCCAAGATTGGATAACAGAGCCGCGGAGCTGGTGGTTGGGAGGCGGGAATAGTGCCGGGCAGACTTGTACGGTCTGTGCCCTGAAAAAGGCAGGTACAAATCAAGGTAAGGTACACACAAAAAAGTGGCACATTTCTTGGGCAGACTGGATGGACCGTGCAGGTCTTTTTCTGCCATCATCTACTATGTTACTATTTTGATTCAAATTTGTAATCACAATTAAAGGTGTATTATTCCACCCCCCCCCCCCCCAAAGCTCCTAGTGATTCTGAGGAAGTCACTTAGGGGGCCAATTACAATGCCACACTAGGATTTTTAGTTTGTGGTAAAAATCAGCTGCTGATAAATGCCGAGACACCCATAGAAATATTTATTTTATTTGTTGCATTTGTACCCCACATTTTCCCACCTATTTGCAGGCTCAATGTGGCTTACATAGTACCGTCAAAGGCGTTTGCCAAGTCGGTGGATAACAAATACAAAGTTATATAGTGATCGCATGAGGTATAAGTGGAGGGTCGGAATGGATGAAGATTGCGTGTTGTCCTGTTCGATCATAGTCATGCTGTGTTGGTAGGTGAAGAGGGTTACGTGGGGTCGTTGGGTTAGGCCTTTTTGAAGAGGTTGGTTTTTAGTGATTTCCTGAAGTTCAAGTGGTCGTGGATTGTTTTCACAGCTTTTGGGAGCCCATTCCATAGTTGTGCGCTTATGTAGGAGAAGCCGGCTGCGTAAGTTGTTTTGTATTATATAATATGAATATAATGGGCGTCTCAGTGTTTACTGCCAGCTGATTTTTACCGCGAGCTAAAAACGCTAGCGTGGCTTTGCAAAAGACCCCCTTGGGCTCTTTTTACAAAGTGGCGCTACTGATTAGCATGTGCTGAATGCGAAGAAGCCCATGGGAATTGAATGGGCTTCTTGACATCCAGCGCACTGCTATAATCAGTAATGCTGCTTTGCAAAAGGAGCCCTCAATCCTCCACACTGCCCAGAGCACAAGGAGCCGCAGCAGGAAAACATACCTTTAGTCGTGATTACAAATTTTAATCGAAATTCAGCCCTAAAAAAAATTAAAGAATAAAAAGTAATAAATACAAAATACAAATTGAAAAATTACAAACTAAGGGCCCCTTTTACCAAGCTACGGCAAAAGGGGGCTTGCGTTGGTGCGTGTTTTTTCGCACGCGCCGAGGCCCCCTTTTACCACAGTGGGTAAAAGGAAAGTCTCTCTTTCCTGCAGGAAATGGCCATGCAGCCATTTCAGGCGGGGGGGTGGGGGGGGGGAAGTCCATGCTCCTGCACTAACCCGGCAGTAACCGGGCAGCGCATGGCACTGCCCGATTACCACTGGGTGCACTCCTGCGCTACAAAAATAAATATAGCGCCGGATATGACAGCGCACTAGGGGTGGGAAGTACCGCTGGACTGCTGCGGTAGCCCGGCAGTACTTCCTGTTTAGCAAGCAGTAAGCCTGCGTTGGGCTTACTGCCACTTAGTAAAAAGGGGCAGTGTTTACTAAGCCATGCTGGAGGTGTGTTAGCGTTTTTTTTAGAGTGCGCTAACCGTGTAGATGCCCATAATATTCCTATGGGCCAGGGGCGTATCTGCGTGGGGCCATGGGGGCCTGGGCCCCCGTAGATTTGGACCTGGACCCCCCTGCCGACAACCCTCTCCACCCCCACTCCCGCCACCAACCCGCCGTCACCTATCTTTGCTGGCGGGGGACCCCAACCCCCGCCAGCCGAGGTTCCCTCTTCCGTTGCAGCAAAGCTTCCTGTTCTGAGTCTGACGTCCTGATGTCAGACTCAGAATTTGAAACTGAAGGAAGCTTTGCTGCAACGGAAGAGAGGACCTCGGATGGCGGGGGTGGGGTCCCCCACCAGCAAAGGTAGGCGACGACGGCGGGGGAGGGTTGGTGGCGGGAGGGGGGGTTGAGAGGGTCGTCAGCAGGGGGGGAGGCAAATTTGGTGGCAGGGGGGGGTCGGCAGCGCTGGGGGGGGGGCTAAAATGTGCCCCCTCACTCTGGCTCTGGCCCCCCCCTCCCACCGAAGTCCAGATACGCCTCTGCTATGGGCGTCTACACAGTTAGCACGTGCTAAAAACGCTAGCGCACCTTGGTAAACAGGGCCCTAAAGAACAGCTCTAAACAGCCTTACAGTTTTCACAGCTTACTTCAGAGAAGCAAGACCATAATTATATTTTAAGGAGGCAAACACCCCATGTGGACGAGCCATGAGCATTCAGATTTAAGAATTCACACCGGACTACATACTAGGCTGTGATGAAAAACCAGGGATCGCCAGCTGTGAGTACTTCCGAAAGCAGAACAAAGAAACTGTGAAAGAAACTGGCTTGGATAAATCCCAGCAAAGTTTCTAAGATCTCCCCGTGGCCCAGTTATTCCTAGTGGTGAGTCAGTGTAGGAAAGCTACACTGTTATGAATAGTTGCACATTATTCCTGAAGTTCAACTAGCTGAGATCATTCTGTCCCCACAGTGCTATGCATAATAAAGCTCCCTAAAGGGGGAAAAAAAAAAAAGACAGTGCTGAGCCTCAAGTGAAATACAGTATTCCTTTGTGTTTCCCCTTCTCATTGAGAGTTACTTCATTAGTTACTGGAAAGGAGTAGCCTAGTAAAACCAAGTTACCAGCAGGCCAAAATCCAGTGAATTTAGGGTTCACTTCACTCTCTGATGCCATCTCTATATATTCAAAATGTAAGCTACTACTACTACTTAACATTTCTAGAGCGCTACTAGGGTTACGCAGTGCTGTACAAAATAAACAAGGAAGGACGGTCCCTGCTCAAAGGAGCTTACAATCTAAAGAACGAAATGTCAAGTTGTGCAGTCTAGATTTCCTGGGTAGAGGTGTAGAGGTTAGGTGTCGAAGGTGACATTGAAGAGGTGGGCTTTAAGCAGAGATTTGAAGATTGGCAGGGAGGGGGCCTGGCGTATGGGCTCGGGGAGTTTGTTCCACGCGTGGGGTGAGGCGAGGCAGAAAGGGCGGAGCCTGGAGTTTGCGGTGGTGGAGAAGGGTACTGACAGGAGGGATTTGTCTTGAGAGCGGAGGTTACGGGTAGGAACGTAAGGGGAGATGAGGGTTGAGAGGTAAGGAGGGGCTGCAGATCGAGTACATTTGTAGGTTAGTAGCAGAAGCTTGAACTGAATGCGGTACCTGATCGGAAGCCAGTGAAGTGATTTGAGGAGAGGGGTGATGTGAGTGTATCGGTTCAGGCGAAAGATAAGACGTGCAGCAGAGTTCTGAATGGACTGAAGGGGGGATAGGTGGCTAAGTGGGAGACCAGTGAGGAGTAGGTTGCAGTAGTCAAGGTGAGAGGTAACGAGAGAGTGGATGAGAGTTCGGATGGTGTGCTCAGAGAGGAAAGGGCGGATTTTAATCAAACCTATAAATGGCAAGTGACCGACTCACCTGCAAATGCGCAGTAGAGACTTCCCTCTTTGTCCCGCCCCCGCGTCAAGACGTGATGACGGGGGAAGGGGGCGGGACAGAGAGGGAAACTGCGCTGAAGGGGAGGGAGGGAACCGCTGACGTCGCTACCGCTCCCCCCCCAAGGTAGCCGCTACCGCCCCCCCACCCCCGGAGTCACCACCACCCCCCCTTCACCCGGCCCGGGCCCTCTCTTCGTTATTCAACTTACAGCAGCAAGCAGCTCAGCTTCAGCTCCCGTCGGCCTTCCTTCCCTGCCTGTGCCCCGCCCTCGCCGACGTGACGTCACACGAGGGCGAGGCACAGGCAGTGAAGGAAGGCCAACGGGAGCTGCTGCTTGCTGCTGTTTTGCCGCTGCTGTAAGTTGAATAACGAAGAGAGGGCCCGGGCCGGGTGGAGGGATGGCGGCAACTCCGGGGGACGGGGGGGGGGGGGGACGGTAGCGGTGGCGACCTCGCGGGGAGGGGGAAGGAAAACACCAATATCAGCCCGTTTTTACGGGCTCAACGGCTAGTAATGTTATAGAGGAAGAAGCGACAGGTCTTGGCTATCTGCTGGATATGCGCAGAGAAGGAGAGGGAGGAGTCGAAGATGACACCGAGGTTGCGGGCAGATGAGACGGGGACGATGAGGGTGTTATCAACCGAAATAGAGAGTGGAGGTAGAGGAGAAGTGGGAAGACAAGAAGTTCGGTCTTGGCCATGTTCAGTTTCAGGTGGCGGTTGGACATCCAGGCAGCAATGTCGGATAAGCAGGCCGATACTTTGGCCTGGGTTTCCGCAGTGATGTCAGGTGTGGAGAGATAAAGCTGGGTGTCGTCAGCATAAAGATGATACTGGAAGCCATGAGACGAGATCTCTTGAGACAGAGAAAACCCACTGTACTTGAATGTAATTTGCCTTCATTTACCAATGGAAAAAAACCCAAGCTAAATCCAAATAAAACAGGAATAATTCTTCTTGTCACCTAGTCAAAGGACAATTCAGTCAAAACCCGTTTAAAAAGGAAGAATCTGATTATATGCCTGATATGTCTGTTATATATAAGACATGTGTGAAGATTATTTTATTATTATTTATATTGTTTAATTATTTCTCTTTTTTTATATTGGATTTTATATGTTTAGTATCTTTTATCATTGTATAATTTTATATATTCTTTTACATGTTTTTAGACTCCTGAGGCAGGCCTGTGGCCGAAACACAGATCTGTGTCGCGTCGGTAATAAACTTATTCTGTTCAACTGAGTTGTCCCAGTCTCTGGAGTCACTGGTCCACTTCCCACTTCTTTTCACAAGATGCATTTCTGATTTCAATATTTCTTTAAAGTGATAAATGTAATCGGGGGTGGGGCTAGGTACTTGGGAAGTTTTGCAATCTTTAAAAGGAGTTTATACTTTAACATCTGATATGCGGTTGAGGGAATGTGGGGCTCGGGTGATCCTACGGGCATATATGACTAAGGCGATGTTAGCACATGTGGAAGGGGGCCAAGATTCGCAGTGTTCCAAATGTGGTCATCCTAGACATACATACTATCATGCATTTTGGGCTTGCCAGAAAGTGAGAGGATTTTGGAACCAGGTGGTGCGTTTTTTGGAACGCCTAGTGGATAGATCTCTTCACGGTTCAATGGAACAATTACTCTTGGATGTGCCTGGAGCATTTCGCAGTTTAAAGGGGCCTGGGCGACTGCTTTGTAGGAAATTATGCTTGGTGGCTCGGAAAACAATTTTACAATACTGGGTGGGGTCGGAGACTCCAGCTTTGGGGCATTGGAGGAATCAGATACACCAATTGATGGCATGGGAAGCTCGAGATGCGAAAGGCACTTTAAGACGAAAGAAACAGTTTTTGACAATTTGGGACCCTTATTTACAAATAATGAGCCCAAGAGGTAGGAGTTTCATTATTAACAATTTGTAAAACTCCTGGGGTAAAGTCCATAAGAGGTGAAGGAGGTTAAGTTGCTCACACTCGAGACAATTGTAAGATGGCTGGGGAAGGGAGGGTGGGGAGGGGGTGTGGGGAATTGCTGTTTAGTATCTCAAGATAAGGGTTGGTTAAGGAGTGGGGGGAACAGGGGGAGGGAGCAAAAGTTTTGTGGAAACACTGTATTTTGATTCACTGATGGAGTTCCATGTCCTTTCTGGGGTAGATGGAGGGTATGCAGCATGTTTAATAACAGTGGAAGATACTGGAGCTTTCAGAGGGAAGGGGCAGTTATGTGTGTATTGGAACAGATTGATAGATATTATGTTAAAAGTGAGTTTTGGGGATTCCGATCACAAAAGGTTTACAATTAAAAGGAGGAGAGGGTGGGGGGAGGGGGGGTTGTTTGGGGAGAAAAAGAAGAAAATGTTTTGATGTATGTGGATGGATGGATAGTTGTCTGTTGTATTAGGATGGTTAATCGTTGAACATTGTGTATCGATGTTTTATATAATACTTCAATAAAAAGATTTAAACATAAAGTGATAAATGTGAATGTCATCATCTTCACACATAGAAAGTTGGTGGGAAGTGGGCCAATATGTGTGAAGATGATGACAGTCACATTTATCACTTTAAACAAATATTGAAATCAGAAATGCATCTTGTGAAAAGAATTTGGAAAGGTCATGGGCACAGTTTGAAGAGAATGAGGGGAGACAATGCAGGATGGAATTTGAAAGAAGGTCACAAAGGCTCTAGCCGGTCTAAAATGTAAGCCCCTCCCCCTCTTCACCCCCACAGTCCAGCATCTTCCCCTCTTGAACCTCTTTTCCTGCTGGGGCTCCTCAGTGGGGCGGTGACAGCAAAATTAAAAAACAGTAACTAGCAGCACAGAACCTTTGCATCCAAGCACTGTTAAAAGACCCTGCTGCATCCCATCCCCTCTAACTTGCATGTCTTGTTGCATACAGTGGCAGCACAAAAATCCTGGCTTTTAATGCTGTGTAAGGTCTTCTGTTCCCTGGGATACCCAAGGCTGAAGCACTGACATTTAACTAGACTTACGGTTCAAGGGTACAGTGCTCTCACAGGCAGATGCATCAAAGTCCCATTTTAAAGCACCAATTGATACTTCCAACTCAATAAAAATTACCAATTTGGAAATAACGAAGGATGCTCAAAACAAACAGGATGCAAATGAGCCGCTCGCAAAATCAGCAAACAGCTCTGGGGGAGGTGGGGAGGCAATCGGTCATCTGAATATGCGCAGAACTGCCAATCACTAAGTGTGGCTGCTATACACATGTCGCAGACATCTTTCATACACACATACAAGCTGCGTATATGAAAGCAGTGTGCACTTTTTTTTCTACATATTTTTTTAATCGACGCCATCTGTCTCCTCTGTAGCACTCCCATTTCTGCGGCCAGACCTGCCTGATGACCCTGGCAGCAGTGGAGCCAGTGTTGACAGGGGAGGGAAGAAATCCAGGCGAAGGAGAGAGCGAAGGGCTGCTTGGCGAGCGGGGGGAGGGAGGACAGGCGCTAGAAAGCCACAGCTAGCTAATAGGCAGCTATTTCCAAGGTAATGGAAGGAAACAGTAGTACGGACAGCTCCTGAACACTGGTAAAAAATTTCATCGTTAAGGTTGGCGATCCTTTCTGTGCATCACTACTCGGAAAGCACATTGAATTGCAAGTAGCTCATTTAAATAACTTATAATTATCGTTAGCTGCTGAACTCCATGCTCACTTAACTGGCTAAAACTGGTGTAAAAACCACATTGCTGGCTCGTTAAATTTTGTGCATCTGCCTGTCAGTCTGTTTCTTGGATAACAGGTGCCACTTTAATGCAGTAGCTGGGTTGACGTGACTTAGGTTATAAAATCAGGAGAAACTTCCCTTCCTGCTCCGCTAGAGAGTTTCAAATGAAGACTCATGAGGCACTCAGGCTTGCAGTCCACCCCTAAAAAAATATGCAAGAGAGAGAGAGCTCTACATACAACACATTGAAATCGCTCTCGTACATATTGAGGTTGAGGATAGCCTGCAAACCCTACAAAACAGCCTTAAGGAGCCCTATGAATGAAACTGAAAACCGTCTGGGGCATAGGAGCCAACTTTTCAAAATTATAGGGGGTGCTAAGCCCAGTGGAAATAACCCTTCCTTGGACACATACAAAGAATTTTCTCAATATTGGGGGTGCTGAAGCACCCCCAGAGTCGGCTCCTATGGTCTGGGGGACCAGCAATCAGTGGGGTTTTCAAGCCCTTGGCAATTAATATGAACGTCACGTTAACCCTCCATTGCCTCGTTTACAAACTTCTGGGCCTTCTGGGGGCAGAGCAACACTTACCTGGGTAGACTTATACGGTCTGTGCCAGAGCTGGTGGTTGGGAGGCGGGGCTGGTGGTTGGGAGGCGGGGATAGTGCTGGGCAGACTTATACGGTCTGTGCACTGAAGAGGACAGTACAAATAAAAAAAAGTAGCACATATGAATTTATCTTCTTGGGCAGACTGGATGGACCGTGCAGGTCTTTTTCTGCCGTCATCTACTATGTTACTATGAGGCTCATTTTCAAAGCACTTAGCCTCCCAAAGTGCTTTGAAAATATGCCTCTATGTTACCTGAAAACAAATCACTTGCACTACTAGTAAAAAAAAAAAAAAAGCATGAGCTAAAACCTAAATAATACATATTTACACGCAGTGCCCCCAGTGCATGCAACTGTATCTCAAACATACATTATCGTTGCAGACTATCCCGATAAATCAATCGGGACTGGTTTGAGAACGGTTTGCCTGCTTGCAAAGTAGCAAGTGCAGGATGAGAATTCCGGGTTGGGGAACCTGACACACAGCAACAGCACTGGAAAGGTGCAAATGAACCAGTTAGGCGGTGGCGGTGCTATTCTGGCCGATACGGAGCAAGACAGACCGGTGGACTCCCTGTAGGAAAAGTATGCGCACACCTGGGTTGCATTAGGCGCATAATAACACACAATAAAGGCCCTTCCCAGTCCAGCATCTCTCCCACCTCCTACCTGCAATCGAACCCGCGCAGCTTCACTTCTCCAGCGCGCCCCGCCCCCTCTGACGCAGCATCCGTCCCTCGGCCGCGTCCCTTCTTGCAGAAGAAACCGGAAGTCGCACGAGAGGAGGCGGCGGGGCGTGGTTGAAGGAGGGACGCCGCGTCAGAGGGAGGCGGGGCGCCGGAGAAGTAGTTGGGGAGGGGAGGGGAGGAGTTTGAGAATGAGGAAGCGGCAGCCGGACCGGAGCTGGGGTTTGGGTTTGAGAGAGCCGGACACGTACCAGGGAGTTGTTGAGCTCCTGCTTCCTCTGGTTTAGTCCTCTTCCCGCGCTTGGAGACCAGTAGGAGCAGGACCCGGCCCTGTCCAGAGCGTCATCAGCTGCCTGTGCAGTAACTCCATGAGACCGGAGACAGCATGAGTCTATGTGGTCCATTATGTGGGCTGAAGCCAGTAGGCGGAGCTTGTCGCCATTTTAGTTCACCCAAAACAATAGCAAACGATTGAGAAATAAGGGACTGGTCCCAAATGTCTAAAGCAGTTCCAGTTGGATAGGCAGTGTTTTAAAAGGTTGAGGATAAAAGATTTGTTATTTGTTTTGTTTTTGTTACTTATCTGACAGGTTTTTTTATTTGTTTAGAGAGGTGTGGTAGCCATGTTAGTCCACTCTTAAGGTTATCAATAGAAATCAAACAAAATAAAACATGGAAAAGAAAATAAGATGATACCTTTTTTATTGGACATAACTTAATACATTTCTTGATTAGCTTTCGAAGGTTGCCCTTCTTCCTCAGATCGGAAATAAGCAAATGTGCTAGCTGACAGTGTATATAAGTGAAAACATTCAAGCATTACTATGACAGTAAAATAGATACCATTGGAGATTCTACATGGAATGTTGCTACTATTGGAGATTCTACATGGAATGTTGCTATTCCACTAGCAACATTCCATGTAGAAGGCTGCGCAGGCTTCTGTTTCTGTGAGTCTGACGTCCTGCACGTACGTGCAGGACGTCAGACTCACAGAAGCAGAAGCCTGCGCGGCCACATTGGTGATCCGCAAGGGCCGACTTCTACATGGAATGTTGCTAGTGGAATAGCAACATTCCATGTAGAATCTATAGAAATCAAACAAAAGAAAACATGGAAAAGAAAATAAGATGATACCTTTTTTATTGGACATAACTTAATACATTTCTTGATTAGCTTTTGAAGGTTGCCCTTCTTCATCAGATCGGAAATAAGCAAATGTGGAAGATGACAGAATATATAAGTGAGACATCCAAGCATTTCATTGACAGTCTAACAGGGTGGGGGTGGGTATTTGAAACCATCCCATATCTCTCTATATAAAAAGCAACACCAACGTTCTATGAAGCCTCCAGCCGGAAGTGTGAAGGGGGCGAGATATCCGGTTTCCCTATGAGTGTCTGCCCCGCCCTCTCTGTAACACAGTCAGTGAAGGAAAACAGCAGAGCACGAAATCAAATCGCTGGCTCTGTAACAGTGAAGGACTCAGAGGGGGGAGGGGAGAGAGGCCAGAGGGCAGGGACACACACACTCCCACATGCACACAAAAGAAAACATTGCTAGCCCCCGTTTCATTTGCATCAGAAACGGGGCTTTTTTACTAGTCTAGATATATATCATGAAATAAAATTGAATATCAGAAAAACAGCTTAAAAATTATGGTAGCTGGTAGAAACAGCACTAATAAACTCTGTGTTTTATGCTCATTTTTCCACACTGTTCTATACAGTACAGCAGGGGCGGACTGAGGGTGGTCTGGGCTCCCCCTCCGCCCAGCTGATGTCCGACGCCCCCCTGCCGCCCATGCTGCCACAGCCAACACCCCTGCTGCCCCTGTCCTACTTGAGGGGCCTGGTAGTCTGGTGACCTCTGCAGGGGGCATGTTCTTTCCTGCCCACTGCTGCTGTGTTTTCAAAATGGCAGCCTAACTTCTTGCAGTAGTCTCGCAAGACTTTCGTAGGGAGACTCAGCCACCATTTTTAAAACAGCGGTGTTCGGGTGGGGGGAATAGTGGCAACCCAGCGCGGCAGGCAGGAAAGAACATGTCCCTTCCCCCCTGCTGAGGCCACTAGATCACCAGCAGTGCGCTGGGCATCCGGGCAGAGCCTCTGGGCCCCCTAGAGCATCTGGACTCTCAGGCACTGTCCAGTTGCCTGAATGGTCAGTCAGCCCCTGCCCGTTTAAATTACTTTAAACTTGGCCCCCAAATCTTTTGCACACCACTTCCTACAACTGCTACTGCTACTACTTAACAGAACTACTGTTTCACAAACCCTCTGGATTTCAATTTCTCCTTCTCCTGTTACAGAGCCCTGAAGATAAAAAGCCTCTGTTCCAGTGCCAGCAGCTTTTAGTATAGCTTGAGGCTGATGTTCAGACCTTTTCCCTGGACAAAAAAATATCTCTAAAATCTATTTTTATTTTTCAGTTTTCTTTTACGTTATAGGTTGGAGGATCATGGCAGCAATCACAAGTTCCAGTCCTGCCATAGACAGCTTGGCTGTCCAACCTTCAGATCTGAATAAAAATGGGTCCAGTGCCTGGGTCTGAGTAGACTGTTGTGGGCTTTGGCATAGCGGACCTGTGTTTGGAACCCCTATCCAGCCGGGCCATTGGGTCTTTAAGGGTGTGCTATACAAGTAGTGTGCTCAGGTTCATGAAGGAAGAGAAAACAGCTGTGAGTAATCCGGTGCTAAAGCTGTATCTCAGATAATCCTCCAGCACAGCCGACTGCAAGAAAAAAAGGGTAAAAGACAAACAAATCGATAAATGAGGACCCTTATAACTGGGAGCCTCATGTATTCCATCTATACAGTAATCTATACATACAATGAAGAATTGTTATTGTTGCTTAAAACAAGAGAACAGCAGCTGTATACAAAGACACCAAGGGTGGCTCATCTCAAAAACTAAAATTCACCTCCATAATGAGAGCTTGAAGACCAGTGACTGAGGTTTTCCAGTAGTGTGGGGTATAAATTTGGAAAGATCTGCATGGTTTAACTTTCTGAATGCTGCTGAGGCTTTAGGGTAGGGGTGTCCAACCTCAGCCCTCAGCAGGTTCGGTTTTCAGGATTTCCCCAATGGATATGCATGAGATCTGTTTGCATACAATGGAGGCAGTGCATGAGACTAGATATGCATATTATTGGGGAAATCCTGAAAACCTTACTGGATAGTGGCTCTCGAGAACTGAAGTTGGACAATCCTGCTCTAGGGCAATAGTTTAGAGACACCTAGCATTGAGGGTGTCTTGTATTTCCCCTCCCCATATGATGCTGGCCATGGGCAGGGGGGCATGGAGGGAGAGAAATGCTGGACAACAGGAGGGAAAAGAGATGTTGGGCTTGAGGGTGGGGCAAAGAGGAGGGAGGGAAGATGAGATTGGACCACAGGGACCAAAGAAGAGGTGAAAGAGAGGGAGCAATAGAGTGGAGTAGCCCAACGGTTAGTGCAGTTGCCTGAGAATGAGGGGAACAGGGGTCAATTCCCACTGCAGCTCCTTGTGACTCTGGGCAAGTCATTCAACCACCCATTGCCCCAGGTACAAAATAAATACCTGTACATAATACATAAAGCACTTTGTAATCACAGAAAGATGTTATATCAAATCCCATCCCCTCTTCATTTCCAATGCAGGACCATTGGTTGGGGGGGATGGGGAAAAGAGAGAGAGACCTGCATCCTGGATGAGAGGAGATGTAAGACATGACCCTCTGTATCAAATCAAATAAAGACCAAACCAGCTGCTTGCTTTAAACTAAGGTGTACATTTGCATATATACGTTTGTATGTTTATCATTGTTTAAGCAGTCGGTTTGATATTTTAGTCACTATTCATGTTCCTGCTATAATGGACTCATTTTATGTACATCTTTAAGTTGTCACTGATTTAGACTCACATGATTTGCTTTATATAATTTAGTTTTCAAGTTCAATTACATTTGTTTAACAGTTATCTGCCCTTTATATGGCCTCACATAGGCGAAGTGCCCACGTTTGGCTCTAATAAATTGCCTGTTACCCCACCTACTGGTTTACGTGGCTTGCTTTACTCTCTGCACTGCTTGAACATTTGCAGATCCCTGTCTCGCTTTGTTCTGCTGCTGAGAAACACACAGACATATTTTTTGCAAATTGAAAAATGTACTATCTAGATTTCTTGTTTTCTTCTGTTTTAGTTTTCTTTATAAACACATAGAATCAGATACAAGAGGAATAAAAAAATAATCATACTTAAATGACAGAAAATAGGATTTAATTGGGAATTCATGTGGAGTAGAAAGTAAAACCTGAATTTCTTAAGCACAACTGCACCTTGCACCTAATGTACTACTGAGATAGATAGATAGATAGATAGATAGATAGATAGATAGATAGATATTCACTCACAACCAACAGAAAAATTTAAAAGTCCCCTGATTTTTCTTGGGAGGACTTTTTATTTTTGCAACCTAATGGAAGTTGGAAAGAATTATACATAAGTGGTTGAAAGTGTTTGTCTCGCTGCAAAAAAATAAATAACTCTCCAAAAAATGTAACTGCCACCCATTGAGGTGGCAGTAAGGGTTTCCGCATTAACCCAGTGGTAACCGGACAGCGTGCAGCACTGCCCAATTACCACTGGGTACACTCTGGCGCTACAAAAATAAATACATTTTTGTAGCACCGGAAATGACTGCACGCCAGGGGAGGGAAGTACTGCCGGGCTGCCCGGCGGTACTTCCTGTATAGCAAGCGGTAAGCCTGCGTTGGGCTTACCACCGCTTAGTAAAAGGAGCCCTCCATGAGGTATAAGCCACATGCAATTCTTCACAACACATTTTCTACCCACAGTTGCCACATCTGCCCCTGTTGAACTGCCTCTTAGAAGTTCAAACCTAGACCTGGGCTGTGTGTTTCAATGATGTGTCTCAGTATGTGTTTTTACTATTGTGTATGTGGTTTTGCAATCTGCCTAGAACATAGAATTGTGTGGAATAGAAATCTGGATAAATAAATAGTGACCGAACCCTATAGCTTTCTTCATGGCTTCTACTTATGATGACAACTAGTGACTCAACCATATGAGGAAAGGCTAAAGAGGTTAGGGCTCTTCAGCTTGGAAAAGAGATGGCTGAGAGGGGATATGATTGAGGTCTATAAAATCCTGAGTGGTGTAGAAACAGGTGGAAGTGAATTGAATTTTCACTCTTTCAGAAAGTGCAAGGACCAGGGGACACTCAATGAAATTGCAAGGAAATACTTTTAAAACAAATAGGAGGAACTGTAAATTCCAGCCTTTAAAATCTGACAGTGACATCTAATGGTTAAATATATTACCACACATGGCTTCGTTTTATTGCTCTTCCAAAACCAAAGGAATGTTTAGTAACTGCTCCATTCAAACCAGAGAGAGAGAGAGACTGTAAAGAATTATATATCGTAGTCCACATGCTTTCAGGTATTCATCAGATCATTTTCACTGATGTTTGGGATATGTCTTCCTATCGACATAGTTAAAACACATGTTTTCCCCAATAGTGTTGCCACATGACTGAATTGCCTTGTCACCTAAAGAGAATCCTTCCCTTATTTTAACTACCCCATTAACAATGATTTAGCTTTAATATTATCTGTTTGATGGTATCTGAAACATTTTCCTAGAAATTGCTTAACCTGTAGCATCACAGGAGAGAAGAAATATAGTTGTCAGGTTGATATAAGCATTTGAAACACCTGAGTCAAACAATTTCCTCTAAACCCTTTCCCTTATTCATATGTACGATCTGTATGTATCTGCATTTCCCCCGAGACTGACACATATTATGAGTTTAGGAGGGAAAGGCAAGTAACGTTTCAGTCCTTTTTCCAGATTTCCCAAGTCTGAAGTGCCACAATTGCCCCGTGAGAGTTTAGTCAGTGAACCTGAGATGTGCAGAAAGGTTTACTATATTCTAACAGAATAATAACATAGCTTGACTTTATCTGATGGTAGAGTAAAGTATGGCTTGAAACGTCCATCTGTCTTCCTTAACTTTCCAACCACCCATCCCCTTATTTTTCTTACATATATTTTTTAACAGCCAGAATCCAACTTTGGGAGGCTGCTTTGAAAATCTAAACTGGTTCTTCCTGATCGTGGCCTTGTTGCCTGAATCTCTTTTTGTAAGAATGAAGTTTCTGAAACACTTTGTTCAACCAGAGTGTAAGCTCTTCAGAGTGGGGTCTATCTCTTCTGTATCTGTACAGTGCAATATACTGGTCACGTGAGGTCCCAGCTGTGTCCCTGGTGTCCATTCAGTGCCCGTAGAGGAAAATGTGTAGTGCCGTCTGTGGCGGTGGTAGAAAACATATACGGCCTGGTTCTACTTCTACATGTGGCATCAAACTTCCCCCCCCCCCCCCCCCCCCCCGGTGCTTAGCAGTATTCTATAAGCCTCGCCCAAACATTTTTAAAATCATTTTTAAATGTTATTACATTGCTGGCCAAACAAAAAAAAGCAACACTGGGCCTTCAAGACTGAGACAACAGGAGTATTTTATTATCAAACTAGTAAAAAAGGCCCGTTTCTGGCTGAAATGAAACGGGCACTAGCAAGGTTTTGCGCGGAGTGTGTATGTTTGAGAGAGTGTCTGTGAGAGTGACTGTGTGAGAGTGAGAATGTGCAAGTGTGTGTGTGTGACAGAGAGTGGGTGTGAGTGTGTCTGTGAGAGAGCGTGTGTGTATGTGAGAATGAGTGTGTGCGAGTGCGTATGTGAGACAGTGAGTGTCCTTCCCTGTCTCCCCTGTCAGGTGTGAGGACTGGGGGGACTGTGGACAGTCATGAAGGCAGCCCCTACCAAAAAAATGAAAGCAAGACCATTTGTATAATAATCACTGCATTCCAGAGAACAAAATGGAGCAAGTTCCCACATGCTATCTTTTGCTTTCTGTATTCAGTAGCTGACAGGCTTGCCAGACTTACCTAAGTGGCTGCAGCTGCAATACACTGAAAAGAAAGCAAGGAAACCTATGAGACGTAGATACGGCCATCCCCTTGGCCTCTGACGCTCCTCCCTTCTTCTATTTGACTTCCCTCTGATAGGTCCATCATTCAGTGTGACGCTCCTCCCTTTTCCTGTTTCAGTTCCCTTTGATAGGTCAGAGCGGTGCAGCTGTGACACTCCTCCCTTCTCTGATAGGTCAGGGCGGGGCAGAGATGTAGTGTGCTTAAAAATGGTTACAGAGCTTCGAACATACGAACTGTTGAAGCCTCAGAGTCTGTTTAGAATGTTGAGGGTGCTTTTTATGTGCAGATGGGGCGTGGCCTACGGCCCAGATGGGCGTGGCTACTGAGGGTGAGTAGTCCGAATAGCCTAGCCTACCAGGAGGACAGGAGTTCAGGACAGATGGAGTGAGCTTCAGAACGTCTGAGGGAGGATTTTGTTTATATAGCTGACCCGACACGGGCCGTGTTTCGGCGTATAACAATGCCTGCCTCAGGGGTCAATGTTTGGTTGCAAAGTGTGCAACAGGTGTATGCGTTCAATGCCTCTGAAGTGAGATGAATAAAAACGTTTACGTCAAGCGTTCCTGTCGGAAAAGGCAGCCGCAATGCAGGAAGTAAACTCCTGTGTTAGCAGTGGCGTTCCTAGGGGGCCTGACACCCGGGGCGGATCACCGATGCGCCCCACCCCCCGGGTGCAGCGCGACCTCCTCTGGTGAAAGAAATCCCCCCCCCAGGGTGCACGCCGCTGAGGGGGGTGCCGCGTGCCTGTCCGCTTCGTTCATTTCCATGCCCCCTCTGCCCCCGGAACAGGAAGTAACCTGTTCCGGGGCAGAGGGAGCACAGAACGAACGTAGCGGACAGGCGTGCGGCACCCCCCCAGCGGCGTGCACCCGGGGCGGACCGCACCCACCGCCCCCCCCCCCCTTGGTACGCCACTGTGTGTTAGCCTTGTCTCTTTTGGAAACAGACTGTAAAACTTTTCCGACAGGAACGCTTGACTTAAAAGATTTTATTCATCTCGCTTCAGAGGCATTGAACGCATACACCTTTTGCACACTTTGCAACCAAACTCTGACCCCTGAGGCAGGTGTTGTTTTACGCCGAAACACGGCCCGTGTCGGGTCGTTTGATAATAAAATACTCCTGTTTTCTCAGTCTTGAAGGCCCAGTGTTGCTTTTTTTGTTTGTATACTTTGTCTGGATGCTGTATACCCTCTCTGTTTGATTTGTTTTTATTATATTGCTGGCCTCCATCTTTCTCATTCCAGGCCTTGCTTACAAATCTCACAATTAAACCAACATCCAGGCCCTCTCCAATGTCTTACCACCAAGTTTTTAAATAACAAATTAAAAAAGGATTGTCATTCTCGGCCTCCGATTGCAGAATGGCACAATTAAAGGCCTTTTCTAGAAGAAAATTCTAGTCTTCTCAAGTATGAGGTCTGACTGCCGCTAGTACTAATTCTAGCTCTCACTATTATAGCTCATACATCTCAGCTATTACTGCTACTACTACTTAACATTTCTAGAGCGCTACTAGGGTTACGCAGCGCTGTACAATTTAACAAAGAGAGACAGTCCCTGCTCAAAGAGCTTAAAATCTAATAGATAAGAGTGAGACAAATATAGGACAATCAAGCCATTGTGACATCACTGATGAGGTTGGCTCTTAGGCATTGGTGGAATGAGGCATTATGACATCACAATCTCAGCTCTGGTTAAATCACTGCTATATGTAATACTACTACTACTACTACTACTTAACATTTCTAGAGCGCTACTAGGGTTACGCAGCGCTGTACAAATTAACAAAGAAGGACGGTCCCTGCTCAGAGGAGCTTACAATCTAAAGGACGAAATGTCAAGTTGGGGCAGTCTAGATTTCCTGAGTAGAGGTGTAGTGGTTAGGTACCGAAAGCGACATTGAAGAGGTGGGCTATTCATTCCAAGTTAAGTTTCAATATGATGCAATAGAAGAGTCAGCCACCGTCATACTCCTTGGTGCGAGAGGTACAATATTCCTAACCGAAACACGGTAAAATCGGCCAGGAGAGAGAGAAAAGCCAAATGACTTTTCAGCCAGATACTCCATCAGCAACCCCTCACCCTCAGAATACACGTGCGATTTCTCATAAGGAAGAACAGCGGTTTCTCTATTCCAATATCCCAATTCAAATTCCACTCCCGGGCACCGCTGTACTGCGGCAGCTGGAAAGAGCCACTCTGATGGGTTGATTTGGCCATTTCTCCAGGTGTCACCTCACATCACAGGAGATGCAGTTTATGTCTGTAGGTAAGTTAAGAGTCCCACTCAAAGACTATTCTGCTGCTGTCGTGACAGTAAATAACTATGGAGCGCTTTTACTATGGCGTGATAGGCTCAACACGCATACAGCATTTGCTAAAACAAGTCTACTGCCAGACTAGCATGCCCCCTGGCAGTAATTTCAGATTTGGTGCATGCCCGTACCATTAGGATAAATTATTTTTTATTTCCTACCGCGTGCGGTGTTTCTGGAATTAATCAGCAGTTGGCGCCTGCCAATCAGTCACCGTGCATGCAGCACGAATCCTTACTGCTAGACCAATGGGTGGCATTAAGGATTCAGGTCGTAAATAGATGTGCGCTGGTTTCATTCATTCATTCAAGTATTTATGTACCGCTTTGACCTAAGTGGTTTACAGTTTTCATTTTACATGTACTGGGTCTGTCCCTAGTGGCCTCACAGTCTAAACAGTACTTTGTAATACTGTTGTTGGGCAATGGAGAGTTAAGTAGGGTTACCATATTTTGTCCCCCAAAAAGGAGGACACATGCCCAGCCCCCTTTCACACCCTCGCTCCTCCCTCTGTCACATTTTCCCCTCCCCCTGTCACATACCCCGTCGTCACCCCCCCTCCCCTTACCTTACTACTGCCCTGGTGGTCTAGTGGCCTCTTCGGGGAAGGAAAGAGCCCCCTCTTTCCTGCCCAGAGAACTGCCCTGCATGCATCCTTCCTGTTGGTGATCTCGGCGCCGATTCAAAATGGCCGCCGAGAGTTGAAGTTTCGCGAGGTCACGTCAACTCTCGGCAGCCATTTTGAATCGGTGCCGAGGATCACCTACAGGAAGGATGCATGCAGGGCAGCGCTCCGGGCAGGAAAGAAGGGGCTCTTTCCTGCCCCGAAGGCGGAAAAGGTCACTAGACCACCAGGGCACTAGTAAGTAAGGGGAGGGGACACTAGCAATCTGCCCATTTGTCCGGATTTCTGGTCAAATGGGCAGGCTGGCGGGAGGGCCGTCCTATAGCACGGCCCGCCCACCAGCCTGCCCGTTTGTCCAGAAATCCGGACAAATGGGCAGATTGGCAAAACCTGCCCGGTTGCCCGGACATGCCCTCAAAAAGAGGTCATGTCCGGGTATATCCGGGCATATGGTAACCCTAGAGTTAAGTGACTTACCTAGAGTCACATGGAGCTGCAGAGGGAATTGAACCTGGCTCCCCAGGATGACAACCCACTGCCGACCATCAGACAGCAGCAGGAATCAAACCCAGTTCCCCAGATCCACAACCCACTGCACTAATCTTTAGGCCACTCCTCCACTTTCAGTTTTACCACAGGTCCTTTTCCCGGCCCACTGAAAAAAAAGCCCTTTTCCCCATAAGTGGTAAAAACTGGCCTGGCACGCGCAGAAAAAACACACGCCCACACCATCGCAGGCCACTTTTTGTCGTGGCTTAGTAAAAGAACCCCCTATACGATGAATCCAATACGAAATCAAAGTAACTAGCCATTGCTTTTTCCATTCTTTAGGTACAAAAACACATTGTACGAAAAATGATTCCAGTGTTCGAATTAGCAAAATTTGATGGCGTAAAGAGTCAATAAGCACTCTTCTGGAGAGAAATGTTTTTTAAAAAAAAAGTTACATTTGACGACACAAAGTAATTAGAGACCGAGTTTCAGAAATGAGAACATTATGTGCATTAGTTACTTCACAAAGTTGTCTGATGACTACAATTACCAATGCAATCGGTTACTTCCATACACAGCTTTCTGAGCTATAAATACCTGGTCTTTAAAAGCAGCAGATCAGCTCCACAACAAAGCTGTTTATATTAAACGGCTCCACAGCAGGTGCATAACACCCATTCATCCTATTAATGCCCCTGTGAGATGCAAGAGCAACAAATGGAAAAGCTTAGAGAAGACCGTTCAGTATAGAGAAATACTGAACAGTGGATTGGAGATAACGTTTGGCAGATAATTATTTACTACCGACCAATTTAGGTCAGCGTATTGAAATGTGAGTTCTCCCACATTCTCAAGTGCTTGGAAAAGAGAAGGGTGAGGGAGATATGAGTGAGGTCTACAAAATCCTGAGTGGTGTGGAATGAGTAGAAGTAAATCGATTCTTTTTACTTGTTCTAAAAGTACGAAGACTAGGCGACACTTGAGGAAGTTGCATAGAAATAATTTTAAAACAAATAGGAGGTAATATTTTTTTCACTCAACGAATAGTTAAGCTCTGGAACTCTTTGCCGGAGGATGTGCTAAGAGCGGTTAGTGTATCTGGGTTTAAAAAAAGGTTTGGACAAGTTCCAGGAGGAAAGGTCCAAAGTCTGCTATTGAGACAGACATGGGAAGCAACTGCTTGCCCTGGGATTTGTAGTATGGAGTGTTGCCACAATTTGGGTTTCTGCCAGGTACCTGTGACCTGGCTTGGCCACTGTTTGGAAACAGGATACTTGGCTAGATGAACCATTGGTCTAACCTAGTATGGCTTCTCTTATGTTCTTATGCTACGTGGAAGGGCATAATCGAAAGGGACGCCCAAATTTTGTTGAGGATGTCCTCGCAAAACATCCCGATGGAGGGGCGAGGAAACCCGTATTATTGAAACAAGATGGACGTCCATCTTTCGTTTCGATAATACAGTCGGGGACACCCAAATCTTGAAATTTTGGTCGTCCTTATAGATGGTCGTCCCTAGACTTGGTCATTTCTGATTTTTGGCGATAATGGAAACTAAGGACGCCCATCTCAGAAACGACCAAATGCAAGCCTTTTGGTCATGGGAGCAGCCAGCATTTGTAGTGCACTGGTCCCCCTGACATGCCAGGACACCAAGCGGGCACCCCAGGGGGCACTGCAGTGGAGTTCATAAAATGCTCCCAGGAACATAGCTCCCTTACCTTGTGTGCTGAGCCCCCCTAAAACCCACTACCCCCAACTGTACGTGACCACTGGGGGTGTAAGGGAAGGTCATCCCCGATTCTCTCTGGTGGTCATCTGGTCATTTCAGTCACCTTTTTGCTCCTTGGTCATAAGAAAAACACGACCAGGTAAAGTCGTCCAAGTGCTCGTCAGGGACACCCTTTTTTTTTCCATCATGGGTCGAGGACGTCCATTTGTTAGGCACGCCCAAGTCCCGCCTTTGCTGTGCCTCCGATACGCCCCCTTGAACTTTGGCCGTTCCTGCGACGGAAAGCAGTTTGGGATGTCCAAAATCGGCTTTCAATTATACCAATTTGGATGACCCTGGGAAAAGGACGCCCATCTTCCGATTTGTGTCGAAAGATGGGCGTCCTTCTCTTTCTAAAATGAGCCTGATAGTAACATAGTAAATGATGCCAGATCAGTGGCAGGCTGACTGTGATCTGGGCCCCCGTGCAGTGAAGGTCATTGGTCCCCCGACCCCCACCACTACCGCCTCCCGCTGGCCAACTTTATTTCCAGCTCCTCCTCCTGTACACTACAGCCCACACCTTTGTTTCCAGCACCCCCATGCACACTACAGCCTTCCCAAAGCCTCATTGGGCCCTTCCGGGCTTCCTTGAAGGGACCAGGTAGTCTAGTGGCCTCTTTGGGGGCAGGAAAGAACCCCAATCTTTCCTGTCCACTGTCCATGCTGCAGTGGCGTTCCTAGGGGGGGCGGTGGGTGCGGTCTGCCCCGGGTGCACGCCGCCAGGGGGGGGGGTGCCGCGCGCGCCTGTCCCCCATTGTTCCATGCTTCTTCTCTGCCCCGGAACAGGTTACTTCCTGTTCCGGGGCAGAGAAGAAGCATCGAACAACAGAGGACAGGCGCGCGTGGCACCCCCCCCCCCCCCCCCGGCGGCATGCACCCGGCGGGGGGGGGGGGGGGTTTCCTTCACGGGGGTGTCCTTTTGCCGGGGGGGTCCGCGCTGCATCGGGGGGGGGGGCTGCACCCAGGGGGGCGGAGCGCATCGGTGATCTGCCCTGGGTGCCAGTCCCCCTAGGAACGCCACTGCCATGCTGTATCTGGCTCCACTGCTTCTTCATAATGGCTGCTGAGACTTCTAGCAGTAGTCTTGCAAGTCTCAGCAGTCTTGTGAGACTGTCACAGGAAGTCTCGGCAGCCATTGTGAAGATTCAGCAGCGCCAGGAAGAGCTTGGAACAACCTTCCTGAACCCTTACGCCAAGCCCCCTCCCTGCCCGTCTTCAAGTCTTTGCTTAAAGCCCACCTCTTCAATGCTGCGTTCGGCACCTAACCCTTACCATTCAGTGAATCCAGACTGCCTCAATTTGACTGCCCCTATCGGACCGACCGTTCACTTGTCTATTAGATTGTAAGCTCTTTGAGCAGGGACTGTCTCTCTTTGTTAAATTGTACAGCGCTGCGTAACCCTAGTAGCGCTCTAGAAATGTTAAGTAGTAGTAGTAGTAAAGAGTGGGGTTCTTTCCTGCCCCCAAAGAGGCTGGAAAGAACCACACTCCCTTGGATTTCTACTCCCCAAGTGCATCATTCTGCACTTCTTTGTATTGAATTTTAATTGCCAAACATTAGACCATACTTCTATCTTTTGCAGATCCTTTTTCATGTTTTCCACTCCATCCATGGTGTCCACTGTGTTACAAATCTTGGTATCATCTGCAAAAGGCAAACATTACCTTCTAACCCTTCAGTAATGTTGCTCACAAATTTGTTGAATGGAATCGGCCCTAGCATCAATCCTTGAGGCACTCCACTACTCACCTTTCCTTCCTCCAAGACTGGGAGACTGGGCGGCTAAATGGCAGATGACGTTTAATGTGAGCAAGTGCAAGGTGATGCATGTGGGAAAAAAGAACCCGAATTATAGCTACGTCATGCAAGGTTCCACGTTAGGAGTTACGGACCAAGAAAGGGATCTGGGTGTCGTCGTCGATAACACACTGAAACCTTCTGCTCAGTGTGCTGCTGCGGCTAGGAAAGCAAATAGAATGTTGGGTATTATTAGGAAAGGTATGGAAAACAGGTGTGAGGATGTTATAATGCCGTTGTATCGCTCCATGGTGCGACCGCACCTTGAGTATTGTGTTCAATTCTGGTCGCCGCATCTCAAGAAAGATATAGTAGAATTGGAAAAGGTGCAGCGAAGGGCGACCAAAATGATAGTGGGGATGGGACGACTTCCCTATGAAGAAAGACTAGGGCTATTCAGCTTGGAGAAGAGACGGCTGAGGGGAGACATGATAGAGGTATATAAAATAATGAGTGGAGTGGAACAGGTGGATGTGAAGCGTCTGTTCACGCTTTCCAAAAATACTAGGACTAGGGGGCATGCGATTAAACTACAGTGTAGTAAATTTAAAACAAATCAGAGAAAAATTTTCTTCACCCAACGTGTAATTAAACTCTGGAATTCATTGCTGGAAAATGTGGTGAAGGCAGTTAGCTTAGCAGAGTTTAAAAAGGGGTTGGACGGTTTCCTAAAGGACAAGTCCATAAACCACTACTAAACGGACTTGGAAAAATCCAAAATCCAAGGAATAACATGTATAGAATGTTTGTACGTTTGGGAAGCTTGCCAGGTGCCCTTGGCCTGGATTGGCTGCTGTCGTGGACAAGATGCTGGGCTTGATGGACCCTTGGTCTTTTCCCAGTATGGCATTACTTATTTACTTATGTACTTATGTAAGTAAATTCCATTAACCACCATCCTCTGGCACCACCCACTTCCTAATCCACTTGGGTCCTAACTTCAGCCTATCAAGTTTATCCAAGATCCTCCTATGTTAAAGGCTTTGCTGAAATCTAAGTAGATCACATCTAGTATATGTCCTCGATCCAACTCTCTGGTCGCCCAAATAATTCAATCAGATTCGTTTGGCATGACTTACCTTTGGTAAAATCATGTTGCGTAGCATCTTGTAACTCATTGGATTTTTTTCCTTCAGCAATACTTCCATTACTTTTCCAATAACTGAAGTGAGGCTTCTGGCCTGTAGTTTCCCCACTTCTTCTCTGTCGCTACTTTTGTGAAGAGGGACCACATCCGCTCTTCTTCAATCCCACAGAACCTCCCCTGCCTCCAAAGATTTATTAAATCTTTAAGAGGACCTATCAGAACCTCTTTGAGCTCCTTCAATATCCTCGGATGGGTCTCAATTTTTCAAGTTGTTCATAAACACTTTCCTCCATGAACGGTGTGATATCCATTTCATTCTCATATGTACCTTTTCCAGCCAATCATGGTCCTTCTCCAGGATTTTCTTCCATGAACACACAACAGTTGCTATCCTATAGCTCTCTTATTGCCTCATAATGTTATCTTACTTTGTCTTCTTATAATTCCTCACCATGTAACCCATAATCAAATTGTAACAAATTGTATTTCCATCATTCATGATGTATTGTAAGCCACACTGAGCCTGCAAAGAGGTGGGAAAATGTGGGATACAAATGCAATAAATAAACAGAAGTATTTGTTTAGCACACTTGCGTTTTCCTTATCACTCTCTACACAGCAGTTCACAGCATCTTTTTTTTTTTTTTACATTTGTACCCTGCGCTTTCCCACTCATGGCAGGCTCAATGCGGCTTACATGGAGCAATGGAGGGTTAAGTGACTTGCCCAGAGTCACAAGGAGCTGCCTGTGCCTGAAGTGGGAATTGAACTCAGTTCCTCAGGACCAAAGTCCACCACCCTAACCACTAGGCCACTCCTCCACTGTTGCTACTATTTGAGATTCTACATTGAATGTTGCTATTCCACTTGCAACATTCCATGTAGAAGTCGGCCCTTGCAGATCACCAATGTGGCCACGCAGGCTTCTGCTTCTGTGAGTCTGACGTCCTGCACCCAGACTCACAGAAACAGAAGCCTGCACAGCCTTCTACATGGAATGTTGCTAGTGGAATAGCAACATTCCATGTAGAATCTCCAATAGTAGCAACATTCCACGTAGAATCTCCAATAGTAGCAACATTCCATGTAAAATCTCCAATAGTAGCAACATTCCATGTAGAATCTCCAATAGTAGCAACATTCCATGTAGAATCTCCAGTAGTATCTATTTTATTTTTGTTACATTTGTACCCTGCGCTTTCCCACTCATGGCAGGCTCAATGCAGCTTACATGGGGCAATGGAGGGTTAAGTGACTTTCCCAGAGTCACAAGGAGCTGCCTGTGCCTGAAGTGGGAATCGAACTTAGTTCCTCAGTTCCCCAGGACCAAAGTCCACCACCCTAACCACTAGGCCACTCCATTTCCAGTCTCACAATTCCATTTTTTACTTTTCTAGCCATTTGCTCTTCTGCTTGTGCTTTTGCCAGATGTATTTCTCTCTTGGCTTCTTTCAGTTTCATCCAGTATTCCTCTCTGTGTTCCTCCTCTTGACTTTGAGTTTTGAGTGGCTGCCTTCCACTTTAGCTGTTATATCAAACCAAACTGATTATCACTACTGCCCAGGTGGGCACCCGCTCGGACACACTTTCCCCATTTGTGAGCACCAAATCCAGCGGAGCTTTCTAATACACATTTGGCAGGCTGAAATCTCCCAGCAAAAACACCTCCCTTTTCTTTCCCAACTTTTGGATATCTGCAACCAGATCTTTATCAAATTGCTCTGATTGTGTCAGAGGTCTGTAGACAACACCCATGTGGCTAGAGATTCTATCTTCTCTTTTCAAGGTGATTCATTTCGCTTCTTCCTTTCCCCAGGCTCCCTGCATTTCAGTCGTTTTGATATTGTTTCTCATATACAGAGCTACTCCTTTTCGACTAACTCTGTCCTTCTTAAATAGATTATAGCCTGGTCTCTTTGAGTCATTGAACCATGTCTCCGTGATAGCAACAACATTTAACATCAGGGCTTGCAGATCATGAGCTTCATTGCTTAGACTGTCAACATTTGTGGTCATTGCTTTCCAGCTATATTTCAGTGGCAATCTCATCTTCTGTATAGTTTTTTTTGTTTGATCTCACTTCCTACTATGTTGCTAAGAAGTGAATGACTAAGATTGTTGTTTACATTGCTTTCTATACCTACTGTCACATCTTGTCTTTTGCATCTTCCATATGCACCCCTACCTTCTAGTTGAAATGCCTAGAAACATATTGTCTGAATTTCTAACCAAGTATTCCTTTTCCTGCCACAGTGAGATGCAGCCCATCATTACAATATAGTCTTTTGTTTTAACTTCATGTTACGATACAAGAAATTTTCCAAGGCTATCATTTCTGTCTTATAAGGGCCTTTGTTCAAAGAGAATATTCTCTGGTTTGTTTTCCTACCAAGCCACTAAGGCTGGGAATACCTTACTGACATCCGTGATAGGTCTTTCCCACTATCCCCTTTTTCGTAAAGCAATCAAAATGATCATATTTAAGAAGTATGTGTTGCTATGCTACATTTCTTTACTTACTTACTAACTTAGCTTTGTTTTATGTTATTTTTTCACCTGTATATTCCCAGTTGCTGTTCGAGGTTAGTCTTAGTATGTAATCTGCTCCAAACCATTTTTTGGTGTGAGCGGAATTAACTATTCTGAGATCCATCCTGCCTTTGCTCTCTCTCACCCACCATAGCTGTCAGTTATCTGAGTTATGCAGCCATTTGTTTATTTATAAGGATTTATTTAAATCTTTTGAAGTCCATTGATGGAGCATCTTAGACTGCAACTGGCCATCAATGGTCTATATTTGATATTTTGTTTACGGCTTTGTAAACCTTCTCTGTTGTTTATTTACCGTTAGCCACATTGAACTCTAGTATATTCAGGATAATGAGGGGTATAAATGTCTAAATAAATAAATACATTCACCTTGTACAACGAGATCTATCCATTTCCATTATCCTGCAGTTTCCAAAACATTTTCTTTATATCTGTTTCCCTTCCCAATGCGTTTTCCTGTATATGTACCCATGTCCTGAAATTCATGCACATGAAGCAGTGGACTCTGGTCCTCCAAAGCTCGTGCCTCAATAAAGTTGGTTAGTCTATATGGTGCCACCTAGCACTGTCCCTTTTGTTACACCAGATTAATGTCCAGAGAATTGTTTCTCTTCTCCCTTGCCACTCTGAAAATCTCTTCAAGACTTGATCAGGGTATTATCCTCCTGCTCAAACTAGCGAATCTGTGAACCAGTAAAATTGCAACACCACAATTTCCATGGATGAAAACTACCATTATATAATAATAATAATAATAATAATACACAAGCTCTTTTAGTAGAAACATCAACCTATTTTCTTTAAATCTCTGACCTGGTTACAGGTGAGACAAAATATGAAGGTAAATCCCTCCAAATACTTCTGTTCAAACAACAATATAAATCGATGGAGAGAAACAGTCAAAGATCAACTGACAATTCAACTGAACGTATTTCAGATTTATGAGTGCAAGAGGTGACGCCTCACGAAGCCCCCGGCTACACAATTGAAAGCTCGCAGGGGCTGGGCTGCTTCATCATCGGTAGTCACCTCTACAAACTTTTCTTTTACTACTTTTCTTTTACTTGAAAATCGATTTAAAGAATAACACTTAGCTTAAATTCATCTGAGCTCCCAAGACGCTGAATAAGACCATGACCAACGGTGGCCAGCGTTTCGTTGCCTGCCTCAGGGTCACATGGTCTGCGTCAATTGTGAGAGACTGGCCCGCTGAAGCTGAAGTCTCTTACAATTGACGCAGACCATGTGACCCTGAGGCAGGCAACGAAACGCTGGCCACCGTTGGTCATGGTCTTATTCAGCGTCTTGGGAGCTCAGATGAATTTAAGCTAAATGTTATTCTTTAAATCGATTTTCAAGTAAAAGAAAAGTAGTAAAAGAAAAGTTTGTAGAGGTGACTACCGATGATGAAGCAGCCCAGCCCCTGCGAGCTTTCAATTGTGTAGCCGGGGGCTTCGTGAGGCGTCACCTCTTGCACTCATAAATCTGAAATACGTTCAGTTGAATTGTCAGTTGATCTTTGACTGTTTCTCTCCATCGATTTATATTGTTGTTTGAACTGGTTACAGGTGAGACATGAGTTCATGTAGGAAGTTCAGTTTACAAACAATTCCCTCCTGTTAAACTAATTAACATTTTTAGAGTTAACTAGTTGGAAATTGCGTTATTAAGGGTAAGTAGCTGTAGTAACCGTATCAATTTTCCGAAATCACTGAAGACCTATCTCTTCAATAGAACATATCATAACGACCCGTCACCTGAACTCTAATACATTACTGTTTTAATTGTTATTTCATTATCAATCTTGTTATACCTAATGTTTTATTCCACTTTGTTACTCATATTCTTGGGTTATTATTAATTATATTTTTATTCTGCCATGGCAATAGCCAGGGCAGAGCAAGGTAAGCCACATTGAGCCTGCAAATAGGTGGGAAAATGTGGGATACAAATGCAATAAAGAAAGAAAGACGTATACAGAGATATAGATACAGATAACAACATTCTATGCACTCATGGCTCCCCCTCTCTTGCTCATGGTTAATCGATATACTGAGGGCAATCTCTGAAAAGGCTGGGTACACAGAGAGGTGAGGAGGGTATAAAATTTGGTAAAGGAACAGGAAACTCCAGCTAATTATGGATGGAGGTTCATGGCATCATAGCCCCAATCTGGGTAGGTCATGATGGAGCTCAAAAGAGCCTGAAGAAACGTACACGGTCTGTGCCCTGAAAATGGCAGATACAAATCAAGGTAGGGTATACACAAAAAGTAGCACATATGAGTTTATCTTGTTGGGCAGACTGGATGGACCGTGCAGGTCTTTTTCTGCCGTCATCATCTACTATGATATGTGCTACTTTACCCAAGGTCTGAAAAAGCCGGGGAACAAGTTAGTTGGCTAAATAAATGCAAAATAGGAGCCACATTAATAACGCAAGATTTTGACGCTGCAAAGGAAGTGAACAAAAGTTGTCCTTCAAAGCAAGAAAGAAAGGGATGCATAACATGCAAAGTAGATATTATGATTTCTTCTGCCTTTCCTGCAGAAGTGCGGAATCATCTCTCTCCCCCCCCCCCCCCCCCCCCCCCCCCCCATTGTAAGGAATCTTTCATTGAGTCTTTTGAAGGGCTTGAAAGCAATTGATGCGGATGACGCTCGCTGAGAAAACGGGGGTGGAGGTGTGAGGTACAGGTACAAAAGGGATTTGAGAGACGCCAGAGTATTTCCTCACTCATACTGGGAGCTTAGGTGCTGCTGCTGCTCTGAAGAGATATCAGGGCGCTCAGGTCAGTAGAGAAAGGGGACAAAGCAGGCGAGAAACAAGCCCTATTTATAAAGAGAGAGAACAGCTGGGGAACATCCTTTCTTTTCCTTAACTCAAACAGGTGAGTGGAGATTTTAGCTCTGAAGTAGAGAAATCTAGATCAGTTGTTAAGTATTTGGTAAAATGCGAGGAAACACGTTTGAGAAAAAAAAACGAAAGTGCATTTCATTTTCGTGATATGTCCAAGGTGTTTGCTGGCATCCCGAAACTGCAGTGTTAACCCAGCTGTGTAAAGTCCTAATTCTACTGCTGCAAGACAATGCATGGGAAGAAAATCATTCACAGTACTGGGAATGATCATCTGAATTTTTACTGCTGTGCCTGTTTGAGGCAAGTAAAAGCCTGTTTGTATTAGGCACTTGCACCGTGAGGCAAGAGATGGGCTGATTTTTGCAATGTCTCATCATTTGATTAAAATGTAGATAAATCAGACGAAATGACCAGAAGAGCTTCAGATACTCCAAAAAGTCAGGTGATGACACAATTTGACCTTCACAAACTGTTATTGTGGGTTTTTTTTAAAAATTTAAAGGTTGTGTAGCCTTGTTTATAGTTGTAAGATTTTGGTGTTTGATATTCTTAGAATAAACAACAACAAACAAAAAACTTGTGAAGGACAGGTGAGTGTCTTTGTCTCCCATTATAAAAATGAATCAAGCCGATCTACACTAGATGAGTCTGTTTTCTAAACAATTAAAGTCCCTCACCTGCAAACTGGAGCAGAACATTGCAATATTTTCAGGGGCTGGATTTACTTTGTTTAGAATGACCACGCCCCTAGATACTCTGCTTAAGATTTTCCCACTAGGATCCAGATCAAGGGAATAATGGATTTATGACCTATGGACCCCAGTCCCCTCTGGGACGCGCCCCCTGTACTCACATCTTCTGATGTGTCACTCCCTGTCACTCGCCCTGTTTATCCCATGCCCCCTACGCTCACACCCTTGGATGAGCCACTCCCGGTTACCCACCATGTAAATTCCACTCAGAGAGAATAATACTAATAATAATATCCTAATTCCTTTCCATCTGGACTCCCTTCCTTGTATTTAGAAAGTATTAATAGTGTCAAGTAAGACTTCATTTTAGGATTACAGAACTTGCTGAATCTTGTCTAATATTCCGCTCCCTAAGAGTTAAAAAAGGACCACTTATAACCATTACAATACTCTATGGGGAAGCAGTGATATTCTCAACACCAAGCAGTTTAATGCTAGCATGCTTCAGATCATTCTTTTGAAATGTATTAACGATGTCTATATTGGGCTACTCACTATAATGGGTTGACCCGGAGCTGGAAAAATAGCTGATAGGGAGTGAAGGCTAGACCTTTACTTTGAAGATAACTTTGAGTTTTTATTATTTTTTTTTTCTTAATAGGGCTTCATTTAGATTTATCCCTAAAATTTCCAGGAAAAATTAGAATTTACCTTGAGTACAAAGTGACAGCAGCAGAGTTCACGTTTCAAATTTAATCAGTGTTTGATAGTCCATAGGAGCCGACTCTGTGGGTGCTTGAGCACCCCCAATATTGAGAAAATTCCTTGTATGTGTCCAAGGAAGGTTTATTTCCACCGGGCTTAGCACCCCCCAATAATTTTGAAAAGTTGGCTCCTATGTTTGATACGTGGTCCATTCGGAAATCCATTCTGTGTGGTTTACAAGGTTATCCTATATAATAATTCTCACCTCCAACGTTCTGACTAGCTGCCTGGGACCGTGGCTCATTCCGAGTTGGTCTGCTAGGCTCCGTAGATCAGGCTGACATCACTGTAGCCATTATGATGTCAACTTCAGAACCCGGGGGGGGGGGGGAACATGCCTCACAGCTGATCCATGTCCAGAGGAGGGTGGCTGGACATGGGTGGCTGGAGGGGGGGCAGGGGAGAGAGGAGGTTCGCTGGACATGGGTGGCTGCAGGGGGAGAGGAGGGTCGCTGGACATGGGTAGCTGCAGGGGGGGCAGGGGGTCGCTGGATATGGGTGGCAGGAGGGGGGGCAGGGGAGAGAGGAGGGTCGCTGGACATGGGTGGCTACAGGGGGGCAGGGGGTCGCTGGACATGGGTGGCAGGAGGGGGGCAGGGGAGAGAGGAGGTTCGCTGGACATGGGTGGCTGCAGGGGGAGAGGAGGGTCGCTGGACATGGGTGGCTGCAGGGGGAGAGGAGGGTTGCTGGACATGGGTGGCTGCAGGGGGAGAGGAGGGTCGCTGGACATGGGTGGCTGCAGGGGGAGAGGAGGGTTGCTGGACATGGGTGGCAGGAGGGGGGGCAGGGGAGAGAGGAGGTTCGCTGGATATGGGTGGCTGCAGGGGAGAGGAGGGTTGCTGGACATGGGTGGCTGGAGGGGGGGCAGGGAGAGAGGAGGGTCGCTGGACATGGGTGGCTGCAGGGGGGGGCAGGGGGTCGCTGGACATGGGTGGCTGCAGGGGGAGAGGAGGGTCGCTGGACATGGGTGGCTGCAGGGGGAGAGGAGGGTTGCTGGACATGGTTGGCAGGAGGGGGGGCAGGGAGAGAGGAGGTTCGCTGGATATGGGTGGCTGCAGGGGAGAGGAGGGTTGCTGGACATGGGTGGCTGGAGGGGGGGCAGGGGAGAGAGGAGGGTCGCTGGACATGGGTGGCTGCAGGGGGGGCAGGGGGTCGCTGGACATGGGTGGCTGCAGGGGGAGAGGAGGGTCGCTGGACATGGGTGGCTGCAGGGGGAGAGGAGGGTTGCTGGACATGGGTGGCTGCAGGGGGAGAGGAGGGTCGCTGGACATGGGTGGCTGCAGGGGGAGAGGAGGGTTGCTGGACATGGGTGGCAGGAGGGGGGCAGGGGAGAGAGGAGGTTCGCTGGATATGGGTGGCTGCAGGGGGAGAGGAGGGTTGCTGGACATGGGTGGCTGGAGGGGGGGCAGGGGAGAGAGGAGGGTCGCTGGACATGGGTGGCTGCAGGGGGGGGCAGGGGGTCGCTGGACATGGGTGGCTGCAGGGGGAGAGGAGGGTTGCTGGACATGGGTGGCTGCAGGGGGAGAGGAGGGTCGCTGGACATGGGTGGCTGCAGGGGGAGAGGAGGGTTGCTGGACATGGGTGGCAGGAGGGGGGGCAGGGGAGAGAGGAGGTTCGCTGGATATGGGTGGCTGCAGGGGGAGAGGAGGGTTGCTGGACATGGGTGGCTGGAGGGGGGGCAGGGGAGAGAGGAGGGTCGCTGGACATGGGTGGCTGCAGGGGGGGGCAGGGGGTCGCTGGACATGGGTGGCTGCAGGGGGAGAGGAGGGTTGCTGGACATGGGTGGCTGCAGGGGGAGAGGAGGGTCGCTGGACATGGGTGGCTGCAGGGGAGCTGAGGAAAACCTTGCTAGCGCCCGTTTCATTTGTGTCAGAAACAGGCCTTTTTTTTTTTACTAGTTATCTATAAGAGTGGAGAAAGATGAAAATAAATTATATCATAAATAGGAAAAGAGCTGCAGTCCAAAACAAGAGATTTAGGGACCATTTTACTAAGCTGTGGTAAAAAAAGGCCCTGCGCTAGCAGCAGGGGCCATTTTAATGCTCACTGAGGCCCTTTTTTACCACAGTGGGTAAAAAGGCTGACAAAACGACATGGTAGGATTGCTCTTATTATGTGGTCATGCAGGGGAAATATTTACTGCCACCCACTGAGGTGGTGGTAAGGGCTCCTGCGCTAATCTGCCAAATTACCGCCGGGTAACCCCCTACGTAAATGTTTTTTTCAGTATTTCCACTAGCACTGGAAATGCTGCATGCTGGGAGTGGAACTGCCACTGGCACCCACGTTGGGCCGGCAGTAGCTCCAGATTGGCACCAGTGGCGTAGCTAATATGGGGCCACGGGGGCCTGGGCCCCCGTAGATTTGGCCATGGACCCCCCTGCCGACGACACTCTCAACCTCCCCTCCCGCCGCCAACCCGCCATCACCATCTGCTACCTTTAGTGGTGGGGGACCCCAACCCCCGCCAGCCGAAGTCGTCTTCCTTCGTTTGGTTTCCGAGTCTGACATCCTGCACGTTGTACGTGCAGGACGTCACTCAGAAACCAAACGAAGAAAGAAGACTTCGGCTGGCGGGGGTTGGGGTCCCCCGCCAGCAAAGGAAGGCGACGGTGGGGACGGCGGGGGGGGGGGGGGGTCAAAGTTGTTTGTGGTGGTGCTGGCGGCGGCAGGGGGTGTCGGCAATGGCACGGGAGGGAGGTTGGCAGCGCCGGGGGTGGGCTAAAATGTGCCCCCTCACCTCGGGCTCTGGACCCCCCTCCCGCCGAAGTCTGGCTACGCCCCTGATTGGCACGCAGTAAGCCCGCGGTAGGCTTACTGCCACTTTCTAAAATGGTCCCTTGCTGCTCCCAAATTCTTCCCTAGCACCATTCATAAGCATTATCCCCCAACCCCCCATTTACTAAGCCGTGCTAGTGGGTGCTGTGCTATGAATGGGCTATGTCGGCATTGCCACGGGGGGCATATTCGCATCCAGGCTTTTGGGTGCATATCAGTTTTGCTTTCTTGTCAATACAACGAGAACATTGATGCTTAACGTTTAAGGATAAGCGCTCAGTCAGATAACTCTCTGATGTGAAACCCCAAGAGATGTGGCAGAGCAGCAGGGTCTGGAAGATAATCCAGCCTTGGCGTTCTCTTTGTGTAATTTCGTGGGGAGTCTGACTTTCTGCTCTTTTCCCAGATTGAAATAAAATAAGAGACGAGGAAGGCGTCCTTGTTTTTCTTATATATTTTTAATGGTAATTTGCTAGGCTGCTTTACTGGCCAACACTTTTTTTCCTTTTATGATTAAAGATGTGCATTTGTTTAAAATCACCCCACAAATCAATGTTACTGCTTAACGATACTGGGGAAAAAGTCTCAACCGACTGGGGCAGAAATCACAATCATTCATTGCACACAGTAAAAAGTCATCATAGACTTAAAAAAAACAAAACCGTTTCTGCATCTATCGAGTCTCTTTGCTATCTATTATTTTGTATTGTTTTTTTTTATTTTTTTTGTTTTTTCAGGAATTGAGCGTCCTCATGCATGTAGTCTTTCCAAGTCTTTTTTTAAATCAAAAAAGCTAACTTTAAATGAACTTATCTTGATATTGAAGACTCCAGCTTATATAATAATTCACGTGCGGTCCCAGCGGTCCCGTTTCGCGTTGCTTCCTCAGGGAACCACACCACAGAGTTTATGATTGCTGAACGCTGGAGAACTCACTCTCTTCTGCTGCATGTTTTTCATATGGAATATGGCTGTTATAAAATGTCATGGCCAAATATGTGTTAATGTACAAACCATCTGTTAGCATGTTAGCATGTTGGTGGAGACACCATGTACATGTGTATTTTATAAAATACACGTATGCACAGATTTTCACCTTCTTTGGAACAGGTGCATAAGAATTTCAAAAAGTACAAGGACTAGGGGACGCTCCATAAAGTTATTTTTATTTTTTGTTATATTTGTACCCTGCGTTTTCCCACTCATGGCAGGCTCAATGCGGCTTACATGGGGCAATGGAGGGTTAAGTGACTTGCCCAGAGTCACAAGGAGCTGCCTGTGCCTGAAGTGGGAATCGAACTCAGTTCCCCAGGAAAAGTCCACCACCCTAACCACTAGGCCACTCCTCCACTGTTGCTGCTATTTGAGATTCTACATGGAATGTTCCTTTTCCACTAGCAACATTCCATGTAGAAGTCGGCCCTTGCAGATCACCAATGTGGCCGCGGAGGCTTCTGCGAGTCTGACGTCCTGCACGTATGTGCAGGACGTCAGACTCACAGAAACAGAAGCCTGTGCAGCCTTCTACATGGAATGTTGCTAGTGGAATAGCAACATTCCAGGTAGAATCTCCAATAGTATCTATTCTATTTTTGTTACATTTGTACCCTGCGCTTTCCCACTCATGGCAGGCTCAATGCGGCTTACATGGGGCAATGGAGGGTTAAGTGACTTGCCCAGAGTCACAAGGAGCTGCCTGTGCCTGAAGTGGGAATCCAACTCAGTTCCTCAGTTCCCCAGGACCAGAGTCCACCACCCTAACCACTAGGCCACTCCTCCACTGTTGCTACTATTTGAGATTCTACATGGAATGTTGCTATTCCACTAGCAACATTCCATTTAGAAGTCAGCCCTTGCAGATCACCAATGTGGCCGCGCAGGCTTCTGCTTCTGTGAGTCTGACGTCCTGCACGTATGTGCAGGACATCAGACTCACAGAAACAGAAGCCTGCGCAGCCTTGTACATGGAATGTTGCTAGTGGAATAGCAACATTCCATGTAGAATCTCCAATGGTAGCAACATTCCATGTAGAATCTCCAATAGTATCTATTTTATTTTTGTTACATTTGTACCCCACGCTTTCCCACTCATGGCAGGCTCAATGCGGCTTACATGGGGCAATGGAGAGTTAAGTGACTTGCCCAGAGTCACAAGGAGCTGCCTGTGCCTGAGTGGGAATCCAACTCAGTTCCTCAGGACCAAAGTCCACCACCCTAACCACTAGGCCACTCCTCCACTACATGGTAATACTTAAAAAAAATTAGGAGGAAATATTTTATCACTCAACAAATAGTTAAACTCTGGAACTCATTGCCAGGTTTAAAGAAGGAAAAGTTCATAGTCTGCTATTGAGGAAAGCCACTGCTGTCCCTGGGTTTGCTAGATATTACTACTCTTTGGGATTCTAGAATCTTGTTACTCTTTGGGATTCTACATGGAATCTTGCTACTCTGGGATATTGAGCCTGCAAATAGGTGGGAAAACGAGGGGTGCAAATGTAACAAATAAATAAATATTGCCAACTCCTTCAATTGTTGGAAACAGGATACTGGGCTCCATGGACCATCGGCTAATCTGATGTTAATTTGTGAGAGAGTCTATTTTACAAAAGTACCCATGTTGCCTTTATAAAACATAGTCCAAAAATCACTTTACTTGCAGACCAAGTTTATATTAATAGGCGTAAAACAGGATCTTTTCTGGAAATGTTTTATAGACATACTGTTATGAAATTACCCCCTACATGCTAAAAAGATATAACAAACCAAACCTCAGTCTAATATAACCTAAAAGTTCTATTTATTTCAAACTAGTAAAAAAGGCCCGTTTCTGACACAAATGAAACGGGCGCTAGCAAGGTTTTCCCCTGCCCCCCTGCAGCCACCCATGTCCAGCGACCCTCCTCTCTCCCCTGCCCCTCTCCTGCCATCCATGTCCAGCGACCCTCCTCTCTCCCCTGCCCCCCTGCTGCCACCCACGTCCAGCGACCCTCCTCTCTCCCCTGCCCCCCCTCCAGCCACCCATGTCCAGCGACCCTCCTCTGGACATGGATCAGCTGTGAGGTATGTTTTTTTTTTTTTCCCCCGGGTTCTGAAGTTGACATCATAATGGCTACGGTGATGCCAGCCTGATGTACGGAGCCTAGCAGACCAACTCGGAATGAACCACGGTCCCAGGCAAGTCAGAACGTTGGAGGTGAGAATTATTATATAGGATTTGGATGTGCATCAGCAATGATTAGGCAAGATGAGGAGGCTGCCTAATGCAGCAGCTTTTAAGGAAAAAAGAGCAGCTGCAGTCAAAGCAAAACAATAGACAGCAACATTAACTTAGAACCATCAGTACGTTCTTTTACCTGCAGGCAAATAGCCCGTCTACTTGAGTAAATGACTATTGGTAACTTCCCTCATTACACATATACACATACAAAGCAGTAGTGTAGCCACAGGAAGGCCTTGGGGGGGGGCTAGTCCCACTCCAACACTGTGGCTTCCAATATATGGCTGGCGGGGGTGCTCAAGTACCGCCGGCCAATGAGTTTCCCTGCTGGAGCCCAGTCCGTGCTGCCTGAGCAGCAGGAAGTCGGCAGGATGCCCTAGCGGCTGATGTCGGCACTTCTGCACACGCTCAGACAGCAGGGGCAGGGCTCTGGCAGGTGGCAGCAAAACCTCAGCTGACAAGGCTTGAGCATGCCCGCTGGCAAAGGTATGATGGGGGGGGAGGGGAGACATGGCAGCAATAGTGGTAGTGAGGGGAGGGGGACTGAGAGAAAATGCCTGGGCCCCCTCCCTCCAAAATCAACTTCTGACTGCGTCCCTTATACAAAGCAAAGTTTAATATTTTAAAGTTTGATGGCCAATTGTGCATTGTAGCAGGATTTTCATGGGAAGGGTGGTGTTGGAATGATCATAATTGTTGAGGAGGAAGCGGGAGTTAGGCATTCAATAGTTAATTAAGGGGGAATGTTAGTCTGGAGGTTTGCCTAGGAAATCCAATATCCTTGGAAGCCAATAAGTTGCAAGATCCGAGACAACATGGTTTTACGAAAGGGAAATCGTGCCAAACGAATCTCATTGAGTTCTTTGATTGGGTGACAGGAGAATTGAATCAGGGACGAGCTATGGACGTAATCTACTTAGATTTCAGCAAAGCTTTTGACACGGTTCCCCACAGGAGGCTCTTAAATAAACTGGAGGGGCTGAAGATAGGACCTGAAGTGGTGAACTGGATTAGGAACTGGTTGACGGACAGACGCCAGAGGGTGGTGGTGAATGGAATTCGCTCGGAGGAGGGAAAGATGAGTAGTGGAGTGCCTCAGGGATCGGTGCTGGGGCCCATTCTGTTCAATATATTTTTGAGTGACATTGCCGAAGGGTTAGAAGGTAAAGTTTGCCTATTTGCGGATGATACTAAGATCTGTAACAGATTGGACACCCGCAAATAGGGAGGGAGTGGAAAACATGAAAAAGGATCTGAGGAAGCTAGAAGAATGGTCTAAGGTTTGGCAATTAAAATTCAATGCGAAGAAATGCAAAGTGATGCACTTAAGGAATAGAAATCCACAGGAGACATATGTGTTAGGCGGGGAGAGTCTGATAGGTATGGGCGGAGAGAGGGATCTTGGGGTGATAGTATCTGAGGATTTGAAGGCGACGAAACAGTGTGACAAGGCGGTGGCCGTAGCTCGAAGGTTGTTAGGCTGTATAGAGAGAGGTGTGACCAGCAGAAGAAAGGGGGTGTTGATGCCCCTGTATAAGTCGTTGGTGAGGCCCCACCTGGAGTATTGTGTTCAGTTTTGGAGGCCGTATCTTGTTAAAGATGTAAAAAGAATTGAAGCGGTGCAAAGAAAAGCTACGAGAATGGTATGGGATTTGCGTTACAAGACGTATGAGGAGAGACTTGCTGAACTAAACATGTATATTCTGGAGGAAAGAAGAAACAGGGGTAATATGATACAGACGTTCAAATATTTGAAAGGTATTAATCCGCAAACGAACCTTTTCCGGAGATGGGAAGATGGTAGAACGAGAGGACATGAAATGAGATTGAAGGGGGGCAGACTCAAGAAAAATGTCAGGAAGTATTTTTTCACCGAGAGAGTAGTGGATGCTTGGAATGCCCGTGGGAGGTGGTGGAAATGAAAACGGTAACGGAATTCAAACATGCGTGGTATAAGCATAAAGGAATCCTGTGCTGAAGGAATGGATCCTCAGGAGCTTAGTCAAGATCGGGAGGCGGGGATAGTGCTGGGCAGACTTATACGGTCTGTGCCAGAGCCGGTGGTGGGCAGCGGGACTGGTGGTTGGGAGGCAGGGCTGGTGGTTGGGAGGTGGGGATAGTGCTGGACAGACTTATACGGTCTGTGCCCTGAAGAGCACAGGTACAAATCAAAGTAGGGTATACACAAAAAGTAGCAAATATGTTATCTTGTTGGGCAGACTGGATGGACCGTGCAGGTCTTTTTCTGCCGTCATCTACTGTGTTACTATGTTACTTGTACTGGCCCTGGATTTGTCAGAATCTAGGACTCCCGCAGAGACATGTAAACATGACAAGTCAACATGTATTGAAGTAGGTCCAATAAAAAGATATCACCTACTGCTTGTTTGTTGACTGTCATTGCTACATATTCACGTAGACTAACAATACTCCCCAGGATTAGGTTTCAGAAAAGTGCTCAACTTGAGCAGTACCCTGTCCCCAATGGAGGGTTTATGGGTAAGTCGCCCCCATAATCCCCTAGTAGTTGATAGCTTCCCCCTCCCCCACCTCCCAAAGTGAAATTGGCAAGGGATTCTGGGTTCTGTGACAGCGTCGGGAAATTAACATCTATGTGTCTAAAATAGCTAAGAAAACATTTATGTTGCTATTTCATAAACATGTATATGTTAGCACATTGTGCTCATTTTGACCTATTGATATTCTGAACATTTATGTTTCTGAAATGGAATAACCACTGCAGAAACATCAATTTCTCCATATATTTCAAGTAGAAGAGTGTGGTAGCCGTGTTAGTCCACTCTTAAGGTTATCAATAGAAATCAAACAAAATAAAACATGGAAAAGAAAATAAGATGATACCTTTTTTATTGGACATAACTTAATACATTTCTTGATTAGCTTTCGAAGGTTGCCCTTCTTCCTCAGATCGGAAATAAGCAAATGTGCTAGCTGACAGTGTATATAAGTGAAAACATTCAAGCATTACTATGACAGTCTGACAGGGTGGGAGGATGGGGGTGGGTAGGAGGTATGCATGGGGACATCAAAGCATATCATTGATATTCTAACAGGATAGGTGTGGATAGGTGAGGGGAGGGTGATCAACAGAGATGCTATATTGGAGAAACAGGCCAAATGCTTAAGACAAGATTCAATTTACATAGACATCACATGAACAATACTGGTGCCAGTAGGGCTCCCACCCCTGTTGGTCAGCATTTTACAGGACCAGGACACTGTACCAGTGACTTCACAGTGAGAATCCTGAAAGGTAACTTTAAAACCATACAAGAACATAAGACCTTTGAAGTCAGAATGATTGAATATTTTAACACCCAACAGAAAGGACTTAACAAGGATCTGGGGTTCCTAGCCCATTATAAACCATAAAGCTGTATTTCTCTGTTGATCACCCTCCCCTCACCTATCCACACCCATCCTCCCACTCTGTCAGACTGTCATAGTAATGCTTGAATGTTTTCACTTATATACACTGTCAGCTAGCACATTTGCTTATTTCCAATCTGAGGAAGAAGGGCAACCTTCGAAAGCTAATCAAGAAATGTATTAAGTTATGTCCAATAAAAAAGTTATCTTATTTTCTTTTCCATGTTTTATTTTGTTTGATTTCTATTGATATCCATATATTTCAGAACAGGCTCTATTTTGACACATCCTGTTCTAAAACACTAGTGGAACTTGATGTCCTAACTTAGGACATTCCAATTCCAATTTTCTTTTGAAAATTCCACTTAAAGTTCTTCATAAAATATAACATATTCATTTCTTTTTTTTTTTTTTTCCTTTTCTTGTCTTACCAGGCAAGATCCTTTTCACCTCTACTTCTTTTCAAACAATTCTGGAAAATCCATCAAATTTCCTTCCCGACCTCTCAGATTGATTGATTGAAAATATGTAAATACCTCACCATTGTTTCACCTCAATATATGTTTTTACTTTTTTTTTTTTTTTTTTTAAAGAACGTGTGTTGCAAGCACTTTCTTTTTGAAGAGTGTGGACACGACAAAGGATGCTGGCAAGCGTAATCTGCCTTGTGTTCCTTCATTTGATGCTGTGCTCCAGTGGTTTCCCTCTCTATTCAGAATTCAGGTAAGCTCCATTCCTGTTCTAGAAAAAGTCAAAGAATACACAGAGGTCCTTTTACTAAGGTGCGGCTGAAAAATGACTTGCGGTAGTGTAGGCATTGGGCTATGGTTGTGCTCCGATCTGTCTATCCGCGCACCTGTAAAAAAAAGCCTTTTTAAAATTTTTGCTGAAAATGGACATGCAGCAAAATCAAAACTGCTCTGCATCCATTTTGGGTCTGCGACTTATTGCCAGCCATTGACCTATCAGTAAAATCTCATGTGGTAACTGCAGGGCCGCCGAGAGGGGAAGACAGGGGGGACAAGATTCCCAGGGCCTGGGCCTCCAAGGGGGGGGGCCCTGTGCCACAGTCCCACCCGCACGTGCAGAACATCAGACGCACAGAAGCCCTGCAGAGTACAGCGAAGATCTGCTGCGAGGAGCGCGTCTGTGTGGGCCGCGCGCGCCGGAGTCAGAAGACAGCACTTCTGCTGGCGGGGGTTGGGGTGGGACTGTGGCGCCGGGCCCCCCTCAGGGGGGGGGGCGGCGACAACCTGGGGGGTGGCAGTGGGGGCGGGGCCCAGGGGACGGCCTTGTCCCGGGCCCGGCCCAGTCTCTCGGCGGCCCTGGGTAACTGGGTGGTAATCACTGGTGTAGCCACAGGTGGGCCTGGGTGGGCCAAGGCCCACCCACTTAGGACTCAGGCCCACCCAACAATAGCACACGTTTAGTGGTAGCTGGTGGGGATCCCAAGCTCTGTCAGCTGAAGACTTCCCCCTGATGGTAACGAAAACGCTACTCTCCACAATATCGGCACCTGCGCATGCTCAGTTTTCAGTGCATGCCTGCTGCAGACTGCCAAGGTGGAAAGAAGCATTTTCCCGCCAGCTGAGATATTTGTTTTGGTGGGGGGGGGGGGGGGGGGAACATTTGGTACCCATCCAGTTCTTGCCTAGGTCCACCCATAATCTGTTTTCTGGCTACGCCCCTGGTGGTAATGACCTACATGCACCAAATGCCACTTGGCTTGCATCCAATATGCACGCCACAAAATAAGAATTATTTTTTGGCCACGCGTATAGGACACACGCTAAAAATGAAATTACTGCAAGAGCCACGTGGTAGCCAGGCGGTAACTCTGTTTTGGCACACAATAGGCATGCGTAGAGCCTTACGCAGCTTAGTAAAAGAACCCTTTAATTTGGAAATACTGTTGCCTTTGAATCTGTAATATCTTATGATTAATTTTCCATTGCCCCAGGTACTAAACAACTACCGATTGTAACCAGAGAAATGCAGTATAATCAAATCCCATCCCTTCCTTTCTTCCTTGACTAAAGCATCTATTTATAATTATTCCTGCAATAAACCTTTTATGTATTTTGCACCCAACCTTCTTATGGTTTGAATAATATTTGATATTGCTTATTCTTTGCATGTTATATTTTCTATATCCACTGTCTATTGTTTGAATTGTTGTTTGTATATGTATTGCCTTGGTGATGGGATTGCTAGGAATTTATACTTTTGATATTTATTGTACACTTGTAGGCTTATTGGTTTCTTAATTTTATTATAAACTGTTTTGATACCCAAGGAAAATAGTGTATCAAAAGAAGAACCAACCAAATACTTACAGTGGCAAATGATCCTTGGGGTTGATTCAGAGCAGTCTTGATCCGAGCTGTAAAATGATACTGTTTATCATCATCTACCATAGCCCTATAGTCAGCCATAAACTTTAAATAAATCTCCTTATCAAAGTATTAAGGGATTTTCTCTGTTTATATTCAACAAAACATGCGAAAATAAAAATGGAATCAATGAACATACATGATTGAACTATTTATTTATTCAATTGTATTTTTGATATGCCAATTATCCACTACCCAACTTGCAAAGGACTCAAATACAAAACAACCTATGCATCAAGTTTCTCTTACATAAGCGCACAAATATGGAACGCACTCCCAAAAGTTGTGAAAACAATCCAAGACCACCTAAACTTCAGAAAATCACTAAAAACCAACTTCTTCAAAATCACCTACCCTACAGATCCAACATAAATCCCCACATCCGGCTACACCAGGTTTCAGCTGGTGCAAGTCCTCATACCCAAAGTTGACTGCTCATCCTGAAGCGCCTTTATAGAACAGCTGTTCTGTTCTCTGACAGCCTCGCACTGGTTTATAATGTGATTCTAAAATGCTTTTAATGCTTTTACTTTGATTCTCACTTCTAAGGATTTTCATTGCTGCAGTTCTCCTGCAAAGACACGTGAGCAATGCATTGTGTGTAATGTAGTTCACAGGCAATGCAGCCACTCTTGCTTGTCTGTACAAGAACTGTTATCATTGGTTGGTGCTGCGGCCCAGACCTCTTCTCTTTCTCAGCCAAGCTTGGCTCCTTTGTCTACCTGCTATCATTTCCTGGTCATTCTTACTATCTGTGTCCTGAGAGGTCAGCCAGGTATGGCCTTTGCCTCCAATTGAGGGCTGCCCTCTAGGACCACCCCTTGCTACCCGATGGCAGGCTCTGTCCTCATTGGTCTATTTACCCCCTACTCCCTGGGCCTGTGTGAGCCCTTCTTAGCCTCTCCCTCGCCATGAGGCATTCTCCATCTTGCTTCAGACAGCACTTGTCCTGCTAAAACTCCCTGGAATGAACTTAGTTTTTTACCTTGAATATATCTTCCTAAGGAGATATCGCACTCTCCAGTCACCCAGCTCTGAGCCACTTCTATCTGTTCAACTATTTCTCACCTCTGCAATAAAGCTGCCTCTCTTCAGATTTCTACCTCCAAACACTGAAACAGCTGTCTGAATTACGGAGTCTCTGTGCTCTGGGGCAACACTTCTGAACATCTGACTGTGAGTAAATTATCTGTGATTTATTCAATAAAAGAAACTTCAGAAAATAATAGAGACTTTAGGTGTGTACTGGGGTGCCAAGGTTATACTTCAAGATATTGAGGCTTTAAAGTTAAACAAGTCTTAAGAGGCTTGACAATAGCATTGAGTACTGAATTTTATCAGCACCAAAATTTTGACACCATTTATAAAATTCAGCCCTACGTATGTGTGTAAGTGTTGAGTACCACTCAGGCTCCGACCACATGTAGCCTATCTGTAAAATATATGCTAGGTAAGATATGTGTATATTTACAAAATGGTGTTTAGGCAGAATTTTAGCATTTATGCATGTATGTACATACACTGTAGTCAAAAGTAGAGGCTGAAAGGACAACTCACCACCAGAGATGTAAATCCAACAGTCTTTATTATAATTCTAAAAAGGAGGACCCGACACGGGCTGTGTTTTGACGTACGCAAGTGTCTACATCAGGGGTCAAACAGTAAACTCTAGAACTTAGAGTAGGATCGTAGTCCTGCTAAAGTTTAAATCTGTAGACCGTACACAAATACTGTTGCAATCAAAGCAAGCGGACTAGCTTCTTGCAATGACTGTCGGAGTTAAATTCATCCTTTGTCAGCCTCTACTTTTGACTACAGTGTTTCCTCATCGTAGAGGTATTTCTCCTGTTGTGTACTTTGTATGTACATACACTACTACTACTACTACTATTTAACATTTCTAAAGCGCTACCAGGGTTGCGCAGTGCTGTACAATTAACAAAGAAGGACAGTCCCTGCTCAAAGGAGCTTACAATCTAAAGGACAAAAAGTGCAGTCAATCAAGATTGAGGCAGTCTAGATTTCCTGGCTAGAGGTACAATGGTTAGGTGCCGAAAGCGACATTGAAGAAGTGGGCTTTGAGCAAGGATTTGAAGATGGGTAGGGAGGGGGCTTGGCGTATGGGCTCAGGGAGTTTATTCCAAGCATAGGGTGAGGCAAGGCAGAAAGGGCGGAGCCTGGAGTTGGCGGTGGTGGAGAAGGGTACTGAGAGGAGGGAGTTATCCTGTGAGCGGAGGTTACGGGTAGGAGCGTAAGGGGAGATGAGGGTAGAGAGGTAGTGAGGGGCTGCAGATTGAGTGCATTTGTATGTTAGTAGGAGAAGCTTGAACTGTATGCGGTACCTGATCGGAAGCCAGTGAAGTGACTTGAGGAGAGGGGGTGATATGAGCATATCAATCTAGGTGGAAGATAAGACGCGCAGCAGAGTTCTGAATGGATTGAAGAGGGGATAGATAGTTAAGTGGGAGGCCAGTGAGGAGTAGGTTGCAGTAGTCAAGGCGAGAGGTAATGAGAGAGTGGATGAGAGTTCAGGTGGTGTGCTCAGAGAGGAAAGGGCAAATTTTACTGATGTTATAGAGAAAGAAGTGACAGGTCTTGGCTGTCTGCTGGATATGGGCAGAGAAGGAGAGGGAGGAGTCGAAGATGACTCCAAGGTTGCGGGCAGATGAGACAGGGAGGATGAGGGTGTTATCGACTGAAATAGAGAGTGGAGGGAGAGGAGAAGTGTACAGCACTGCCTAACCCTGGCAGCGCTATAGAAATGCTAAGTAGTAGTAGTAGTAGTTTGGGTGGTAAGACAATGAGCTCGGAGTTGGTCATGTTCAGTTTCAGGTGGCGGTTGGACATCCAGGCAGCAATGTCGGATAAGCAGGCTGATACTTTGGCCTGGGTTTCCGCAGTCATGTCAGGTGTGGAGAGATAAAGCTGGGTGTCGTCAGCATAAAGATGATATTGGAAACCATGAGATGAGATCAGCGAGTCCAGGAAAGAGGTGTAAATTGAAAAAAGAAGGGGTGCAAGGACAGATCCCTGAGGAACTCCAACAGAGGGCGGGATGGGGGTGGAGTAAGATCCATGAGAATGTACTCTGAAGGTACGGTGGGAAAGATAAGAAGAGAACCAGGAGAGGACAGAGTCCTGGAACCCAAATGAGGATAGTGTAGCAAGAAGTAAATTATGATTGACAGTGTCAAAAGTGGCGGATAGGTCAAGGAGGATGAGGATGGAGTAGTGACCTTTGGATTTGGCAAGGAACAGGTCATTACAGACTTTAGTGAGTGCCGTTTCTGTCGAGTGTAGAGGGCGAAAACCGGATTGAAGCGGATCGAGGATGGCATGAGAGGAGAGAAAATCAAGGCAGCGGCTGTGAACGCGTTCAAGTATCTTGGAGAGGAAGGGTAGGAGGGAGATGGGCCGGTAGTTGGAAGGGCAGGTAGGGTCTAGTGATGGTTTTTTGAGGAGTGGTGTGACTACAGCATGCTTGAAGGAGTCAGGGACAGTTGCAGTGGAGAGAGAGAGGTTGAGGATATGACAGATGGGGGGGGGGGTGACAGTAAGAGAGATGGTGTTTAGTAAGTTAGTGGGGATGGGATCAGAGGAACAGGTGGTGCATTTCGAGGAGGAAAGAAGGTGGGCAGTTTCCTTCTGTGATATCAGGAAAAGAGGAGAAGGAGGCCTGGGTTGGTTGGTTGAGGGAGTGGGTTAAAGGGTGAAAAGGAAGAGGTGGCTTGGTAGTGAATTTGAGGTTGATCTTCTGCACCTTGTCGCGGAAGCAGTCAGCCAGTGATTGAGGAGAGAGTGAGGGGGTGGGTGGGTGGGAACGGAGGGCACTTTGAGGAGGGAAGAGAGGTGGCAAAGAGACGATGCGGGTTGGAGCTGAGAGAATAAGTCAATTGGGTGTAATAGTCCTGTTTGGCAAGGAATAGGGAGGACTGGAAGGAGGATAGCATGAATTTGTAATGAATGAAGTCGCTATGGTTGCGAGATTTCCTCCAGAGGCGTTCAGCCATATACATGCCATTATTCTAATCATTTATGCATGTAATTGGCATGTAAATGTTGTTGCCCACTTCATATCACTGGGAGGGTGCTCTAAAATGTTCCATCTGTATTGGAAACAATGCTACCACTAGGAATGGGCATTCATTTGAAACGACATAGGAAAAGTCAATGACACATCCCATGTCATTTCATGTTATTGGCAAATGAAAATGAGCAGAGAAAAACATGACGTTAGTGGTTTTTCATGGGTTGCAAATAACGTGCATTTTTCATGGAAGAGTACACAGATACTTAAAGGCATTGCGCCCATGATGACATAATGAAAAAAAAAATCCCAAATAAAATGGAGATTCCTGGAAATATTAGTAGTGTTGGAATGTAATTGTATTTTGCATGCATTGCCTGTCACCTATTATTTCTCTGTGATTACTCTGTGACCTCTGATGTGAATTACTTAGAGAGGTCACACAGCTATGCAACTTCCTGTGGGGGATAGATGCAGCAGACACAGCACATGGAGCACATGGAGCTCATGTTCTCTCCTAACCTGAGAGGATCTACTATGGTGTGAGCATCCATTACCATCTAAGCACATGGAAGGAGCTGATAATACAAATGTATAGTAATATGTATATATAAGCCTGTCTGATTATAATCTAACTACAAACTGTGAGTAAACAGATGTTTTGTTACTTCAACTTTAAAGTGACTCAGCAGTGAATTATTCAGGGGTGAATGAGAGAGAGATGAAGAAAGAAATTAACATTTCTAAAGCTGAAGCTGTGTGTACTAAAATCTGCTAATTATTTACTACAAATAATCCAACAAAAGGGTTATGGGCCCAGGCTCAGGAATTGAAAAAGAAGAGAAATATTACCAGGCAGAAAAAAAGGCCACATTTTTCTCTTAAGTTTTAAAGGAAAGATTCAGTCTGTCTCTCTCTCCCCCCACACAGCAGACAGAAGGCTAAGAAAATGGCTGAGGGAAGAAATTCACCATTGTTCTATTCTCTCAAGGTGCCTAGATTAACTGAGTTTAATTATCAGCAGTGGGAACTAAGATTCATATGTCTCCTTCGAGCAAAAGGATTAAATATATGCTTAGACCAAGACAGAACAGCTGAAAATATGGCTGAATGGGACAATGCAAACTATTATGTGAAGTGCATGCTTTTGGAAGCTCTCTCAGAGAAACAAGCCATATTAGTAGAGGGAAAAGATACACCAAAGGACATTTTATATAAACTGAGAACTATGTATGCAACTACATATGCAAAGCAGCAACCAATTTGGCTGGCAGAGTTGAATGAAACCAAATTAAGGGATAAAAGTAAATGTAATGATCACATTATGCATCTTATGTCTTCATTTCAAAAGTTAGAACTTTCTGGAATTCCCATGTGTGATGCATTGAAAAGAGCATTTCTTTTTACCTCACTATCAAAGAAGTTTGATGTTTTAGGTCTGTAAATGAAGCCATTGAAGGGCAATCTTTTGAACAGGCAACATCAAAACTAAGGCAGGAATGCATAATAAATGATTCTGAGGAGATGTGTTCTCAAAGCAAGTCAGAGAGAAATGAAACAAATTTCTTGGCAAAGAACAGAGGAAGGCGGAGCTATGGGAAAACTCCACCCAAGGGCAAGCTGATTTGCTACTCATGTGGAAAGGAGGGACATGTATCTAAATGGTGTAAGGAAACACAAAACACTCCCTCTAGCTCACCTAAGCCAATGGAACTAAAGAATTTTCAAACCAGGAAATGTATGAAGGACAAAGATAAACACAAGGGTTTTCTAATGGCAGAAAAATCTTTGACTATGGTAAATAATAATTCAAATGAAAGTACTTGGATTTTGGATTCGGGGAGCACATGCCATTTAACCAATTCTAAAGATTTCTTTCAGGAAATGTGTCCAGAAGAAGGTATTCTTAAAACTGCAAACGCAGGGACTGCTAAGATCCAAGCAAAAGGTATTGGATTCTTAAAATGCAAAGTGTCTAATGAAGTTAAAGAAATTCCTGTAAGTGATGTCTTGTATATTCCCCAAGCAGTTTGCAATATGCTTAGTGTATCTACATTAGATAAGAAGGGATTTGTGATTCATTTTGAAAACAGTAAGTGCACAATCTCTAAAAATGATGAAGTGTATGCTGAAGCTTTTATGCATAATGATGTTTATAAACTGAGCATTTCAGGTGAAGCCTCACATATGGCGCAAGTAAGGAAGAATGATGGTAAATATAGTCCGGAAATCTGGCACCGCCGCCTGGGACATCGTGATTCTAAGGTGATCCAGGATCTTTACAGTAAGCAACTAGCCACCGGCATTCAGATAAGTGCAGATGCTGGTAAAATGGAGAAATGCATAGACTGTGTTACTCAAAAAGGTGTGAGACCCTCATTTCCTGCATACACAGGAAATAGGAGTAATAAAGTGCTGGACTTAATACACAGTGACTTATGTGGACCGTTTAATATCCCATCATTGGGAAATAACAGATTTGTGCTAATATTCTTGGATGATTTCTCTAGATATTGTGTGGCCTATTTGCTGAAAGAGAAAAGTCAAGTCACAGACATGCTGAAGAAATACGTAGCCATGGTGAGAAATAAATTTGAAAGAAAACCAAAGGTTCTTCAGACCAACAATGGTGGTGAGTTCACTTCACAAAGCATGCGCACATTTCTAGAACAAGAAGGCATTCAGCATATCACAACAGTAGCTTATACACCAGAGCAAAATTCTGTTGCAGAGAGAAAATTTAGGTCACTTGTGGAAATGACCAGATGTATGCTGTCAGATAGCAATCTCCCTAAAAGACTATGGGGGGAAGCCATTCTCACAGCAGTGTACCTACAAAACAGAATGCCAACTAAAGGCGCTGAGCGCACACCACATGAGACATGGCATGGTAGGAAGCCAAACCTGTCACACATAAGAACATTTGGAAGTACAGCATATGCTCATGAACCAAAGCAAAGAAGGCATAAACTGGATTCCACAACAGAAAGGGGCATTTTAGTTGGCTATGCTCCAGGACACAAAGGATATAGAATTTTGAATCTGAAAACTGGCATTGTTGGCATAAGACATGTTACATATTTTGATGAAAACAAAAGGGTTGATAAAGGCTGGATTATCCCAGATGAGCCTTATCATCCAGAATATGAAACTAGAACAATAATAGACATGCCAGTGTATATAAATGCCATACCAAGGCAGATGTCTGAAAGCAACTCATCTGTATCTAACGAGGAACAGGCAGAGGAAGCAGACACAGAAAGGATCATTGAAGAAGACAGTACAGTTGGAGAAGGGGAATCAATTGGAGAAGAACTCTCAGATTTAGAGGATGCGGAAAGGTCAGACCAACCTGTTGTCAGACGCTCATCCAGGGAAAACAAAGGTGTTCCACCCCCAAGACTGTCTTACTTAACAAAGTCAGCAGAAGCTCAAGAGCCCTTAACATGGGATGAGATTGAGAAAATGTCAGCAGAAGAAGCTGCTGAATGGCATAAAGCTGCACAAGAAGAAATTGATGCATTGGATAAAAATAATACTTGGATTCTTACAAAATTACCTCCTGGCAAGAAAGCTATAGGATGCAAATGGGTATTCAAGTTAAAAAGGAATGCACAAGGAAAAGTGGAAAGGTATAAAGCCAGATTAGTCGCAAAGGGATATCTTCAAAAATATGGAGAAGATTTTGATGAAGTGTTTGCACCTGTAGTGAAACACACGACAATCAGAACACTTCTGAGCATTGCAGTCTCAAAAGGCATGCAAGTCAAACACATTGATGTGAAAACAGCGTTTCTTCATGGAGAAATAACTGAAGACTTGTACATGGAACAGCCAACAGGTTTCATAAATACAAAACAAAGACAGCTAGTGTGTAAATTAAACAAAGGTCTTTATGGATTAAAGCAAAGTGCAGAATGTTGGAATGATAAATTGCATGAAATATTGACAAATTTAGGATTTAAGCAAGGTGAAGTAGATAAATGCTTGTACACTAGGTGCACAAATGGACAATATGCATACATTTTAGCTTTTGTTGATGATCTGCTCATTGCAAGCAAAAGTGAGCAAGAGTACAAGGACATTGTAAAGTGTTTAAACCTCAATGTTGAGATAAAAGAACTTGGTAATGTGTCATACTATCTTGGTATAGAAATTGAGAAACAAAATGATGGTTCTTATCTTCTAAGCCAGAAGCAGAAAATAAATGAGCTTATTGAAAGTTTAGGTATGCAAGATGCCCAAGTTGTAAGCACTCCCATGATCACTGATTTTCTGAAGGATGAAACAGTAAGAGAACCTTTACCAGATAACATCCAATATAGATCAGCCATAGGTAAGCTTTTATATCTAGCTACCACATACAGGGCTGATATAGCAAATGCAGTAGGAATTTTGAGCAGAAGGGTCAGCTCACCTACCAAATCAGATTGGACTGCAGTTAAAAGGATGGTAAGGTATTTAAAGGGTACCATTGATTGTAAATTAAAGATTTCAGCCAATAGTAATCCAAAACTAATATGTTACTGTGATTCAGATTGGGCAGGGGATCATTCTGATTATAAATCCACAAGTGGATATGTGTTTATGTATGGAAATGTACAAATTTCATGGGCCAGTCATAAACAAAGTATTGTGAGTCTGTCTTCTACAGAAGCTGAATATGTGGCCGCATCGGAAGCGTGCAGAGAACTGATGTGGATTGAAAAACTTATGCTGGATTTTGGAATAGCTGAAAAGAGACCAATCCAGATAATGGAAGATAATCAGAGCTGCATCCGACTGTCACAGAATGACAAGGTTCAGTCACGCACCAAGCACATCGCAACGAAATACCACAACGTGCGAGAGTTGGCGAAAGAAGGGGTCATCAGTCTACACTATTGTCACACCAGTGAGATGACAGCTGACATCATGACCAAACCGTTACCCAGAGAACATTTTGTGAATCTGCGTATAAAGCTTGGACTTTGTATGAATAAATAATTGCATGACAGTTATGCATGAGAAGGGGTTTGTTGGAATGTAATTGTATTTTGCATGCATTGCCTGTCACCTATTATTTCTCTGTGATTACTCTGTGACCTCTGATGTGAATTACTTAGAGAGGTCACACAGCTATGCAACTTCCTGTGGGGGATAGATGCAGCAGACACAGCACATGGAGCACATGGAGCTCATGTTCTCTCCTAACCTGAGAGGATCTATGGTGGTGTGAGCATCCATTACCATCTAAGCACATGGAAGGAGCTGATAATACAAATGTATAGTAATATGTATATATAAGCCTGTCTGATTATAATCTAACTACAAACTGTGAGTAAACAGATGTTTTGTTACTTCAACTTTAAAGTGACTCAGCAGTGAATTATTCAGGGGTGAATGAGAGAGAGATGAAGAAAGAAATTAACATTTCTAAAGCTGAAGCTGTGTGTACTAAAATCTGCTAATTATTTACTACAAATAATCCAACAAGTAGAAACACCCTATATACCACACTAGCTAACAAACCTTGGAGTGGAGGAGTAGCCTAGTGGTTAGTGCAGTGGACTTTGATCCTGGGGAACTGGGTTCGATTCCCACTGCAGCTCCTTGTGACTCTGGGCAAGTCACTTAACCCTCTATTGCCCCTAGTACAAAAATAAGTATCTGAATATACGTAAACCACTTTGATTGTAGTTGCAAAAACCTCAGAAAGGTGGTATATCAAGTGCCATTTCCCTTTCCAATTCCACATAGGAGGTAAATGCCCTTTCTGGATCCTCCTGCTCACCATCAATAAAAGAGGAATGGATAGCCAAGACTTTCCTTTTATAAATTTCAGCCAACTCAATCACAACTAGGGTCTTAGGCCCCTTTTTCCAAAGCCGTGCTAGCATCTGGCAGTGCGGTGCTGCCGACACAGTCCATTCACTTTGAATGGGCTGAGTTAGCAATGCTGCGTGGCAGCCACTGGTACGGCTTTGTAAAAAGGGGGGTTAATTTGTAAACCATGAGAAGGGACAGGCCTACTGGGCAGTTCCTGCAAAATAAGGAACAAAATTTTAGCCCAAACAGAGTACACTTATGTGTCATGCTGAACTTTTTATTCTTTGTTGATTCATATCCTGAAATGGAATAAGCCTAGACCCAGAGAAAGGTTGACTACACAACCTTCTCCGCAAAGATTCCTCCATGCATTAGAGCACGGAGCTTTGTCCGGAAATGCATACTGCAATCACAGCTCAATTTAGTTGGGGGGTCAATAAAACCCAAGAGTCAGTGCATCAAGGTTCCTTTGTAGCTCATATCTGCGAAGCAAGGTCTTTATCTGAAAAAAAATGTTCACCCTGAAGCAAGTTTGAATTGTTCAAATGGCACTTTGGTTTACAAGTAATTTTCTACCTTGCCTTTGAAGGCATTTCTGCCTAAGTAACAGGGTTAGTCTCCTGTCCTCGGAAATCAGCTCCTGAGTCATCTAAAGGGATGAGTGATCCTTATTTACTGGGTCCTTCTCTCGCCTGGCTTCCTTTGTTCTTCATTCAAGTCAAACTGTCTTTCTGTGTCCCATAGTTCTAAAAGGTTTGAGAGTAGAGTGCTGGGAATTGGTGGGGAGGGAAGAGAGTGATTATCAAGGTCAGAGATGTCTGTGCAGGAAAAAAAAAACATTGCAGGTAGCCTTCGGATAATAAGAGTTTACAAAACAAAGTGATATTATGAAATAATCAAACAGTAACCCGTATAGGAATCAATTTTAAATGCCAAAATGCAGCACGCTGAGCATACATTCTATAATGACTTCTGGGTGCCCAGATTCCTTTAGAGAATACTAGTGTAAATCGCTTAGACTATTGCAACTTGCTTCTCACAGGTCTCCCACTTAGCCATCTCTCTCCTCTTCAATCTGTTCAAAATTCTGCTGCACGACTAATATTCCGCCAGTGTCGTTATGCTCATATTAGCCCTCTCCTCAAGTCACTTCACTGGCTTCCTATCCATTTCCGCATATAGATCAAACTCCTCTTATTGACCTACAGTATAAGTGCATTCACTCTGCAGCTCCTCAGTACCTCTCCACTCTCATCTCTCCCTACATTCCTCCCCGGGAACTCCGTTCACTGGGTAAATCTCTCTTATCTGTACCCTTCTCCTCCACCACTATCTCCAGACTCCGTTCCTTTTATCTTGCTGCACCATATGCCTGGAATAGACTTCCTGAGCCGGTATGTCAAGCTCCATCTCTGGCCGTATTCAAATCTAAGCTAAAAGCCCACCTTTCTGATGCTGCCTTTAACTCCTAACCCTTATTCACTTGTTCAGAACCCTTATTTTATCATCCTCACTTTAATATTTCCTTATCTCTTGTTTGTCCTGTTTGTCTGTCCTAATTAGATTGTAAGCTCTGTCGAGCAGGGACTGTCTCTTCATGTTCAAGTGTACAGCGCTGCGTACATCTAGTAGCGCTAGAGAAATGATAAGTAGTAGCAGTAGTAGTCTTTGGGATTCCAGAATCTTGCTACTTTTTGGGGTTCAGGATTCTTTACTTGGAGTTCCAGAATCTTGCTAATCTTTGGGTTTCCGGAATGTTGCAACTCTTTGGGATTCCAGAATCTTGCTACTCTTTGTCCTTATTCCTTATTATCCTGTTTGTCTGTTCTAATTAGATTGTAAACTCTGTCGAGCAGGGACTGTCTCTTCATGTTCAAGTGTACAGCGCTGTGTACGTCTAGTAGCACTATAGAAATGATAAGTAGTAGTAGTGCTTGGGATTCCGGAATCTTGCTACTCTTTGGGATTCCGGAATCTTGCTACTCTATGGGATTCTGCATAGAATCTTGCTACCCTTTGTCCTTATCCCTTATTTGTCCTGTTTGTCTGTCCTAATTAGATTGTAAGCTCTGTGGAGCAGGGACTGTCTCTTCATGTTCAAGTGTACAGCGCTGCGTACGTCTAGTAGCGCTATAGAAATGATAAGTAGTAGTAAACCATGCCAATAGCAGACGTGAATGTGCGACTGTAGCACATTAATGTTGGCATTCTATAACTTGTGTTCATGAATGTTCGACACACCCATGAGCGTCCCCCTGTGCACGCCCCTCGCAATTACGTGCTTGTGACCTGTGTACTAAAGTTTTATAGAATATCATCCAGCATGCGCCTAGTACATGCACACGTAGATGCTAATATTCGATCATCCTAGCATGGAAATAGCGCTACGACTATAGGATTAGTAAGTGCGGCAGCAGCTACCTTTGTAACTTACAGTATTCTACTGGATTTACTCACCACCACCCTTTCTTGTTTGCTGCCCCCCCCCCCCCCCCCCATCATTGGAATTCTCTTCCCCTCTCCATTATCTCTGAAGAACTTAAAATCGGCCATGTTCAAGCAAACCTTTGATAATACATAAGTTGGGGGTGGAAGGTTTGTGTCGTCTGCCCGGCTCCTTGTTCTCTTTCCCTGTATTACCCTTCCTACCAGTGGCTTAGCCAAGGGTGGGCCCAGGCCCACCTACTTTGAGCTCAGGCCCATCTAGTAGCAGTACACCTATGATGTGGCTGGCAGGCATTCTTCCCAAGCCCAACCAGCCGAAAACTTCCAACAACTGTCCCTCCTGCTTACCTTGTAAATAGATCTTCATCTGCAGCAAGTAGCGACTGATACATGCTGTAGGGCCAACATGAGCAGTGTGTATTAGTTGCTGCTCGCTGCCGGTGAAAATCTATTTAAAAGGTATGCGGGGGTGGGGGGGATGTTTGAGAGACCATATGGTATTCAGGCCAGAGAGGGAGAGACCAAATCACTTGTGGGACAAGGTGGAGTTCTTCTGCCCACCCATCTTGGGCCCAGGCCCACCCAAAATTGGGTGTCTGGCTACGCCCCTGCTTCCTACCTTTTGTTCTTTGTTTTCTTTCTTCTATTTTTAGGTTAGTTTGATTGTGCTGTTGTTGTTTTAAATTCTTTCCTGTCTGGCATTGTAATTCCTTTCCTACTCACCTTTAAGAGGCAGATGCACTAAAGCTTAATGAGCCTTTAATGACCCTCCAACGAGGAAATTTTGATCCGTTGCATGCATCAAAGGGCTTTTACCGAGGAAGCCAGCAGCTAACGAAAACGGAATGGAGATGAGCAATTAGTGTGAAAACCCCATTGAAACGACATGCACTAACCTTTTCCGATTCCCTTTACGCAGGAAAAAGGCAGGAAATCTAAGTTTAAAAGTGAAATGTATTTAAAAAAATAACTAGTGGGGGCGAAAACGCGCGTCAGGGGCGTCCTTTATTGACGCCCCAGGTCGCTGCTGCTCCCTTCTCCCTCAGCACCGTTTACCTACGTCAGAGGAGGGCGGGCCCAGGAAGAAAGAAGGGACGTCTGAAGAGGCCTTCTGACTCGCCGATCAGCTGTTCTTGCCCGTGCAGCAGAGGTGAGAGGCGCTGCACGGGCCGGTAAGGCAAAGAGGGGGGTCGTTGGAGGGGGGGGAGCGGCAGCCACGACCAAAGGGGGGGCGGCGGGGGCGGGGCACGGGACCGGAGCATGGCGGGAGGTGGAGCTAGTGTGGGAGAAGACACAGGAAGGGAGGAGGGCCGGCCTGGGGCTGGGGCTGCTAAAATTTGAGTTTTTTCGTGCGGGGGGGGGGGGGGCAAACACGGCCATACAGGACGCTCCTCACGAGCACCTTTGCCCCCCCCCCACTTTTTTTATTTTTGTTTTGATTTGGGAGCCATGTGCTTGTGTTTTGGCTGTTTGTGGCATGCGCAGAGCAGCTAACATAACGATTGGCTGCTCTGCGCATGCTTTAGGGGCCGATTACCGATGTATATTGTGATTCTTTGATACATTGTACTTTTCAATACCGATCCGAGCATGTGTGACTTGTTCTTTTGGTGCATTCTTCGTTTTTTTTTAAATCGTTAGGGACTTTAACGATTTAGATTTTTTAATGTTTGCTTGATGCATCTGCCTCTTAGTTTGTAAACCTCGAGTATTGTGTGCAATTCTGGTTGCCGCACCTCAAAAAAGACATAGTGGAATTGGAAAAGGTGCAGAGAAGGGCGACAAAGATGATACAGGGGATGGGACGGCTTCCCTATCAGGATAGGCTGAAGAGGCTGGGGCTCTTCAGCCTGGAGAAAAGGCGGCTGAGGGGGAGATATGATGGAGGTCTATAAGATAATGAGTGGAATGGAACGGGTCGTTGTGGAGTGTCTATTTACGCTTTCCAAAAATACCAGGACAAGGGGGCATGCAATGAAGCTGCAGTGTAGTAAATTTAAAACGAATCGGAGGAAATTTTTCTTCACTCAACGAATAGTTAGTCTGGAATTCGCTGCCGGAAAAGGTGTAAGGCGGTTAACTTAGTGGACTTCAAAAAAGGGTTGGACGGCTTCCTGGAGGAAAAAGCCATAGAATGTTATTGAATGGACGAGGGAATACAGTATTTCTAGGATGGGCGGGACAAATTGCTTGTTCTGTTGGCTGCTGTCGGTGACAGGGTGCTGGGCTCAATGGACCCTTGGTCTGTCCCAGCATGGCAATGCTTATATACTTATGTACTTAAATCGCCCAGATCTGTAAGTTAGCATGGGCGGTATAGTAGTTTTAATAAACTATAAGCTTCATATCTCTGTACGTTACTCAGGGGACATTTTACTAAGCTGTGTCGGTGCCCACGAGTGTCCAATGTGCATCAGTTTCAAATTACTGCCCAGCTACCACATGGCCCATGTGGTAATTTCATTTTTTACGCGCATCCACTACGCGCACCAGAAAATAATTTTGTATATTCCGGCGCGTAGTGCTAACCGGGTGGCAAAAGGCATTGTGTGTGTGTTGAACATTTCTACCCAGTTAACACATGAGACCTTACCGCTAAGTTAATGGGTGGTGGTAAGGTCTCAGACCCAAAATGGGCATGCACCAATTTGCTGCGCGTCCATTTTCGGCCAAAAAAAAAGAGGGCATTTTTTACAGGTGTGCTGATAAATTAATCCGCGCGCATCCAAAACACATGTCGATACTATTTCAGGCCATTTTTCAGCGCACCTTAGTAAAAGACCCCTAAGATAGCTGCTGCGCTTAGATGCAGGCGCTTATACCACTCTGTGGCTGACGTAAGAGTGAATGCCTACATTTAAGGCCAGGGCCGCCGAGAAACTGGGCCAGGCCCGAGGCCCTGCCCCCTCAGCCCCCCCCCCGAGGTCGTCATCGTCGCCGCCCCCCTCCGTCCATCACTCTCCGTCCACCACCAGGCCGGGCCCCCTTAAATTAAATCATAGCACTTCACCTCGACTTCGCTCCGTGTGAAAGAAGCGCAGCAGCAGTCTGCAGATCGCCTCCCTTTGGGCCTTCCCTCCCTGTGTCCCGCGGGACACAGGGAGGGAAGGCCCAAAGGGAGGCGATCTGAAGACTGCTGTGCTTCTTTCACATGGAGCGAGGTCGAGGTGAGGCGCTATGATTTGAATTCAGGTAGGCCCGGCCCGGTGGTGGACGGAGGGGGCGGGTGGAGGGGACTGCGGCGCCCGGGGAATTTTGTCCCCCCCTGCCGCCCCCTCTCGGCGGCCCTGTTTTAGGCACATAATCTGTAAGTTAAATGCATAAATGGGAGCCCTGCCTGTGTCTTACCCATGTTCAGAGGACAGACTACAAAAGACTTCTTCAAGAACCTATTCCAGATGAAGATAATGTATCAGCAAGAAATCTTAGAAGATATTTGCATAGAGACTATTTAATCTTAATAAGAACTTTATTCAGAATGAATTCCATTAGTTGGCTGTTCTCCAGTATCTATCTAACAGACGGATCCCTAGGGGTCTGTGTATTGTCATGGAGCCTCGGATCTTCCTAGATGATGCTAATTCCCTCAGCCAGTTGTGTGCTATTTTGAATAAATGTGCATTAGATTTAATGATACTCATAGTGGAAACTTCAAAGAAGAAAACAATAAACTTATAGTAATCATCAGCATTGTATAGCTTCTATTTTTTGTCACCTTTGCTGTGTTTGAGACTGTGAAGGTTCCTGTTCTTCTGTGTATTGTCGATTACCCCTGCTCCACCAGTACCAGTGATGTAACCATGGGGGAGGGGGCCTTGGGGGCCAGGCACTCCCACTTTGGGCTCAGCCTCCTCCAAAACTGTAGCACCCATTGAGTGGTGGTGGGGGTGCTGGAACCAACCTCCATCCTCCTTGTGTTGCTGCAGGACAGAGAAAGTCGGTGTCGTGCTTCCAGCCACCAATGCTGGGACTCTTTCCAGATGCTCAGTTCTTGGCCAACGTTGGCCATTGCTGGAATCAGCTGAGACATATGATTACTATGCTGACAAAATATTGCTGTGTATAAGTAACGCCTGCTTGAATATTCTCTCATTTAAGAGATTTCATTAAACTTATAAACATTTTTTACAGTAGTTACATGAATTGTGTATCACCCAAACTAATTTAGTAAATGAAATGATGGCACACAATTCTTCATGTCTTCTTTTTGCCAATACATCTGAGTTCTTTCCTGTAGGTATAACCAGCTCCCTATCTCTGGGAAAGAAGTTAACTTTCAGCTATTGGAGAGGGACCCACTGCAGAGCCCTGACCTATCCCTGGATGAGCAGGCGGGCTTCCTAACAGATACAGCACAGAAAAGGTGAGCTCAAGAACATCACCCCCAACATAACTTCCCTGAAGACTATGCTCGGTGCGGGAGGATATTGCGTCCCCTAGGAACGGTAGAATGGAATGTTGGTATTCTTTGAGATTCTACATGGAATCTTGTTACTCTTTAGGATTCTGGAATCTTGCTACTCTTTGAGATTCAACATGGAATGGTGCTACTCTTTGAGATTCAACATGGAATGTTGCTACTCTTTGGGATTCTGCCAGGTTCTTGTGACCTGGATTGGCCACTGCTGGAAGTAGGGTACTGGGCTAGATGGAGCATCAGTCTGCCCCAGTATGGCTATTCTTATATGTATTTGTATTACTATTGTGCACTGTGAGAATATGGTACAGTTTATAATGCTACTCATTCCATCTTTAGAACGGAGCGCCATGCGGACGCCATATTTACCAACTCTTACAGAAAGTTCCTGGGACATATTTCTGCAAGGAAGTTTTTGCAGACAATTATGGGAAAACGGCTAGGGTAAGCAGCACTTTCTTTTATAAAGTATGATGCAAATGTTAGCCCAAGGGTTGAATGGCAGTACAGTGCATTTTCACTTGGGACACATGATGCAACCTCAGATTTCTGTTCCTTGGACTAGTTATGGCTGGTTATGCTGCAGGCAGGGCTGGCTTAATCATTAGGCAAGACTAGGATGTTATCTGACGGGGGGGAGGGGGGGGGGGGGAGGCACACAGCAAAGAACAAATGGAATCAATTCAGTACAATCTGTCCTGACAGTCACATATCAGAAAGAGTGGCAGTTTTCAACTAGCCATTTATTCATGTAAACAGTTTTTGGAAATATCCTTTATTTTGTGTGTATATATAATACTAGCCGTTGAGCCCGTTAAAATGGGCTGGTGGGTCGCCGCCCCTCCACCCGGCCCATCTCTTCGCTATTCAACTTACATCTCCGCAGCAGGCAGAGATCAGCTGAGCTCCCGTCGGCCTTCCTTCTCTACCTGTGTCCCACCCTCGTGTGACGTAATGTCAGCGAGGGCGGAACACAAGCACGGAAGGAAGGCCAATGGCAGCTCAGCTGATCTGCCTGCTGCAGAGATGTAAGTTGAATAACGAAGAGACGGGCAGGTGGAGGGGTGGCAGGAGCGGTGGCGACCTCGGCGGTTCCCTCCCCTTCGCGCAGTTTCTCTCTCTGTCCCGCCCCCCCGTCATCACGTATTGACGCGGGGGCGGGATAGACAGGGAAGTCTCTACTGCGCATTTGCGAGTGAGTACGGTCACTCGCCGTTTATATGTTTGATAATATATTTAAATAGATCTATTCATAGATAAAGAAATGTTTATTATTTAAATGTATAGTGTTCGATTATGCATTTTTACAGGACCCGCCTCTCCCTCCCTCCCTCCACTCTCTATCTCAGTTGATAACACCCTCATCCTCCCCGTCTCATTTGCCCGCAATCTCAGAGTCATCTTCAACTCCTCCCTCTCCTTCTCTGAGCAAATCCAGCAGATAGCCAAGACCTGTCGCTTCTTTCTCTATAACATCAGCAAAATTCGCCCTTTCCTCTCTGAGCACACCACCCGAACTCTCATCCACTCTCTCATTACCTCTCGCCTTGACTACTTCAACCTACTCCTCACTGGCCTCCCACTTAGCCATCTATCCCCCCTTCAGTCCATTCAGAACTCTGCTGCACGTCTGATCTTCCGTCTGGACCGATATGCCCATATCACCCCTCTCCTCAAGTCACTTCACTGGCTTCTGATCAGGTACCACATACAATTCAAGCTTCTCTTATTAACCTACAAATGCACTCAATCTGCAGCCCCTCATTACCTCTCTACCCTCATCTCCCCTTACGCTCCTACCCGTAACCTCCGCTCACAGGACAAATCCCTCCTCTCAGTACCCTTATCCACCACCGCCAACTCCAGGCTCCGCCCTTTCTGCCTCGCCTCACCCTATGCGTGGAATAAACTCCCTGAGCCCATATGCCAAGCCCCCTCCCTGCCCATCTTCAAATCCTTACTCAAAGCCCACCTCTTCAATGTCGCCGTCGGCACATAACCATTATACCTTTATTCAGGAAATCTTGACTGCCCCAACTTGACATTTCGTTCTTTAGATTGTAAGCTCCTTTGAGCAGGGAATGTCCTTCTTTGTTAAATTGTACAGCGCTGCGTAACCCTAGTAACGCTTTAGAAATGTTAAGTAGTAGTAGAAGTGATCATGATTGTTGAACATTATTATCATAATAGCAGGGGAAACAGTGCTAGGAGCCAAAAAATCATTTGCACTGATCCTGGATGCAGGAGAGAGCAGTTCCAGCAGTAGCAACCTTCTGGTGAGATTCAGGTTGCCTGCAGATTGGTTTTAGGCTAAACGACTGTAACTGCAATAGAGGGGATATATAGTAATGATAAAAACAAAACAGGGAGTGTAGGCACCTGTTCCAAGTTTCGTTGGAAGCAAAGAGGAGCAGGGAAAAGTGCCTGGCCATAAGAAATATAATCATGTCTGATATATTTATTAGCAGGTAGTACACTCCTCAGCACACACCAGTTAGTTGGATTTTCAGGTTCTCCACCATGAATATGCATGAGATAAATTTAAATGTGCCGCCAGATCTCTCATACACATTCGTGATGGATATCCTGAAAATTTGATGGGCTGGGAGTGCACTGAGGACCAGGTTGAGAACTGTAGCTCTACTCAGCTGAAAATATCACTGCCACTCGTATAAGTGCAACTTATTTTCAGCAATGTTGTCGTGTGCCTTTAACGCAGAAGAAACACAATGTCTCGTACTCACCTCACAATATAACACAAACAACTTCACCACCATAACCACACCATATTGTTCTCTTCCCGTCTCATGAAATCTGAAAATCCTTGGAGTTACCATTGATAGAAACCTCACACTCGATACCCACGTGAAGAATACGACGAAAAAAATGTTCTTCTCCATGTGGAAACTCAAAAGAGTAAAACCTTTCTCCCCGAGATACATCTTCCGTACCCTGGTACAGTCAATGTTAATAAGTCATCTTGACTGCTGCAACGCACTGTACGCTGGCTGCAAAGAACAGATTATCAAAAAACTCCAAACAGCCCAGAATACTGCCGCCAGACTCATATTTGGAAAAACTAAATATGAAAGTGCAAGACCCCTAAGAGAGAAACTTCACTGGCTCCCACTTAAGGAACGCATCACGTTCAAGATATGCACGATTGTACACAAAATCATCCATGCAGACGTCCCAACCTACATGCTAAATCTTGTGGACCTGCCTCCCAGAAACGCTAAAAGAACAGCCCGCAAATTCCTCAATCTGCACTTCCCCAGCTGCAAAGGACTAAAATACAAGCTGTTACATGCCACTACCTTCTCCTACATGAGCACGCAACTGTGGAATGCACTACCTAAGGACTTGAAAACAATTGACGAAATAACCAACTTTCGTAAATCTCTGAAGGCATATCTCTTCAACAAGGCCTACAAAGAAAACCCATAACCCACTTAACTATTTCGCCAACCCAACCAGTTAAGATAATCCACCTTCTATACACCCCCACTTAACCTTAATACATCACTAATTGTATCTGATATCCTGTAATGTTAATGCCATAACAAGACTCTGTAAGCCATATCGAGCCTGCAAATAGGTGGGAAAATGTGGGATACAAATGCAATAAAGTATCAAAGCCTTTTGAACAGCAGCAAGAACTTGGAAGTCTTCCTAGTGTTAAAGTAGTTGTGATACAGTCCTTAAAGAGTACGAGATGAGAAGACAACATTGCTGAAAGTGTGAAGTTGTGCCGTAATGGATGCCGATGATGTTTTCACTGAACACTCCAAGTCAGTCGGAGTTTCAGGATCTCTGCCATAAATATTACCACTTGATGTGAAAAAAAAATGAGCGACTTAAATCAACTTTTGGAGATCACTGAAGACCTATCTCTTCAATAAGACATACCACAATGATCCATCATTTGAACCTTAGCGCATTACTGTTTTAACTGTTATTACGTTTTTGATCTCGTTATACCTAATGCTTTATCCCATTATGTTACTCATGTTCTGATGTAATTGTTAATTGTATCTTTACTCCGCTGTGGCGATAACCAGAGCGGAATACTGTAAGCCACATTGAGCCTGCAACTAGGTGGGAAAATGTGGGATACAAATGCAATAAATAAATAAATATGCAGGAGATAAATGTAAATGTACTGCCAAAGAAGAGAGAAACAGATGCAGTAGGGTGAAGAAACAGGGACTCATTTTCAGTGCTATAGCCGGAAGCCAAAAGAGACCCTCCTTCCGCTTTTCTAAATCTCTTCCAGCAATCCAGGGAGACCCATTCAGAATAATAGAATGGTTTTGTAAGCCTGTTAGGAGTGGGGGGATTTGAGTCGATGCTTGATTCTGCCTTGACTCTGCTAAATCCCTAATTTGTGCCTATTCACTTTAATACAGTGAGAGCAACCATGAAAAAGAAAGGCAGGGGTTTCTCAGCAGACGCCAGTCGGACAGCATTTTGATGGACAGTCACTACTACAAGCAGATGGCTATAAAGAATGTCCTTGGAGCCATTTTGTATAACTTGAGGTACTTGGGGAAGCTTCTGCTGTTTTCACAGGGCGCTTGCACATCATCTGCCCACGTAAGAGGCACTTCTAGAAATTACTGCCTCTATTTCGGTGTGTGCAGGGTGTCAATTTTGTAATGGCATCTGTAAGCCATGATGCAGTTATAGAAACTAGCATAAGCCAACATGGGCACACCTCCGTTCAGGCTTGACCATTTACGCCATGTCAATAGCAGGTATAAAATTGGCATGCTTATATGTGCCAAGTGATCTTTGTAACTGATAATCCTATATAATAATTTGCACCTCCAACGTTCTGAAGCTGACTGCCAGGAAGTTGAAGCCCGGTTCATAATGTCTGAAGCCTTCTGGTGACGTCACCGTGTTGCCTGGGAAACCGCAACGCATCTCAAGCACGGGCACTACGAGTTCGCACCACATCTCCATCCCCTCCCAGTTCAGCAGTCCCGCCCCCCGTACGTTTCCTCCCATGTCCGCCGACCAGCGCCTCCCTCCCTCCCTGGTTCCGTGGCCTTCGACAGCAAGGAGGACGCATGCGGGTGCCCCAGCCCTTCGTACGTGGCAGCTGCTGTTTAAAAAGTTTTACCTCCTGCTCGGCCGCCAACACTGAAGTCCAGCAAGTACAGATGCCGCTTCACATAGGCTGTGGTTCCGCTTCTGTTTCTGCAGTTCCTGTGGTCTCGCCCTTCTGCAAACAGGAAATGAGGGCGGGACCAGAGGAACAGCTGAAACAAGCGGCATCTGTATTTGCTGCACTTCAGTGTTGCCGGACGAGCAGGAGGTAAAACTTTTTAAACAGCAGCTGCCACGTACGAAGGGCTGGGGCACCCGCACACGTCCTTATTGCTGTCGGAGGCCACAGAGGGAGGGAGGCGCTGGCGGGCGGCAATGGGAGGAGAGGGGGGGGCCTAAGAAGACGGGGGGGGGGGGGGGTCCTGAGACGAGGGGGCCCTGGAACCTTGCTAGCGCCCGTTTCCTTTCTGTTGGAAACGGGCCTCTTTTACTAGTATTCTATAATTTACATACGTCACTTGGAGACATGCCCATGGCCTGTCCGTGCCCCACCCACATACATGTCCCCTGCAATTACACGCTGTCCCCCGGAGTCTATATAAGTTGCTCAAAGTTGTGCGTGTAATTTGAGTAACAAAATCAATTGGGCACTAGCCATCGATTATTGGCGCTAATTGGCAACAATAGATTTATGTACGCATCTTACTAGGCACCATACTATAAAGATATGCGCATAAATCTTTTACTGCACAATTGAAAAGGGGGGAGGGCAAGGGTGAAACAGGAGCATTCACTAATGATGCTTGCAGGGAAGCTGCATGAGGATGTACGTCAGGTTGCAGTGGGTGTAAATCCTCACACCCAAAAGTTGGTGACCAACTCGGAGTGCCATTTCTAGACTAGCACTGAGCATTCAATTTTTTTTCAGCACCCAACTTTGGGTACCATTTACTGAATCTAGTCCTGGAGCACTTAGGTGTTACCATCCAGCTTATTTTCGAAAGAGGCGGCTGGCCATCTCTCAAGTCCAGTGAAATCGGCATAATCGAAAGCCGATTTTGGCCGGCCTCAACAGCAGTCCGTCGTGGAGCCAGCCAAACTTCAAGGGGGCGTGTCGGAGGCATATTGAAAGCGGGACAGGGGCGTTGTTAACACATGGCTGCCGTCAGCCAATAATGAAAAAAAGAAGGCCGGCCCTGACGAGCATTTGGCCGACTTTACTTGGTCCATTTATTTTCAGGACCAAGCTTCAAAAAAGTGTCCAAACTAACCAGATAACCACTGGAGGGAATCGGGGATGACCTCCCTGTACTTCTCCTGTGGTCACCAACCCCTCCCACCCTAAAAAAAAATTAAAACATTTTTTTGCCAGCCTCTATGCCTGCCTCAAATGTCATACCCAGCTCCATGAGAGCAGTATACAGATCCCTGGAGCAGTTTTAGTGGGTGCAGTGCACTTCAACCAGGCGGACCCAGGTCCATCGTCCCCCTACCTGTTACACTTGTGGTGGTAAGTGTTGAGCCCTCCAACCCCCCCCCCCCCCAAAAAAAAAAACCTCACTGTACCCACATGTAGGTGCCCCCCTTCACCCATAAGGGCTATGGTAGTGGTGTACAGTTGTGGGGAGTGGGTTTTGGGAGGGATTTGGGGGACTCAGCACCCAAGGTAAGGGAGGTATGCATCTGGGAGCAATTTTTGAAGTCCACTGCAGTGCTCTCTAGGGTGCCCGGTTGGTGTCCTGGCATGTAAGGGGGACCAGCGCACTACAAATGCTGGCCCCTCCCACGGCCAAATGCCTTGGATTTGGCCGGGTTTGAGATGGCCGGCATTGGTTTCCATTATCGGCGAAAACCGAGGTCGGCTATCTGAAACCAGGCCATCTCTGACATTTGGCCGGCCCCAACTGTATTATCGAAACGAAAGATGGCCAGGCCATCTTTTTCGATAATAAGGTTCGGGACCGCTCTTTGCGGCGCCGGCCATATAGATGGCTGGCGCCGTTCGATTATGCCCCTCCACGTAGATTAGCAGCATGTAGCTAGCAATTACTGGTGCGTATGTCTGGGCACCCGTGTATAGAATTACCTCTGTCTAGCCACAGCCATTGCGTTTAGTCCCAGACTGATAAATGCTTGTACTTTTTCTTTAGCAACCAGGACCTCAACGGTGAAGCTCAAGAGGACCATAGTTACCTGGCAGAACTTCTTAAAGTGTAAAAGACTATTTCTGGCAAGTATTACTTGTCGTAACAGCCCACCTTTGCAACTCTGTTTTAGGGAGTCTTTTATAAAAATTGGTTGATTAGGTAACTACAGGGCAGTTACTTTTTCCCAGGGTGACATGGGTGCTGGAAAACTTTGATCCTTACATAAATGACATAAAATTTTAAAAACTGTGGTATGTGTTTAATCAGGTTCTTTAAAGATTAGAAACCATTCAGAATGACTTATGTAATAATTGGGGAAATCAGGAGTGATGGAAGAAATGTTTTCATATTACTGCATATTTAAGAAACAAATTCCACAGGTTAAATGGATGTTGGCTTGGGGTGGGGTGGGGGGGGGGGGGGGGAGGATGCATCCTTTGTTCTAAATCTGCTAGCAGTTGATTTCATGGAGTGTCCTCTCATCTCAGTGATGTTAACCTGCTCCACACTACTCATGTTATACATCCATCATAGCCCATCTTTGCATTCTCTTCTTTACGCTGTACAGTTCCAGCTTTTTTTTTGTTACATTTGTACCCCACGCTTTCCCACTCATGGCAGGCTCAATGCGGCTTACATGGGGCAATGGAGGATTAAGTGACTTGCCCAGAGTCACAAGGAGCTGCCTGTGCCTGAAGTGGGAATCGAACTCAGTTCCTCAGTTCCCCAGGACCAAAGTCCACCACCCTAACCACTAGGCCACTCCTTTGTTCCACCTTTTTTTATCTTTGCACAGCTTCTAGGTTCACTTTTCTGTGATGGGTCGGCAGATGATAACTCAATCAGATCCACACACTAACATTATATTTGATAACAATTATTTGGAAAGCATTAGAGATTGAAGACTAAGATATTTGCTTATTTGACTGCAGCTGCACTCATGAAAGGTTGCTGTTGATGGCTGCTTTCTAGAGTTGAATGAAAATGTTAATACTGTAATGCCATTCACAGTTTGCACCATGCTTTGGTACCCAACGCTTTAAAAACTATTACTGCAAAGCTCTGGGGATGTTTTAAGTCACTGTGGGGTCCTTTTTCCCAAGCTGCGGGGAAAAAGTGCCCTGCGCTAGCAGTGGAGACCGTTTTTCCTGTGCACCAGGGTCATTTTTTCCACAGCCAGTAAAAGCCTCCTCAAAGAATGGCCATGCGGTGAAATAACTATTACCGCATGGCCATGCAGTGGGGAGCCTTACTGCCACCCACTGAGGTAGCAAAAAGGGGCTCCCACGATAACCTTTGGTAACAGGGCAGCTCGAGGTGATGCCCAATTACCACCGGGTTATCGCCATGCAATCCTTTTCTAGGGGTTTTCTTTTTCCCCCGGAAATGCGCACGCTCGGAGCAGGACTACTGCCAGTGGCTACTTTGGGCTGGCGATAGTCCAAAAAGAGCAAGGGGTAAGTCCATGTTGGGCTTACTGCCAGTGGCGTAGCAAGGGTGGGGCGGTGGCGGCAGTCCGCCCCAGGTGCACGCTGCTGGAGGGGTGCAGAGAGCAGCCGCACACCTGTCGGCTCTGCTGGTTATCTGCTCCCTCTGCCCCGGCACAGGTTACTTCCTGTTCCGGGGCACAGGGAGCCAGCGGAGCCAACAGCCGCGCAGCTGCTCTCTGCAGCTAAGAATGCACCCGGGGGGGGGGGGGGGAGTGTTGCGCTGCACCCTGAGGGGACGGATGCCGCTGCACCGGGGGGGGGAGGGTGCGCAGCGGCGATCCGCCCTGGGTGGTAGCCAACCTAGGAATGCCACTGCTTACTGCCACTCTCTAAAAGGGCCCCTCAGCTTGGTGGTTCTGCTAACCTTTCCTTTCTTGGTAATCCTAGAATAAGCATTGTCTAGCGTCCTCTCTCTTGAATTTTCTTTCTTTCTACAGCAACTCTGTCCCAGGATTATGGAGCGTATTCTTCCATCTGCTATTCCACAGTGGTGACAAAAGCCATGGGTCAAACTGTAAATCACTATCCCCAAAATTGGAAACAAATATTAACTGAAACATCGCTCTTCTATATTCAACCCACTCATACCAAAGTGCATCTATTCTAGAAAAATCAGACCGAATGAGAACGTGTACACCAATGTTCCTGGAGGATTGACTACACAATAGGGCGAATTTCACTTTCAAGATGACACCACTGTAGCTGAATTAAGAGAGCAACATGCAGACCCTTGACTTCAGAGGTACAGAGGTGGGAGGGCTCAGTGACCAGAGGGAGGTTGGCTCTAAGAGCTGTTCCTCTGGGAGAGAGTTGAAGCACTTGGATCACCAAACGATCAGGAGGTGCTGAAGCAACTCTCCGTCTTTCTCCCTCTGGTTTCATCCCAGCACTGACAGCGAGACACTTTCAACACAGAAGATTGATGTAGATCGATGGGTACCTTCTATGAATAACTTAAATAATTCAGTTCTATTTATACTGATTGGCAATGTGTATTATAAAACTGATACTCGACACCGTTTTAAAATTTAGGAAAAAAAAGTTTATCAGCCCAAGCTGTCAAATTCTCCTCTCACTGCTCATTCACCTTCAGCTGCCATTATTGTGTAACCCAGTGGCGTAGCCACAGGTGGGCTTGGATGGGCCAGGGCCCACCCCATTTATGGCTTAGGCCCACCCAACAGTAGCACATGTTTAGTGGTAACTGGTGGGAATCCCAAGCTCTGCCAGCTGAAGATTTCCCCCTGATGGTAACAAAAACGCTACTCTCCACGACACCGGCACCTGCGCATGCTCAGCTTTCAGTGCATTCCTGCTGCCAAGGTGGAAAGAAGCGTTTTCCCACCAGCTGAGATTTTTTTTTTTGTTGGGGGGGGGGGGGGAGAACACTTGGTGCCCACCCATTTCTTGCCTAGGCCCACCCAAAATCTGTTGTCTGGCTACGCCCCTTATCAAAACATGTGAACCATTTGTTTTGAGGGATAGATTTTCTCTTCTCAAATGTGAGCAGCCGATGTTTATAAACACTAGATTTCTGCCACAGCTCACCTTAAGAGCCTAAATAACCCTGGTTAAATTCAAATGCTGTTTCAACATAAAGAAAACATTTCCTTGCACCATCCAAGATTTTAAACAGAATTTGGAAAGCCTACCTTCAATTTTGTGCCCTTATCAAAACATTAGTTTTCAAGTAAGGTTCAACTGATACAAAAAAATAGCCTTGTTTGGTTGGTTGAAGCATAAAAAGGAATCCGCGACTCCTCTCCCTATTTAACATTAAAAACCATGCACCAGATTATAATCCAGAGTGTAGGTATAAAATTTCTACCTATTCTGACACATATTAATAAATAGCAAAATGGTTGGAACCACTAAGCTTTGTCATTGTGAGAATAAGTAAGACATCATCAGAGAACATTTTAACTTATCACACCAGGTGGCCTCTGTAAATGGGGTCCCCCCTCCCCCATTCTTCCTCAGCCAGTTTTATATACTAGCCCCGGAGCATTATCTACAGTGTCTGGAAAAAAACAGACCCCAAAATACTTCAAAAAACTTTTATGCCTATGTTTACTAAGCAAAAATATGGTGTCACTATTTTAATAGAGGGGGTATCATAGTATATCACACAAATATTACCCAGCTCACAAGAATGTCCTTAATTACATTTATAATCAAAGGTATTTAAAGATATTTATTACATGGTATAGGGTCCTATACCATGTAATAAATATCTTTAAATACCTTTGATTATAAATGTAATTAAGGACATTCTTGTGAGCTGGGTAATATTTGTGTGATATACTATGTTTACTAAGCAGCACTATGGGCGTGTTAGCGTTTTTAACGTGCATAAAGGGTTTACACATGTTAAATGCTAACACGCCCATAGAAATGTATAGGCACATTAGCATTTAACGCACCTTAAAATTACAGGTGCGTTAAAAACGCTAACACACCTTAGTAAACATACCCCTTAATATGACCCGTCAAAAAGCCATTTGTATCATTTTATTACTTAATTCAAATTTGTGTTCAAAGTGTCCTCCTTCACCCTTGACACATTCGCAAAGTTTTCAATACCATCGAGCTGTTGCCTCAATGAATTCTGGGGTTTCATTAATTAAGAGCTCGACTGTTTTGCACGCTTGAATCACTGGATCTCCATCCTGTTGAAAAATAAAGCACTCAGAAATGTCTTGAAGTTCAGGCAAAAGTTTCTGCTGCACTAGGACGTTTTGGGGTTATTTGGAAAAACGTTGCGGGGGGGACAAGGGTCTTTTTTTTTGGACACCATGTATATTCTGTATCAGGGGCATAGCCAGACTTTGGCAGGAGGGAGGTCCAGAGCCCGAGGTGAGGGGGCACATTTGAGCCCCCCCCCCCAGCGCCGCCGCCCCCCCCCCCCCCCACCACCAACTTTGAATCCCTCCCGCCACCAACCCGTCCATGCAGGACGTCAGACTCAGAAACAGAATGAAGGAAGAAGAGGACCTCGGCTGGCGGGGGTTGGGGTCCCCCGCCAGCAATGGTAGCAGATGGCGACGGCAGGTTGGCGGCAGGAGGGGGGGTTGAGAGGGTCATTGGCAGGGGGGTCCAGGACCAAATCTATGGGGGCCCAGGCCCCCATGTAGCTACGCCCCTGTAATCTGTATAGGGAAGCATTCCTGCCACCATAAAGTTCTTCTGCCTTCCTTTCCACCTTAGGCCACTCCAGAACCTCTTCCACAGTATCCTTGAAGGACGTGGTCTCTACTGTGCCTCACATGCATTTGTGTCTCTTTAATAGCACTGCTAGCTAACTAGGCGATAGGAAGCAATGCCTATACAAATTCTGTGGCCTATGGGCAGCCCTGTATTTAAAAGAATGACTGTGCTTTCCTTCTTTTCTTTATGTGTAATTATATTATACAGGGAGGTAAAAGTCAGCATGGGGTTTCCAAGAAGCAGGCTATGCTTTTTGATTGTACATAAAAAGTTTTGAATAAAGCAATTATAAAAAGCAGTTCTAATAGTATTCCAGCCTGGTTTTATTTATGAATTCTTCTCTATTCATTTACGAGATGGTGCAGGATCAATAATTCTTACAGAGCTAATATTACATGGTACAGAAACAAAGCACACTAGATCACCCTCTTTCATGTTTTATGCTACAATGAACAACTTTTGCAGAAAATCCATTGATTGAAAAGGAGGGGGAATATAAATTCTTAAATTAAACCTAACTCTTGCCCTATTTCCTAAGCTGCACTTGGCAAATAATGTGCCTTGTTGCCAAACTTACATTAATTGGCAGTAACATCTATTATCTCTCTATATAAAAGGCAAAACCAACGTTCTATGAAGCCTCCAGCCGGACGTGTGAAGGGGGCGAGATATCCGGTTTCCCTATGAGTGTCTGCCCCGCCCTCTCTATAACACAGTGAAGGAAACAGCAGAGCATGAAATCAAATCGCTGGCTCTGTAACAGTGAAGGACTCAGAGGGGGGAGGGGAGAGAGGCCAGAGGGCAGGGACACACACACTCCCACATGCACACAGAAGAAAACATTGCTAGCCCCCGTTTCATTTGCATCAGAAACGGGGCTTTTTTACTAGTCTGCTAATAATTGTAGCTCAAGGTGGCATTTCAATGCCCTTTAAATTATGAGCGGCACAGCAAAGCAACTCATCATGCAAAATGAAGAAAGCAGACTGCAATAACTTGGCAAACCGTGGATCTCTTTTAAAAAAGGGCAGTACAGCTACCATGGTAGCATGCGGGAAAACGGCACGACCGCCGAGCTGACCCAGGCGCCCTGCAGTTCTGTTTTTGGTGTGTGCCATTTTACTACTACTACTACTACTACTATTTAGCATTTCTATAGCGCTACAAGGCGTACGCAGCGCTGCAGAATCATTTTTATTTTCTAGTGCAGGGGGCAGGAAATAGGCATTCCTGGTGGTAATCGGGCAATACACAGCCGAGGGGCATAGCCAGATTTCGGCGGGAGGGGGGGGGGGCCAGAGCCTGAGGTGAGGGGGCACATTTTAGCCTCCCCGCCGCCATTACCGCCCAACAGTCATTGTCGACCCCACAACCGCCACCTTGCCCCCCGCCCCGCTCGACCTCCCTCCCGCCGCCAACCCACCATCACCTACCTTTGCTGGCGGGGGACCCCAACAAAGGCTTCCTTCTGTTTCTGATATCCAGGATGTCAGACTCACAGAACGAAGCCTTGCAGATCAGTTGGGGTCACCCGCCAGCAAAGGCAGGCGACGGCGGGTTTGCGGCGGGAGGGGGGGTAGAGCGGGTCATCAGCAGGGGGGGCCAGGGCAAAATCTACGGGGGCCCAGGCCCCCGGGCCCCACATAGCTACACCACTGACACGGCCATCACCACACACTGCCCAATTACCGCGGGAGTAGCATGTGAGCCCTTTGGAAAATTAATGCATGGCCATTAAGGATCTTAATTTAAAAATAGGGTTTCTCCTGCTGCAGTAAAGAGTGGCCTTGGTGCAAAGTAATCCCACGCACCCACACTACTGCAGCTTGGTCAAAGGGTCCACATATTATGTACTGAAGAGTTGCCATTCCCTAAACAGGTGGTGATAACTTTCACTCACAAGCTCTGGCCTACTAACATCTGAAAAGACGCTCCCAGGGACCAGGTTACAGAGGTCAAAGTATAGAAGAATACCCCTCATACACCCAATCCATTTATGAAATAAACAGCACCTCCTCTCCCAACCCCCCTCCCCCCAATTCTTTAAAAATAAGTCATGGTGTCACACCTCCCCCCTTCCTACAGCACTTACCAGGTCAATCCAGGAGCCCTCCTGTCCTGCTGGTTCACTTATGCAGTCATCATTCAGGCCCTTAGTGGTAATCTTGCAGTAATACTGCTAGGATTAAGGCTGTCCAATAAGAGTGTTCTCGTATTTGGCAGCCTGATTCCTAGTGGAAGAAGTGCAGGACTACTGTGAGATTACTGTGAAGGGCACTTTTAAAAAATCTGCATACTGGAACTGCTGGGGCAAGAACAATTAGGGATTGTTCCTCCAATTAGACACTGGGGATGATCTGGTAAGGGGTGGGGGTGGGGTGGGGATGGGGAGAGGAGCTGACATAACCCAAAAAAGGGATGGAGGATCAGAGAATACAGAATATTTCATAAAGGGGTAGAAGGAGGGCACCAGTGGGCACCGTTTCATAAAGGAAACAAAAGTGGGAGTGGAGGACAGCAATTTGTTTTACCATATGACCAGTCTTTTAAGAAGATAGCAGGCCTTAAATTCGGCCCACTGTTTTAGCACGTTGCAGTTGGAAATGTGTAGTATTCCTGGCTGTCAAAACACAAAATAAATATTTGCTACAGGATTCACTAACTTGTAGTACTAAAATACATTTAACCCTTAGATTGTAAAGACTAGATTTACCTTAGTAAGGTACTCAAGATTAGTGAATCCTGCAATAAATTTTCCCATGGCAAAAATAGCGCAACAATGCATTATTTTACTATGGATTAGTAAATAGGGCCCAAGAGAGAAAAAATTGGTCTTACCTGCTACTTTTGTTTCCTTGAGTCCTACCAGACCAGTCCAGAACAAGAGTCATGCTCATCAAGAAGCAGATAGAGACAATGACTTGAGAGCTCCCACCTGTCTTCCTTTTGTTCTGTTAAATTTTGGAATTTTTTAAATATTTTTTTTTTTATAGTTTTAGCATATTAACTATTCTGTTGTACTCATTATGAAAGGTGGTATAACAAGTCTTTAAAAAAATCAAATATATATACGATACCATGTAACACTTGTATATCAGTATTTTCTGTAAGAAAGAAGCAAGAATCCAAGTTTTCAACTGAAAAAATCCAAATTATAAACCTGAAAGAACCATAGCAAGAGTCCCATAAAAATTCCTCCTTGGAACAAGAATCAGATCTCTTTAGGATAGGACTCTTATCAGTTTTGATCAAAATTCTCCTTCCTTAACATCTACCAGCCCAGAACCAAAGGGATATGACAAAGAACCCACCAAATTGGGCTACATTCTATATATCGCACCAAGATTTCCATGCAGAAATCAAAGCATATTTTATAAAGCACGGGTCCACACGAGTAAATTCAGTTGTGGTCAATTACTCCAACTAAAACCTGGAGTAGATCCAGTCACCTGAATTAGGTGCGGAGTGGCTGCATTCTACAACAACGCCCTTAACATTTTTTTTAGATATACCCTTGCCTCATCCATTCCATGCCTACTTTTCAACTATGCGATTTAGAATCTAGGGGCACCACGTTACAGAATACGCTTAGCAAGCAGCGCACGTAAATTCTAACTAATGCCAATCAGTGCTAATTGCTTGTTAACATCCAATTATCAGCGCTGATTAATTTGTTAATTAAGTTATGTGTGTTATTATGGAATACACAGATTTCCACGCAGAAATCTCAGTACAATATATAGAATCCTGAAGTACGTGCATACAGTGCGCAATATTTAAGAAAAGCAGGCACTGTATGTACATAGTTTGCACTATCAACACTGGTATAGATGACCACTGTGGTCTAGCTACGTGGGGCCAGGGGGTAGATTTGGCCCTGGACCCCCCCTCTCGACCCCTCTCCTGCCGCCGCAGTCCTTTGCTGGTGGGGGACCCCAACCCCCCACCAGCAAAGGTAGGTGACGGCAGGGGGTCAAGGTTGTTGTTGGTGGTGGGGTCGGCAATGGCAGAGGAGGGTGTGTCTGCAATGGTGGGGGGGGGGGGGGGGGGGGGGAACGGCTAAAATGTGCCCCCTCCCGCCAGTCTGGCTATGCCCCTGGATGACCAAAAAAAAAAAAAATTTTCTGTCTGCCAATCCCTAGATTTGGCCCAGTCCAAACCACTAAGCCGAGCTTCTCTGTTACCCATTTCTCAAAAACAAACAAAAAAATCCAAACAGCTCTCAATCGTTCATCTGCTCTGGCAGGCCCACCATCCTTAAGCTGTTTTTTTTCTGGCTGCAATCTTCCTTACCCTTGATCCAGTGTAAACACGGTCTGGAGCCAAATACTACAGACACCAATCAGGGGTCAGAGAAATGCACAGTATGGAAACGACACTTGTGTTGATGTTCAGTAATATTCACAAATATCTGGATAAGGGTAAGGTTGCACTTGTTTCTTTAGGGTTGTCTGCAGCTTTTCATTAGTGGATCGTGGACAGCTACTTTCTCACGTTAAGAAGATTGTGCTACAGTTTAATCCTTTTCTTTGTGAACATATTTCTCACAATTCCAAGAACTCAGGAGCTCAACCTTTTGACATGCCAGAGTACCACAAGGCTCTGCTCTTTCCCCGTTTATTATTTAATTTGCTTTTAAGTCCACTAGCATTTCTTTTGCAGAGCTAGGTATTACATCAATACACAGCCCACCTTAACAATTTCAATGGTGGGGGGGGGGGGGGGGGGGGGGGGGGAGGGGTCATTCAAAATTATGCCATATGGTCACCCAAGACTAAAAACTCAATTATCACAGTTCCATACCATATAATACTCTTCTGGTCCTCAGTGGCAATTTTTTTCACACGGATCACTCACTCCATGGTTTGCCTGCCTCCTCATTGGTCGCTATTTATAACTCCTTCATTGTAATATCAAACCCATTAAAAAAAATTCTCCCTTAAATTTTATGTATCAGCTCAACACCACTTATCTTAATTTTTCTGATGGACCCGCTGTCAATATGGGCCATATTTCACCTTTGGCTGCATCGAGGTTCGGTCAGCAACTTCTAGCTTGGGGTTCTTCTGCAATGTTATTACAGTGCTTTTTTTTTGCACAGATGCTGACCCTAGACAGCTAGATTCTTCAGCTTTTAATGAGTTTTCAGTCCATTGCATCGTGGTTAGCTGAAGTTAAACCCAACTAAATCTCAAGCAATTTGGTCAATGGATGGTTTGACAACACAAACTTCAGCTGCAGAGTTCTACCATCAGCAATGGTGTAGCTAGGATTGAACGGGACCCAGGCCCAGGCAGAAAAATTAAGATGTGCCCCATAACTTCTTATTTCCCAAGGCAGCAGGGACTGGGGGCAGAGGGCAGGGGGGTCTGAAATTTGACGTGTATCTGAGGTAGAATGTGAGGGTTGGAGAATGGAGGTAGTAGTGAAGTGTGCAAGTTCCATGTAAAACATCTTAACCATGCAATAAAAGCAATCTGCATCTTTCAAATGTGGTGTGATGTAATTGAATTGCTGGACCTCCTAGAGTAAGTTTAACAGCCACATTTTGGTTAGTTTGTATTTTGACAACCCACTGAATTTTCATAGTCTACTGCCCAGTCGAGGATGATCGAATTTTAGTTTCAGCTTCGATGCCAAAACCGGCCTGAAATTAAAATTTATCTTTGTTTTGGTCTCATCCGAAAATGCCAGTGCATTTTCAGCTGAAACCGCCCCCCCCCCCGCCCCCAATCATCTAGCATCAAACAACCACCTGTAGACCCCTCCCCCCAGGCCTACCCTACAAACCCTGGTGGGTCTAGTGGCACTGGAGCAGGAGCGATCCCTGGTTTCCAGGGCTGCACAAGGCATCCACGTCTAAAAGCCCTATGGCCTACTAAACTAGCAAAATTCCAACGTGATGGCCCCAGTGCCAGGACCACAGACTCAGCTTCCCAGGCCTTGTCCCTTGTCACCTCCCCTTCCCCAGCCAAACAGGGAGAAAATGACCCAAATGTCTGAAAAAGTAGTAATCCCATGCTTTCAAATAGGCTCCATTAAGCCCTTTGAGGATGCATTCGTGGCTGAGAAATGTGATGCTAGCAGCCTCTCCACTTCCTCTGATGCCTCCACCCATGAAATATCGCATTACATATAAAATATTGCTTCTGGTGTTCAAAATTTCTCATACAGGGCTACCTGTATTTTTTGTCGTCTTGTTTCCAGTCTTATCCCTGGGAGAGCCCTTCGCCCTAGTCATTGTTACCTGTGCCATCGCTGCACATCATTCTGTCTTCCACACTTCGGAAAGTGACATATAGCATAGTGGCACCTACATTGTGGAATAACCAGCCCATACTTTTATGTTCGGAGGCTTTTCTACCCTCATTTAAGGCCTTACTCAAAAAGCACATCTTTTTCTGTTAGCCTTCACCAATTAAACTTGCTTTCCCTGAGTCGTCAATAACACACTGAAACCTTCTGCTCAGTGTGCTGCTGCGGCTAGGAAAGTGAATAGAATGTTGGGTATTATTAGGAAAGGTATGGAAAACAGGTGTGAGGATGTTATAATGCCGTTCTATCGCTCCATGGTGCGACCGCACCTTGAGTATTGTGTTCAATTCTGGTCGCCGCATCTCAAGAAAGATATAGTAGAATTGGAAAAGGTGCAGCGAAGGGCGACTAAAATGATAGCGGGGATGGGACGACTTCCCTATGAAGAAAGACTAAGGAGGCTAGGGCTATTCAGCTTGGAGAAGAGACGGCTGAGGGGAGACAGGATTGAGGTATATAAAATAATGAGTGGAGTGGAACAGGTGGATGTGAAGCGTCTGTTCACGTTTTCCAAAAATACTAGGACTAGGGGGCATGCGATTAAACTACAGTGTAGTAAATTTAAAACAAATCGGAGAAAATGTTTCTTCACCCGTGTAATTAAACTCTGGAATTCATTGCCGGAAAATGTGGTGAAGGCAGTTAGCTTAGCAGAGTTTAAAAAGGGGTTGGACGGTTTCCTAAAGGACAAGTCCATAAACCGCTACTAAACTGACTTGGAAAAATCCAAAATCCCAGGAATAACATGTATAGAATGTTTGTACGTTTGGGAAGCTTGCCAGGTGCCCTTGGCCTGGATTGGCCGCTGTCGTGGACAGGATGCTGGGCTCGATGGACCCTTGGTCTTTTCCCAGTATGGCATTACTTATGTACTTATGTCCTCTACTTGGCTCACTTTTATTACATAGAGCACTGATTTAACCTATTGTGATGTCATAGTGGCTCATTCCACCAATAAGAGCCAACCTCATTAGTGATGTCACAATGGCTTGATTGTATAGAATGTTTGTATGTTTGGGAAGTTCGCCAGGTGCCCTTGGCCTGGATTGGCCGCTGTCGTGGACAGGATGCTGGGCTCGATGGACCCTTGGTCTTTTCCCAGTATGGCATTACTTATGTACTTATGTACTAGCCTTTGGGGTTCTGTCGGACACAGCAGGTTTGCTTATCTGTGGTCTGTTTGGTCTCTTTTCTCTATTCTTTCTATTGTTTTATTTTATTGTTTTTTGCCTATTTTGCTTTTACTATAAAATTGTAGGACACACTATTGTACTGCGTGATAATGCTTTTATTATATGTAAATCACTTTGACGGCATTGCCTTGAACCTTCCATGTGGTCCAATTGCCTCACTGCCCTGCTGCAGGAGGAGCTGCACTGGCCTGAACTGCCATGGTGGCTGACACAGCAGCTGAACCCAATGGGGCTTTGATCTCCTCTTACCGCAGCACTACCAGCCTCCGTCTGGCTGAAGAGCAGGCCCGGAATACTCTGCTTACTGCTGTGATTCTTCCTCTTTGTCTCTCCCACATAACAGTGACACCTACCAGCAAGTCTGGAGTTCACTGCCAGAGAATGTGGTAAAGGCAGTTAGCTTAGCGGGGTTTAAAAAAGGATCTGGATGGCTTCCTAAAGGAAAAGTCCATAGACCATTATTAAATTGACTTGGGGAAGATCCACTGCTTATTTCTGGGATAAGCAGCATAAAATGTTTTGTACTTTTTTTGGGATCTTGCCAGGTATTTGTGACCTGGATTGGCCACTGTTGGCAACAGGATGCTGGGCTTGATGGAACTTTGGTCCGTCCCAGTGTGGCAATACTTATGTACTTATTATGTAGGGTATAAGAACACTATAAAAGGATGGTCTGTGACCCCTGATAAGTACAACAGAACAAAAGTTGGGGCATGAAAAGGAGTGTAAATGTCAAGGGTAAAAACAGTTAATAGACAAATAAATCCATACAAGACAAAGTAGGTCCCTTTTCACCTTCTTTATATCATGGGAAAAGTGTCAAAACTACAAAACATATCCAAATGCAAAACAATGCCGCCTCCCCCCCCCCCCCCCCCAAAAAAAAAAAAACCCAATAGAAATAAATCTTTTTCTTAGATCAACAACCTGTCCGATTAGGGTTGGAAATGTGAAAGTACCTGGATGGATGGCAGCAGCATCACTGTATTCAAAGGTAGAATAAAAGGGAAAACTCAGTAATCACAATCTTGACTTTTTTTTTTTTTTTTTTACATATATAAAAAAAATCATCCCCGTGCTTTAATCTTTTGATCCTGAATTCAAATTTCAACTGTTTCTTGGCTTCTTTCCTGTGGATTTTAATTTCTTTACGGCTGTTGTCCTTCATAAACTTGCCCATACATCATTTCAATGTTTTGTTCTGAAAAGGCAGAATAAAATTACACTTTCATTAAATGAAAGAAAGAAATCTTGTTTAGCATTTATAAGGAATTATAGACTGTTTCCCCTACAATTTTACCATCCTGTCTACAATGGGCTGCTAAAATGCATGTGCTCTGGAATTAATTATCTTATTTTACAATACGATCCAGCTGCGATGCATATTTTTGAATTTTCTTCCTCAGTAATTGTTAAGCATTTTGAAATCCTGTTAGGATACAAAGCAATATTAACACACACAGGATTATTTTACTACACTTGTTGAATTGTTTATGCATGTACACTATGTATGGAGTTAATAAGCATTATAAAAACATACATATGATAAATGTGCATACGTATGCAGATGAAAATCCCTTTCAATCTGTTTGAGCGTGGAGGAGTGGCCTAGTGGTTAGGGTGGTGGACTTTGGTCCTGGGGAACTGAGTTCGATTCCCACTTCAGGCACAGGCAGCTCCTTGTGACTCTGGGCAAGTCACTTAACCCTCCATTGCCCCATGTAAGCCGCATTGAGCCTGCCATGAGTGGGAAAGCGCGGGGTACAAATGTAACAAAAATAAAATAGATACTATTGGAGATTCTACATGGAATGTTGCTACTATTTGAGGTTCTGTTGCTACTATTTGAGATTCTACATGGAATGTTGCTACTATTGGAGATTCTACATGGAATGTTGCTATTCCACTAGCAACATTCCATGTAGAAGGCTGCGCAGGCTTCTGTTTCTGTGAGTCTGACGTCCTGCACGTACGTGGACGTCAGACTCACAGAAGCAGAAGCCTGCGCGGCCACATTGGTGATCTGCAAGGGCCGACTTCTACATGGAATGTTGCTAGTGGAATAGCAACATTCCATGTAGAATCTCAAATAGTAGCAACAGTGGAGGAGTGGCCCAGTGGTTAGGGTGGTGGACTTTGGTCCTGGGGAACTGAGTTCGATTCCCACTTCAGGCACAGGCAGCTCCTTGTGACTCTGGGCAAGTCACTTAACCCTCCACTGCTCCATGTAAGCCGCATTGAGCCTGCCATGAGTGGGAAAAACGTGGGGTACAAATGTAACAAAAAAAAACCCAAACTTTAGACTTTTGGCCATAAATGGGAAAACAAACCCACATTTTCACTCAGTGTCACTGAGAATAAATATGTTAAATGGATAAACCACTATGGGGCTGATTTTCAAAGCACTTAGATTTACAAGTCTTTGTAAGTCTAAGTGCTTTGAAAATACACCTCTTCCATATATATTAATCAAATATATGAGGATATATTTGAACATGTACAAATCCACATCATACAGTGTTGTGTGCTATGACATAATTAAAATGTTTTTAACGTTTAATTTACTTATCTGTTAACCCCATTACTTTTGTGTTCATTACAAACTGTATATTCTTTTTACAAATTTGTAATTCTTTATATTGTTACTACCGTGTTTCCCCGAAAATAAGACACTGTCTTATATTAATTTTTGCCCCAAAAATGTGCTAGGTCTTATTTTCAGGGGCTGTCTTATTTTTCGGGAAAACATCGGGGTTGGCCCGCCCGCCCTCCGTCGCTCCTGGAACTAACCTTAAATGCCTCCTTTCACCTTCGCATCAAGCAGCAGCAGGGCAGGCAACTCCTTCCTTCCGTGTCCCGTCCTCGCCTGACGTAACGTCCGCGAGGGCGGGGCACGGAAGGAAGGAGAGGTCTGCCCTGCTGCTGCTTGCTGCGAAGGTGAAAGGAGGCGTTTAAGGTTAATTCCGGGAGCGACAGAGGGTGGGTGGAGGGGGGCCCGGCGACATCGGGGGGGGGGGGGGGGGGGGGTGGCCTTGTCCAGCTCTCGGCGGCCCTGCTTTCAAACAAAAATTTGCTAGGTCTTACTTTCGGAGGAGGCCTTATATTTAGCAATTCAGGAAAACCTCTACTAGGTCTTATTTTTGGTGGATGTCTTACTTTCGGGGAAACAGGGTATGTAAGCCGCATTAAGCCTGCCATGTGTGGGAAAGCGCAGGGTACAAATGTAATAATAATAATGTGTCAGAACCAGGTCTTTTTTTGTGAAAAGCTCCATAAAAGCAAACCATTGACTGACATTCTGGCTTACAGTAGCAATGGGTAGGACTTGTGGCATGCACAAAAAAAAAACAAATCGCTGTAGTTTTCTGTTTCAAAAGAAAGCGATCTTGACAATCGGAGTTCAACATCACAGAAAAATCACTGGCTACTATGTTGGGGAAAAGAAAACGGCTTATTACATTTTTGTTAAAGCCAGCTTATTCCACTGAGTCCAGAAAGCTTATGGGTACACAGGAGCAGTACATATGCTTTTGAATAACAGTGCACATATGACTCTGGAGCTTGTATGATCCTCCTGGTAATGGTGAAAAGAGCAGAGACCTTCTAATGAACAGATACATCTGAGGGAAAAGCTGGAAACAAAAAACATGAAAGTGAGGCCACATAAACGAACTGGAAACAGGACTTGGAAAATGGGTTGAAAAAGCAGGCTGGGATATGAAAGGGCAAATGATGGTGGGCTCACACACCAGTGAACTGATGCACACACACTTCTACTCTCATGAACACAATTACACATATACACATGTGTGGGTTACTCAACAACTGAAGATGTTTTCAACCCTCTATGCTGCCAAATATTTGATATTCTTTCAGAATTAGCCAGTCAGCCACACTTACTATACTCAGTTTCCACAATCCCCCCCTCCACTAATAGAACTACCTCTGTTCTTCACCAGCTAATAACCCTCTTCCCGCTCTATCAGAAAAAGAAGGCATCCGTTGGCCAGTACTTGCCCACCACTATCACCAGTTGCTTCCAGAACGTTACCTACCACTATGAGCGCTAAAGAATTTCAGCTATTACCGGCTGCTGTGAGAGAAAAGAGCCAGTGAACCCCAGGGGAAAAATGTTCTAATAACTTTAAGGGTATTGTTTGAGCTGGAAGAAGTTTTTCAGACATGTTGTCCCGCTCTGTCACCATTTCCACAGTTGCCCAGCACTATATACCAGACGATGAAGTCACAGACATCAGTCACAAGAGAAAGCAGAAGGCAGCTGAACCAAGTGAAACTGATAAGAACCACATTCAAAACCATGCAAATGGCAATTGAGACACGCCTTCACGGTAGGCCCTGCCAAATCTGAATAATTTGGCCTGTCTTGGTCAGGAAACCACAGGCATGACACATAGGCCCTATGTAGCTATAACACTTATTATACCTAGCTTTTCTCAGGCCTGCATTATGCATAGAAATACGCCCACTAATTCTTAACTTCCTGAAAGAACAGGGCTGAATCCACGTTAGGAAAGAATGCAGCATAGGCATGCAAGTTTAGATGGGAAAAATGAGTGATTCGTGCAGGGCAGATCAATCGGTATCTGTATGCCACTATCCGTCCAACAGCTCCATAAACGTCCCTAAAGAATTTTGTACAATGACACAAATTTGAGATAGCCTGAAGTGTTGGAAGATGTACATAAATATTCTGCACATAATTTCAAATGTAAACTAAGTGGGTAGATTCCTTTCCGAAACTGATTTGAGGTACAAACATTAAGGGTTTCTTTTACTAAGCAGCGGTAAACCCAACGCGGGCTTACCGCTTGCTAAACAGAACTACCGCTGGGCTACCGCAGCAGCCCAGCGGTACTTCTCACCCCTAGCGCGCCATAATTTCCGGCGCTACAAAAATATATTTATTTTTTTAGCGCCATAGTGTACCCGGTAGTAATCAGGCAGTGCCACACGCTGCCCAGTTACTGCGGAAGTCAATGGGTGGTGGTAAGGGCTCACCCCCCTCCCCAAAATGGTTGTGCGACAAGTGCTTTACTTGCCACATGGCCATTTCGTGTAGGAAAGCAAGACTTCCCTTTTACCCGCTGCGGTAAAAGGGGGCCTCAGCGCACATGAAAAACACACACTGACGCCCAACACATAAAAGTGTCCATGTACATTTGTATCTGCAATTTAAAGACAACCTCAAAACCAATGAATTTCAGCCGAGTTTATGAGTTTCATGGAATTCTAAAATTTTCCAAATCCACTGTAGAAATCCTTCAGCTTTTTACCAAAAAGACTGCAGTGTTTTTCTCTTTCTAATTTAATTTAGGACTTGCACTGGTTTAGATTTTGGAAAAACTGAAACAGACTGAAAAAACAAAATTTACTTCACAAAGGTTTTCCAAAGTAATTAGGTGAACCTTCAAACTTTTTTTTTTTTTCAGGATCACTGAATGGTTCAAGAAATCTTTAACAACAACAAAAAATCATAACAGTGGGTACAGGAGATTTGAAAAATCTTCAACACCATCTCCTCAGAAATGGAATCTGGATTTTTTTCACCCATGAATTATCCAAAGTGAAATCACCCAGGTCTCTCTTCTTCAGTCGTAACAGCAGAAGTCAAAGGAGGAAACGGATGCATAAACGCCAAGAGACGCAGAAAAATCCTGTTTTATCAGATAATGTTACCTAATAACAGTTCTCTATCACAAAGTACACCATAAAGCAATTAGACGTCTGAGTTACAGACTCCAGGGAGGCTTAACCCTGAATCCACACAGTATGTTTCACCAGGGAGCCACAGAGAATAATAGTTCTTCAAAAGCAAATCAATCAACAATATCCTCGTGAAATTTCTGAATTCCTTGGTGTGATCTTACTGCTGCATATAAACTCTTCTAGGTTAATGGAGGAAAAGCCTCACTGATTGGCCCATTGGCCTTCAACAGTCTGGAGCAGAGCCATTGGGCCAATCAGTGAGGCTTTTCCTCCATTAACCTAGAAGAGTTTATATGCAGCAGTAAGATCACATCAAGGAATTCAGAAATTTCACAAGGATTTTGTTGATTGTTTCACCAGGGCGCGAGCCAGTTTGACGCACAGCTGTTGCTCAGTAAAAACTACTCAAACCTAGCTTTGTGTTTTTCCTCTGTATGATACCATGAATCCCTATACATCATTCGTGTGTTGGTTCCTTTCAGTCACACTTAAAATACATATTTGTGCTGCTTTTTAGAGGCATTTGATGCTCGATTCTAGTTTTCTTGATTTAGCTCAAGGCAAGTTACATACAGGTACACGGTAAACATACCCTGTCCCCAGAGCGATTACAGTCTAAGGGTTCTATTTACTAAGCTGCAAATTTAACATGAATTAATGCAATTTAAACACACATTAAATAATGCAAGTCCAAGAAAGTGCCTGAATAATATATATAAACCACTTTGTACAACAGAAAAGTGGTATATAAAAAACATAATTAAAAAAAAAAAAAAAAGAGGCCTACTTTATTCAAATTAATTTGCATTAATGTTCATTAATACATGTTAACAAATTAATGCAGCTTTAGTAAATAGAGTAATTTGGTAGCTGGAGCAACACTGCTCAAGGTCACAAGGAGAATCAGGGGGATCTGAATCCTGACCCCCCCCCCCCCCCCCCACAAGTTGTCATCCTGTTGCGTTAGGCCTACTCCTCCAACTATGGTTCCCTGGACTCTTCTCTTGGTGTTGTAAGAGCATGTTCAGTTTGAACCCGGGGGTCAGAGCACTGAAGTCTCAGAGTGCGGGTGGGGCAAGAAAGTTGAAATACTAAATCTATGCAAATCCCTGTCCGTGTTTTCTTGATCATATACTGTCTGATAATAATGAATCTCATATTTTCAATCTGTGGTAAACTAAAATATAACAATTTCCAGTATAAATTTGCTCAGTTTTAAGTTCAGTAGAAAAAATTCTTTAAAGACTTCAGGAACACTTTTGGACTTTTGGTGGGCATACAGAGGCACTTCACATATTTTGGTGACAATGACAGATTAACATTGAGATGAAGCAGCATGCGAGATGATGAACAGGCGGGTGAGGACGACAAGTCTGGTAGAGGCCCTTACTTTACAGAGGAGCTGATCCTAAGCAAGACCCTGTTTACCGAAGTGTTCTATATTTTGCCAATCTACTGCTCTGTTCTGCTGCAATCCTGCCAAAAAGGAAAGAGGGACAGTTTCAAAGGAAAGGCAGTGAGAAACAAGCAGGCACAGCTCCAGGTACTAGGAGAGAGGAAAGTCAAGAGAAATTGGTTGCTAAAATAATGCGATTGCTATCTTCGTCTCAAAAGATCTAGCAGAAAAGTTAGAACAGAAAGACAACGTACCTAGTATGCTACTAATATCTCCCCAGTTGCAAAGCAATGAGCACAATGCAATTATGGCCTTTTCCCATCCATCAGGTCAGCAGAGTTGCTTACCAACAACGAACGTTCTCTGCAGCCACACTGACTGGCGATGTCACCCAACAGATCCGGTGTGATTTATTTGCTGCATTTGTATCCCACATTTTCCCACCTCTTTGATGGCTCTCCTCTAGCTCAGAGAAGCCTTTACAGCTTTCCTGAGCATGGGTGGGGTATTCCTGTACATGGCAGTACTCCTCCTCTGCCTCTTCAGTCTTTACCTACTACTACTACTTAACATTTCTAGAGCGCTACTAGGGTTACGCAGCGCTGTACAAAATAAACAAAGAAGGACGGTCCCTGCTCAAATGAGCTTACAATCTAAAGAACGAAATGTCAAGTTGGGCAGTCTAGATTTCCTGGGTAGAGGTGTAGAGGCTAAGTGCCGAAGGCGACATTGAAGAGGTGGGCTTTAAGCAGAGATTTGAAGATGGGGAGGGAGGGGGCCTGACGTATGGGCTCGGGGAGTATGTTCCACGCGTGGGGTGAGGCGAGGCAGAAAGGGCGGAGCCTGGAGTTGGCGGTGGTGGAGAAGGGTACTGACAGGAGGGATTTGTCTTGAGAGCGGAGGTTACGGGTAGGAACGTAAGGGGAGATGAGGGTTGAGAGGTAAGGAGGGGCTGCAGATCGAGTACATTTGTAGGTTAGTAGCAGAAGCTTGAATTGAATGCGGTACCTGATCGGAAGCCAATGAAGTGACTTGAGGAGAGGGGTGATGTGAGTGTATCGGTTCAGGCGGAAGATAAGACGTGCAGCAGAGTTCTGAACGGACTGAAGGGGGGATAGGTGGCTAAGTGGGAGACCAGTGAGGAGTAGGTTGCAGTAGTCAAGGCGAGAGGTAACGAGAGAGTGGATGAGAGTTCGGGTGGTGTGCTCAGAAAGGAAAGGGCGGATTTTGCTAATGTTATAGAGGAAGAAGCGACAGGTCTTGGCTAACTGCTGGATGTGCGCAGAGAAGGAGAGGGAGGAGTCGAAGATGACACCGAGGTTGCGGGCAGATGAGACGGGGACGATGAGGGTGTTATCAACCGAAATAGAGAGAGGAGGTAGAGGAGAAGTGGGTTTGGGTGGGAAGACAAGAAGTTCGGTCTTGGCCACGTTCAGTTTCAGGTGGCGGTTGGACATCCAGCCAGCAATGTCGGATAAGCAGGCCGATACTTTGGCCTGGGTTTCCGCAGTGATGTCAGGTGTGGAGAGATAAAGCTGGGTGTCGTCGGCATAAAGATGATACTGGAAGCCATGAGACGAGATCAGGGAGCCCAGGGAAGAGGTGTAGATAGAGAAAAGAAGGGGTCCAAGGACAGAACCCTGAGGGATATTGTGACTACCCTTGCTAGTCACAGTATTGCTCTCTCTTTTTTTTTCTTTTTTTTAAATGGTGGGGAAGGACCAAGTCCAGGGAGGAAGTAGGATTACATGGGAGGAGGGGAAGAGAGGATAGGGGATTGAAGGGAGGGGAGGGGGGATCTGGGAGTGGGGGGGGGATCTCATACTAAAGGACAGGAGGAAGGTGGTACATCGTTATTTGTATGTCATTGAGGGGGTGGGGGAAGGGGGGTATTCAAGATAAACCAATGAGGTTTTGTCATGTAAATGCCCAAACGAAGAGTTTGATCTCTATGACTGTTATTGCAACCATCTCTCTATATAAAAGGCAAAACCAACGTTCTATGAAGCCTCCAGCCGGAAGTGTGAAGGGTGCGAGATATCCGGTTTCCCTATGAGTGTCTGCCCCGCCCTCTCTGTAACACAGTCAGTGAAGGAAAACAGCAGAGCACGAAATCAAATCGCTGGCTCTGTAACAGTGAAGGACTCAGAGGGGGGAGGGGAGAGAAGCCAGAGGGCAGGGACACACACACTCCCACATGCACACAAAAGAAAACATTGCTAGCCCCCGTTTCATTTGCATCAGAAACGGGGCTTTTTTACTAGTATATGTATAAATAGTTTAGGAGTTGCTATTCATTAAGAAGTAAAAACATGACATAGTAGGGGGGGAGGGGATAAAATGTTAAAAGTTTGATGACAGACAGTAGTAATTTGATTTTACTGAGTATACTTCTAGTTTTGCACATCTGTGTGATTAAAATGTGGAATATGTTTCTTTTCAATTGTCATCAATAAAAATATTGAACCATAAATGGTGGGGAAGGAGGGAGTGGAAAAGTGTGGCTGTATTCCCCGACGACAGGCAGGCAACTAACTCCGCTTTCTTTGCGGACAAAGAGAAATGCAGGTACACCGAATGGCGACTTCCAAGCTGAGGTTCATTATGAAAAGACGGATATGGGTGACGCAGGCTTGGCAATAAATAGCATTGTTGTTAACGGGAAGCTGGAAGCACGGCTCCACTGAGCAAAAAAGGTTTACGAGATCCCTCTATCCAAAGGCAACAACTGAGAGGATGAGGCATCCAGGGAGTAGTGTCTGCTTAAAGTATGCATTGATGCCCATTTGGCTGCCTCGCAGACATTTATAACAGAGTCGACAGTCACTTCTTTTGCAGGAAGTCCCTTGGCCCTCGCTCTTTCTGGGAGTACATGATTGATTTTCTGATAGCAGGAGGTACAGACCGATATCCAGTTTGAAACGGTGAAATCTGTACTTACCTGCTAAATTCCATTGGAACAAAACACCACCCTCAGAATGCTGGGCACAGATACTGCTATTAACCTCTGTCCCAGGACCTAAGAGATGCTAACCTGGGAGGCTTCAGATGAAGAGAGGACTAAGCTTTCAGGACTTAACCCAAGTTCCAAACAGCTATCTTGCTTGCTTTACAACCTAGAAGAGAGTATTCCAATGGCTAGAGCAGTGAAGAAGCTTCTGGGCCAGAGTCCCAAGACCAGCCTCTACTTCCTGTGAAAGTTGCAAGTTCAGTAGGAATTTAAATCTGTAAAATTTGGGATAAGCTCTTAAGGAACTGGCCTCTCTGTGGAGATATGACATCAGCTGTCACTTTTTTTTTTTTTTTTTTTTTTAGAGCATATAGTCCTCAAATTCAGTGACATCAGTGGGCACTTTTTTTTTATTCTGGATTGTGCATCAGCCTTGTTTAACGTCTGCAGTATAGACTAGTGTCTGGACTTCTTTACCCTATTTTAGCAAGAATCTATATCATGCTTGTCCTTGAGCAGTTTTATAACTAAATACAAAATGGGAAACATCTCATGCTACTTTCTCTCGTTACTTTGGATAAGCATAAAAAAATAACCTGGTTAAAAAAAAAAATCACGATTTATTTATTTATTTTTATATATTTTCACAAAGGTCCTGTCTCAGGAGATATTTAACTACATCTGCATTGACTTAGGAATCTAAATGTGCCAGACTTGTAGAGATCTCCTTGTTAAAATGGCTCTCAGCTGCTTGCCTGTGCTTGTAGTTCCTGGGACTGGAAGGGAATCTTCTGTGGATTTAGCAGAGGGCTGCTGACTTCAAGCTCTGACAATCCCCCGTGGGCCTCACTGCTTCACATTCACACAACCAATCTTTAGTTTTCGGTTTCAGCCAAAACCAGGCAAGTTTTGGCTGCAGTTTCAGTTTTGGCCGAAAAGTGTTTAGACAGTTTTGGTCGGCCTCTCGTAGCAAGATTCCTTTTCTGTGCTGTAATGCTTTTGAGGTTGGTGGAGGGAGGGAGGGAGGGGGTCCCTCTACTTTCATCCTTGCCACTACAGTGTCTTTTCCATCTGCTTTTCTTTTGTGGTTTTTTTATCTTTACCTTGACTGAGGGACAGCCGTGTGATCTATGTGTTTCAAGGCAGCCATACAGGACTGTGCTGTTTTTCTTCTTCTTCAGGTCCTGATGCACAAAATTTTCTGTTACCAGCAACGTGTGATTTTGACCGATTCTAGCCAGTTTAGCGAGCACGGTATTCAGCGAGAAATGCACAAAGGGGCTCTGTGTGTTTTTTATATGCAAATATATTACCACGAGCTGATTACTATTCAAACGTGCATTCCGAGCAACGCACAGAATGCTGCCCCTACCTTTTATGAGGAAATTTTAACGGGAGGTCAGGAGATGTCGTAGCATGACGGTGGCTTCTCGGCAGAGCAGTCTGCTGGTTTGTTTTTGCAAAGGGATCCAACCACAGGACTGGCTCAGCCTGTCCCCTGTGCCTAAATTGTCAGGTGAACTTCCAAGTAGCTGTAGCAAATAATAAAATTACTTGAAATTCACAGGAAATCAGCTGACTGTGTGTAAAGGAGAGCTAATAACTCATTGCTGATGGGTGAACAGGAATAGAACGAGAAAGATCATTTAAATCTGCACGTGTTAGAAAGTTTAAAAGAGGGAGAATAATTATGAGTTAAGTGATAAAGCATTAGCTCGGTGAAATACAAAAGAGGTGTGAGAAAGCTTTTCCTATAAAGCAGTAATTACCCTGCTTCCCATTTCCCTTCCACCTCAGGCACATTCTCTCATTTTCAGACGCTGTTCAGGGCGTGCGCATAGCAGTCACGCTTACCTACTGACTTGTCCTACGCATGCGCTGCCTAGCAGGCGGTTTTTCTACACATGCGCTGGCGTTTTCCCCATTGGGCTGCTCGACTGAAACAGCAGAAGTGTACAGCTTAATGCAGGAATACTTGTGCGTGATCAGGGGAGTCCTAAAGGCTTCTCTGAGCTAGAGGAGAGCCAGAACGCCGGATTCAATGGGTGACATCAATGTGCCTGCATTTCCCCTGCTTGTCTGTGGAGAATGCTTCTATTGTCAAACCCTCCCCCATCCATTTGTTTTAACCCATTGTCTCTCACTATTTTGGGCTGCCAGCTTAATCAGAACCAGCTTCTACTGGCCGCTATCGCCACGATCTTTCATTTACAAGTAATTGGTTTTTCCCACATCACCCCAGACACAGTCTCGGCCAGGGCCCAGAGAAGAGAGTTATTGTTATAATATGGTGCATGTACACACTGATTTCACCACTGTGCAATCCTCCTCTCCTAGTGGCTGTTAATGTTCGTGCTAGGGCAGCAGAATTCCCAAACTCTAGTCAGGAGAAAAAAAAATCAGTGACAGAAAAACAACGTTTGTCTGACAGAAACTGAAGTAAATACCTGAGATAAGCTACAGCTAAACAAAATTAAAACCATATTCGGTGAAGGGACCCCCATCCTCTCAAACACAACCAATATGAAGACCAGTCAAATGCAATATTCATAGCAGATATTCATCCCAAATTATACTGCATGTCATATGATCTCTTTTAGCCAGTCTAAGATGCCTCATTTCTCCGAGGTGAAAAAATTCAAAGACTAGCGACAGGCCAGATAATTGTTAAATTCTTACCTCTTCACTGCTTTTTGGGCCAGCATTCGATTGCCTGCAAGGAAAGTGACTGTGCCCAAGATGGCAAGGTACTTCAGGGTTTGGAACATGTTCAGCTGTGTCCAGTAAACATACATAAGCCCTAACATGGCTGAGGAAAAACAAACAACACAGGTGTTTATCAGAACAGCGCAGTAATCATTGTTTTTACCGTGCTGTGATTTCTGCGATATTGCACTGATGGGACCGTCAGCCTCTTCAATATGGGCGTTAACAGTTAGCATAGAATGTGGCAATTCAAGTGTTTTTGAATAAGGCCCAGTCTGACCACTTTGAAGGAACTATACTGGTTACCCAACTGAGTACCATATAGAGAGGGACAAAGTTTGTCCCCGTGGGTTCTGTCTCCGTCCCCATTCCATCCCCGGACATTGTCTTATTAATTATTTCTTTTATTGTATTTTTAATTGTTTAGGGAAAAAAACAGAGATCTTCCATCATTTTCAAACTTTCTCTAATATTTTTATTTAAAGTTTGAAAATCTGGAAGATCTCTGTTTTTTTCCCTAAACAATTAAAAATACAATAAAAGAAATAATTATGGACTGAAAGACCATGAAGTGATTTAAATACGGTCATCAGCGTCTTATGTTTAATATGGCACTAGTGAATGACATGGGGACGGGGACCCGCAGTAACCACAGGGACAAGGCCTATGAGGACAGGGACAAACTTTGTCCCCTTGTCACTTTCTGCTTTGAAGCCTGTCAATGAATCGTTCATTTTGTTCTTGTCGTATAAATACTTTCATGTTTCCTTCAAAGAATGTCAAAGTACCTGATCCAAAACATTTTCACCATTTTCTCCGTTTATCTGGAATTCATTTCCTGGATGAAGTAAGATCGTTATTTGACTTGTTGAAATTTCCAGAAGCAGAATAACACATTTTTATTTGCTCAGACTTTACAGTTGAAGAACTGTGGGTTCTAGGGATTTCATTTATATAGTACACTAGCCGTTAAGCCTGTTAAAACGGGTGACATTTCCAGCTACCCTCCTGGCCACTGCTCCCTCCCCCCTCCGTGCTGGGCCCCCTGCACTGACCTGACAGCGCCTCTCACCTCCGTGTGAAAGCTCTGCTGCTGCCTGCAGCGCTTCCACACGGAGGTGAGAGGAGCTGTCAGGTCAGTGCAGGGGCCTGAAACGGAGGGGGGCAGGAGCGGCGGCGGGGATGGGGGGGGGGGAGGGTGGAGGCTGGTGCGCACAATGTTCATTTTCAGGCTCCAGCGGCAGCGTCCGACAGTCCGACTCCGTTTCCCTCTCTGTTCCGCCCTCTGACGTCATCACGTCTTGTAGCGAGGGCAGGACAGAGAGGGAAGTCTCTACTGTGCATTTGCGGGTGAGTCGGTCACTTGCCATTTATATGTTTGATGAGTTATACGTATAGGGGCAAATTGTATAAATGATGCTCAAAATTCAGCACTGAAAAAAAATCGGAAATGAATGGTATTCTATAAATGGGTGTTCCGGCATTACTGTCCCCTATAGAATTATATGTAGTACTAGGATTCACGCTCATCTTTGTGCATGAGGAGTTCTACCCATTGAAACCAGGTGTAAATCTTGGCGTGTAAGTTACGCGTGGATCCCCGGTATTCAGTAATACACATCTTTAGTGAATGCTCCTGGCCGCCCCTTGTTCCTCCCATGGCCACACCTCCTGAGTTGCATACTGTAAGATATATATGCAGATCTTTATAGAATAGCGCCTAGCAAGATGCATGCGCAAATCCAAATTGTTGCCAATTAACACCAGTAATCGATAGTAAGCAACCATTGTCGCTAATTGGCTCATTTGCATGCATCTCAGGTTAGCGTGCAATTTTGTGCATGGAAATTTGCATGACATTTATAGAACCCGGCTGATACTATACATTATATTTGGATTTTTATCATCACTTGTATGTGCATTGGATGTGTTTTGATGAATTTATTATGTAAATTGTTTTAGAAGCTTCTAAGAATATTGAGATATGTGGTATCTAAGTTTTTAAACAAACAAAAAACTTTGCTCCACAGCTATGCCTAACATTAAGCTAAAAAATGCACAGTCTTGCACTTGGGCTGCAAAAACCTCCAAGGGAACGGTACAGTTTAAGGGATGAAAAACTTTTGTGCATGAAAGAGGAGCGGGTCTTGGGTGTGATCTTGTGTGATGATCTTATAGCTACGTCTTGCAAGGTTCCGCGTTAGGAGTTACGGATCAAGAAAGGGATCTGGGTGTCGTCGTCGATGATACGCTGAAACCTTCTGCTCAGTGTGCTGCTGCTGCGGCTAGGAAAGCGAATAGAATGTTGGGTGTTATTAGGAAGGGTATGGAGTCCAGGTGTGCGGATGTTATAATGCCGTTGTATCGCTCCATGGTGCGACCGCACCTGGAGTATTGTGTTCAGTACTGGTCTCCGTATCTCAAAAAAGATATAGTAGAATTGGAAAAGGTACAGCGAAGGGCGACGAAAATGATAGTGGGGATGGGATGACTTTCCTACGAAGAGAGGCTGAGAAGGCTAGGGCTTTTCAGCTTGGAGAAGAGACGGCTGAGGGGAGATATGATAGAAGTGTATAAAATAATGAGTGGAATGGATCGGGTGGATGTGAAGCGACTGTTCACGCTATCCAAAAATACTAGGACTAGAGGGCATGAGTTGAAGCTACAGTGTGGTAAATTTAAAACGAATCGGAGAAAATTTTTCTTCACCCAACATGTAATTAGACTCTGGAATTCGTTGCCGGAGAACGTGGTACGGGCGGTTAGCTTGACGGAGTTTAAAAAGGGGTTAGATAGATTCCTAAAGAACAAGTCCATAGACCGCTATTAAATGGACTTGGAAAAATTCCGCATTTTTAGGTATAACTTGTCTGGAATGTTTTTACGTTTGAGGAGCGTGCCAGGTGCCCTTGACCTGGATTGGCCACTGTCGGTGACAGGATGCTGGGCTAGATGGACCTTTGGTCTTTCCCAGTATGGCACTACTTATGTACTTATGTAACAGGTAGAAAAGGTGACGGCGAAATCTAGAAGAATGCTTCGATGCACAGGGAGAGGAATGGCCAATAAGAAAAAGGAGGTAATGATGCCCCTGTATACGATGAGCCCTCTTTTAGGGATTTGTTTACTAAGTTGCACTCTAGGCACGCAAACGTTTTAGCGCACGCTAATGCGAGACACCCATACATTCTTATGGGTGTCTCTAGTGTTAGCATGCACTAATTTTTAGTGAACTCTAAAAATGTTAGCGTGTCAACAGTGCGGCTTAGTAAACAGGGCAATTAGTCTTGTACAGTATTTTTGACTTTACAGTGGTGACACACAGAACAAAACTAACTGGACTGTTATAAAATCATTTGGTTATTTCAAAGAAAAACAAGCAGCTCTGGAGCATAAGGGAAAGATATCTCTAACCCAGGCAGCATTTTACACTTGTGTGACCTGTCATGTGCTGTTTGCATCTTCTAGAAGCTCTGATAATATGAAATGCAGAAATAGTTCATTTTTTTGACATCCAAATTCCAAGCAAACACATGGTAATTGCCCTGTTTGATACATACCACGTATATCACTTTTGCTTGTACTATGCGGGGGTTTTTTTTTTTTTTTGATAGTTAGGTAGCACAGCAGTCTGGTGTAGCAATACAAAGGTATAGCAAGGCAGCCCACTGTAATGAAAACTATTCCAAAAAACTGGTTAACACGGTAAGATGTGCGACCTTCAATAGGTAGAAGGGAAATAACTAGGGCTGTACATTTAACATGTTAATAAAGCGAATAAACCATTAAATATTTAACTCGAATTAAAACTTTTTAACATGTTAATGCCATCGTCATCTCTCCCTCACCAGTCGGCACTTCTTCTTACCTCTCCCAGCACGGCACTCGAGCAGCCCCCCCCCCCCTCTCCGGCTCCTTCTCCCTTCTCATCGCTGCAGTGAAAACAGTGCCGATTCTCACCCGACCCGAAGTGTCTCTTTGTAACAGGAAGTTCCGCCTCAGAACTTCCTGTTACAGAGCGACTCTTGGCTTCGGGCTGGGTGAGAAGCAGTGTTGCCAGGTGGGCGGTTTTCCGCGACCCACCGCGGGAAATTTTTGCCCGCGGCGGGTTGCGGTTTTTTGGGCTGCTTTTTGGGCTTCAGGGCGGTTTTTTGTGTGGCTTTTTCGGCCGCGGGGGGCGGGGTTAGTGACGTTTTTGGGCGGGGTTAGTGACGTAGGAGGCGGGGGCCGATGACGTGGGAGGCGGGGCCGGTGACGGCGGAGGCGGGGGTGATGACGGCGGGGGTGGGGGTGTCAGGGGCGGGGTTTGAGTTTGGGCGGGTTTTGGGCGGTTTTTGTGCTGGATTGGGTGGGAAAAAATTTTTCCACCTGGCAACACTGGTGAGAAGCATTGTTTTCACTGTGAAAATGAGGAGCAGGGAGAAGGAGCTGGAGAGGAGGCTGGCCGCTGCAGTGTCATGCTGGGAGAGGTAAGAAGAGGTGCTCGCAGAAAAAAAAAACTGAGAAAAATGAGGACCACAGGGGGAGGGGATGCGGAAGAAAGTTGGAAACAGTGATGCGGGGAGGGTGTTAGAGGGACAGATGCTGGAAATAGGGGATGGAAGGATCAAAGAAGGGAGATGGGAGGGGAGGAAAGAGAAAGGGAAACAATGGTGATCATGGATGGAGGGAAGGGAGAGGAGGGGGGGGGGGGGGGGGAGAGATGGCACCCATTCGGATCATGTGATTAATTGATGTACAGCCCTAGAAATAATCCAGAAAGGATCAGAAACCCTATTTAAATCACTACAGTTAATGAGCTATTTTAGTCCATTTACCCCAATCTTTACATGGTGCTGCTTCGCTCAAAATAGGTGAAATGAAAGAGACCGTTACTTACCAGCATGTCCCAAGTGAAAAACGATGGTGCTTGGAGCGAAACTGAAACTGGAGATATTGGCGCCCACCTTTATCCACTAAAAAAGAGGTTACAAAAAACAGCAGAGCAGGATGAAAACCCTTATTTAACAATCACTCAGTTGAACTGGGAACTAAATTACTGTAATAAAAAAGGAGAAATTAGACCTTACCTGCTAATTTGCTTTCCTTTAGTCCCTCCGGATCGGGAAAAAACTGTGACTCTAGTGAGAGCTAATAAGAGCCCCTGGCAACAAGAGAAAGATCCAGTAACAAAGTACCAAAGCAGAAGGAAGTAAAACAATAAGTAAATGGTCTGTGCATACGAAAGCCTGAGCAGCCACCGGCACATTGCCAACTCAGGGTGTGTGCCATCAACAATAATGTGACCAATGACATGCCCCTGCATGTCACACACAAAAGGTTACATACTGAACCATAGAATTTGTGTTTTGTTTTAACAATGAAACCAGAAACCAGCAACACAGCTCCCAAGACAACAATATCACTTAACTCTTGAAGACACATAATACCTACAGGGAGGGATCTGGGCCGGTCCGGAGGGACTAAAGGAAAGAAAATTAGCAGGTAAGGTCTAATTTCTCCTTCCTTAGCATCCCTCTGTACCGGCCCAGAATGTGACTGATGGGAAATAAAGCAGTAAGATTATGGGAGGGACCCTAACAGCCCTGCCGTCAAAACATGTGCCCCAAAAACAACTTGCTGATAACTCAGGAGGTCCAATCGATAGTGCTTAGAAAAGGAATGCAAAGAAGACCAAGTTGCCGCCATACAAATGTCCTACGGAGGCACCAGACAACGCTCTGCCCAAGAAGTAACCTGACCTCTGGTAGAGTGAGCCTTAACTCCTTCCGGAACAGCTTTCCCAGAAAGAAGGTAAGCCAACGAGAAACAGTGGGCTTAAAAGCCATAAGCCCTTTGCGTGAACCTCCCATCGGACCGACAAATGTCCTCCGTAGACTTGACATAATGCTTCAGAACTCTTTTGACATCCAAAAGCGTCAAGAGAAGCTGCTCCTCAGACCCGAAGATAGAACAGGCAACACCACCAGTTGAGATGAATGAAAGTGAGTCAATACCTTGGGCAGAAAAGAAGGAACTGGTCTTAAAACCACTCGATCTGAGCTGAATTCCAAAAACGGAGACCTACACGAAAGAGCCTGCAACTCCGAAACTCTCCTAGCTGAGGCAATAACCACTAAAAACAATGCCTTCAGGGTTAAGTCCTTCAAAGTACAAGAAGATAAAGGCTCAAAGGGAGGCTTAGTAAGAACCAAGAGTACCAAATTAAGATCCCAGCGGGGGAAAAGAACAGCGAGATGGAGGACGCAGGAGGCTATCCCCTCTTTAAAAAACGGAACACATCCAGGTGGCTAACCAGCGATCTTTCTTGAGCACGACCTCAAAAACACGACAGAGCTGCAATGTGCACTTTAGGAGAAGCCAAAACAAGGCCTTTGTCGAAACCATGCTTCAGAAAATCCAAAGTTTGCAAGACGGACGCAGGAAAGGGAGCTATCCTGAGCTCCTCACACCAGGCCTCAAAACTCCTCCAGGTCCGAACATAATTCAAAGAGGTAGAACGCTGACGAGAGCGAAGCAATTACATTAGCGGAGTATCCCTTCTTGTCAGTCTCGCCCACTCGAGAGCCAGGCCGTAAGACAGCATCAACTCAGATCCGAATGAAAGACCGGGCCCTGAGCCAAAAGATCCTGCCTGACCGGGAGCTTGAACGGATCCTCTACTAGAAGCCGTTGAAGATCGGCCTACCATGGTCTGCGAGGCCAAACTGGCGTTACCAAGATCAGACGGCCCCTATGTATCTCGATTCTCTGAAGTAGGCGCCCTATCAATGGCCAGGGAGGGAAGGCATAAAGAAGACCGGTCGGCCAGGGAGCAAACAGGTTCATCTTGGGGAACCACCAACGGTTCACCACATCACTTAGAGCCCACTCCCTGGGATCTAGCATGTTTCAACTGAGAAAGTCTGCCTGAACATTATGAACTCCTGCCACATGAGCCGCTGACAGCGCCACCAGATGCACCTCCGTATATGTACACACACACACACACACACACACACACACACACATCCTATATAATAAAACGCACCTCCAACATTCTGAAGCTGACTGCATGGCTGAGGCATTCCTGCTCTCTGCATACAGCTGCATACAGCCTTTAGGACTTACTGAAGACTAATCTCTCTGAAAAAGTCCCTTCTTGAAATAACCACATTTACTCACAGTTAACTGCAGATCAGAGTCCCTGGTACTTAGATTAGCAGTAGGTCAGAGCTGGCACAATGGTGTACAATGCCCTCTTTCAGCATCATTCAAGTTAAGAACTACGTTCTCTAACGTGGGTAACACAGGAAAGGGAACTAAAACTGGCTTACAAAAATGGCCACTACCGCATGGACTACAACAGGAAACAAAACAGGGCACACTCTGACCCAGTTAGCAGGGGGGAAAAGCACCATGGGAGTAGAGCCCAGTACCCTACACCCACCACAATGCATTGCTAATGTGACTCTGCAGGGCACCTAACAGAAAAGGTGTCACACTCACCCGAGAGCCACATCGCAACCAGGGAAAGGCTGTCGGAGGATACAACACATTCTACTGTCATGGAGGTGGGTACGGCATTTGAGGCTGGCGTACAGGCTGGCAAAAAAGGTTTTTAGTTTTATTTTTTTAGTATGGAAGGGGGTTGATGACCACTGGGGGAGTATGGGGAGGTCACCCTCCATTCCCTCCAGTGGTCATCTGGTCAGTTGGGGCACCTTTTTGAGGCTTGGTCGTGAAAATAAAAGGACCAAGTAAAGCCGCCGAAATACTGCTTAACGCCGCTTTTTTTTTTTTCATTATCGGCGAAAGCCGGCCATCTGGTAGCCACGCCCATGCCCGCCTTCGCTAATCTACCGACACGTCCCCTTGAACTTTCGCAGGCGAAGCGAAGGGAAAGCGGCGATGCTGACTAAAATGCTGTTTTCAATTATACCGATTTCGCCGCTTTTAAGAAATCGCCGGCCATCTCCCGATTTGTGTTGGAAGATAGCCGGCGATCACTTTCGATTATAAGCTGGATAGTAACATAGTAGATGACGGCAGAAAAAGACCTGCACGGTCCATCCAGTCTGCCCAAGAAATGTGCCACTTTTCTGTGTATACCTTACCTTGATTTGTACCTGTCTTTTTCAGGCACAGACCACTGAAGGGCTCACCATCTTCCACCTGCTGCAGACAGATTACTGGATCTTTCTCTTGTTGCCAAGGGCTTTTATTGGCTCTCTCTAGAGTCACAGTTTTCCACCTGCTAGAAGGCATGCACAACCAACCCATCAGTCACATTCTGGCCTGGTCTGGAGGGACGCTAAGGAATGACTACAGCATTGCAAAAGCCCCCTTTCCTTTACAAAACCAGGGGCGTATCTGCGTGGGGCCACAGGGGCCTGGGCCCCCGCAGGTTTCGCCCTGGCCCCCCTCCCCGCCGTCAACCCTCCCCCGCTGCTTACTTTTGCTGGCGGGGGGCCCCAACCCTCGCCAGCCGAGGTCCGACCCGCAGTCTTCAAATTTCGTCTTCCTCCGTGGCCATGCTGCAAGGAAGTAATGCTGCAGTGCTGATTCGTTGAATCCAGTTCGGAGTCTGACGTCGCAGTACAACCAAGGGGAAAAGAATACCCCAGTATATCCTTGACTGATTTTCTGCCATAAACAGCGGCCAAGACACACTAAGGCATCCCAAGACGGTGTGTTACATTTTTGGTCACTATAAACAATCAGACTCCGAACTGGATTCAACGAATCAGCACTGCAGCGTTACTTCCTTGCAGCATGGCCACGGAGGAAGACGAAATTTGAAGACTGCGGGTCGGACCTCGGCTGGCGGGGGTTGGGGCCCCCCGCCAGCAAAAGTAAGCAGCGGGGGAGGGTTGACGGCGGGGAGGGGGGTGGAGAGAGGCGGCGGCGGGGGGGGGGGGGGGGGGAAGGGAGGCAAAAATGTGCCCCTCCTCTCTGGCTCTGGCCCACCCTCCCGCCGGATTCCAGATACGCCCCTGTACAAAACCATACGTGTTTTCTCTGGATTTCAGTGACAAATTAGTTTAGGTTCGCAACCAAGGGGAAAAGAATACCCCAGTATATCCTTGACTGATTTTCTGCCATAAACAGCGGCCAAGACACACTAAGGCATCCCAAGACGGTGTGTTACATTTTTGGTCACTATAACCAATCAGGTTTTCAGAACATACATGTAGAGATGTTTGGTAAAAGAAGCCGGGAGAGGCTAAGTCGCAATAGTTACACATTCCCGCCTGACTCATGGCCCCGCCCCCTCCTCTCCCAGCTTCCTGGTACCTGCAGTGGCAAAAAGCATAAAGGCAAAGGGAAATTCTATAGTTTGGACTGTTGATGGTTCTTCTCATCCTGTCACTCAGAAAAAGGAAGTCCGTGTCAGAGAAGTGAGACTGGAAGAGCCATCAGTGCTGTGGACCTGCTTTTTTTCCCCCTTTGCTGGACCCTAGCATCAGGTAACTATGATTCAGATTGCTCTTTCCAATGTGCATCACCTTGCATTTGTCCACATTAAATTTCATCTGCCGTTTGGATGCCTAGTCTTCCAATTTCTTAAGGTTTTCCTACAATATTTCACAGTCCACATGTGTTTTAACAACCTTGAATACTTTTGTATCATCTGCAAATTTAATCACCTCACTCAATGTTCCAATTTCCATATAGCACCGGTGGCAATACAGATCCCTACGGTACTCCACTGTTCACCCTCCTCCATAGGAATTTAATGGGCATCTTGGCATTTACTGCCAGCTGATTTCTACTGTGAGCTAAAAACGCTACTGCAGCTCAGTAAAAGAACCTTGTTTGGGAGTTTCATCTAAGCAAAATACAATCCAATTTTTGGATTACAGAGGTTTGATCGGGCTACCCTATTACTTATTCATGTTTTTAAATTTGACATGATTTTTGTTCTTTTCTTACACTATTTTCTTAAAAAGTTGTTCTTTAATGAGTTTCAAATTTTACAATCACATCATTAATGCAACTCTTGAAAAAAATAAAAACTAAAAATCGAAAGAATACACACTAAGAAATTAAACAATATTCTTTGTCCACAAAATTAGGTAACTGGACCAAGAGTTGTAAAAAATATAAAGAACAGATGCAGAGATCAGACAGGCATCTCAGCTAGCCTAAACAAGGATCCCTAAATAGCTATGAACAAGTCATGTCTGAATTTTTAGCTCTTCTTTAGAAACCACAATTTCTAGTAATCGCTCGGGAATTATTTTGAACCTGAGCCCTGGGGGTACAGGGCCAAGAATTCTTGGTGACGTTTCTGGGTATGCCTAGAAATATCCAGAACAATTCTAATCTTTGATTTCTTATACTGCAATTGCTCAGCTTATCACAAAAAAATGTGAGAAAGAACACACTTAGAGGGGCATAATCGAACGCGAACGCCCATGTGTAAAAACGTCCATCTCCGGAGACGGCTGCGCGAAGAGGCGGAGCGAACCGTAAAATCGAAATGAGATGGCCGTCCATCTTCGGTTTTAATTATACGGTTCGGCCCGCTGAAATCCCATCATTTGTGTTGACTCTAGAGATAGACGACACAAATGGTGAGATCGCTCGACCTAGAGATGGCCGTCCGCGGTTTTCAGCGATAATCGAAACCGCTGCCGGCCATCTCAAAAACGGCCCTAATCCATGCCGTTTGGTCGTGGGAGGGGCCAGCATTCGTAGTGCACTGGTCCCCCTGAGATGCCTCTATGCCAGCCTCAAATATCAAACCTAGCTCCATGACAGCAGTATGCAGGTCCCCGGAGCAATTTTAGTTTAGTTGGTGCTGCGCGGGACCCATGCAGAGAGCAAAAATCGGAAGAAAAAAAAAAACATGCAAGTGCAGTCAGGGACGTCCAAATTAAAACAATAGTAATAGCGGGATTTGAACCAGCCACCTTCTGATTACAAGACCTGTGCTCTAACCACTGCACCACTTATTCAGTTGCTTAGAGGTTCCTTCCCTTTCCATTAAGTCCCTCCAAGTTTCTGTCAGCCAATCACAGCTCGTTTAGCTGACATCGATGCTCTCTGCATGGGTCCCGCGCAGCACCAACTAAACTAAAATTGCTCGGGGGACCTGCATACTGCTGTCATGGAGCTATGTATGGTATTTGAGGCTGACATAGAGGCTGGAAAAAATATTTAAACAGTTTGTTTTTTAGGGTAGGAGGGGGTTAGTGACCACTGGGGGAGACAGGGGAGATCATCCCCGATTCCCTCCGGTGGTCATCTGGTCAGTTTGGGCACTTTTTGGAAGCTTGGTCGTGAAAAAAACAGGACCAACTTTGTGTGGACTAAATGCTCGTCGGGGACATCTTGCTTCTTTCCATTATCAGGCGCGGAGGTCCATCTGTTAACCACGCCCCGGAACGCCCCTGTCCCGCCTTCGCTACCGTTCGGCCACGCCCCCGAGAATTTCACCCGTCCCCGTGATGGAAAGCAGTTGGGGCCGTCCAAATTCAGCTTTTGATTATACCTGTTTTTGAGACGGATGTCCATCTCCCGATTTGTGTCGGAAGATGGGCGTCCGTCTCTTTCGAAAATAAGCTGGTTAGTGTAATATAGGTAGCAGTCAACAGAAGACCATTCTTCTAGATAAAAACTGTTGATTTGCATTTGATATTGTAATTGAAATTATGGCTTCTAAAATAATCCTCAATCCCCCTTCCCTGTAGCCCATCTTTGAAAAAAAACCAAAACAAAAACAATGTCCTATTATCTCCCTTCTTCCCTGCTAGGTTTCTGAAACCCCAGCTAAGGTTCGCCCCTTCCTCTGTAAAATCATTCTTGCTTCCAGACAGATCCCTACTCCACCTGAATCCTGCACTCTCGCCCCAACTGGTGCTGGCAGAAGGAATCGGCGTTCCCTCCAGCATTAATTTATTTACTGCATGCTCAAGAAGAGACCAATCCCCGTTTAGAATTTTCAAATTAACTAAAGGACGCATTGTTTAACTGGGGTGAATTCAGGGTACCTTCACAGTGATGGCAAAACAGAGTAATCAAGTCTCCAGAGTACGTACCAGGATGAGAAGCAGCAGCAGGGGAGACAGCACTAAGGCAGTGAAGGTATTGGATACCACAGTGGGAGGCCTTTTCTCAGGTTCCCGGAACAGATGCTATGAAAAAGAGGGAACACTGCTTTTATTTCCTTAATAGCAAGCACTTTAAAGAGATTTAGCCTGCCTTCCTAAATACAGCCCAAGACAGCTTACAGCATTTAGGTACAAGCAGCCCTTGTCACAGAAAAGAAAATAATCAGTGTTATCTGAGGCTACAGGAGATCAAATGACTTACCCAAGGTAAATGGAGTGTCGGTGGCAAACAGGGGCTCTCAATCCACTGTTTGAACCATCACTGCCACATCTTCCTTACTATTTTATTTATTTGGATTTATTTACTGCCTTTTTGAAGGAATTCACTCAAGGCAGTGTACAGTAAGAATAGCTCAAACACGAGCAATAGGCAATTATAGCAGTAAACATATTCAAATAACAATACAAAGTGTGGCATGGTACACTACTTACAATATCAACACAATACGTAATAGAACATTTTTTTTGGTTACATTTGTACCCCGCGCTTTCCCACTCATGGCAGGCTCAATGCGGATTACATGGGGCAATGGAGGGTTAAGTGACTTGCCCAGAGTCACAAGGAGCTGCCTGTGCCTGAAGTGGGAATCGAACTCAGTTCCTCAGTTCCCCAGGACCAAAGTCCACCACCCTAACCACTAGGCCACTCCTCCACTGTTGCTACTATTTGAGATTCTACATGGAATGTTGCTATTCCACTAGCAACATTCCATGTAGAAGTCGGCCCTTGCAGATCACCAGTGTGGCTGCGCAGGCTTCTGCTTCTGTGAGTCTGACGTCCTGCACGTACGTGCAGGACGTCAGACTCACAGAAACAGAAGCCTGCGCAGCCTTCTACATGGAATGTTGCTAGTGGAATAGCAACATTCCATGTAGAATCTCCAATAGTAGCAACATTCCATGTAGAATCTCCAATACTAGGAACATTCCATGTAGAATCTCCAATAGTATCTATTTTATTTTTGTTACATTTGTACCCTGCGCTTTCCCACTCATGGCAGGCTCAATGTGGCTTACATGGGGCAATGGAGGGTTAAGTGACTTGCCCAGAGTCACAAGGAGCTGCCTGTGCCTGAAGTGGGAATCGAACTCAGTTCCTCAGTTCCCCAGGACCAAAGTCCACCACCCTAACCACTAGGCCACTCCTCCACTGTTGCTACTATTTGAGATTCTACATGGAATGTTGCTATTCCACTAGCAACATTCCATGTAGAAGTCGGCCCTTGGAGATCACCAATGTGGCCGCGCAGGCTTCTGCTTCTGTGAGTCTGACGTCCTGCACGTACGTGCAGGATGTCAGACTCACAGAAACAGAAGCCTGCGCAGCCTTCTACATGGAATGTTGCTAGTGGAATAGCAACATTCCATGTAGAATCTCCAATAGTAGCAACATTCCATGTAGAATCTCCAATACTAGGAACATTCCATGTAGAATCTCCAATGGTAGCAACATTCCATGTAGAATCTCCAATAGTAGCAACATTCCATGTAGAATCTCCAATAGTATCTATTTTATTTTTGTTACATTTGTACCCTGCGCTTTCCCACTCATGGCAGGCTCAATGCGGCTTACATGGGGCAATGGAGGGTTAAGTGACTTGCCCAGAGTCACAAGGACCTGCCTGTGCCTGAAGTGGGAATTGAACTCAGTTCCTCAGGACCAAAGTCCACCACCCTAACCACTAGGCCACTCCTCCACTGTTGCTACTATTTGAGATTCTACATGAAATGTTGCTATTCCACTAGCAACATTCCATGTAGAAGTCGGCCCTTGGAGATCACCAATGTGGCCGCGCAGGCTTCTGCTTCTGTGAGTCTGACGTCCTGCACGTACGTGCAGGACGTCAGACTGTACGTGCAGGACGTCAGACTCACAGAAACAGAAGCCTGCGCAGCCTTCTACATGGAATGTTGCTAGTGGAATAGCAACATTCCATGTAGCATCTCCAATAGTAGCAACATTCCATGTAGAATTTCCAATAGTAGCAACATTCCATGTAGAATCTCCAATAGTAGCAACATTCCATGTAGAATCTCCAATAGTATCTATTTTATTTTTGTTACATTTGTACCCTGCGCTTTCCCACTCATGGCAGGCTCAATGCGGCAGGCAATGGAGGGTTAAGTGACTTGCCCAGAGTCACAAGGAGCTGCCTGTGCCTGAAGTGGGAATCCAACTCAGTTCCTCAGTTCCCCAGGACCAGAGTCCACCACCCTAACCACTAGGCCACTCCTCCACTGTTGCTACTATTTGAGATTCTACATGGAATGTTGCTATTCCACTAGCAACATTCCATGTAGAAGTCGGCCCTTGGAGATCACCAATGTGGCCGCGCAGGCTTCTGCTTCTGTGAGTCTGACGTCCTGCACGTACGTGCAGGACGTCAGACTCACAGAAACAGAAGTCTGCGCAGCCTTCTACATGGAATGTTGCTAGTGGAATAGCAACATTCCATGTAGCATCTCCAATAGTAGCAACATTCCATGTAGAATTTCCAATAGTAGCAACAGTCCATGTAGAATCTCCAATAGTAGCAACATTCCATGTAGAATCTCCAATACTAGGAACATTCCATGTAGAATCTCCAATAGTAGCAACATTCCATGTAGAATCTCCAATAGTAGCAACATTCCATGTAGAATCTCCAATAGTAGCAACATTCCATGTAGAATCTCCAATATTCCATGTAGAATCTCCAATAGTAGCAACATTCCATGTAGAATCTCCAATAGTATCTATTTTATTTTTGTTACATTTGTACCCCATGCTTTCTCACTCATGGCAGGCTCAATGCGGCAGGCAATGGAGGGTTAAGTGACTTGCCCAGAGTCACAAGGAGCTGCCTGTGCCTGAAGTGGGAATCAAACTCAGTTCCTCAGTTCCCCAGGACCAGAGTCCACCACCCTAACCACTAGGCCACTCCTCCACTCCAATTTTAATTGATAGTGAAGGGTAAAGAAAAAGATGGAACATATAGATAGGTAAGAGAGTAAGAAGAGTTAGAAAGTTGCACATCAGGTCAGAGAGATGGTTAAATATTATCTCAGCTAGGGTTGGATGCAGGCTTGTTAACTCTATAGCTTTCATTCTGTCCCTCTTCTCCTATGGTAGCAGATACCATTCTCAACAGTTTCCAAAATGTCCCTTGCACAGATGGCAGCTTCTTAAGCAGGGGAGAGATTCAAAGCTCCTAAGCTGCTAGCGTCAATGTTACAGTCTTCTATGGAGCCTCAATGTGGGTCACTTTATGCGCTTTGCGCATAGAAAAATTATTTAGGACTAATTAAGCGTTACTGGCAACTTACCCTTCCCTGGAGCAGGCTTCAGTCCATGATTCATTTAAGAGGTACCCTGACCATACCAAAATTTACCATAAAAACCCTATCAATATGTAACAGGCAGGTAAGTTAGAATTTGTCTTTTATACATAGCAAAAAAGTTCTTGCTGCGAGCAAAGTGTCATAGTTCACTGCCATTTGACTAAACTGGGAGAAAACGTGGTCTAGTAGTAAACAAAAAAGCACTGATCTACTACTACTACTACTTGACATTTCTAAAGCGCTACTAGGGTTACGCAGCGCTGTACAATTTAACATAGAAGGACAGTCCCTGCTCAAAGGAGCTTACAATCTAAAGGACAAATGTACAGTCAGTCAAATAGGGGCAGTCTAGATTTCCTGAAAGGTATAAAGGTTAGGTGCCGAAAGAGGTGGGCTCTGAGCAAGGATTTGAAGATGGGTAGGGAGGGGGCTTGGCGTAAGGGCTCAGGAAGTTGATTCCAAGCATAGGGTGAGGCGAGGCAGAATGAGCGGAGCCTGGAGTTGGTGGTGGTGGAGGAGGGATTTGTCCTGTGAGCGGAGGTTACGGGCGGGAACGTAAGGGGAGATGAGGGTAGAAAGATAGTGAGGGGCAGCAGACTAAGTGCATTTGTAGGTAAGAAGGAGAAGCTTGAATTGAATGCGGTATCTGATTGGAAGCCAGTGAAGTGACCTAAGGAGAGGGGTGATATGAGTATATCGGTTCAGGCAGAATATAAGACGTGCAGCAGAGTTCTGAACAGATTGAAGGGTCAGAAGAGCACCTGATATGCAATGTAAAGACCATGTACCACTCCACTGATGGTCATGTGACACTTTGGACAGGTCATTCTATCTCCATGTGCCTCAGCTTAAAGACTATCCAGTTCTCTCCCTTCTGCTTTGGAAGCTTTTCCTGCAATCCAGAAGCCCAAAAGTTTGCTCCAGGCTATTCACTCCAGAAATATTAACTGTAAATTTCACAGAGTCTCTTGTCTCAATGAAAGCCACCATATAATTTCTAAATTACCTGAAGAAAATACCACAGATACACTAACCCAGTGGAACAATGAACAGCATTTAACAATGACATCCTGAAAGAAAAGATAAAAAAGATTTTGGTCTACCTGAATCTCTGGCTTCGGAACAAAAAGGTTCTTGGACTGGATTGGAGAAGGCACATCTTCCTCTGGGAACTTGATGACTACATCAGCCTGCAAAACGTTTAAAAGCTTACAACTTTTGAGAAGGAGAGCTGTTTTTGCAACTGTGCTGTGTTAAGTCCATCCTGCCCATCTCTAGTATGAAAGTGGTAGCCATGACAACATACGATCAGAAACAGACATAATTAATGGCTGATTGTGTTTCCTGGAGGCTTCCTGGAAACCAAGTTCGCCCCCCCCCCCCCCCCCCCCCCAATCTGGCTACAATACCCTACTAGCTAGATGTGCTGAATCAGGGGCGTAGCTATGGGGGGGCCACGGGGGCCTGGACCCCCAGAAATTTCATCTGGGTCCCTGGTTTGGCTGGTGGGGATCCCCAACCCCCGCCAGCCGGTCTTCTTCAGCGCTGGTCTCCAGCGCAGCTGCGTTCGCTGCCCTGCTTTTCTTTCTTCTTGCTCCTCCTGTGAACGTTGATGCTCCTGGAGCGTCAGCGTGCACAGAAGGAGCAAGAAGAAAGAAGAGCAGGGCAGCGAACGCGGCTGAGTCGGAGACCGGCATTGAAGAAGGCTTCAGCTGGCGGGGGTTGGGGACCCCCACCAGCAAAGGTATTTGTTTGTGAGGCAAGGCGGGCGGGGACAGGAGAGGCAGGCAGGCGGGGTGAGGAGGCGAAGCAGAACTCAAAATGTGCCCCCAACCTCGGGCTCTGGCCCCCTCCCACCTTAAGGTCTGGCTACGCCCCTGGTGCTGATACATCAAAATACCTAGGGGCCCTTTTACTAAGGTGTGTAGGTGCCTACGCGCGTACAGCATGTGTCAAATTAGAATTAGCACCCGGCTACAACGTACCCCAAGTGGTAATTCTAATTTCTACGTGCGTTCAAAATGCACAGCAGAAAATTTCTATTTTGTACCGCGTGGGGCTAATCGGCTGTGTATGTGCACTGACGATTACTGCCCGGTTAACGCGTGAGACCTTACCACTAAGTCAATGGGTGGCAGTAAGGCACGAGAAAAAAATGGACCTGCGTGCGTCCAATACATGCGCCTACACCAGCGCAGGCCATTTTTTTGGCACGCCTTAGTAAAGGGACCCCCTAATGCACCATGAGAATTTAGTTCTATTTTTTTTTTTTGGGGGGGGGGGGGGTAATTAAGTGTCCAATGTTCCCATCGATCTGTTCCCATATGGCTTATTACAGGAACATTAGACACTAAAGGGTTAAAAATCACATTTTCAGACATGGAACCAAGCAGTCAGGAAGGAGTAACCTATATCCATACCCATCTGAAGTCACAAAATCCTGAATACAGAAACATACCACATTCCACAGGATAGGGTTCTCCAACGTGGCATCTCCAATTATCAAGAACAAAGCGTACGTGCCTGAGGCTGAATCAAACTCTGTCTTCCTCTCTGAAGGGTCCAGCTCAAACCTGTACACGTTCTTACTGGCTGGTTCAGCCACAAAAACAACTTCTTGTGTAGTCTTCTGATTGTGCAGGCGGACAAATGTCTGCATGAGAAAGGGAAAAGGGGGGCATGAGACAGCAGCCCTAGCAAAACTGATTTACAAACCCAAGCCAGTATATACACTGGCATTTTATATTTGTGTGTCAGTGCAAGCGTTCTTTTAGTTAACATAAGTACATAAGTATTGCCACACTGGGACAGACCAAAGGTCCATCAAGCCCAGCATCCTGTTTCCAAAAGTGGCCAATCCAGGTCACAAATACCTGGCAAGATCCCCAAACGTTATGCTGCTTATCCCAGAAATAAGCAGTGGATTTTCCCCAAGTCATTTTAATAATGGTTTATGGACTTTTCCTTTAGGAAGCCGTCCAAACCTTTTTTAAACCCCGCTAAGCTAACTGCCTTTACCACATTCTCTGGCAACGAATTCCAGAATTTAATTACACACTGAGTGAAGAAAGATTTTCTCCGATTCATTTTAAATTTACTACTTTGTAGCTTCATCACATGTCCCCTAGTCCTAGTATTTCTGGAAAGAGTAAACATTCACATCTACCCGTTCTACTCCACTCATTATTTTATAGAGATAAGCACTGAATTCAAGAAAGCACTGGACAAGCACAGATGATCCCCAAGGGCAGTGATTCCCAAACATGTCCTGGGGGAACCCCAACCAGTCAGGTTTTAATAATGAATATTCATGAGATAGATTGGTATACCAAGGGGGCAGTGTATGCAAATCATCCTCATGATTATTCATTGTGGATATCCTGAAAACCTGACTGGCTGGGGTTCTCCCAGGACATGTTTGGGAACCTCCTGCCTAAGGGAGAGGAAGGGACCGTAGAGATTAGTAGTTGGTATGGATAAACCATATGGTCCTTGTTATCTTCTATGCTTCCATGTAAGTGTGGATACAAGGCCAACCATGCCGTCATATATTGCTAGAGCATCAGGTGAGTATCATTAAGCCTGTTTTAAAGAAGAAGGGATTTAGCAACTTTAATTTATGTACTTGTTATTAAGAAGATTATTACAGTCTATCCTTGTTCAGGCTAGTCAAGGTTTCTCTAGGGAAATCACAGAGTATACAATATGTGATTACGACTCTCTTATTAAATATATTGTTATGTATACTGAAAATAACTTCACATTGCAAACATTATGCTGACTCCGGGTGAAATTCAATAGCAAGTTTAAACTGTTGCTATTTGCTTTTAATCTGCTCCTGGGACATTACCACTCGATTTGAGTACACATCGCTTATTGCTATGACTAGGGTAAATGACTTTGCTCAGCAGATGAAAATCTGTAGTGATGGCTGGGACCGTCTGTAGTTAGGTTGAAAGACGGCAAGCAAAAAGGCTCTCTCGTAAAATACCTTCACACAATGGACCTTTCTAGCCGAAATTGGGAAGCTTAGCCGAAATTGGGTGGCGGAGCAGGTGGGGGAAGAGAGGTTGGTGGTTGGGAGGCGAGGATAGTGGAGGGCAGACTTATACGGTCTGTGCCAGAGCCAGTGATGGGAGGCGGGAAATACTGCTGGGCAGACTTGTATGGTCTGTGCCCTGAAAAAGACAGGTACAAATCAAGGTAAGGTATACACATATGAGTTTATCTTGTTGGACCAGACTGGATGGACCATGCAGGTCTTTTTCTGCCGTCACCTACTATGTTACTATGTTTCTTAGTACTGTGTACCAACAAATTTGTTTTCTTGTGATGCAAAATGTTTGATTTTATTAACACAGGTATCTATGGATTTGTATTTGGCTGGTCTGATGCTAATGTTCATCTTTTTAATAAGTCACATAATTTCTGCTGAATGTACTGTTTTACACAGAGGGGCATTTTCGATATGACATCTAAGTCCAACTTTGGTTGTTTTGCACAAAATGTACAAAATCTGAATAGGAAAGAAGGTAATTTAAAAAAAAAAAAAAAAAAAGGAAAATGTTTAACCTTTTTTAACCCTAACACACTGTTTTTGACCATTTTCAAAAAAAAAAAAAAAAGGTGAAAAACAGAGAAAAATCAAGCCATTGGGATGAAGGCGGGGCCAGCATTTTTAGTAGACTGATCTCCCAGACATCCCAGGAGAGCAATCGGGCACCCTAGGGAGCACTGCAGTGAACTTCAAATAAATGCTCCCAGGTACAAATCTCGCCATTGCTCCCTTATCTTGTCTGCTGAGTCCCCCCAAAACCCACTACCCCCCCATCTGTACACTACTACCATAGCCCTTATGGGTGAAGGGGGCACCTATATGTGGGTCCAGTGCTTTCTAGTGAGTTTTGGAGGGCTCACAGTTTCCATCACAAGTGTAACAGGTAGGGGAAAGGTATGGGCCTGTGTCCACCTGTCTACAGTGCACTGCACCCACTACTACTACTACTTGACATTTCTAAAGCGCTACTAGGGTTACGCAACGCTGTACAATTTAACATAGAAGGACAGTCCCTGCTCAAAGAGCTTACAATCTAAAGGACAAATGTACAGTCAGTCAAATAGGGGCAGTCTAGATTTCCTGAAAGGTATAAAGGTTAGGTGCCGAAAGCAACATTGAAGAGGTGGGCTTTGAGCAAGGATTTGAAGATGGGTAGGGAGGGGGCTTGGCGTAGGGGCTCAGGAAATTGATTCCAAGCATAGGGTGAGGCGAGGCAGAATGAGCGGAGCCTGGAGTTGGCGGTGGTGGAGAAGGGTACAGAGAGGAGGGATTTGTCCTGTGAGCGGAGGTTACGGGCGGGAACGTAAGGGGAAATGAGGGTAGAGAGGTAATGAGGGGCTGCAGACGGAGTGCATTTGTAGACTACTCCCGGGACCTGTATGCTGCTCTAATGGACTTGAGTATAACATCTTAGGCTTGCAAGTAATGTTTTTAATCACATTTTTGGAGGGTGGAAGGGGGTCAGTGACCACTGGGGAAGTAAGGGTAGGTCATCCCCTATTCCCTCCAGTGGCCATCTGATCATGTAGGGCACCTTTTTCTGCCTTATTCTTTCTAAAAACATGTCTGTCTATTTTGTTTTGTTCCATTATGGCTGAAAAACGTCCAAGTCTTAGGAACTCCCAAATCCCGCTCTTAACACGCCCCAGACATGCCCCCTTGAGATCTGGACGCACTGCAGACGAACAGCATAGAAAAACGTCTAAAAAAAATAGGTTTTGAAAATACTAATTTGGACGTTTTTGTGAGAAAAACGTCCAAATGCTGCTTTATGTCACCTTTTAAGATGTTTTTCTCTTTTGAAAATGAGCCCCATGTTGTATCAATGTCCTTAACCAGTGTATTTTAAAGGCGCAGCAGGCAATTTTCTGGTGGCAGACTTGTAAATGTAGGCAAATAAAATAAAACTGCCTGTGAAAAAAAGAAGCAGTGTGGGCAGAGAGGAATCTAGGGCAGGCCGGCAATAGTAGGTAGAGGGATTTCATCTTAAAATCCCCTTGCTTGCTTTTTGCAGGTTTATTTGCAGCTGCCACTTGTAAAGTATGTGGGATAGGAAATTCCCCAGGTACTGGTTGGCTGATTTTTATCATATTTTTAAAATTGTGTTTCATAAAATATATTACAAGAAATGAAAAGGATAATACATTTAGGTTTACACGATATGAGAAACCAACACAGGGCTCCCTGTCGGGAGATTGGTGCGGTTCTGCAGAAGATGAAGTGGCGATTGAGCAGATAAGACTTTTTGAGTGATTATTTTATATGAAACTACAGCCTTCTGAAGTTATTCCTGTTTCATGAGACCACAATGCCCTACTTTATTTTGGTTTTCTGATAGGTGGAGTTTTTGTGACCAGTAATGCCTCATCTCTATACCGAAGTCAGGAGCAGGGCTATTCACCAAGGACTTTTTTCCTCCACTTTTTTGTGTACTATGTTTCCACTATTGTGGGCACAAGTAGAGGGGCATTGGCTGGTCTTTTTGGAGACTCATGCATTGCAAGATTTTCTCTATTAGTGTTTCCAGCTCGTGTGAATTAATGGTTTACACAATAAAAACATTCAGGGGCTGACAGTCACCCACTGCAGTTGGCGTATTCAGGGTTGGTATACAGATAGTGGCCGGTACAGTGGTGACCAGCACTTGCTACCCAGATAGCTAATGAGTCGGCAGCTCTTATCTGGATAGCAGCAGGAAAAATGCACCATATGTGTTACAGGCCCTCATGTGATCCCCTGCTTTAAGGTTTTGCACCCAACGTTTTAACAGCCAAAGTTAAGGTACATTAAATGCAAAATCTCTGTGTTAATTGCTGGGGACACTCCCAGCATTCTGGGGTAGACAGCTATATGGTTAACACAAAGCAATGGTCTCTACCATACTATAATGGCCTGGCCGCTAATTTGGAATGCTGTTAACCTCTGGAGTTATAGTTAACTGTTCCACGTCATCTGCCACATAAGCAGTTGACAGTAATAATCCCCCCCCCCCCCACACACACACACTAGCAGCAAGGTACACTCCCCACCCATTCCTCACTCTTGACTTGCACCCTAACTGGAATTTTCATGTTAGGTACTTAATGTGGCAATTAGCATCGCTAGCAGGTAACACGCTGTGTTAACTATTAACTTGTATTAAAGTCACATTAGACAAGATTAAATGCCCCTGCTGCTGCTGTTCTAGGGTCTCTTGTACCCAAACAGGCATTGTCATATTGTCCCTATGGAGGATGACGGCACGGCTTTGTTTACCTGCAGCGGTTGCGACCACATATGTGGATTTTGTGAACCTATTTGGGGTCAGTGCTGTGATTTTACAGAATTATTTAGCCCCTAATGTAGTTTAATAAACAGGCCTTGTGATAACAGGGGGAAAAAAAAACCAAATATCCCATGTCAAGAACTATATACTTAAACCAATCAATCCACAGCCCTAAACAGGTATATCTCATAATCATCCACAGTAAAAATTCTCCAGGTCAACAGAATAAAAAATAAAAAAAAAAGATGTATTTATTTCCTTTAAAGTGAAGGCAAAACCTTCCTTCTAAAGTGTGCTGTGCATGCAATGTCTGGAAATATTCTTGTGTTAGCAAAAAAGGGAAATTTTTCAGTACCAACTGAGTCAAAGCAAAAGTAACAACAGGAAGCTGAAAAGTAATCTCATTGATTCCAGGAAAGCCTGAAGCTTACAGCAATCAGTTGTCAAGATAGATCCATCCCCTTTCTACATTCATTCCTGACAACTACTGGAATACTGACCATCCTAACTAAAGACAATTCAGAGGGCCGTTTTAATTTCTACTGGTTTTGGGGAAGTTGAGGCATCTTAAGATTCCTGCTTCTTATAGTGCTATCTAGTTCTACTTTATCACAAAGCACTGGACGAAAGTGCTATCAAGTAGTAGCTACAATGGATGGTTGGGAGCTTTTAAAGTCTCAATTTTCTTCCATTTTTTGCTAGCTTCTGGTGATAGCTTTTAAACTTGTTTACCAAATTCTCAGAAAAAGCACAAAATTGAGGAACATTTGTAAAAAGCATGCTTTCAGTTCTCTTCACAACATGCCAGACTTGCTCAAGTGTAATACTCTGATATCTCCCTAACCAGCCTCTGAATTCTTTTTTTTGGGGGGGGGGGGGGGGGGGGGGGGACAACTGCAAGATTTGGGGCCATCACCTTACTCTCTTGCCCTTTCCAAAATGGCAGTTGTACCAGATTCTGGCATGCGACTCTCCCTCTCATCAGCCACAGACCCACGGGGTTCATTAGAATTAAAGCTCACTTCTCACCTACTACTACTACTACTATTTAGCATTTCTATAGCGCTACAAGGCATACGCAGCGCTGCACAAACATAGAAGAAAGACAGTCCCTGCTCAAAGAGTTTACAATCTAATAGACAAAAAATAAATAAAGTAAGCAAATCAAATCAATTAATGTGAACGGGAAGGAAGAGAGGAGGGTAGGTGGAGGCGAGTGGTTACAAGTGGTTACGAGTCAAAAGCAATGTTAAAGAGGTGGGTTTTCAGTCTAGATTTAAAGGTGGCCAAGGATGGGGCAAGACGTAGGAGCTCAGGAAGTTTATTCCAGACGTAGGGTGCAGTGAGTCAGAAGGCGCGAAGTCTGGAGTTGGCAGTAGTGGAGAAGGGAACAGATAAGAAGGATTTATCCATGGAGCGGAGTGCACGGGAAGGGGTGTAGGGAAGGACGAGTGTGGAGAGATACTGGGGAGCAGCAGAGTGAGTACATTTATAGGTTAGTAGAAGAAGTCTGAACAGGATGCGAAAACGGATAGGGAGCCAGTGAAGCGACTTGAGGAAAGGGGTAGCATGAGAAAAGCGACCCTGGCGGAAGACGAGATGGGCAGCAGAGTTTTGAACCGACTGGAGAGGGGAGAGGTGACTAAGTGGGAGGCCAGCAAGATCCACTCCACATTGGACAGGCACCAACATCAAGATTAAAAACAGAATTAAGCAGATGAGGAGGCTGCCATGCAGGAGACCATTCCTTGAAGCTTAATGTTACATCACCCTCACTGACTCTCCTGCTGAGTCAAGTCCCAGTTCCTGCTTCAGACAACTGCACTGCAGGACAAACAACTGGCATCACACACCCTGGCAGGTGAATAACCCATTTCCCTTTTTCATACATTTAAACTGGCAGCAATTAAACAGGCATATTTATTTGTTACATTTGTATCCCACATTTTCCCACCTATTTGCAGGCTCAATGTGGCTTACATAGTAACCGGAGAGGCGTTTGCAGACTCCGGTCTGAACAAATACAATGTGATGTTGTGGTAATGAAGAGTTCATGTGGAACAGTCATCGGAAGAGTTGTGTTATGTCCATTACGTACTTATGTTGTGTTGCAGAGATTAGGCAATTAAGTTGGGTTTGCGGGGTATGCCTTTTTAAACAGGTTAGTGATTTCCAGACGTTTAGGTGGTCGTTCATAGTTTTCAGGGCTTTTGGTAATGCGTTAAGTACATAAGTAATGCCACACTGGGAAAAGACCAAGGGTCCATCGAGCCCAGCATCCTGTCCACGACAGTGGCCAATCCAGGCCAAGGGCACCTGGCAAGCTTCCCAAACGTACAAACATTCTATACATGTTATTCCTGGGATTTGGGATTTTTCCAAGTCCGTTTAGTAGCGGTTTATGGACTTGTCCTTTAGGAAGCCGTCCAACCCCTTTTTAAACTCTGCTAAGCTAACCGCCTTCACCACATTTTCCGGCAATGAATTCCAGAGTTTAATTACACGTTGGGTGAAGAAAAATTTTCTCCGATTTGTTTTAAATTTACTACACTGTAGTTTCATCGCATGCCCCCTAGTCCTAGTATTTTTGGAAAGCGTGAACAGACGCTTCACATCCACCTGTTCCACTCCACTCATTATTTTATATACCTCTATCATGTCTCCCCTCAGCCGTCTCTTCTCCAAGCTGAATAGCCCTAGCCTCCTTAGTCTTTCTTCATAGGGAAGTCATCCCATCCCCGCTATCATTTTAGTCGCCCTTCGCTGCACCTTTTCCAATTCTACTATATCTTTCTTGAGATGCGGCGACCAGTATTGAACACAATACTCAAGGTGCGGTCGCACCATGGAGCGATACAACGGCATTATAACATCCTCACACCTGTTTTCCACACCTTTCCTAATAATACCCAACATTCTATTCGCTTTCCTAGCCGCAGCAGCACACTGAGCAGAAGGTTTCAGCGTGTTATCGACGACGACACCCAGATCCCTTTCTTGGTCCGTAACTCCTAACGTGGAACCTTGCATGACGTAGCTGTGCTTATGTAGGAAAAACTGGATGCGTACGTTGATTTGTATTTAAGGCCTTTGCAGCTTGGGCAGTGCGGATTTAGATGTGTTCGTGTTGATTTGCATGTGTTTCTGGTTGGTATGTCAATGAGGTCTGTCATATATATAAGGGCTTCACTGTAGATAATTTTGTGAACCAAGGTACAGATTTTGAAGGCAATGCGTTCTTTGATTGGGAGCCAGTGTAGTTTTTCATGGAGGGGTTATGCCCCATCAGCATTCAGACATATTGGCCACCTTGGATGGCCAACTGATTTTTAATGAAAACCCTGCAGGGGACCCCCACCCAGCCATGTTTTTAGGACATCTTCAGTGAGCATGCATGCACTTCCTCAGCTGCGTCTAGGCTTATCTCTCATGCATGTTCATTAGACAGAGCCTGAAAACCTGACAGGACACCTTTGGGAACCTCTAAACTGACTGGATGGACCGTGCAGGTCTTTTCTGCCGTCATCTACTGTGGTACTGTGTTATTTCCCTTAGTATGCGAGCCCATGTTTACTGCATCTGATTGCCAGTTTCTTTTTGTTTCAGTGAATCCAGACTGCCCCAATTTGACTGCCCCTATCGGACCGACCGTTCACTTGTCTATTAGATTGTAAGCTCTTTGAGCAGGGACTGTCTCTCTTTGTTAAATTGTACAGCGCTGCGTAACCCTAGTAGCGCTCTAGAAATGTTAAGTAGTAGTAGTAGTAGGCTGGCCAAGCAACTTTAGAAGGAAGACTATCTTACACCCAAGACGGAGGGATAGGTAATCTGCTATTGTAGTAGATCATGCTGCAGTGAGAGTGGAAGGGAGGAGTGGCCTAATGGTTAGTGCAGCGGGCTTTGATCCTGGCAACCTGGGTTCGATTCCCACTGCAGCTCGTGACCTTGGGCAAGTCGCTTAACCCTCCATTGCCCCAGGTACAAAGATCGTGAGCCCTCTAGGGACAGAGAAAGTACCTGCATATAATGTGTACAGTGCTGCGTACGTCTAGTAGCGCTACAGAAATTATTATTAGTAGTAGAAAGAGTGCACTAGATGGGAGGGAGGGAGGGAGAAAGATGAACCGAGGGAAGAGGATTAAACAGGACAGCTGGGAAACAACAAGAGAGACAGAATAAGAAGATGGAAGCAGTAAAAAAGAGGAGAACAAGAAGAATATAAAAATAGAGGAACACAGAAAACAAACTTAGGAAAGGAGAAAAAGGAGAGTCACCACAATTTTCTGGCTGAAAAATGGATTACAAAATATGGGTCGTGAACTTATATTTCCCCACCCTCTGGACTTCCTTATGAACCTGCAATCCACGCTGTCAGCCAATGCATGCTTATAGGCAACTTTCTTCCTCCAGAGCAAGATAACTGTTAGGCTGGAAATCATGTGCTGCTATCGCCTCGCTCTCTCCTGTTGCTGCCGTTTCCCTACTTTGGGTAAGCAGTAGAGGAACTAGGTGAGGGAAGGGAGCGGAGTGGCGGTCTGCTGGCAGGGAAGGAACATCTGATATTTTGTTTTGGTCGTCATTATCATTTAAGTTTGAAGACACACAATATACTGTTCAATCCACACCAGTTCTAAGCAGTGTACAATAACAATCCACACATAGGGATGAACGCTTGGAAAGCACTGCTACAAAATACACAAGAGAAAGGTGTCGAGTTCAGTAGCCTCCTGACCTGATGAGGTGTGAGTTCGGCTCCTGTGTTTACATCCACCAGCTGGAAGGACACAGCAAAGTTCTGGTGACTGTCAGCAGTAAATGTTCCTTTAGCTTTGGATGGGTACATTACTCTAAAGAAAAAAAAAAAGAAATACATTTTTAAACTTTTACTCAGGGTTTCAAGTTCTGCTTTGATCCTGGTCAGGAAAATTACTGCCGAGTGCATTACTACTGTGTGCTAGAAGCTAAAAACAGGATTTTATGGGCATTCTGCAGCCAAATGCTTTTGCTTACTTATTGTAAAAAATCTTTTTCTAAATTGTTATTTATTTGTTGCATTTGTATCCCACATTTTCCCACCTATTTGCAGGCTCAATGTGGCTTACAATATTCCGCCCTGCTTATTGCCATAGCAGAGTGAAGATACAATTAATAATTACAGACGAAGATATGTAACAAATGAGATAAAGTTTGCTTATTTTATTTTTTGTCTATTAGATTGTAAGCTCTTTGAGCAGGGACTGTCTTCTATGTTTGTGCAGTGCTGTGTACGCCTTGTAGCGCTATAGAAATGCTAAATAGTAGTAGTAGTAGTCTCTTGTAACCAGAGCTAATATTGTGATGTCATAATGCCTCAGGCCACCAATAAGAGCCAACCTCATCAGTGATGTCACAATGGCTTGATTGTCCTATACTTGGCTCACTTTTATTACATAGCTCTTTGAGCAGGGACTGTCTTTCTTCTATGTTTGTGCAGCGCTGCGTACGTCTTGTAGCGCTATAGAAATGCTAAATAGTAGTAGTAGTAGTAATCATCCTCTCTCCCCAGTGTGGGGCAAAGTTGTGGCGCTATAGGAGGGGTCATCCCAGCAAAGTATACACAAGGGCCCCGATATTCAGACTGCGGGATATAGCCGGGCTGTGTCCCGCGGTCGGCGCTAAACCTGGAAATTCAATTCCGGTTCTGTTTCCGGCAACCAACATTGAATATCTTGGCCGGTCCGATTTTAACCAGCCACGCTGATATTCAGTGCTGGCCACTTAAAGTGAGACCGGCCAAAATTATTCCACCTATTGTGACGGCCAAATATGGTTGCCAAACTTGTCACTCTCACTTTAAAAATCGTCGGATAGCCTGTTATATCGCCTGATATAACTGGCTACCTTTAAGCCGCTAAGTGGCAATATTCAGTGCCGGAGAGCTGGATAGCTGCTTAAGTGCCATTTTAGCGGTCATTTTCCTTTGAATATCGTGCGGAAGGAGTTTATTTTTAACTCCCTGTATATTCTGCTGCAAACTGGCACAGTCCCCACCCAGAAATAAATGCAAGGGAAATGAGCTTGCAGACGCTGGAAATCATCTAGTTATTTAGGCTTTCCAGTACTATGAAAATGAGCAAAAGTCAATGGCCATTCATAGCAGAAATCTCTTCCACCTTTTCATATGATGCTTGTCATATATTTGGCTTTATATTATTAATTCTGAAATAGCGTATTACATTTTGTGCCATTCACTGTAATTTTTCAAAATCATACAAAACTTAGATTGTGAGCCCTCCTGGGACAGAGAAATATCCAGAGTACCTGAATGTAACTCACCTTGAGCTACTAATGAAAAAGGTGTGAGCAAAATCTAAATAAATTAATTAATTAAAGCAGCATGGAATTAGGAGCTCAAGAGCTCCAGTCCTATCAAGCCACTCATGCACATGAAAACTCTGGAAATTGGCACTCAAATTCCCTAAATAATCACCCTCTCCACCCACTTTCTTTCTGAGCTATTTGTATAAAACACCAAAGGAAAACAATAAAGGAATCCTGTTTAGAAGGAAAGGATCTATGGAATCTTAGCAGACATTGGGTGGCGACGCCGGTATTTGGAGAATAAAACCGGTGCAGGGCAGACTTCTACGGTCTGTGCCCTGAGAAAGGCAGGGACAAATCAAACTCAGATATACATATAAAGTATTACATACCATGTAAAATGAGTTTATCTTGTTGGGAAGACTGGATGGACTGTTCAGGTCTTTATCTGTCGTCATTTACTATGTTACTATGTTTAAGATGCATATTTACCGATTTACGTTCTTTGATTCCTTGTTTTTACTGCAGTGTGGTTGTTAGTCCACTTTTGCACTGACCTGATGAAGAGAGTGTAGCTCTCAAAGCTAGTCCGATAAAAAGGTATCACTACTACTTACTACTTAACATTTCTAAAGCGCTACTAGGGTTACGCAGCGCTGCACAATTTAACATAAAAGGACAGGCCCTGCTCAAAGAGCTTACAATCTAAAGGACAAGTGAGCAGACGATACGATGGGGGCAGTCAATTTGGGGCAGTCCGGATATCCTGAAGGTAAGAGTTAGGTGCCGAAGGCAGCATTGAAGAGGTATCACCTACAACTATTTTTGATGACCGATTTTTAAATTGCCAAACTTCTCTAGAAAACACCGTCACACTGAGCTCAAAACTTTGCGCCCTTTTCCTAAATCAGCAAGCGTTCCGCTTATTTCTAGTTAAGACTTTGCCAAAACAGTTCTCCAGCACCACTTACTATTACTACTACTTGACATTTCTAAAGTGCTACTAGGGCTACGCAGCGCTGTACAATTTAACATAGAAGGACAGTCCCTGCTCAAAGGAGCTTACAATCTAAAGGACAAATGTACAGTCAGTCAAATAGGGGCAGTCTAGATTTCCTGAAAGGTATAAAGGTTAGGTGCCGAAAGCAACATTGAAGAGGTGGGCTTTGAGCAAGGATTTGAAGATGGGTAGGGAGGTGGCTTGGCCTAAGGGCTCAGGAAGTTTATTCCAAGCAATCTCCAATAGTAGCAACATTCCATGTAGAAGTCGGCCCTTGCAGATCACCAATGTGGCCGCGCAGGCTTCTGCTTCTGTACGTGCAGGACGTCAGACTCACAGAAACAGAAGCCTGCGCAGCCTTCTACATGGAATGTTGCTAGTGGAATAGCAACATACTACTACTACTTAACATTTCTAGAGCGCTACTAGGGTTACGCAGCGCTGTCCAATTTAACATAGAAGGACAGTCCCTGCTCAAAGGAGCTTACAATCTAAAGGACAAATGTACAGTCAGTCAAATTGGGGCAGTCTAGATTTCCTGAAAGGTATAAAGGTTAGGTGCCGAAAGCAACATTGAAGAGGTGGGCTTTGAGCAAGGATTTGAAGATGGGTAGGGAGGGGGCTTGGCCTAAGGGCTCAGGAAGTTTATTCCAAGCAATCTCCAATAGTAGCAACATTCCATGTAGAATCTCCAATAGAAGCAACATTCCATGTAGAATCTCCAATAGTAGCAACATTCCATGTAGAAGTCGGCCCTTGCAGATCACCAATGTGGCCGCGCAGGCTTCTGCTTCTGTGAGTCTGACGTCCTGCACGTACGTGCAGGACGTCAGACTCACAGAAACAGAAGCCTGCGCAGCCTTCTACATGGAATGTTGCTAGTGGAATAGCAACATACTACTACTACTTAACATTTCTAGAGCGCTACTAGGGTTACGCAGCGCTGTCCAATTTAACATAGAAGGACAGTCCCTGCTCAAGGAGCTTACAATCTAAAGGACAAATGTACAGTCAGTCAAATAGGGGCAGTCTAGATTTCCTGAAAGGTATAAAGGTTAGGTGCCGAAAGCAAGATTGAAGAGGTAGGCTTTGAGCAAGGATTTGAAGATGGGTAGGGAGGGGGCTTGGCGTAAGGGCTCAGGAAGTTGATTCCAAGCATAGGGTGAGGCGAGGCAGAATGAGCGGAGCCTGGAGTTGGCGGTGCCGGTCTTCATTTTTTCTGGACTTTTGCTTTACCTTGTGGTCTTTGGTGCTATACTCTGATCTTTGTCCACAATAGATAGGTCCATGTTGCTAATGCCGACTTCTGTGGAAACTTTCACTTTTAGCTGTGAAAAGAGAAGGCAATATGGGTGATCAAACACATGAATAATGCAATAAAAAACAACAACAAAAAAACCCCAACCCCTCCCCCCAAACAAAAAAAAACCCTTTCTTCCCTCCAACAAAAGAGCAAGTGTGTGATGGATATTTAGGCATTATCGTATTTCGGCATGATGTGATTGCAGCCAGTATTTTAATAAGCTTATATAAACCAGGCCCCTCGTGTCCTGAGACTACAGGATTTACGGTAAGGGCCATAATTCCCCAGTTGCTGTGAAATTGCTTATTTACCTGTTCAGTACCAATGCGATTTTTATCATTCCCACTCCCCAGTCTCTTATATGTGTCCTGACTAGATTGTAAGCTCGGCCAAGCAATTTTTGCTCTTGTGGCTACTTCCACTTACTCTTGCCTATGTTTGGGGTCTGCAGCTTTGGTAAAGAGCCCGATTATATGATGAATATAACTTAAATGACATCCACGTAAAACCTGGTAGAAAGCCAATGACTCTTTTTTTTTTTTTTTTTTGGAAGGGGGACACAGACCTGGCAGGTCCTTCTTTCTCTACCTATTGCAGAGCCTGAATCAATGTGTGTTTGGGGGGGGGGTGGGGGGGGGGGGAACAGTGAGTAACGACCTGGTAAAGAAGCGAGCACATTCTGAAGGGAGGGAGAGGTTTAAATGTGTGAGAGTGGATCAGAGAGAATATAGGCTGCATTATAAAAGAAGGTGAATGAGGACAGTTATATGTACACGTGAAAGAAGGACTCTTGTCCAGAGGGATGCATGTGTCAACCCTTTTTCACTCTCCCAATTCTAAATTATTCTACCCTCTTCACTCTCTCTCTCCATCTTTCCTCTGCTGCCAATTCCTTCATCATCAATCCCCCACTACTCTAGTTTTTATCCTTTTTTCCTCTCCTCCCTGAGATCCCTTCCCCTGAATTTCCCCCACCCCTGCACCAATCACTAAGAATCTTTTGATCCTCCCCCCACCCCTAAAATAAATAAAATAAGGTACCTGGACACATAAGTATATTATTAAACAGCATTACAGTGTGAAGTACAATATTTGCAATAACATGCAAATCTATGGAAATATGCCATATAACTACTGCAGAATTTCAGAAAGTCTACTGCGGAATCAACCCTCAAGATGCCACAGGAAACTGGGGTGTGTGTGCTTAAAATTACAATCAATCCTACATTAGAAACAGTTTCTGGCTAACCCTACCGGTGAGTGCAATCCACTCCACCGACTCCTGAACAAAGATCCTGATCTGGATGGCAGGATGAATTGACTCATACTTGCTTTTAAAAGCACAATTAAAAAAAATCAGACCTTTGCATTATTTCATTTGGTTTCATACAGCTCCCTCTCAGATGTGTGTCACATATGCTTCGATGAGGTATTTTAATGGCAACAAATGCCGTTGTAACAGCAATAAGTAACACCATGAGAGTTAGGCCCATTACTGTCAAACACTTTAGTGCATTAGGGACAATTAATGCTAATGATGGTTTCAAAACGTAGCTCCCTTGACAACCACCTTCCCCCAAACGCCCCCTCCTCTTTGTAATGAAGTGTCTCATTAGAAACCCCTCGTGCAACTCTGGCAGTGCTAATGCGTTCCTCAGCGCCTCTAGAGAGATGTTTGAAGTAGTAAAGCTCAAACAATAAAATACAAAGGTGACATCTTCCTATCAATTTGTTAAGACACTTGTATGCAAAACAGCATTTTGGGCTAGATTCAATATACAGTGCCTTAAAAATCAGCACCGAAAAAAATAGGCCTAGGCATCTACTATAATAAAACTCACCCTCAACGTTCTGAGGACACTGACGTCAGTGAAGCCAAGCTCTGACTTCCTTCAAAAAGGTTCGAAGGTTCGTGGTGGTGAAGCCACCAAAATCGCTCCGGGCCCCGCCCTCGAGGGCGGAGCAATGGCAGAACAACGAAGGGGTTGGCAGGGAGGAAGGCAGGAATTTGCTCCGGGCCCCGCCCTCGAGGGCGGAGCAATGGCAGAACAACGAAGGGGTTGGCAGGGATGGAGGGAGGTGGGTGTTGGCGACGAAAACCTTGCTAGCGCCCGTTTCATTTGCTCTGAAACGGGCTTCTTTTACTAGTATTCTACCCACTAAGTTAGGTGCAGTTTACAGAATACGGCCAGGACCTGCCCACGTGACAGAATCTAGTCGGGGGAATTTAAGCCAAGTAAAACTTGGTGTAAATGCTGACGACTAAGTTAGGCGTGGAGTGGGGTGTATTCTGTAACAGCACGCATAATTTGTTTTTAGAAACGCCAATGATCCACCCATGGCCACGCAAGGCCTAGTTTAAACCACTTACCTTACATAAAAGCAGCAGTTGTAGGAACCAAGACCACCAGCAAAAGGATTTTAAAGAATCATGAGGCTGCATTCAGAACAGCAGCAAACAAATGTTTATTACAACAGACCAGAATATAAGGGTTACACACCTCAATGTCATTTGCGATGTATCGACTGTCTCCTTCCACACTGACAGAAAAGTCGTAATATCCACTGGCTGGTTTGACATCCATGAAGTTGAGATCAAAAGCTTCACTATGAGAAAGATAACACCGATATTTAATAAACTAGCAAGCCATAGATAAAGAAGGGGGTGTGGGCAAGGTCCGAAACATTGACATCTGCGATGTGCCCGTAGGCCGAAGGGGCAGGGCTACAGCAGCAGTGCATGATCTAGGACGGTTTCCCAATTTATCTCTCATTCACCCCAAGAACAGTTCTGGCCACATGAAACAGGGATGCAAGCAGGTAAAGCAATCGAAACAGTTTCCTTTGTACAGTCGATCCTAGAGAACTATACATTGGAGAATTTTGAAGAACACCACACACAGTAGAAGGAAGGACACATTAGCCTGAACTTGGTTTTTTTTTTTGTTACATTTGTACCCTGCGCTTTCCCACTCATGGCAGGCTCAATGCGGCAGACAATGGAGGGTTAAGTGACTTGCCCAGAGTCACAAGGAGCTGCCTGTGCCTGAAGTGGGAATCAAACTCAGTTTCTCAGTTCCCCAGGACCAAAGTCCACCACCCTAACCACTAGGCCACTCCTCCACTGTTGCTACTATTAGAGATTCTACATGGAATGTTGCTATTCCACTAGGAGTGGAGAAGTGGCCTAGTGGTTAGGGTGGTGGACTTTGGTCCTGGGGAACTGAGGAACTGAGTTCGATTCCCACTTCAGGCACAGGCAGCTCCTTGTGACTCTGGGCAAGTCACTTAACCCTCCATTGCCCCAGGTACAAATAAGTACCTGTATACAATATGTAAGCCGCATTGAGCCTGCCATGAGTGGGAAAGCGCAGGGTACAAATGTAACAAAAAAAAAAAAAAAAAATAGCAACATTCCATGTAGAAGGCTGCGCAGGCTTCTGTTTCTGTGAGTCAGACGTCCTGCATGTACGTGCAGGACGTCAGACTCACAGAAGCAGAAGCCTGTGCGGCCACATTGGTGATCTGCAAGGGCCGACTTCTACATGGAACTGTGATCCTGAGTGGAGTGGAGGAGTGGCCTAGTGGTTAGGGTGGTGGACTTTGGTCCTGAGGAACTGAGTTGGATTCCAACTTCAGGCACAGGCAGCTCCTTGTGACTCTGGGCAAGTCACTTAACCCTCCACTGCCCCATGTAAGCCGCATTGAGCCTGCCATGAGTGGGAAAAAGCCCGGGGTACAAATGTAACAAAAATAAAAATAAAAAAACAAACAGGAGACTGTCTACTGCAGAAGCAGAACAGGCAGCAGCGATCCAAGGAAGGGCAAATACTTGGCCAGGTTGGGTCTTGTTTCCATTAACGTTGACATTTGGATAAACTCTTGCTGTGTTTGCCCATCCTTGGATCGTTGCTGCTGTTTGGTTGTGTGCAGTAAATTATTTGGCAGTGGTGGAACAAAAGAATCCCTTCCATACCTGAAATGCTTAAAAATGTAATAATGTCTAATATCATTTGATATATCACCTTTTCCCCCCCAAAAAAGTGGTTTACAAAGTTAAAAAAAAACCCAGTCACATATATAATTATGCAATTAAAAGATTCAATGCAGAAAGATCACTCACACAAGTTAAAGCACAGCCAAAACTAAGCAGATAGGCAACAGATGAAAACTCAGAAATGCACTAGAAACCCTGAGCCCTCAAACACACAGCTATGGACATCGCCGTCATGAATACTAACTGTTCTGTTATGGTCCGACATTTGCCATCACTTTGTGCAGAATTGTCCATTGCAAGGTAAAATATACAGGAAATACTGTAATCTCCCTGGTTGTGCCATTTATTTCTTACCCTGAAGAGGTGAATAGCATCTGCTGAAGGACAGTGGCTTTGTTGGAAACAGATTTGGCGTGTTCCAACTTAACAACAGCTTCGGTCAGCGGCTCTGACATGACATCTGTCACAAGCAACTGGAAACAAAACAGAAAAAAAAAAAGATTAAAAGTAATTTCTTTTTTTTTTTTTTACTTTAAATTTTTTTGATTGAAAAATTGAAAGTTATAACATCCCTCAACCAAAAGTACATTGCTCAATGACAACCAATATGATACAGAGACCACCCTCTAAACCTAATACAAAATCTCACTAACTGGATCTCAACCCTCCATCCCATATTTCCCATCCCTACAAGAGTTTCCCCCCCCCCCCCCTTAATACTACCCCACCTCCCATCCCCAACTCCTCCCACTAAATTATCCCGCCCCCCCTCGAACCCTTCTAATTATAACACTCAAACTCTTTCCAATAATCGGTCCAAATGTGTCCATTCTGCCGCTTCAAGATCTTTGAGCAGGGACTGTCTCTCTTTGTTAAATTGTACAGCGCTGCGTAACCCTAGTAGCGCTCTAGAAATGTTAAGTAGTAGTAGTACCGCCCTATTCGGAAATCCGTCAGTTTCTCCAGATCAGCCACCAAAAATACTTTAGTTTACCAACTATGTATGGTGGGCCCAGTACTCCGCTTCCAGTGAGAAGTGATGATTGCTGCAGCTAAACAAAGACGCTTTATGCGTCGCTGCCACTTTAATCCTCTCCTGTTCCCCCAGCCTAAGAGGCACCACTTGGGTTCACAGGGAAACGCAGTATCAAGAATTGTAGTGAGACTTCGAGCTACCTTCCAACCAAACATTTTGCAGAGATGCACATGACCACCAAACATGGAGAAAAGGCGGCTGAGGGGAGATATGATAGAGGTCTATAAAATAATGAGTGGAGTTGAATGGGTAGATGTGAAGCGTCTGTTCACGCTTTCCAAAAATACTAGGACTAGGGGGCATGCGATGAAGCTACAATGTAGTAAATTTAAAAACGAATCGGAGAAAAGTTTTCTTCACTCAACGTGCAATTGAACTCTGGAATTCGTTGCCAGAGAATGTGGTAAAGGCGGTTAGCTTAGCGGAGTTTTAAAAAGGTTTGGACGGCTTCCTAAAGGAAAAGTTCATAGACCGTTATTAAATGGACTTGGGGAAAATCCACTATTTCTGGGATAGTATATAATGTTTTGTACTTTTTTGGGATCTTGCCAGGTATTTGTGACCTGGATTGGCCACTGTTGGAAACAGGATGCTGGGCTTCATGGACCTTTGGTCTTTCCCAGTATGGCAATACTTATGTACTTATGGAAGAAGGTACCTGTGGCCCTCCCACATCTCCAACATTGATCAGTGGAACCAGGATACATGATCTTCACCCGATCAGGTGTATAATACCACCTGCTTAACACCTTAAACACATTTTCTTTAATCAGGACATAAATAGATGCTTTTTTCACCTCCAGGCATACCGCTTTCCACTCAGCCATATTTAACTCACACTCCAAATCCTTTTCCCATGCAAGCATATAAGGTAACTTGACAAAGTCATATCCCCTGATGAAACGATACAGATGAGATATAGTCCTTCCCATTTTACCAACAGAGACCCATAAATTCTCTAGATGCTCAGTCTCATCAGGGTCAGTTTTTAGCCATCCTTGCTTAAGGATAAAATGTTTAACCTGTAAGTATGCAACAAAATCTGATGCAGGCAGTGCATGGATTTCCTGTAATTCCCCAAAAGACCATATTTCACCCACATCCAATAAATCCCGAAATCTAACAAGACCAAGGCCCAGGTTGCAAAAACCGCTCCACGCCAACTAGCCAGGTTCCTGAGTAATCTGCACAAAGGACGACAGAGCCCAGGTTCCACGTAATTTGTATTTTAGGGTGCTCCACATTGTCAACAAGTGTGAAATAAATGGGTTAAGTGTCAATTGTTTATAAGTTTTGGCTGAGACTGAGGCCCAGAGGACTGCATCTAGAGAATATTCCGGAACAAAATACTGTTCCAAAATAGTTTAAAATTCGTTTCTAATACTAGATAGAAACATTAAACTGGAAAGGGATTATTTCTAAATTTCTCTCCTTTCCAGTTCCTTTGGAGCCTATCAGCTATCTGCTCTGTTTTCTCCTCTTAGTCCACATTCTCAAAATGTCAATCAAGATGCATGAAATTAATGATGTCACTATTTCTAGTTTGTCCAGAATGTTCAAACTAGTTGGTGCATAAAAAATAGAGGCTGACCGAATTTCGGTTTCAGCTTCAGATTTGGCACTGAAACCGGCCTGAAATCTGGCTGAAAATGCAAGTGCATTTTCGGCTGAGACCAAAACTCTCAGCCCCACCTCCCAGCAGAAGACAGGCCTGCCGGCAGCAGCTCCCCTCTTCCAAGCCCCCCCCCCCCCAGTGGCAGTTCCACCCTCCTGAGCCCCCCTCCATTGGCAGCCCCTTCCCAAGCTCACCCCCCTTGACAGCCCCCTCCTGAGTTGCATCCCAACGCAGTAGAAGAAAGACTCTGGATTGGCCCAGGCAGTCTGTTATGGCAGAAAGTGAGATCTGATGCACTGGGGGAGGACAAGAGAGGTGTTGGATCCACGGTGAAAGGGAAGAGAAGAGACATGCTGTTCTGTGTGCTGGCCCCGCAGCACCCCTCCCAGGTGCCCACGTCAGGACACACCAGTTGGGAACCTCTGCTCTATGGCATACACACTCGGGGCTTCAAGTTTCTTCTCATAAGTCATAGTAACATAGTAAATGACGGCAGATAAAGACCTGAACAGTCCATCCAGTCTGCCCAACAAGATAAACTCAGTACTCTCTATCTGACCATCTGTTCCAATAACCCAGAATCCACTTGCATTATCACCACTATCAGGTACCATTTTGCCAATTTCTTCTCTTCCAGCTCATCACTTTATGCTCTGTGAATAGGAAGGGCCTGTAATAAAAATGAGTATGAGGAAGATTAAAGATCAGCAGAATGAGGATGGGGTCCACAGTGCCAAAATTCCATAACCAACGTCTACAAATGGCATGGACCATGGCAGCTCCATCTACATGTTTTTAATCAGCAAATAGAATGGATATATATACATACATTGTGATAAGTAAGAGGCTGTCCTATCCGGGGTAGGCCACTAGAGGGCGCTAGGAGAAGAGGTGGAGGTCGCTAGGACCGGGGAGAGCCCTGGGAGGTCCACAGGTGTAGGAGGTTATGGGCTGGGTCCTGTGTAGCTAATTAACCACTTTATACCCCACCTGAGAGGTGAAGGGAAGAGAGATTCCCTTGGAAGATACTCAGTGTTGCCAGGTGGGCGGTTTTACCGCCCAATTGGGCGGTTTTCCACGACCCGCCGTGGGAAATTTTTGCCCGTGGCGGGTTGCGGTTTTTTGGGCTTCTTTTTTTTCTTTTGGGCGGTTTTCACACGGTTTTTTCGGCCGCGGGGGGCGGGGTTAGTGACGTTCTGGGCGGGGCCGATGACAGGGGAGGCGTGGCCGATTACGAGGGAGCTGGGGCCGTGATGGGGGAGGCGGGGCCGATGACGAGGGAGGCGGAGCCGGTGACGAGGGAGGCGGGGCCGGTGACGGCAGGGGCGGGGGTGATGACGCGGGGGTGGGGGTGTCAGGGGCGGGGATTGAGTTTGGGCGGGTTTTGGGCTGGATTTAGGCAGGTTTGGGTGGGAAAAAATTTTTCCACCTGGCAACCTTGAAGATACTGGCTAACCCTATGGACTTGTGGTGGACTGTGTGTCCAAAGGAGAGAAGCAGGCTGAAAATTCTGGGGTAAGAAGTCCCTAAAGCATTAGTGTTGGACTGTGTGTTCAAAGAAGGAAGGACTGTGTGTCCCAGTACTGAGAGAAGTAGGCTGCAAAGCCTGGGGTTAAAAGTCCCCAAAGTATTGAAGTTAGTACTGAGCCCATGTATCTGTGTGGGGAGGCTCAGTGTGAAGACCTATGAAAGTATAAAGTATTAAGCTAGAAGAAGTGTGCCCAGGGGCTGGAATAAAGAGTTGCCTGAGAAATATGCAGTTGGTAAGACCTGTTTAATTTGCTTAGTGGGAACCAGGTCACCCTGAGCGAGAAGGGGGATAGCACAACATACATACATTACCCCCCCCCCCCCCCCCACACACACACACAATTTAGGACACATGGTAACAAACATTTGAAAACAAGTTTAGCTTAAAAAATGAAAAAAAAAAAAAAAAAACCCAAAAGCTTCAGTGTTCATCTGTTACAGCTGAGCAGGGGTAGACTGGAAGCACGCATATTACAGGTGAGGGGTGTAACCCACATTCTCTTCATTCATACAAAACACCAGCCATACTGGGTCAGACCACTACTACTACTATTTAACATTTCTAGAGCGCTACAAACCAATGATCCATCTCTGGCATCCTCTCAACTGCCCTGTTCTCCTCCCCCCCCCCCCCCCCCCCCCCCAGTTTAAACACTTATGCTCCCCATGTAGTCCTCAACACTTAAACTATATTCCCTTCTCTTGTCCCTGTGTCGTTACTGCACCCAGCAGAAAGCAAATCAGGAGCCCAAGGAGAGACACTGGGATGGGCAGAGTAGACCATTGGCATGTGTACAGCGACCGGCTCCTACATGTCTCTGGTATGTTTTATTCTTTTATCTATGTGCTACTCCCGTCAACTTAAAAAAAACCCAAAAAAAAAACAAACCTAAAGGCTTACTTGTTTACTCAAGCCTTTCAGCAAACCAGATTCTTTCTGGCCTTTCCTTGTTATTAACTGCCTGTAGTGCATGCCCTCCCCCCCCCCATATCCCCTGAGATATTGTAGATTTTTCTCCCCTTTTGTTTCTTTCCATGTCACCTTCTATTTTTACTTGTTGTGTTTTTAATCGTAGTTTAAATATTATTGTAAAGAGCTAAAATGTTTTATAGCGATTCTGCGGCATATGAAATAAATTTGAACTTGATCCATTAGTGACAGACAGATGGAATGCAGTGAAATCTGTGGCAATTTGACTCAATTTTAATTGGAAAGTGCCTTATCGTAAAAAGATTAATGCGGTATGCATTCATAATAATACAGTAATGCAGACTACCAGCTATCACTGGAAACTCTTCCAGACTATCGGGTCAGTGTTTCAAAGCAGCCTGCTGGATCCTCTGCCTTCTTTTAGGATCCAAAACTGAAAAAAAAACCCAAATGGCTACAAACTCCAAAGATACTGAAAGCCACAAGTGGTAACACGTGAACAAAAATCAGTTCCAGAAACTCACCCTGAGCACTGGCTGCTTGTGAGAGACGGCCGCTGGTCCATCTGGAACAACAATTAACGGGAGGTGGTAGCGGTTCTGCGACAGAGCGGCTGCTGCAGCCGCCACACTGTAGGCTTCAGAGAGTTTATCAAAGTTCTTTTTGCTGAAAATAGCGTTCACCAGCTGGATGATCTGATCCTGGGGAGAAGAGAAGATAATGAATCTTAAAAGGAGGTTGCAAAGTGAAGTGCCCGAAAAAGGACTTTAGAAAGACTGATCTAGCTGGACAATAAGGAAAAAGGGTCTTAGAAAGACTGGATTTATTTCTGCCAATCGATTACTGGTCAGTAAAAAAACAAAACACAAAAACACTCCAATTTATCTATGATGTTCATGTGTTATTATCTCAAACTACTTTCATCTTTTGCCCTTCTTGTGTCAGATTGCTCTCTTCTCCCCCCCCCCCCTTGCATACACCCCCAATTTCCAGGTGGGCTTGTACATAGCCAAAGATCTCTGCAGACTGAAGTAGGCAGCACATCAGACAATTATGTCTGTCACCTCCCTGTAACACTTTACACCAGTGGTTCCCAACTGTGGCCCAGATGCATCAACCAAACGTTAAAAAATAAGAAACGTAAAAGTGCTTAACGATTTTTAAAAAACGAGAAATGCACTACAAAAACACTCCAGAAATGTTCGGATCGGTATTGCAAAGTAGGATGTATCACTGAATCGTTAAACCCATCGTTAATCAGCGCCTAAAGCATGCGCAGAGCAGCCAAGTGTTATGCTGGCTGCTCTGCGCATGCCACAAAGGCCCAGCTGTCAAAACCAAAAAAAAAAACCCCACAAACAGGTGTGTTTCGGGAGGGGGCAAAGGCGCTCGTCATGAGCATCCTATATGGACGCCTTGCCCCCCCCCCCCCCCCGCACGAAAAAAACTCCAATTTTAGCAGCCCCAGCCCGACCCTCCTCCCTTCCTGTGTCTTCTCCCACACTAGCTCCGCCTCCCACCATGCTCCGGTCCCGTGCCCCGCCCCCCCTTTGGTCGTGGCTGCCGCTCCCCCCTCCAAGGAACCCCCCCCTTTGCCTTACCGGCCCGTGCAGCGCCTGTCACCTCTGCTGCACGGGCAAGAACAGCTGATCGGCGATTCAGAAGGCCTCCTCAGACGGCCCTTCTTTCTTCCTGGGCCCGCCCTCCTCTGACATAGGTAAAATACGTAGTTTACCTACGTCAGAGGACGGCAGGCCCAGGAAGAAAGAAGGGCCGTCTGAGGAAGCCTTCTGAATCGCTGATCAGTTGTTCTTGCCCGTGCAACAGAGGTGACAGACGCTGCACGGGCCGGTAAGGCAAAGGGGGGGGGGGGGGGCGTCGTTGGAGGGGGGAGCGGCAGCCACGACAAAAGGGGGGGCGGCGCTAGTGTGGGAGAATACACAGGAAGAGTGGAGGGCCGGCCTGGGGCTGCTAAAATTGGAGATTTTTCGTGGGGGGGGCAAGGCGTCCATACAGGACGCTCATGACGAGCTCCCTTGCCCCCTCCCGATCCTTTTTTTTTTGTTTGTTTCTTTTTTGCTGCTGAGGGAGAGGGGAGCAGCGGCGACCTGGGGCGTCAATAAAGGACGCCCCTGACGTGTTTTTGCCCCCCCCCCCAGTTATTTTTTTTAATGGATTTTGTAAACTTCTAGCAGACAGAGAGCCCTAACGAGAGGTACAGACTCTCGTTAGATTTCACGGTGTTTCCTGCGTTAAACGAATCGGAAAAGGTTAGTGCATATCATTTCAATGGGATTTGTAGAAGAATTGCTCATCTGCATTCAGTTTTCGTTAGCTGCTACTGTTGTCGGAAAATAGGCTTTAGTGCATGGAAAGGATAGGAAATTCTGCCTTAAGGGCTCACTTAACGATGAAAAACGTTAAGTGCATCTGGGCCTCTGTCCTGGAGGCACGCACACTTAGCCAGTTGTTTTCAGGATTATCACAATGAATATAGAGATAGTTGCTAACCTAGAAGATGATGACAGATAAAGAGCCCTATGGTTCATCCAGTCTGCCCAACACTGGAGACTCAGTATCCACAAATCTCTCTCATGTATTTATTACTTTATTTAGTTTCTTCAGGTCATCACATGTAATCTTCTAAGATGTATTTTATGCCTTTATAAATTATTATCAAACTCTTTCCCTCCTAGTTTCGCTCCCTTCTTACATACACATCATTATTAATTAAAAACATTACACATATATAAAGTTACTTATGCTGTTATTGGTTTCTCCCATTTGTAAAACAGCATTTTCTGGTGACATCTTAATTTAACCACTTTTTTCCCTCCTGCTCTGGGTACAGGTTAAGTTCAATTTTCTTACAAAACTATTTGACGTGTTAACTACCCTCAGCCCCATTAAACAGCTTGAAATGACTCCACTAGTTCACAAAAGATGTTCTCTTTTTCAAGCTTCATTGTCTGGCATTGTTAAAGGTTAGCAGAGATACTTCACACTTGGTGACACTAGGATTCAGAGTCAAATGCTAAACGGTTTTCTTTAATTATACCAATTTTGTTTATGCCACTCGATTCTCTGGCATGTTCAAGATGGCAAGACTGGCTATTCACAAGCACTGGGGCATCAAATGCAAAAAAAAAAAAAAACATTAAAAAAAACTGCATTGAATTTGAGCCTATTTCCTTAACAACAACAAAAAGACTGAACTATACTTTTCCACATTTTTTATACTACTTGGCCACAATGAGTTAGTTCACAGCAGGTTACAATATTAAAAAGAAATAAGAAAAGAAAAAGTACTATAATAAAATGATAGAAAAGCAGATCCAACCAGGACCAGACATACTTCAACACACTTAAAATTACAAATCAAGAAAAAAAGGAAATAATGAAAATATGGAGGAGTGGCCTAGTGGTTAGGGTGGTGGACTTTGGTCCTGGGGAACTGAGGAACTGAGTTCGATTCCCACTTCAGGCACAGGCAGCTCCTTGTGACTCTGGGCAAGTCACTTAACCCTCCATTGCCCCGTGTAAGCCGCATTGAGCCTGCCATGAGTGGGAAAGCGCAGGGTACAAATGTAACAAAAATAAAATAGATACTATTGGAGATTCTACAAGGAATGTTGCTATTCCACTAGCAACATTCCATGTAGAAGGCTGCGCAGGCTTCTGTTTCTGTGAGTCTGACGTCCTGCGCGGCCACATTGGTGATCTGCAAGGGCTGACTTCTACATGGAATGTTGCTAGTGGAATAGCAACATTCCATGTAGAATCTCAAATAGTAGCAACAGTGGAGGAGTGGCCTAGTGGTTAGGGTGGTGGACTTTGGTCCTGAGGAACTGAGTTCAATTCCCACTTCAGGCACAGGCAGCTCCTTGTGACTCTGGGCAAGTCACTTAACCCTCCATTGCCCCATGTAAGCCACATTGAGCCTGTCATGAGTGGGAAAGCGTGAGGTACAAATGTAACAAAAGTAAAATAGATACTATTGGAGATTCTACATGGAATGTTGCTACTATTGGAGATTCTACATGGAATGTTGCTATTCCACTAGCAACATTCCATGTAGAAGGCTGCACAGGCTTCTGTTTCTGTGAGTCTGATGTCCTGCACGTATGTGCAGGACGTCAGACTCACAGAAGCAGAAGCCTGCGCGGCCACATTGGTGAACTGCAAGGGCCGACTTCTACATGGAATGTTGCTAGTGGAATACCAACATTCCATGTAGAATCTCAAATAGTAGCAACAGTGGAGGAGTGGCCTAGTGGTTAGGGTGGTGGACTTTGGTCCTGAGGAACTGAGTTTGATTCCCACTTCAGGCACAGGCAGCTCCTTGTGACTCTGGGCAAGTCACTTAACCCTCCATTGCCCCATGTAAGCCGCATTGAGCCTGTCATGAGTGGGAAAGCGTGAGGTACAAATGTAACAAAAGTAAAATAGATACTATTGGAGATTCTACATGGAATGTTGCTACTATTGGAGATTCTACATGGAATGTTGCTATTCCACTAGCAACATTCCATGTAGAAAGCTGCGCAGGCTTCTGTTTCTGTGAGTCTGACGTCCTGCACGTACGTGCAGGACGTCAGACTCACAGAAGCAGAAGCCTGCGCGGCCACATTGGTGATCTGCAAGGGCCGACTTCTACATAAAATGTTGCTAGTGGAATAGCAACATTCCATGTAGAATCTCAAATAGTAGCAACAGTGGAGGAGTGGCCTAGTGGTTAGGGTGGTGGACTTTGGTCCTGGGGAACTGAGTTCGATTCCCACTTCAGGCACAGGCAGCTCCTTGTGACTCTGGGCAAGTCACTTAACCCTCCATTGCCCCATGTAAGCCGCATTGAGCCTGCCATGAGTGGGAAAGCGCGGGGTACAAATGTAACAAAAATAAAATTGGACCCAATTAAAACTCATTCAGCCTTAGTAATTAACCCAGGCTTCTCAACTAACCTAACCAATCCCCTTATACAGAAAGATTAAGCACTTGATGAAAAAATATGCTTTAAAAATGTTAGGAAGTATTTCTTCATGGAGAGGGTGGTGAACGCTTGGAATGCCCTCCCGCGGGAGGTGGTGGACATGAAAACGGTAACGGAATTCAAACATGCGTGGGATAGGCATAAAGGAATCCTGTGCAGAAGGAATGGATCCTCAGAAGCTTAGCTGAAATTGGGTGGCGAGGGGAAGAGGGGTTGGTGGTTGAGAGGCTAGATAGGGGAGGGCAGACTTATACGGGGTCTGTGCCAGAGCCGGTGATGGGAGGCGGGAAATACTGCTGGACAGACTTATACAGTATGTGCCCTGAAAAAGACAGGTACAAATCAAGGTAAGGTATACACATATGAGTTTATCGTGGGCAGACTAGATGGACCGTGCAGGTCTTTTTCTGCCGTCATCTACTATGTTACTATGTAAATTGTTGTAGGGACACAATTTCTCAAGCATGCGGAAAGGCAGTCCAAAGAGCTGGGGGGGGGGGGGGGGGGGGGTTACATAACAAAAAGCTGCTTTACTAGTCAATTCAGGATGGGCATCTTTCACCCCCCCTCCCCGGGACTAACAACAAAGATTTATCTGTACAATGGGACTTCTAATTAGATTGTTTGAGCTTAAAATATACTTAAGATTAAAGTAGTCATTCTAAATGTGGAAATGTTGAATAGTCAAAGTAACAGGGTCAAGGTACAACACAAAGAAGACTTAAAGAATAAGGTAAGCTATCCCAGAGTGTGAAAGGGACGAGAGGGTTATCCTGCTGTATACCTCCTTCAGCGCTGGCTCCATTCCCACATGGTCTGACAGTCTGTAGGTGGCAGCAACAAAGAGAGCTGTGGCCTCAAGCCCTTCCTCAAACTGCAGATAGACACCTCCCAGGTCATCCAAACGAGCAATGAGATCCTAGAAGCAATAGCGAAAGTAAAACATAAGGATGCAAGAAATGCCAAAGGTCCGTTAAGCTCAGCATCCTGTCTCTGACTTAAGGCAGCATCTTCTGGACGTGGTGACAGCTGCTGTCAAACCAAAACAGGGCCAGGCACACACCTTTAAAGAACCATCAGTTTGTTTTTTTTAACCACAGGAGGAAGGGTGATTTTCAAATAACCCTTTACTATATAAATGGCTTTTGGAAATTTGCCCTGATTGAGGGTAGTTTTGTAAGGAGCGGCCAAGTTTTAAGCACCATAAATGTGTGCAATACTGATATTTTAATCACTTACACACGTAAATGACCTCTTATAAAATATCAACTAGTGAGAAAGTTATGCATGCAAATTCCACCACGGGCAAACACAGGGTTCACATTTACACATATCGATTATTACAACTGGAAAGAGTAAACAAGTGATTCATGTCTACCCTAGCCTCTTTAGCCTTCCCTCATAGGGAAGGCATCCCATCCCCTTCTTACAGATTGCTCCGGGAGGGTGGCGTTAGGGTAATCATGAACGAGTTTCACTCCGGAGAGAGGGTGGTTGTATTTGAAAATTGTTTCACTAGCCAACAGTATCACCTGACTGGCTGAACAGTTTATTTCTCTCTCATGAACCATGCTGCTGGGGAAGAGAAAGGGAATGGGACTTATATATCGCCTTTCTGTGGTTTTTCCAACTACATTCAAAGCGGTTTACATATTATATACAGGTACTTACCGTGTTTCCCCGAAAATAAGACACTGTCTTATATTGTTTGCCCCCCAAAATGCGCTAGGTCTTATTTTCAGGGGCTGTCTTATTTTTCGGGGAAACATCGGGGTTGCATCGGGGTTGGCCCACCCGCCCGCCCTCCGTCACTCCCGGAACTAACCTTAAATGCCTCCTTTCACCTTCGCAGCAAGCAGCAGCAGGGCAGGCCACTCCTTCCTTCCGTGTCCAGCCCTCGCCTGACGTAACGTACGCGAGGGTGGGGCACGGAAGGAAGGAGAGGTCTGCCCTGCTGCTGCGAAGGTGAAAGGAGGCGTTTAAGGTTAGTTCCGGGAGCGACGGAGGGTGGGTGGAGGGGGGGCCCGGCGATCTCGGGTGGGGGGGGGGGGCGGCCCGAGGACGGCCTTGTCCGGCTCTCGACGGCCCTGCTTTCAAACAAAAATTTGCTAGGTCTTACTTTCAGGGGAGGCCTTATATCTACCAATTCAGGAAAACCTCTACTAGGTCTTATTTTCTGGGGATGTCTTACTTTCGGGGAAACAGGGTATTTGTACCTGAGACAATGGAGGGTTAAGTGACTTGCCCAGAGTCACAAGGAGCTGCAGTGGGAATCGAACCCAGTTCCCCAGGATCAGAGTCCACTGCACTAACCACTAGGCTACTCCTCCACTCCTGTACCACGGCTCAGGAAGATTTTTCTTTACAACCAAATAGAAAGAAATTATACATAAAAGGGGGTTGAAAAAAATTCTCTCCACCTGGGGTGCAAAATAAGTCTCAAACAATGCATGGATTGGGACCAAATTTAGCATGGAGGGAACTCTGGTGAAGAGACACACAGCTTTTCAAAATGGGCCAGATCAGACCTGAGGTTCTAGAGAAATAAAGTCCCCCCCCAAAAGGACCAATTGCACTCCTATGGGAGAGAGAGAGTCCAAGTAGCTGGCATAGCAATTAGGGAATCACATCTTTCAAACTGCCTTCCCTCCTCTCCTGATCACCGAGAGACAAACAGCAAACACACACAGGGATTGGAAATAATTCCATGGGTAATGATATGCATGCATTCCCCACCAGCCTTCCCACCTGCTGGGTTAACTCTTAATGATTCAGATGTGTACTTCATTTCCTTTGTTGTAAATTCTACTGCAAACCCTGGTTGCTATGTACTGTGGCACCTGGTGAGTGAACCATGTAGGTTGCTACTGGTTACTATGAGGCCTATTTTCAAAGCATTTAGCCTTCCAAAGTTCCATAGAAAATATGCCTCTGTGTGTACTGCTACCCAGTGGTGGTGAACCAAATTAATACCTCATGAAACTAAAATTCATCCTTTGAAATCATATTCTTTCCAAACAAATGGAATGTTCAGGTACCTCTCCATTCGAACCACCCTTCCTCTCCAGGTCAGAAATATTGATACACAGACACAAACATAAGTGTACAGACAGAGAGGCAACACAAACACATGAACATACATACATGTAGAGGTGCTGGAAAGAGTTCCATAAGCTATGCTATACATGTTTTCTCTACTAAGTAAATAATCAGTGAATGAAAAATGATACAATGGGTGTCTCTTATGCTGTAAAATGCATCACTTAACTATTCCCTGTTTTCCAACTCCACAAAAAAAAAGACCACTAGAAATAGTACCAACCAACGTATGACAGAATTAACAAGTAAGTGGCTCTCATCAATGAATTTATAGTCCAGTATCTATAGTCACTCCTGAGGTGAATCTACGTGCTCTCCTTCATCAATTAATCTTTTGAAAGCACATAACAGGAAAATGTTCTCTCTCTTACCAAAGGAATAAATAATTTGCACACGTTTAAACAATCAGCTGCCTTCCATTTCTCAGGATTCATCTCTCAGACAGGCTCAACAAAGAACAATCAACATAATCACACTGAGCCTTTGCGAGCAGTTAAAATACTTTCACTAAAGATACGCTCCCTTTCGGGCAGTCTGAAAAGCCATATTTTTAACAGTATCTAAGAAACAGCTCCACTTGATGACCTCTGGAGTCACCTCTCAGAAGTGTCTTTCTGAAACAGAATTGCAAAGCATCACAAACAATGTAAAAAATAAACCAGGGGAATGAAACTGGCCGATACGTATGGCTCGTCCTCTTTGGTACACAGTTGTATCTCTTCCACGTCCTGTGTCTGTTAATGTCTAAGTTTAATGCCATAAAAACAACGCACGGCCTAACAATCTTCCGAAAATTAATAAAAACCAACCTGATCAAAAAGGCATACCACAACGACCCATCCTAAATACCAGACAACGAAACTCTTCCAGAACTAGACAAAACCGAACTCTCTATACCTGACTGCTTCAGTCACTCTATCACTAACGAACGTTAACACACTATCACCTTATTTCTCACGCCGGAAATGAACTGATTATCTAATTTAATCTATAATTTACTCTACCATCTATGTACTTAACGCAATATCACTTTGTATTTCTCATTCTGGAAATGGCGATCGCCGCTACGGCATACTGTAAGCCACATTGAGCCTGCAAAAAGGTGGAAAAATGTGGGATACAAATGCCACAAATAATAATAATGTCCAAGCAGGGATCTCAAACACAAAACCCTATACGAGAAAAAACTGAAACACGAGGATGAGTCCAGCAGCACATGCTGCAGTCAAAAAATGCTGAAAAATCAATCAGAAGAAACAAGCGGGGAAAGCATATGGAGCATGGTTTATGTAATGCTTTCAATTTCTGTGTGGGTACATACATTATATGTACAGCGAAACCTCAGTTTTTCGTTGACTTCGGATTTCGTCGGTTTCGGTTATTGTCGATTTCTTTCGCGAAATTTTCGTCTCGGTTTTCGTTGATCCCCATCCGATTTCGTCGGCGTAGCAGCTTCCTAGAGCGTCGACTATCCATCTGTCGCTCGGCACTCTTCTAGCTCAGAGTTCCTTTGCAAAGCCTCGCCCTGCTCACGCGCTCGGTTTGGGCTGCGCGGCCTGTTGTAGCGAGACGGAGCCGCTAGACCCGAGCAGTCGCTGGCCGATGGCTGTTACGAGCCATCTGCACTCTTGGACGAGTCCCGTGTACCGGTGCTGCTGAGCCCATGACTGAACGACGTCGTTGTCGTCATGAGTCTGGCGGCGGAGAGTTGAGCGCCCCGCAAGACGGGCGGGAGCCGCATGTCCAAACTGCTGGACTCCGAAGAGGAGATCGAGTTCTACCAGACCACCTACGGGGGATTCCAGGAGGTGAACCATGCAATAACAGACATATACAGTGAAACCTCGGTTTTCGTCGATAGTTTTCGGACAAATTATCGACGAAAACCGAGGTTTCACTGTATCTGTATCATTTCTGATCTGCAGGGAAAAAACAGAACAGGTATTCTGAATGGAATGGTACCCAAAACATTCTGTTGATTTGGAAAGAATAAAATCGATGTCACCATCAGATTTCAAAAGGAGGGATTTCACAGTCTAACTACAGGGTACCAGCATCCCAAAGAAACACATATTATTGTGCTTCTCTGCCACTAGGAGGCAGTATACATAGTAAACTAGTAAATTACATTGTACAATCACTAGGTGTCATCATACATAGCAACCATTAAGCGAGATGATTCAGTCACCAGGTTTCACAGTAAACTTTACAAGATACATATTTACTTTCCTATCTTAATAACTAAGATTCAGCCCAGCGAGGATACAGGGAATGGCAGCAGGAAGAGGGTGGGGGGTTCATATGATGGGTAATCCTACAGAGCAGGACAGGAAAGGGAGAAGCAGTTTGAAAGGAGGAATTCCCTAGCCACTATGGTTCAACATATCCATGTTGCAGCTGCTTGCTGTAACTGTCTTTCCAACAGACAAGCATTGAATCATTATTTTGGGGACTTATTTCTCTGGCACTCTCAGTCCAAACTGGCCCATTTTCAAACATGTGTCTTTTCCCCAGCTTTTCCCTCAGGCCAGATTTGGTCCTATTCTATTTTGCCATCGGACAGATGGTTAGATATTTTTTCAGCCCCTTATGTACAATTTCCCCCCCCCCCCCCCCAACATTGTTGGGCTGCAAAAGAATAAACATAAGGAAACTAAATGATTTTCCTGCAACCAAAAATTAACTAAAACTTGCTCCTCCTAAGTCAGTTATCTGTATTAGTCCGAGACCATCTTGTTTAAGCGTGGACATTCGCTTTTCAAATCTGCTAAAAAAAAGTAGTAGTGAATTGGAAAAGTCAACAAGTTCTGACCTCAATCTCTTCCACAATGCCGCTCAGATCAGCTTGCTGGGAAAGGTAGGAAGCTGTCAGTAAGGCCTCAATGGTTCTGAAACAATAAGAAAAGTCTTTTGTCCAGTTCTGCCATGCACAGGAAACAAGTAGATTGGTCAATGGGCATCATCTGAAAAGCTGAGTCTTTGAACATTTGAGAAGATGAACATATCTCTATATATAAAAGGCACCACCAACGTTCTAAATGAAGCCTCCAGCCGGAAATGTGAAGGGGGAGAGATATCCGGTTTCCCCATGAGTGTCTGCCCCGCCCTCGCTCTGTAACACAAACAGTGAAGGAAAACACAGCAAAGCATGAAATCAAATCGCTCTCTCTGTAACAGTGAAGGACACAGAGGGGGGAGGGGAGAGAGGGCAGAAGCCCTCACTATCTCTGTAACACAAACACAGCACAGCAGGAAACTTAACACTGAAGGACTCGACTCCGAGGGGGGAGGGGACAGAGAGCACAGGGGAAGGGAGAGAGGGCAGAGGGCAGGGACACACACACTCCCACATGCACACAGAAGAAAACCTTGCTAGCCCCCGTTTCATTTGCATCAGAAACAGGGCTTTTTTACTAGTAAGTACATAACTACTGGGTCCATCTAGTCCAGTATCCTTTTCCAACAGTGGCCAGTCTAGATTACAAAAAAGTAGCAACATTCTAGGCTACTTAACCCCAGGGATAAGCAGTGGCTTTACAAAGGTCTAACTTAATAGTGGTTTATGAATTTTTCCTCCAAGAATCTGTCCAAACCTTTTTTTTTTTAAATCCAGATATGCCAAATGCTGTCACCACATCCTTCAGCAAACGAGTTCCACAGCTTAAATATGTTAACTGAAAAAATTTTTTTTCTCCTATTTGTTTTAAAATGTGCTACTCTGTAGTTTATTCAGCTGCGTGGACAGACTCCATTTATTACCCCGTTGTGTCAGCGTGCGAGAATGTCACTTCTGTACTCTGACAAGAGCTTAATTTTCACATAAGCAAAAGCTGGAGTGGCCTTATCCCCTAATTGTCCCAAATGTGGGTCAGTGGAGAGTAAATTCACCCTTCCTTTACGGAGTTGTTCCAAGGTACAATTGTGTGCTACTTGTCATCTCCGATGGGGAAAAATATTCACTTACAAATGTGGTTCTTTGACTAAAGGTGAGCAGTTACTGCTAGCTAAAGCAAGAAAATGTATTTTACATCAGTGGGTAGGAGAGGACCCGCCGTCCCACTGGCACTGGAGAAATAAGTTATACACGCTTATGTCTTTGGAGGGAAGAGATACTTGTCTCTCTTTTAAAAGCAGAAGTATATTCAGGTGCTGCCCTCAAGGGTGAGAAGCAAAATTTTCAGCGCATTGGATGCGTAGACCTAAAGCATCAATAGGATTATTCTAGTGGTCCCATGACAGGAAATGGGTTTGGGGGGGGGGGGGTTATAGTGTTCACAGTGAGGATAATGGGGATTTAAGGGAAGAATCTGTTCTCTATCTTATTGGAACAAACGTTCTTACTGGCATAGCTGCTATTTCACTTAAATATTTATTTTTTATTTATTTGTTGCATTTGTATCCCACATTTTCCCACCTCTTTGCAGACTCAATGTGGCTTACAATACATCATGAATAGTGAGAATATATGAGAAAGTATACCTTTAGTAATAGCATAGAATTTTTGGTAACATGATAATGATAGAACATGGAAATATTTTAACAAGCAAACATCTTAAGAGATATTTAAGAAATATATAAGAATTATAAAGAAAGCGTACATTTAGTAATAAAAGAGAATCTTGGGTAACACGATAATGAAGAAACATGTTAGTACAGAAATTCATATATGTTGATCTTTGTTGTATGCCTTGTTGAAGAGATGGGTCTTCAGTAGACTTCAGAAGTTTGTTTGTTCATAGGTTGTTTTTAGGTTTCGTGGCAGCGCATTCCAGAATTGTGTGCTCAGGTAGGAAAAGGTTGAAGTATGCGTTAGTTTGTATTTAAGACCTTTACAACCTGGGAAGTGAAGATTAAGGAATGTACGGGATGATTTTTTGGCATTTCTGGGTGGTAAGTCTATCAGGTCTGACATGTAGGCTGGTGCGTCTCCGTGAATAATTTTGTGAACTAGGGTGCAAATTTTGAACGTGATACATTCTTTGAGTGGGAGCTAGTGCTGTTTATTCGTTCAATAAAGAAAAATTTTAAATAAATAAATAAAATGTGCTACTCTAACTTCACGGAGCGTCCCCTGCACTTTTTGAAAGCGTAAATTGATTTGTGTTTACCTGTCCCATTCCATTCAGGAATTTATATCTTCCCTCGGCCATCTCTTCTCCAAGCAGAAGAGCCCTAATCTCTTTAGCCTTTCTTGGTATGACAGGAGTGCTCCAGTTCCACTACATCTTTTTTTAAGATTTAGTGACCAGAACTACACACAATACTCAAGATATGGTCTCACCATGGAGCAATACAGAGGCACTGAGATAAGTCTTTCTTTTACTGATTTTGTTTTGGCCACCATCACACACTGAGCAGCAGATTTCAATGTATTGCTCATACATCCTTTTCCTAATGTGGAATATAGTTATCATGTACCTATAAATTTGGGGTTATTCTTCCCAAAATGCATCATTTTGCACGTCTCACATTAAATTTCATCTGCCATTTGGATGCCCAGCCTTCCAAGCTCTTGCAATTTCTCACAATCCACATATGATTAATAGCTCTGAATAGATTTGAGTCATCTGCAAATTTGATCACCTCACTCATCCTTCCCATTTCCAGATCACTGATAAAAGCACCAGTCCCAACACAGATCTTTGATCACTCCTCCTTCATTTATTTAGAGAGTTGTCTATTTGCATCATGAGTATGATCAAAGCCCAATACTTAACATGTGGCAACTGAGAAGGATCATACAATACACAGGATAGGTACAGAGTCTGTTAGAGGTTACAAAAGATTTATCCAGGGTTTAAGGCACATAAATCTGACCTGTTCAAAATTCTCCAGCTTCTACCTGGACGAATTTTTGCAGGTTAAAAAAAAAACAAAAAAAAACCCCTCACTTCCTGCGTAAACTCAGCCTGATTAAATACAAGGGAGGGGGGGCCTGAGTAGGGCATTCCCAGGACAGACGTTTTAAATTTAGCAGGATGGTGCAATATATAGTGCCAGCAAGCTCTATTTGTGTGGACAGTGCCAGCCTCACAAAGTTTTTATGGGTAGAATTTATTTATTGCATTTGTACCCCACATTTTCCCACCTATTTGCAGGCTCAATGTGGCTTACATAGTACCGTCAAAGGCGTTTGCCCAGTCGGTGAATAAGTACATAAGTAATGCCACACTGGGAAAAGACCAAGGGTTCATCGAGCCCAGCATCCTGTCCACGACAGCGGCCAATCCAGGCCAAGGGCACCTGACAAGCTTCCCAAACGTACAAACATTCTATACAATCAAGCCATTGTGACATCACTAATGAGGTTGGCTCTTATTGGTGGAATGAGCCACTATGACATCACAATAGGTTAAATCACTGCTCTATGTAATAAAAGTGAGCCAAGTAGAGGACATAAGTACATAAGTAATGCCACACTGGGAAAAGACCAAGGGTCCATCGAGCCCAGCATCCTGTCCACGACAGCGGCCAATCCAGGCCAAGGGCACCTGGCAAGCTTCCCAAACGTACAAACATTCTATACAATCAAGCCATTGTGACATCACTAATGAGGTTGGCTCTTATTGGTGGAATGAGCCACTATGACATCACAATAGGTTAAATCACTGCTCTATGTAATAAAAGTGAGCCAAGTAGAGGACATAAGTACATAAGTAATGCCACACTGGGAAAAGACCAAGGGTCCATCGAGCCCAGCATCCTGTCCACGACAGCGGCCAATCCAGGCCAAGGGCACCTGGCAAGCTTCCCGAACGTACAAACATTCTATACATGTTATTCCTGGAATTGTGGATTTTTCCCAAGTCCATTTAGTAGTGGTTTATGGACTTGTCCTTTAGGAACCTGTCGAACCCCTTTTTAAACTCTGCCAAGCTAACCGCCTTCACCACGTTCTCTGGCAACGAATTCCAGAGTTTAATTACGCGTTGGGTGAAGAAAGTTTTTCTCTGATTTGTTTTAAATTTACTACACTGTAGTTTCATCGCATGCCCCCTAGTCCTAGTAGTTTTGGAGAGCGTGAACAGACGCTTCACATCCACCTGTTCCACTCCGCTCATTATTTTGTATACGTCTATCATGTCTCCCCTCAGCCGACTCTCCTCCAAGCTGAAAAGCCCTAGCCTCCTCATTTTAGTCGCCCTTCGCTGCACCTTTTCCAATTCCACTATATCTTTCTTGAGATGCGGCGACCAGAATTGAACACAATACTCAAGGTGCGGTTGCACCATGGAGCGATACAACGGAATAACAAATACAAAGTTGTATAGTGATTGTATGAGGTATAAGTGGAGGGTCGGAATGGATGAAGACTGCGTGTTGTCCTGTTCGATAATAGTCATGCTGTGTTGGTAGGTGAAGAAGGTTACGTGGGGTCGTTGGGGTTGAATTAGCCAAACAATCCAGCAAAAACATGCTGCTAAGTATAGTTTACCCAGTCATCTCATCCGTTCAGTCAGCGTCTCAATACTGACCTCCAGAGGCCTTAGTGGGACACTGTTACAATGATACAAACGTGTCCGATTAGGTATGCTTCAGGTAAGATTTAGGGAGCAAACGTAGTCAGTAGGTCCAAGGTGAAATTAGATCTTACCTGCTAATTTTCTTTCCTCTAGACCCTCCAGACCGGTCAAGACGCGTGGGTTATGTCCTCCTACCAGCAGAGGGAGACTGAGAAAACACTAAGCTTTTGAAGCCTGTATATATAACCTGTGCAGAACCTCCACTAGCCAGTATACCCCTGACAAAGCAGAGAAACAAAAAACACTAACAACAACTAGCAACCCTGTACGTGGTCACAGTAAACTGCAAAAACAAGAAACATCTTCCGCTTGCTCTTACGGAAACATGTTCCTTTGCCTTTGATAAAACAGTTGGGCTTCTACAGGTGGACTATCAAAGAAGAGCCCCACCTGTCCCGGACTCCTATCACAAAACAGAAATAAACAGTCTGCAATTAGAGAAACAACAATTTACAGCAGCCAAGAATTATCCAACAAACACACCTCCTGGCCTCCAATACAGACAGGGTGGGCTCTTGACCGGTCTGGAGGGTCTAGAGGAAAGAAAATTAGCAGGTAAGATCTAATTTCACCTTCCTCAGCGACCCTCCAGACCGGTCAAGACGCGTGGGACGTACCAGAGCAGTAACTAACTTATGGGAGGGACCTACTAAGGCCAGAGGTCAAAACTGCTGCCCCAAAGCGCACCTCGTCCTTTGCATGCACAGGAATCCTATAATGCTTCACAAAGGAATGCAACGAAAACCAAACCGCAGCCCGACAAATATCTAACAGAGAAATCATACTATTCTCCGCCCACGAGGCTGCCATTCCCCTAGTGGAATGAGCAGACCAGCCCCTAGGCACCACAGGACCCTTCACCAAGTAAGCAGATGCAACCGCCTCCTTCAACCACCGTGCTATGGTCACCTTAGGAGCCGCTGCACCCTTCTTTGGGCCACCATGAAGAACGAACAAACGGTCAGAGGCTCTGAAGTCCTGAGTTCCAGAGAGATAACAACTCAAAACTCTCCTGACATCCAGCTTGGCAATACCACGCTGCTCCGAATCTCCAGCCATATCACCCAACACTGGCAGAGAGATGACCTGATTAACATGGAACTCGGAAACCACCTTGGGCAAAAAAGGAAAGCACCGTCCGCAACGAAACCTTTCCCTCAGAAAGGACAAAAATGGTTCCCTAAAAGACAAAGCCTGAAGCTCTGAAACACTCCGTGCTGAAGTAATCGCCACCAACAAGACCGCCTTTAAAGATAAATCCTTACAAGATGCCGATACCAGAGGCACAAACGGAGGCCTGATCAAAGCATCCAAAACTAGCTTCAAATCCCACGGAGGCACCATCCGTCACTGAGGCGGACGCAGCAACTTAACACCCTTCAAAAAACGCACTACCTCAGGCACAGACGCGAAGGACTTTCACTGAAGCTTCCCACGAAAACATGACAAAGCTGCCACCTGAACCTTCAGTGTAGACAAGGCCAGACCTCTATCAACACCATCGTGCAAAAATTCCAAAACTTCCGCCACCGAAGAGTGAAACGGCCGAACTCGATGGTCTTCACACCAGTGCTCAAAGATTCTCCAAACCCGGACATACGCCAAGGAAGTGGATCGTCTACGGCAACTCAACATCGTAGCAAAGCCACTGGACGAAAGCCCCTTCTTCTTCAACTTGTGCCGCTCAAGAGCCAAGCCATAAGCGAAAACCGAGCCGGATCCGGCATGATTATCGGGCCTTGACACAGAACTGATCCCAACAAAGGCAGGGCCGCCGCCCCTGCCAACCGCACCAGGTCTCCATACCATGGTCGACGCTGCCAATCCGAAGCTACCAGAATCACCCGACCGGAGTGATGTTCGATGCGCTATATTACTCGACCGACTAACAGCCACAGAGGAAACACATACAGTCACTCCCGAAGCCAAGGCAACAGAAGAGTGTCGATTTCCTCCGCTCAAGGGTCTCTTCAGCGACTGAAAAAAAAAAAATCTCTGAACTTGCGCATAGCGAGCCGTTGCCCTAAGATCACCGAAAGTCCCCAGACCGACACAACTCACTGGAACACTGACCGAAGAAAAGACCACTCTCTGGGATCTAGAGTGTGCCTGCTGAGATAATCTGCATCTATGTGACCTACCCCGGCCACATGCGCTGCCAAGAGAGCCTGAAGATGAGTTCAACTGCGCCGCCAAGGCTCTTTGTTCCCCCCTTGACGGTTGACATATGCTACTGCCATGGCATTGTCACAGAGCACTCGGACTGCCTTGTGGCGAACCACCGACGTCAAGGCCTGGAGCGCCACCCGAATGGCCCGAGTTTCCAGCCGGTTGATGGACCACTCTGCTTCTGCCCGAGACCACCGGCCTTGAGCTACCTGAGACAATGTGCCCCCCAACCTTGCAGACTGGCATCCGTGACCATTACCAGCCCCTGTGGGGACTCCAACGGCATTCCTTTCCCAAATTGCGCGGACTGAGCCACCAGCGGAGACTGAGACGAGGGGCCACCGACAGCGGACAACACATTTCCAAGTCCTGCGACAGAGGGGACCAACGACTGAGCAGAGCTGACTGTACCTGACGCATGTGCGCCCTGGCCCACGGAACTACCTCTATGGTCGCCGCCATCAGGCCCAGGACCTGACGATAAGTACGGGCCGTCGGCGCCTTCTCTGCAAGGAACCGACGAATCGGACCCTGTAACTTGGAACCAAAAGGCTGCACAAAGGAAAGTGAAGATAAGCTTCCGTCAAATCCAGGGAAGTGAGAAACTCTCCTTTCCTGACCGCACCAGTGACCGACCGCAACGTCTCCATCCGGAAAGAGGGCACCTTGAGTGCCGCATTGACCCTTTTGAGATCTAAAATGGGACGAAAAGTGTCCTCTTTCTTGTGGACCACAAAATAGATCAAATAGCACCCTGAGCGTTGCTGATCTGAAGGAACAGGAACCACGGCTCCCAACGCGAGCAGCCACCGCAGAGTGTCCCTCACTGCTGCCCTCTTGCTCCAAGACCGACAGAGGGATTCCAGAAACACTTCGGGAGAACAGCTTTCGAATTCCAGCGCACATCCGCCTCGAAACACCTTGAGAACCCACTGATCTGACCTGATTTGGGCCCAACTCTGGTAAAACAGACTCAGCCGAGCCCCAACATGCACCAGAGCCTGAGCCCGCACACCTTCATTGGGAATTGTGGCCTGAATACTAACCTCCCGCGGAAAAGCCACGCCCTCCGCGATGACTCTCACGAAAGAACTGTGTGCGCTGGAAAAACCGACCCCTAGAGGTCCTACTACTATTAAACATTTCTATAGCACTACTAGACTTATGCAGCGCTGTACAAATTAACATGAAAAGACAGTCCCTGCTCAACAGAGCTTACAATCTAAATTGGACAAACAGACAGCTAGGGGTAGGTCCCACTCGATCTGCCCGGCCTATACCGCTGAGCCTCCCTAAACCGTCCCCGAGAGGAACTAGTTCTGGCCCCTGCCTTGAACCGAAAATCTGGAAGCCATAGAACCTTGGTATCACTAAGACCTCACACTAACTTGTCCAAATCTTCTCCAAAGAGCATAGCTCCCTTAAGTGGCAGAGACCCACAACCATAGCCATATTTTTTGTCTGAAGTAGGCAACAAATCATAAAAGCCTCAGACAAAAAGGATGAACCCATGTCCAAGTCGGCTAACTCCTGACCCCCAGAAGAACCAACATCTACCGAATCATCCAGGAGCTTCTCGGCCCAACGAAAACATGCCCGAGCTAACAGATCCCCACAAACCGAGGCCTGCAGGGCTAGAGCCGACAAAACAAAACTACGCTTGAGAAAAGATCCCAACTTCCTATCCTGAGGATCACGGAGGGCCGTTCCTCCATCAACCGGGATAGCCGTAGCTATAATTACTGCCGTCACTACTGCATCTACCGTGGGAGCCTTAAAGGAATCCCTATCGTCCTGAGGGAGGGGATAAAGCCTCGCCATTGCCTTTGCCACCTTACACGGCAAATCCCATTCCTGACAAATCATCTCCCGGAGATCCTTGTTCATAGGGAAGGATCACGCCTGACGCTGAATGCCCTTCACCAACGGATCCTGGACAGTTTCCCCCAAAGCCACCTCAGGACCAAACTGAAGGGTGGACGACACCTGATCTATGAGTTCTGACAGCTCATCTCTATGGAAAATCCGCACTACTGAAGGATCCTCTCCAGGAATCCAACAATCCTGCTCCTGAGAGCCGTCAATTCCATCTGACTCCCCCAGATCACTAAGCGCAGCTTCTGCAGCTACAGGAGAAAAACATTGCCTGTCCTCTGACCACTCTAACCGTGGTCTCTCAGCCAAGACGGAAATAGCCCCCTCTTCCAATTGGGGGGGGGGGAGGGGGGTCCCGATCTCCAGGCCTGATACCGCGTCCAGACAAAATCTGGAGGAAAGCCCACCATTCCTGGACCGTCATTAGGCCCTTTTGTGCCAAAAACGGAGGCCGCAGGCCCAAAACCAGCCGGCTCCACGGGCCGCGTCAGACTCAAGATGGCGGCTGTTCCCGCCGAAACTGTTCCCGCTGACAGCGGCCCTGCCTACGCTCCCGCTGACCCGGAGACTCCCGACACCATCGATCCCTCCGCGGTCAAGTCGGGGGGTGCCGCAGCCACCTTTATAGGTGCACCGCAAAGCTACACTGAGCGCCCGGCGCCTCTACCCCTCGTCACGAGCACGCGCGACATCGGAGGAGCTGGGCCGCCATAAACCACGAGGGAAGGGAAAAGCTGTTCCGCAAACGCGCCAAACCAAAAACTCACTCACACTGCAAAAGCAGTGGAGAAAGCGCTGCTCTCTCGTTCCAGCAAGGAATCAAAACCCCCGTTCGGTCCGCTGAAAATAAAGAAATAAATGCCCTTAAAGGCACAGTACTCCAACTCTGGCAGCTGGAAATTGTAAGGCACTCAAGGCTACAATACTGAGAAAGCAGCCGAGGCACAAAGCTGCCAAGCAAAACGAAATAGAATAACTGACCTTAAAGGCACAGTACTCTAATTCTGGCATCTGGAAATTGTAAGGCACTCAAGGCTACAATACTGAGAAAGCAGCCGAGGCACAAAGCTGCCAAGCAAAACGAAATAGAATAACTGACCTTAAAGGCACAGTACTCTAATTCTGGCATCTGGAAATTGTAAGGCACTCAAGGCTACAATACTGAGAAAGCAGCCGAGGCACAAAGCTGGCAAGCAAAATGACATAGAATAACTGACCTTAAAGGCATCGTACTCTAACTCTGGCATCTGGAAATTGTAAGGCACTCAAGGCTACAATACTGAGAAAGCAGCCGAGGCACAAAGCTGCCAAGCAAACAGAAATAGAGAGCAGCACAGGGGGAGGGACCCAAACATAGGTGTAACACCCCAGGGGGAAAAACTGGGCCCCACCAGACCCAGGGCCCCAAAGCACCTTTTTTTTTTTTTTTTTTTTACACACACACGTACAGGGTACTGCAACAGAATAAAGTTTGGAAGGAAAAAATCCTACGACCCAATGACAAACTACCTCACCAGATTATTGGAGACTGCACAGGCTGTCAACTGCTACCTCTGCTGAGACTGAGAAAATACTGGCTAGTGGAGGTTCTGCACAGGTTATATATACAGGCTTCAAAAGCTTAGTGTTTTCTCAGTCTCCCTCTGCTGGTAGGAGGACATAACCCACGCGTCTTGACCGGTCTGGAGGGTCGCTGAGGAAGCTTTGATTCATCTGCATGTGCAGATATAAGAAGCCAATCTTCTCAGGACACTGAAGATGATTCGTGTTATAGTGAAGCTGGTTACCTGGTTGGTAACTATGATGATATCTGCCCAATATGGGGGAATCCCATACTTTTCATATATATATTTTTTAAAATTTTTATTAGGATTTGTTTACCATCTTTTTGAAGGAATTCATTCAAGGCAGTGTACAGTAAGAATAAATCAAACATGAGCAATAGGCAATTACAGCAGTAAGAATATTCAAGTAACAATACAAAGTATGGCATAGTATACTACTTACAATGTCAATACAATGTGTAATAGAACATTTTAATAGACAGCGTAAGGTATAAGCAAAGATGGAACATATAGATAGGTAAGAGAGTAAGAGGAGTTAGAAAATAAGGTGACTAATTTGAAGAAAGGCACACATGAGGTCAGAGAGACGGTTAAAATAGATAGGTAAGAGTAAGGGGAATTAGAAAAAAATTTTAGATATACAAAGGGGAATGAGGCGGGAGGGGTGTCAGGTTGGGATTGGAGGGTTTCAATATAAAACGTTACTCTATCTTTTATTATATTACAAGCCGTTGAACCCATTAAAACGGACAAGAAAGTGGTCGGAGAACCGCCGGGTCCAGCTGAGGCCCCGCCCAGGAAAGCCGCCCCGGGGGATGGTGGCAAAGGAAAGCACCCAGGTCACAGCAGCAGCAGCTCATTGGATCCGTCGGAGTGCGCCTCGGAGCTGCTGTCGGACGATCCACGCCCGATGCTCGCCGGTCACCCGTAGCTCTGTTCCTGCCTCCTCTCACAACGTCAGAACTCGGAAGAGATGTGTGACGTGCTGCGCTGTTCTGCGCATGTGCGGCACGTCGGTCACTCTTCATTTATATAGTAGGATAGTTGCTGTATTTTTTTTTCCATTTTGTAAGTTTCAGTAAAACAAAATTTCATAAAGTATCAGTCTGAGCCACAGGGAATATTTTATCACCTGCTTCATTCAGGAAAGTGGGTTTAGGAAACGGAGTTAAAACAAGCATCATTTGGTGAAGATGCACATATTAGAAAAGGAGAATTAACTGAAAGCATGAATGGTATTTCCCTTGTAAGTGATTTCTAAACCAGGTATACATTCCATTTTACTGTCATTTTGGACCCTTTTGTTTTGATGGGTTCGTTAGGATGATCTCCCTTACTATCACAGATGAAGTGCCTTCCTTCCTCTTAACAAATAGCATTACCAGAGCACAGCTCTGAGGAAAACTAGAAACTGCATGGAAAAGTAAATGTAAAAAACAAAACAAATTTATCTTTGACAAAACACTTATTTGTTTGTTACATTTGTATCCCACATTTTCCCACCTATTTGTAGGCTCAATGTGGCTCACATAGTACCGGAGAGGCGTTACAGACTCCGGTGTAAACAAATACAAAGTGATATTGTGGTAAGATAACGTTCATGTGGCACAGCCACATTAGGGAATCGTACAATGGAAGAGTTGTGTTATGTCCATTACGTTCTTTAGTCTTGTTGTGTTGCAGAGATCAGGCATTTACGTTGGATCGGTAGGGTATGCCTTTTTAAACAGGTTAGTTTTTAGTGTTTTCCGGAAACTTAGGTGGTCGTCCGTCGTTTTCAAGGCTTTTGGTAATGCGTTCCAGTTGTGTGCTTATGTAGGAAAAACTGGATGCGTAGGTTGATTTGTATTTGAGTCCTTTGCAGCTTGGGTAGTGCAGATTTAGGTACATTCGTGTTGATTTGGATGTGTTTCTAGTTGGTAGGTCGATCAAGTCTGTCATGTATCCCGGGGCTTCACTGTAGACAATTTTGTGAACCAGAGTGCAGATTCTGAAAACAATGTGTTCTTTGATTGGGAGGCAGTGTAGTTTTTATCGGGGGGGGGGGGGGGGGGGGGGGGGTTGCGCTTTCAAATCGCGTTTTTCCAAAGATAAGTCTAGCTGCCGTGTTTTGAGCGGTCTGAAGTTTCTTTAATGTTTGTTCTTTGCATCCCACATAAATTCCATTGCAGTAGTCTACATGGCTTAGTACCACTGATTGTATCAGGTTGCAAAATGTTTCAGAAAAACAACAAGCTACACTTGGGTGTGTCTCAAGGGGTGTCAAGAGGAGATTCTTACAAGCTACCTGTATAGGATCGATAGAAAAATAAAGAACAAAGGGGTCATTTTGCTAAAGTGCGCAGAAAAATGGCTTGCGGTAGTGTAGGCCTGGGTTTTGGGTGAGCGCAGATCCATTTTTTCAGCGCGCCTGCAAAAAAGACCTTTTAAAAAACTTTTTGCCGAAAATGGACATGCGGCAAAATTGCCGCGCATCCATTTTGTATCTGTGACCTTACCAACAGCCACTGACCTAGCGGTAAAGTCTCACGCGGTAACTGTGCTGTAATGACCTACGCGCCAAATGCCACGCGTCCAAAAATAAAAATTATTTTTCGATCACGTGCCAAAAATAAAATTACCGCAAGAGCAATGCGGTAGCTGGGAAGTAACTCCGTTTTGGCAGGTGTTGCGTGCGCGTAGACGCTTAAGCGGCTTAGTAAAAGGGCCCCATATACGCTTAAGAAGTTACCGAGTAAAACCAGTGATAAATACATTCCTCATGGCTCAAAAGATATTACATTACACAAGGTTTTATCATCTCAAAGACGTGTACAGGTCAATACTGAAATGCCTAATGTGAGCGAGATGACTGGAAAAATTTATCTGGCTCTCTGTACCTAAAGAAACAAAACACATAAAGTCCACACTTACTGTTCACTAATGCATCACACATTCACCTCTGAACTCTCATTCCCATAATATCACATCACCCATACCTTTACTCACAGAAAGATATATACCATATGTCTTCATGCCTTTTTATCGCCCTCTAAGCTCCCATTGTTTCCTTCCAAAGTTGCAATGCCTATGTTCCATTATTACATTCCTTAACGACACCTCAATTGTTTCGCTTAACCCTGCACAATGTAATCCATAACTATCTGTAACAAATTGTATTTACAACATTCAACTCATATTGTAAGCCACACTGAACCCGCAAAAAGGTGGGAAAATGTGGGATACAAATGCAATAAATAAATAAAATAAATAGTCAGCACTTATCCATCTAAAAACATGGACTAAACCTACTCACACATATTGTGCGCAGAGGGAGCTATTATACAAAATAAGCCAGCTAGAGCCAGTACACCCTGAGCGACATGCTCTTACTGGACTATAATTTACCTGCACAAATTTGGCCATAGGAAGGCAGTTTGAATGGTCCTTTAGAGTTTTGCTACTGGGGGAAGCAGCACAGCTAAGGGAAGCAGGATTATTAGAGGCACAGAGTCGATTTGTTCTCTTGGCATCTCTTTTAGTAAAAAAAATGTATTTTGCAGTTTTGGGCAGAGTCAATGCCGCCGCATGATCAGTCATGGCATCAACTGATGAAAGAAATGGCAAGGTGGGTCGAATTACAATATACGCTGACGCCTACGGGCAGACATAAGAAATACCGTGAAATCTGGCAAAAATATACGTAGCTATATGATAAAGGGGGCCTCCCAGCAGACACAAACTCCACGGCTTAGGAGATAGTAATTCTAAGGTAATACCAAGTACCTGGGGGATGGGGCGGGGGACTTAGAGGGAGAACACTAGAAAATGAGGACAATGCTCAAGGAAGCATAATGGTATGGATAACATACGTGAGTTGTTCTAATTATACCATGTGTTTTTATGTTTTTTTTGTTACATTTGTAACCCGCGCTTTCCCACTCATGGCAGGCTCAATGCGGCTTACATGGGGCAATGGAGGGTTAAGTGACTTGCCCAGAGACACAAGGAGCTGCCAGTGCCTGAAGTGGGAATCCAACTCGGTTCCTCAGGACCACCCTAACCACTAGGCCACTCCTCCACTGTTGCTACTATTTGAGGTTCTACATGGAATGTTGCTATTCCACTAGCAACATTCCATGTAGAAGTCGGCCCTTCCAGATCACCAATGTGGCCGCGCAGGCTTCTGCTTCTCACAGAAACAGAAGCCTGCACAGCCTTCTACATGGAATGTTGCTAGTGGAATAGCAACATTCCATGCAGAATCTCCAATAGTAGCAACATTCCATGTAGAATCTCCAATAGTATCTATTTTATTTTTGTTACATTTGTACCCTGCGCTTTCCCACTCACGGCAGGCTCAATGCAGCGGCTTACATGGGGCAATGGAGGGTTAAGTGACTTGCCCAGAGTCACAAGGAGCTGCCTGTGCCTGAAGTGGGAATCAAACTCAGTTCCTCAGGACCAAAGTCCACCACCCTAACCACTAGGCCACTCCTCCACTGTTGCTACTATTTGAGATTCTACATGGAATGTTGCTAAACCAGTAGCAACATTCCATGTAGAAGTCGGCCCTTGCAGATCACCAATGTGGCCGTGCAGGCTTCTACATGGAATGTTGCTAGTGGAATAGCAACATTCCATGTAGAATCTCCAATAGTAGCAACATTCCATGTAGAATCTCCAACAGTATCTATTTTATTTTTGTTACATTTGGCTCAATGCGGCTTACATGGGGCAATGGAGGGTTAAGTGACTTGCCCAGAGTCATAAGGAGCTGCCTGTGCCTGAAGTGGGAATCAAACTCAGTTCCTCAGTTCCCCAGGACCAAGGTCCACCACCCTAACCACTAGGCCACTCCTCCACATTTGTTCATTGATCAGTGATATAACATCAATGTTGTTTTGTTATCTTTTTAGAGTGCATTGTCCGTTAATAAAGATATTTAAAAAAAAAAAAGATGCTTGTTTTAAATATTGACCTTGTGGCTTATAGCAGATACAGTGAAAACTCTCACTTCCCTCAGTGTTAGTGGGCAATTTTGTTTTCCCAACCTCAGTCTAAGGTCCATAAAATAACTGAAATGAATGCCCTCTCTCTTTACTTGTGCTTAGAACAAGCCTTCAAGAAATTTAAAGCGGACCTAAAAATAGTTTTAACGTAATGCCAGTGCTGGGCAGACTTCTAGGGTCTGTGACCCAAAAATATCAAGGACAATTAGGTGTATTTTATATCACATTCAGGTCATATGCTGGGAATGTAACGTGGGGAGGGGACAACTAAGGGCCCCCCGTTTACAAAGGCACGCTACCGTTTTTAGCGCCTTGCAGTGTAGACGCCCATAGGAATATCAAGGGCATCTACACGGTTAGTACATGCTAATTTTTACTACGCGCTAAAAACGCTAACATGACTTTGTAAACAGGGCCCTTAATGTTCAGAGCAAGTAAAATGCTGTCACTTTGCAACATCGTTGTGCAGCTCTGGTTACCCAGTTGGGCAAACTGGATGGATCGTGTGGGCTTCTATCTGCCATGATTTACTATGTCACTAGTAAAAAAATGCCTGTTTCAGAAAGCAATGAAACGGGCACTAGCAAGGTTTTTCCACTACTGTTTGTTGGCAATGTTTGTTTTTGCGATTGTGGGTAGTGGTCGCATTTCAGCGTGTTTGCCGGTATGGGAGCCCTGCTCCCCGGTGCCAGCGCCTACCTGCATGTCGATGGCCACTCGTAGCGAGTTGTCGGGCATTGTAGCGCATTCGCCGTTATCGGAGGCCTGCTACTCGCCCCCAGGCCTACCTGAACGTTGCACATCGATCGCCACTCGCAGCAGGTCCTTGGGCATTGTTGCACGTTCGCCGGTATTGGAGGCCTGCTCCCCGGCCCCAGCGCCTACCTGCTCCGCCGCATGTCTTGCCGCGTAACCTGTGCGCCCCGTGAGCACCCATCGTGAGCGACGCAGCTGTCCCCCAATCCCCCCTCCAGGCACGTGGGCGCTCCATGATGCAGGTTCACTGTGAAAGATGGCCGCCGAGGGGCAGGGGGAGATCGTGTTTCCTGGCGTGTCAGTGCTCTGCCCTCGTCATCATCAAGTTGTGATGCGAGGGCGGGGCACACAGTAATGGGCCAAAACGGATATCTCGACGCCTCACACTTCTGGTGGATGCTTCATTTGGAACGTTGGGGTTGCGAATTTTATCCGGAAGGGGCGTGGCTGAGGGCGGGTCTATCAGTGACAGTGAGTGGTGCATGAGTGAGAGTGAGTGTTGCTGACAGCCTAGCCTTCACTGTTTCCCTCTCACAGAGTGAGCTTCAGAATGGTGCAGGTGAGAATTATTTAGATAGATGACTAATTCCTTGTTCTAATTAAATGTATCTTTATTTAAAATAACCTTGTTCAGCAGTAGAATATCCAGTTACCCAGATATCCTTCCAAATTTCACTTCAGTTGAGGCTGTTGAAAATACTGAGTTAATTTTAAGACTTGTCTTCTCTTAGTCAGTCTTAAGCACATAAAGAAAACCAAACATTGGCAATATCTGTTAACAAAGCCACACTTCTCCAGAATGCCTTTGTTCTCCCATATAAAATGGATTTAGTTTATATTCAAAAATACAATAAAAAAAACATTTAAACTAAGTCATTCTTGAAAATAACTGGTTAAATTTTAACCAATGACTTAACTGGTCTGGTCACCTCCTAAAAATCAATCAATGGAGCTAAGTCACCTAGATTACTGCAACTCACTTTATGCCGGATGTAAAGAACAAATCATTAAGAAGCTCCAAACAGCCCAAAACACAGCAGCCAGACTCATATTTGGAAAAACGAAATACGAAAGTGCCAAACCCCTAAGAGAAAAACTACACTGGCTCCCACTAAAAGAACGTACTACGTTCAAAATCTGCACTCTGGTTCATAAAATCATCTATGGAGAGGCCCCAGTCTAAACTACTACTACTATTTAACATTTCTAAAGCGCTACCAGGGCTGCGCAGCGCTGTACAATCTAACAAAGAAGGACAGTTCCTGCTCAAAGGAGCTTACAATCTAAAGGACAAAAAGTGCAGTCAATCAAGATTGAGGCAGTCTAGATTTCCTGGATAGAGGTACAATGGTTAGGTGCTGAAAGCGACATTGAAAAGGTGGGCTATAGTAGAATTGGAAAAGGTACAGCGAAGGGCGACGAAAATGATAGTGGGGATGGGACGACTTTCCTATGAAGAGAGGCTGAGAAGGCTAGGGCTTTTTAGCTTGGAGAAGAGACGGCTGAGGGGAGATATGATAGAAGTGTATAAAATAATGAGTGGAATGGATCGGGTGGATGTGAAGCGACTGTTCACGCTATCCAAAAATACTAGGACTAGAGGGCATGAGTTGAAGCTACAGTGTGGTAAATTTAAAACGAATCGGAGAAAATTTTTCTTCACCCAACGTGTAATTAGACTCTGGAATTCGTTGCCGGAGAACGTGGTACGGGCGGTTAGCTTGACGGAGTTTAAAAAGGGGTTAGATAGATTCCTAAAGGACAAGTCCATAGACCGCTATTAAATGGACTTGGAAAAATTCCGCATTTTTAGGTATAACTTGTCTGGAATGTTTTTACGTTTGGGGAGCGTGCCAGGTGCCCTTGACCTGGATTGGCCACTGTCGGTGACAGGATGCTGGGCTAGATGGACCTTTGGTCTTTCCCAGTATGGCACTACTTATGTACTTATTTGAAGATGGGCAGGGAGGGGGCTTGGCGTATGGGCTCAGGGAGTTTATTCCAAACATAGGGTGAGGCGAGGCAGAAAGACCTCATAGACTTACCACCCAGGAACACTAAAAGCTCAGCATGCACATTCCTGAATCTCCACTATCCTAGCTGCAAAGATCTAAAATATAAATTAACACATGCATCCAGCTTCCCCTACATCAGCACGCAGCTATGGAATGCATTACCACTCTCCGTGAAAAAAATCCGTGACCTAACTAACTTTCGGAGATCACTGAAGACCAGCCTGTTCAAAAAGACATACCACAACGATACAGCCCAACTACCAGACAATGAAACTCAAGCCAAACTAGATAAAACCCAACTCTCTATACTTGACTACCAAAGTCTACTCTACCACAAATGAACATTAAAGCAATACCACTCTAATTCCAAATATGAACTCTTTATACTTGACTGTTTATTCTACTATGCCAACCATGATTTCTAATGTAATACCACTTGTATCTCTCACTACGGAAATGGCGATTGCCATGACAGAACAATGTAAGCCACATTGATCCTGCAAATAGGTGGGAAAATGTGGGATACAAATGCAACAAATAAAAATAAATAATAAAATAAAATAACCAGATAAATCATTTGAATATTTATTTATTTATTTTTGTACCCCGCACTTTCCCACTCATGGCAGGCTCAATGCGGCTTACATGGGGCAATGAAGGGTTAAGTGACTTGCCCAGAGTCACAAGGAGCTGCCTGTGCCTGAAGTGGGAATTGAACTCAGTTCCTCAGTTCCCCAGGACCAAAGTCCACCACCCTAACCACTAGGCCACTCCTCCACCACTCTGCTCTAGAGTAAACAGCACATGAATACATAAGCACAATGGGAAAGGGGAAAACAGAATTATTTTCCTTTAAGCTAAACTTACGCCAAGACATTTTCTTCTTTGCTGAGACGGGCGGCGAGGGCTCCGACCACTTCTTGTGAGGCGAAAGGTAGACTGAAACCACTAAGGGCTCCAACAGCATGGTAGATCTGGGTGATTGAAGAATCCTCACTCACTGTGGCAATCAGCAGGTCTTTAGTATCGTTGGAAATGACGATCTGAGAAGCACCATAAATATATAAAAAATATAAGCACAGAGTATGAACCAAAATACACCTGTGTATAATGAAACTGAACTATGGGTACTCTTCCTCCAAATGAGAACAAATCTGCCCCAGGATGAACATCATGGTCCTTCGGAGAAGAACAGAACTTCACTGCCCCTCCCCCTTCACAGGGGGACTTCCAGCCCTGTGTCTCCCCTTTAAAATTCCCTTTTTAGTAAATTGTCTACACTTGCCCTGAGATATACAGTTCCTTCCAAGTGCATTGAACTAGTTCAATGCACTGTTCTTTCCAAACACAGTGAACCTGGACTGTTGTTGTGTGGCCAGAAAATGTCATAGATGACCGACATCTTCCATCTGTGCCCGTTTCTGATCTTTTGGGCTATTTATACTTTTACGTACTTTGATTTATAATTCACTTTCAGTACTTTTGTTTTGGCTTCTGGCTGCCTAGTCATCCTATCCCCTCTCGAAACAGTTGGAAGTTACAACACTAGTAACCTTTTATTGAGGTTTTACGCAGTTTAGTGCAAATGAGTTCTTCTCAATTGCTAAACACGAAAAAGCTCAATTATACTGGCCGGGATAAAAGCAGGAGAAATAAATTAACGTCATTTCAGCAGAGAAAGACAAGCACATGAAAAGGCAGCTTACCCCGTTCATCATAACAAAAAGAGAACACTTTCAAATAAAAATATGTTTTTCCTACTATGCTTATTCTACTATTTAGACACTGAATTCCATGGTACATCTTTCCAAAAAGATGTTAAACTTGGATGCAACAACAGGGACTGAGAGATTAACATAATACAACAGACAGCCTCACTCCTTCAGTTAATCAGATAAGCAGCTTCACTATTAACTGTAGCTTGCATTTATACACTGATATTGTGCATTACAGTAGAAGTCTGGAAATCTGGACCACTCTAGAATCCAGACCTTTCAAATTTTATTCCTGACTGCCCAAGGATCCGGACCCCCCTCCTCCTCCCCAAGGTACAGCGAGCTTTCACTCCACTCCCAGTCCTTCACTCACTCTCCCAGGCCCCTCCTTCCCGTGGCTACGCCTCCTCCTTCCCTCTCTGCATGATCCGGAGCCTTTCCTCCACTCCCAGTCCTGCCCGCTTGCTTCCTCTCTAATCTGAAGTCTTCGCAGTGCCAGTGGTAGGCGGTACAGGTCAGAGGAGAAAGGCCCAGTGTATGCTGGAGGCAGCCAGTGAGTAAGGCTGCTGTTGGAAATGCAAAGACTTCAGGTCTTCAGGTTAGAATGGGAGCAAGCGGGCAGGGCCAGGAGTGGAGTGGGGGGTGGGGGGAAGATGCAGATTGTGTGGGAAGGGAGGGACAGAGAGAGAAGGAAGGACGAGACTTAGCCACTGGGGGGGGGGGGGGGGGGGGGGGGGTCCTGCATCAGCAACGGGAGAGAGAAAAAAACAGCTTTCATGGGGAATCATCAACCAATCACTAACACACCATTTAAGCCAGGTTGGATTCCTCTCCCCCCAAAAATAGAGAAACCGAGAGGGATCGCTGCCTGAGAATCCAAAAATCTAGACTGAACTTATCCCTGAGCAGTCCGGATATCTGGACTTCTACTGTACTAGTCTTCACTCAGTTTGTACTCACCTCGCAATCTGACAGAGCCTGCGCGGACTGCGCTGCGTAGAACAGGGAGTCAATGCTGTTTGGGTCTACATTGGATTGGATAAAGTTGCAGACAGCCTGTATAGAAAGACAATATGCATACGGGCCAATCAATCGCACTGCTGCAACTAACAGCAGATCTTATGGACAGTTTTTGATCTGCAAAGCAATTCACCAGCATGATCTGAAAATCTGAGCTCTGTAACACACAGTGAAGGTCATGGGAGGTTTTCCTCCTAAACCACCACACAAAGTTTATATGCAATAAATTCTAAATCGGTGGTTCATACTGCTCCCTGTCTTGACTAAATTAAAACATTTTGAAATGGATGAAGCCAATAGTTTAATTCTCTGATTACGTTTATACTGCTTGACCACTACCAAATCTGAAAATCTAAAAATGTGAACCTAGAACAGTGATACAATTCTAAAGGGCTCTAAGCAGTTAACATGGGATGCTTTATTACAGAACTAACTATGGAGCTCATTTTCAAAACAGGAAAACATCCAAAAAAACAGCAAAAAGTGGCAGATAGACATTTTTTTTTTCACAAAAACATCCAAATCGCTATTTTCAAAACTCATTAAGACAGTTTCCTATGCAGTTCATGCTAAATCTCGAGAGCAAGTTGGAGGCATGTTTTGGGTGGGGCTAGGCTGGGTTTATGATTTGGATGTCCTTCTGCAAAAATGGAACATTATAAAAACATCCAGAGCAACAAATAGAACGTTCTTGGCTAGACCTGTTTCAATCACGAGCAAGTCACAGAAAGATTGCCTAAATGACCAGATGACCACTGGAGGGATTAAGGTATGACTTTCCTTTCTCCCTCAGAGATCACTGACCACTACCAGGTTCTATGACAGCTTCAGATGTAACTGTCATTCCTCTTACAGCAGCAAGCAGGTCACTGGAGTAGTCTAGTGGTCAGTGCAGTGGACTGTGGAGAAGGGACCCAGGCCCATATCCCGCTCTAACTGGTACGCTTGTGATGGAACACGCGAGCACCCCAAAAACCACAAAATACCTACTGAACCCACAGATAGGTGACACCTGCAGGCATAAGGAGTATTGTAGTGGTGTACAGCTGGGTACAGTATATTTTTTGCTATTCTTGGGGGGCTCACCATACAATATAAGGGGGTTATGATGTGATGTGTACCTGGGACCTTTTATGTGACATTCACTGCAGTGCCCCCTAGGCTGCCCCACTGCTCTGCTGGGATGTCTCTGTGGTCAGTCTAATAAGACTGCTGCCCCCCCCCTCCCCCCGGTACATCCCAGTGGCTTGTTTTTGTTTTTCCCTTGTTTTAACAGCCCTTAAAGAAACACGAATTGAGCACAAAACCATCTAAAATAGGGCAATTTTGAAACCAAAAAGACAGACCCTCCACGTATACTTATCTATCAAATCTGATATCCTGCCTACAACCAAAGTCCTAAAGTGGATTACAATCTCTATATATAAAAGGCACCACCAACGTTCTAAATGAAGCCTCCAGCCGGAAGTGTGAAGGGGGAGAGATATCCGGTTTCCCCATGAGTGTCTGCCCCGCCCTCGCTCTCTCTGTAACACAAACAGTGAAGGAAAACACAGCAAAGCACGAAATCAAATCGCTCTCTCTGTAACAGTGAAGGACTCAGAGGGGGGAGGGGAGAGAGGGCAGAAGCCCTCACTATCTCTGTAACACAAACACAGCACAGCAGGAAACTTAACACTGAAGGACTCGACTCCGAGGGGGGAGGGGACAGAGAGGACAGACAGCACAGGGGAAGGGAGAGAGGGCAGAGGGCAGGGACACACACACTCCCACATGCACACAGAAGAAAACCTTGCTAGCCCCCGTTTCATTTGCATCAGAAACGGGGCTTTTTTACTAGTATAACAATAAGATTAATACCGTATTTAAGTATTCGTAACTAGTATTTGAGATTTATTTGTGCCCATCCTAATATATGAGACATAAAGGTAATGAAGAGCTATATAAATAAAATTAAAGTAGACAGAAGAGAATTCTAGGATTTTCTCTGTCTCCATCTAATGGTGATTATCAGAATTGTACATACAGATGATCAAGTTTTATAGTTAGTATTTTATTTGACAATTATATAAGGGTCTTGCAGTTTTAATTTTATGTTAAAAGTGTGCATTTGTAAATATTTTATTTTTATTGCTTTATTGTATGATTTTCTAGTATTTACTCTATTGTTCCTTACCTTGAACACTTTTGGAGAAAAGCAAAATATAAAGGGCCCTGTTTACTAAGCAGCGTTATAGACGCATTAACCATGTACGCGTCTATAATATCCCTATAGGCACCTACATGGTTAGTGCGCGTGCTAAGTGTAGGCGCGCTAAAAACACTAATGCACCTTAGTAAACAGGGCCCAAAGTAAATACCGTATTTTTCGGACCATAAGACGCACCTAGGTTTTAGAGGAGGAAAATAGGAAAAAAAATTTTAAAGCAAAAAGTGTGGTGGAAATCTGCCAGAGGACCACAGGTTGTGCAACACTCTTGTATGGGGGCAGCAGTTTTGCACAACCTGTGTGGCTCTGCAGTGGAATTTGTCCTCCCCTGCCATCCATGTCCAACGATTCTCCTCTCTCCCCTGCCTTCCCTCCCCCCTCCAAGTCCAGCAATTCTTCTGCCCTCCCCGTGTCCAGCGATTCGTTCAAACCCCTGCCCACCTGCAGCTCCCCGACTTTCCGTTCGTGTAACTGTGCTCCCTGCCTTGAAATCTTTAATTTACATACCAGAAGTCATGGCAAACCAGCAGTAAGTAAAAGCAGCAGGCAGGCAGGCTCGCTTCCTCGTCGCTTCCCTTCCCTCTCAGCGCGTCCTGCCCTCGCGGAAAGGAAGGCGGGACGCGCTGAGAGGGAAGGGAAGCGACGAGAAGGCGAGCCTGTGTGCTGCTTTTACTGCTGGTTCGCCACGACTTCGGGTATGTAAATTAAAGATTTCAAAACAGGGAGCACGGGTGCACCAACGTAAGGGAGTGGGCAGGTGAGCCGGACCTCACAAAAAAAAGCACTGGGCGGAGTTGAGGCATGCCGCACAGGCGCCTTTGAGCGTGAGGCCCTATGCGGTCACAGAGGTCGCCTCGGCCTAAGACCAGCCCTGGCCACCCCCCCAAGCAGGTACGCTACATTCGGACTATAAGACGCACCAACATTTTCCTCCCAAATTTAAGGGGAAAAAAGTGCGTCTTATAGTCCGAAAAATAGGGTAAGTAGCTTAGCATTATGTGCGATTTTGAGCAGGTCACTTAATATTCCTGCCCTCAAGCAGACTATAATTTATTCACCTTTCAACAAAGAACATGTGGGGACAATTTTATCAACAGCTTAATGTATGAAAAAGGGCACTTACATGCACATATATACATATACATGCTAAAATTCAGCATACAGAGACTGGCAGACCATGTGCAACTATCTATTCACAAGGATGCACTCCAGGCTGAGTTGCACGCATGCATGTATTTTATATGTGCACGCAGAGTCTACGCACACATTTACACCTTCTTTGGAGCAAATCTGTGCATTCCACAGTCTTGTTCTGGGGGCCTATTTTATAAAGGCACCCATTTTGTGTTTATAAAAAAAGGATATAATTTTTTTTTTTTTTTAATGTACATTGGCAACCTTTTATAAAATCAAGCCACAGATCAGTCATTTTTAATATATTCATCTTCAGTTGATCCTCAGTGTAAGCAAAAACCTGGAGAGACTGGGTCACATATCCATACGCAGCAACTGATGTTATAGATCTTGTGTTGTGTCTCTCCATTTGTGTGTGAAAAATAAACAGTTTAAATAAACAAATGAAAGGACACTTTCAAAAGGCCTTTTTTAGTTTAACGTCTGAGTATGGTAGTACTCTTCTTTAAGGCTCAGCACAAGTTAGATCTGCCCAATATTCAAAAGGGCTTAAACAGGCAGGAGAGGCTCCTGAATATCTTACGCCGGGTCGTTTAGTAGCACTTAATCGGTTAGTGCTGAATATTGCTGCTAACCGGTCATCTTCTAAATGGTTGGGGGGGGGGGGGGTCTTTTACAAAGGCTAGGTAGCATTTTAAGTGTGCGCTGATTAGCATACGCTAAACATTAGAGATGCCCATTGGAATATATCAGCATGTCTAGCATTTAGCACATACTTCTTTTTAGCACGCGGCTTTGTAAAAGGACCCTCAGGTTAGGGAGTGAGCCAGAATTAGGAAAATATCACCCCGATGAAATAGGAAGCAATCATGTAGCCAGGACCTGACCACCAGGGGATGCAATATCCTCTCACACTGAGAATGTGTCTCTCCAAGAGCTTCTGCCCAGGAGGGAATGGCTAGGACAGCTGATGTAGTAGGTGATGTGATCATTAGGCAAGTAGATAAATGGGTGGCTGGTGGATGTGAGGATTGCTAGTCATTTGCCTGCCTGGTGCAAAGGGGGCAGACCTCATGCATCACCCAGATAGGATAAGTACATAAGTATTGCCATACTGGGAAAGCCCAAAGGTCCATCGAGCCCAGCATCCTGTTTCCAACAGTGACCAATCCAGGTCACAAATACCTGGCAAGATCCCAAAAGTGTACAAAACATTTTATACTGCTTATCCCAGAAATAGTGGATTTTCCCCAAGTCCATTTAATAATGGTATATGGACTTTTCCTTTAGGAAGCCGTCCAACCCTTTTTTAAACTCTGCTAAACTAACCGCCTTTACCACATTCTCTGGCAACAAATTCCAAAGATGTTAGATAGTGCTGAGGAGGAATAGCTGTCTTGGTACACGTGGGTACCAATGACATAGGAAATTGTGGGAGGGAGATTCTGGAAGCCAAATTTAGGATCTTAAGTACAAAGCTGAAATCCAGGTCCTTTAGGCTAGCACTTTCAGAAATGTTCCCCGTTCCATGAGCAGGAACCAAGCGCCAGGCAGAGACAGTTGGAGACTTATAATTTACAGTGATTTGAAACTACATTAAGAGGCTAAAGATGGGTGCTAGAGGAAGGACTATAGAAAATCATTACTATCCTCCTAAGCTGATTTAAAAAAAAATAGAGCTCTGGTTAAAGTAATCATACTAGCAAACTTCTAGTTAGGTCATATGCTAATTAAAATAAACAGACCTACTGGGGGAGATTAGGCAATGAAAGCTGGGAATCAAGAGACCATTCACAGGATGAAGTAGGGAATTTAGTTCATAAGGTGGTTGAAGTGGGGGGAGGAGGTACATTGGGATGGGTTGGAGCGAGTAGGTGGTGAGGGGAGGGAACAGGTTGAGGGGTAAGGTAGTTGTGTGAGAATCTTTGTTCTTATAATTATTTACAATAGTGAATTAGAGGAGGATAAAAACATTATTTACAATCTTGTTGGAACGTTTTGATATATATAGTACATATTTAAGGTCTTTTTACTGAAATTAAATCTCCCTTCTAAGTATATATTTAGGGCCCTGTTTACTACATAGTAACATAGTAGATGACGGCAGAAAAAGACCTGCACGGTCCATCCAGTCTGCCCAACAAGACAACTCATGTGTGCTGCTTTCTGTGTATACCCTACTTTGATTTGTACCTGTCCTCTTCAGGGCACAGACCATATGTCTGCCCAGCACTATCCCCGCCTCCCAACCACCAGCCCCACCTCCCGCCACCGGCTCTGGCACAGACCGTATAAGTCTGCCCAGCACTATCCCTGCCTCCCAACCACCAGTCCCACCTCCCAACCACCGGCTCTGGCACAGGCACAGACCGTATAAGTCTGCCCAGCACTATCCTCACCTCCCCACCACCAGCCCTGCCTCCCAACCACCGGCTCTGGCACAGACCGTACAAGTCTGTCCAGCACTATCCCCGCCTCCCAACCACCAGTCCCGCTTCCCACCACCGGCTCTAGCACAGACTGTATAAGTCTGCCCAGCACTATCCCTGCCTCCCACCACCGGCTCTGGCACAGACCGTATAAGTCTGCCCAGCACTATCCCCGCCTCCCAACCACCGGCTCTGCCACCCGATCTCGACTAAGCTCCTGAGGATCCATTCCCTCTGCACAGGATTTCTTTATGCTTATCCCACGCATGTTTGAATTCCGTTACCGTTTTCATTTCCACCACCTCCCGCGGGAGGGCATTCCAAGCATCCACTACTCTCTCCGTGAAAAAATACTTCCTGACATTTTTCTTGAGTCTGCCCCCCCCCTTCAATCTCATTTCATGTCCTCTCGTTCTACCGCCTTCGCATCTCCGGAAAAGGTTCGTTTGCGGATTAATACCTTTCAAATATTTGAACGTCCGTATCATATCACCCATGCTAAGATGCGCTAGTGTTTTTAGCGTGTGATAAAAATTAGCATGTGCTAACCGTGTAGATGCCCACAGGAATATTATGGGCATCTACACAGTGCATGGTAAAAATACTAACGCACCTCTAGAGTGGCTTAGTAAACAGGGCCCTTAGTTTCGGAGAAAATATTACTGTTTAAAATTTCTGAAAACTGCTTACATTAATCACAACGCAAATATCAAACTTAGGGCTCCCTTTACAAAGGCCCGTTAGAGTTTTTAGCATGTGATAAATGCTAAGACACCCATAGGAATATAATGGGCATCTTAGCGTGCGCTAAAAACGCTAGCAAGCCTTTGCAAAAGACCCCCTTAGCAACTGAACAGCAATAATAGATGTAGAATGCAAAAAGGAAGAGGGTTTTCTTTTATTATAATCAGAGGATTAGGACTACAATAAAAAGATGCATGTTTAAGCCTTAAGAAATGTGAAGCTATAATAAAGAGGCTTTTTACCAAAGTGTGTAGAACAGTTAAGGAAGGAATTAGCATGTGCTGTTAGCGACCAGCTACACTAACAGTTAACACAGTAAAGTGCATCCATATTATTTGCAGTGCAGTTGGTGTGTTAAATGTATGTTCTCTGCTCTATCCAACTACACAGTGCTGGGTACATCCAAGAGTTAATGCAGAGGTAGTGCCCCCACCAAATGATAATCCTGGCAGTTACTGTGTGGTAACTGCAAAACATAACTAATAAAAAAAAGGGCCCCCAAATATGTTTGGACAACAAAAGAATAATGATATAGGAATAATATTAAAGAAATCAAGAAAAAAGGTGTATTGATATTTTGAACAAGTTGCCAGTGCTGCTTTAAAATAAAGACTGGGTAATATGCATTACAGGAACAAAAGAATAAAGAGAAAGATACAACTGGATAAGCATTACTCATCAAATCAAGGTAGAAACATTGCAGTTTTTACTGTAGTATTCCCTCACCTCCTTATTTAACACTTCTGATCCGAGTTGGCTGAATCCTACAGTGTAGTAGAAAGCAGATTCTAAATTCGAGATTGGCTGTTCCAAAGACTTCTTTAGCCTGCCAACATCTTGCCTGGTCAAATAGTGGCTAGGTGTCAGGGCTTGAATACTTCCCACTAATGTTAGTACCAAAATGAAAACCAAACTTGAACCTGAAAAAAAAAAAAACCAACACACATATTTGGCAGGGGGAAAAAAAGGCTGATGGAAACAGATACAAGTAGTGTTGCTTTTCTAAAATGGTTGCCCTAGAAGATACGGGAAAATAAAAGCGGGAAGCTTAAATAGTATTGTTAAATTATATTGTTCTTCAACTGACATAGGATAAACACAATTGCATAGTGCAAGTACTTCTGAAATAAAAACTGCACACAGCCAAAGCCAAACTGACCTCCTTACTGTGAATTTTTAGTTTACTTTTACAAATTATTTTATTTATGTTGATTTATATACCGTATTTATTTTATTTTTGTTACATTTGTACCCCGTGCTTTCCCACTCATGGCAGGCTCAATACGGTGGGCAATGGAGGGTTAAGTGACTTGCCCAGAGTCACAAGGAGCTACCGTATCTTATTGCAACTGCAAAACAGAACGGTTTACATATGTATAAAAACAACTAATGTATACAGATAAACAAACAACGGAATTCCATTCATGACAGGAAAGCACAGCAAATCAGAATTAACTACATAATAAAACCAATACAAATTAAAAATCTAATATACAGTTAAGCTACCCTTTTTTTTTTTTTTTTACCTTATCTCTTATGCTAAATTCTGTTCTACATAGCTTGTAAAAACTGGTAAGTTGAAACAAAAAGAAACTGGCAATCAGATGCAGTAAACAAGGGCTCGCATACTAAGGGAAATAACACAGTGCCACAGTAGATGACGGCAGAAAAGACCTGCACGGTCCATCCAGTCAGTTTAGAGGTTCCCAAAGCTGTCCTGTCAGGTTTTCAGACTCTAAGGAACATGCATGAGAGATAAGCCTAGACGCAGCTGTGGAAGTGCATGCATGCTCACTGAAGCTATCCTAAAAACATGGCTGGGTGGGGGTCCCGGTGGAAAGGTTTGAGAACCCCTACTGTAGGGGCTGTGAAGACTTCGCGCCTTCTGTCTCGCTGCACCCTACGCCTGGAATAAACTTCCTGAGCCCCTACGTCTTGCCCCATCCTTGGCCACCTTTAAATCTAGACTGAAATCCCACCTCTTTAACATTGCTTTTGACTCGTAACCACTCGCCTCCACCTACCCTCCTCTCCTCCTTCCTGTACACATTAATTGATTTGATTACTTTATTTTTTGTCTATTAGATTGTAAGCTGTTCAAGCAGGGACTGTCTTTCTTCTTTGTTTGTGCAGCGCTGCGTACGCCTTGTAGCGCTATAGAAATGTTAAATAGTAGTAGTAGTAGCAACAGTAGCAACATTCTATGTAGAATCTCCAGTAGTAGCAACATTCCATGTAGAATCTACTAACCTATAAATGTACTCACTCTGCTGCTCCCCAGTATCTCTCCACACTCGTCCTTCCCTACACCCCTTCCCGTGCACTCCGCTCCATGGATAAATCCTTATCTGTTCCCTTCTCCACTACTGCCAACACCAGACTTCGCGCATTCTGTCTTGCTGCACCCTACGCCTGGAATAAACTTCCTGAGCCCCTATGTCTTGCCCCATCCTTGGCCACCTTTAAATCTAGACTGAAAGCCCACCTCCTTAACATTGCTTTTGACTCGTAACCACTCGCCTCCACCTACCCTCCTCTCCTCCTTCCTGTACACATTAATTGATTTGATTACTTTATTTTTTGTCTATTAGATTGTAAGCTGCTCATGCAGGGACTGTCTTTCTTCTTTGTTTGTGCAGCGCTGCGTACGCCTTGTAGCGCTATAGAAATTTTAAATAGTAGTAGTAGTAGCAACAGTAGCAACATTCTATGTAGAATCTCCAGTAGTAGCAACATTCCATGTAGAATCTACTAACCTATAAATGTACTCACTCTGCTGCTCCCCAGTATCTCTCCACACTCGTCCTTCCCTACACCCCTTCCCGTGCACTCCGCTCCATGGATAAATCCTTCTTATCTGTTCCCTTCTCCACTACTGCCAACACCAGACTTCGTGCATTCTGTCTTGCTGCACCCTACGCCTGGAATAAACTTCCTGAGCCCCTATGTCTTGCCCCATCCTTGGCCACCTTTAAATCTAGACTGAAAGCCCACCTCCTTAACATTGCTTTTGACTCGTAACCACTCGCCTCCACCTACCCTCCTCTCCTCCTTCCTGTACACATTAATTGATTTGATTTGCTTACTTTATTTATTTTTTGTCTATTAGATTGTAAACTCTTTGAGCAGGGACTGTCTTTCTTCTATGTTTGTGCAGTGCTGCGTACGCCTTGTAGCGCTATAGAAATGCTAAATAGTAGTAGTAGTAGTAATAAGTAGTAGTAGTAGTAGTCTTTGAGATTCCCGAATCTTGCTACTCTTTGAGATTCTGCACGGAATCTTGCTACTCTTTGTCCTTTTCCCTTATTTATCCTGTCTGTCCTGATTAGATTGTAAGCTCTTTGAGCAGGGACTGTCTTTCTTCTTTGTTTGTGCAGCGCTGCGTACGCCTTGTAGCGCTATAGAAATGTTAAATAGTAGTAGTAGTAGCAACAGTAGCAACATTCCATGTAGAATCTACTAACCTATAAATGTACTCACTCTGCTGCTCCCCAGTATCTCTCCACACTCGTCCTTCCCTACACCCCTTCCCGTGCACTCCGCTCCATGGATAAATCCTTCTTATCTGTTCCCTTCTCCACTACTGCCAACTCCAGACTTCGCGCCTTCTGTCTCGCTGCACCCTACGCCTGGAATAAACTTCCTGAGCCCCTACGTCTCGCCCCATCCTTGGCCACCTTTAAATCTAGACTGAAAGCCCACCTCTTTAACATTGCTTTTGACTCGTAACCACTCGCCTCCACCTACCCTCCTCTCTTCCTTCCCGTTCACATTAATTGATTTGATTACTTTATTTATTTTTTGTCTATTAGATTGTAAGCTCTTTGAGCAGGGACTGTCTTTCTTCTATGTTTGTGCAGCGCTGCGTACGCCTTGTAGCGCTATAGAAATGCTAAATAGTAGTAGTAGTAGTCTCTTGTAATCAGAGGTGATATTGTGATGTCATAATGCCTCAGGCCACCAATAAGAGCCAACCTCATCAGTGATGTCACAATGGCTTGATTGTCCTATACTTGGCTGACTTTTATTACATAGCTCTTTGAGCAGGGACTGTCTTTCTTCTATGTTTGTGCAGCGCTGCGTATGCCTTGTAGCGCTATAGAAATGCTAAATAGTAGTAGTAGTAGTCTCTTGTAATCAGAGGTGATATTGTGATGTCATAATGCCTCAGGCCACCAATAAGAGCCAACCTCATCAGTGATGTCACAATGGCTTGATTGTCCTATACTTGGCTCACTTTTATTACATAGCTCTTTGAGCAGGGACTGTCTTTCTTCTATGTTTGTGCAGCGCTGCGTACGCCTTGTAGCGCTATAGAAGTGCTAAATAGTAGTAGTAGTAGTCTCTTGTAACCAGAGCTAATATTGTGATGTCATAATGCCTCAGTCCACCAATAAGAGCCAACCTCATCAGTGATGTCACAATGGCTTGATTGTCCTATACTTGGCTGACTTTTATTACATAGCTCTTTGAGCAGGGACTGTCTTTCTTCTATGTTTGTGCAGCGCTGCGTATGCCTTGTAGCGCTATAGAAATGCTAAATAGTAGTAGTAGTAGTCTCTTGTAATCAGAGGTGATATTGTGATGTCATAATGCCTCAGGCCACCAATAAGAGCCAACCTCATCAGTGATGTCACAATGGCTTGATTGTCCTATACTTGGCTCACTTTTATTACATAGCTCTTTGAGCAGGGACTGTCTTTCTTCTATGTTTGTGCAGCGCTGCGTACGCCTTGTAGCGCTATAGAAATGCTAAATAGTAGTAGTAGTAGTGTCTCTCCACACTTGTCCTTCCCTACACCCCTTCCCGTGCACTCCGCTCCATGGATAAATCCTTCTTATCTGTTCCCTTCTCCACTACTGCCAACTCCAGACTTCGCGCCTTCTGTCTTGCTGCACCCTACGCCTGGAATAAACTTCCTGAGCCCCTACGTCTTGCCCCATCCTTGGCCACCTTTAAATCTAGACTGAAAGCCCATCTCTTTAACATTGCTTTTGACTCGTAACCACTCGCCTCCACCTACCCTCCTCTCTTCCTTCCCGATCACATTAATTGATTTGATTTGCTTACTTTATTTATTTTTTGTCTATTAGATTGTAAGCTCTTTGAGCAGGGACTGTCTTTCTTCTATGTTTGTGCAGCGCTGCGTACGCCTTGTAGCGCTATAGAAATGCTAAATAGTAGTAGTGGTAGTAATAGGCTGCGAACACTCAGCGCAATCAGCTTGATAAGAAAATTAAGAAGTATCTAAACCTTGCTAAAAGCCAGGCGTGCGGTCCCTGCACCCTCCCGGGCCCCAGACCCGATTCATACAAGGAAGGGCTCCAAGGGCACATTCTCCCTCCTTACCAGAGCCCGTCACCGCTGCCATCGTCCCCACTCTGACTGTCACCTCACCGCAACATCACCAAAGGGGGAACCCAACAATCACTTCCGGTGTGCACGGACCTCGGTACCTACCAAGGCAGCCCGCAGGGGGGGGAGACCACGAAACAACAATCGTCCCCCCCCCCCCCATCATCTCTTCACCTGACCAAAAGCCGTGATAAAATATTTCTATAACGCCTCGATCACATGATCCTGCCCACGCTTAACTTGTCCCATTTTACTGCACCCCTCGGTAGATGACGCACATGGGATCGCCGACGGGGGTCACGCACGCACGTGGTAGAGTTTCAGCGTCCGTCCCCGCTTCTGAGCTGTAATGGTCTTCCCCCAAGGGGGTTGGATCTTCCCTCACCACGTGATTTCTCTCGTGTTAGAACAGGTCGTTCAGTTACAACAACTTTTGAATAAGTTCACACTCAGAACGTCGGGGAAGGGCGGGTTCTTGGCTAAGATGTGTCCTACGCTCATTGGTGCGATCACGTCACGTGTGAAAGGAAGGACCGTACGCCGCGCGCGCGCTGGGGTTGCTTCTGGGGCATGGGATGTGCGAATGCCTTTGAATGAACTGTGGTGGCCAAAGTTGAGTTTTTAAACAAAAGCCTAAAACTTAAAAATGGAAAATGACGTGATACATTTGTATTTATAAGTAGAGACGTGTGGTAGCCGTGTTAGTCCACTCTTAAAGGTTATCAATAGAAATCAAACAAAATAAAACATGGAAAAGAAAATAAGTGAAGCATAAATCATTCAAAAGGAAAGTATCAGGGGAAGGAGGGATAACAGGGGGAAAGATGGATGAGTGACCAGAAGTGACAAAAAACAGTAAAGTTTTATGATTGGACTGCATTAGTATTTCATGTGCATTAATTTTCTTATTTAACATAACATAACAAGCGACCTAAATTTGCAGCTGAGGCAAGGGACAGTGAAAAGACTTGCCCGAGGTCACAAGAAGTATCACCAGTCTTTGAATCCTGGCCAGGGTTGCCAGGTGGAAAATTTTTTTCCAGCCCACTGGAGCCCAAAAAACAGCCCAAAAACCGCCCAAACACAAACCCCGCCCCTGACACCCCCACCCCCGCGTCATCACCCCCGCCCCCGCCGTCATCAACCCCGCCCCCGCCGTCACCGGCCCCGCCTCCCACGTCACCGGCCCCGCCTCCCCGTCATCGGCCCCGCCTCTCACGTCATCGGCCCCGCCTCCCCGTCATCGGCCCCGCCTCCCCGTCATCGGCCCCGCCTCCCACGTCACTAACCCCGCCCAAAACGTCATTAACCCCACCCAAAAACGTCACTAACCCCGCCCCCCCGCGGCCGAAAAAAACCGCCCGAAGCACAAAAACCAGCCCAAAAAACCGCAACCCGCCGCGGGCAAAAATTTCCCGCGGCGGGTCGCGGAAAACCGCCCAATTGGGCGGTAAAACCGCCCACCTGGCAACACTGATCCTGGCTTCAGTGTTGCCAGGTGGAAAATTTTTTTCCCACCCAATCCAACGCAAAAACAGCCCAAAACCAGGCCAAACTCAAACCCCGCCCCTGACACCCCCACCCCCGCGTCATCACCCCCGCCCCTGCCGTCACTGGCCCCGCCTCCCCCGTCACCAGCCCCGCCTCCCCCGTCATCGGCCCCGCCCAAAACGTCACTAACCCCGCCCCCCGCGGCCGAAAAAACCGCCCGAAAAACCGCGGAAAAGAAAAAAAAGAAGCCCAAAAAACCGCGACCCGCCGCGGGCAAAAATTTCCCGCAGCGGGTCGCGGAAAACCGCCCAATTGGGCGGTAAAACCGCCCACCTGGCAACCTTGCCTGGCTTCCCTGCAGGGGCGTAGCCAGACAACAGATTTTGGGTGGGCCTAGGCAAGAAGTGGGTGGACACCAAGTGTTTCCCCTCAACCACCACCCAAAATATATCTCAGCTGGTGAGAAAACGCATTTTTACATATTGGCAGTCTGCAGCAGGCATGCACTGAAAACTGAGCATGCGCAGGTGCCGGTATCGTGGAGAGTAGCATTTTCATTACCATCAGGGGGAAGTCTTCAGCTGGCCGAGCTTGGGATCCCCACCAGGTACTGCTAAAGGTGTGCTACTGTTGGGTGGGCATGAGCCTTAAGTGGGTGGAGCCCGGCCCACCCAGGCCCATCTGTGTCTACGCCACTGCTTCCCAGGATCTCAGCTTACTGTTGTAACAGCTATAGAAGAATAGTGACTGTGGCAGGATGAGGAACTGCATACATTGGCTAATAGATGTCACCATCCATTTCCAAGTCTTACAGATCTGAACCCAAGCTACAATTAAAACTGTAAACAAGAAGTTTAGGATTAATGCCTTGTGTTATCATAGCTCTGGTGTCCCCTTTTTCCTTTCTGGGCATAGTGCCAGAAGTGTTTGAATCTATGAGCTCATCATAGTACAGTACAACCTGGACTCCCCTAAATCCATCAGAAGCGCCTCGTCACCTCTTGTGGAGGGGCACAGGTCCATGGGTCTGATGCCATCGGGCGTGATGCTATATTGTCAGTGCCAGTGGCAGGTACAACTACTACTACTACTACAAATCATTTCTATAGCACTACCAGTCGTACGCAGCGCTTCACAATTGAACATGAAGGAAAGACAGTCCCTGCTCAAAAGAACTTACAATCTAAATCAACTCTGGCCACTTTGTTGGGCAAACTGGTTGGACTATACAAATCTTTGTCTTCCATCATTTACTATGTTATTCAGAAGCTGTTTTAGTTTTCACCACAGTGACTGATGGAAGGGGCTAGGCTGAGACACCATGACTGTCAATAGTTGCCTGGGGTTTGGTTACCTATTTTCATTCCCCTTCTCAGCATTTGATCCTGCAGCACAGCAACTAGGAGGTAATAGAAGTGTAAGTTATTCGAATTTTATATAGCACTTTTCATTCAAATGCACATGCGCATCAATTTCTGAAGAAATATCATAAGATCATTTACAGGGCATCGCTCATCCTATATAAGTGGACAGTCCTAGTGTCCCGGCAGGTGCAATAGCTTTCTGGGTGAATGCTAGTTTACAAAAATATACCATTTTGAACGTTGTGCTTCATTATATCCCTTTCGTGGGGAGTGGCTTGTGATGTCAGCTTATGTTCCATGCCTAGTAATAGAAACAGGCTGTAGGTCACTTTACAACCCTCTTCCTAATAGCAGAGATAGTCTGTGTTATCAGCTCATTTACTATTTCTTATTTTGGTGGATAAGTTATTATTTATTTAGTTATTACGATTTATTTACTTCCTTTTTGAATGAATTCACTCAAGGCAGTGCACTGCAAGAATAAGTCAAACATAAGCAAAAGACAGTTACAGCAGTAAAAACACTCAAACAACAATATGAAGTATGGCATAGTACCTGCTACTGCTTCTGGCTATATTTGCCCAGCAGGTGGGGTCTGAGGTTTTCAAACACTAGCAACAAATCAGCTGGGCAATGCAAATGACTAGATTGTGGGCAAGTCACTTAACCCTCCATTGCCCCATGTAAGCCGCATTGAGCCTGCCATGAGTGGGAAAGCGTGGGGTACAAATGTAACAAAAATAAAATAGATACTATTGGAGATTCTACATGGAATGTTGCTACTATTTGAGATTCTACATGGAATGTTAATGTTGCTATTCCACTAGCAACATTCCATGTAGAATCCTGCCCTTGCAGATCAGCCACGTGGCCGAGCAGGCTTCTGTTTCTGAGAGTCTGACGTCCTGCACGTATGTGCAGGACGTCAGACTCAGAAACAGAAGCCTGCGTGGCTGATCTGCAAGGGCAGGATTCTACATGGAATGTTGCTAGTGGAGGAGTGGCCTAGTGGTTAGAGTGGTGGACTTTGGTCCTGGGGAACTGGGTTCAATTCCCACTGCAGGCACAGGCAGCTCCTTGTGACTCTGGGCAAGTCACTTAACTCTCCATTGCCCCATGTAAGCCGCATTGAGCCTGCCATGAGTGGGAAAGCGCAGGGTACAAATGTATCAAAAATAAAATAGATACTATTGGAGATTCTACATGGAATGTTGCTACTATTTGAGATTCTACATGGAATGTTAATGTTGCTATTCCACTAGCAACATTCCATGTAGAAGCCTGCCCTTGCAGATCAGCCACGCGGCCGCGCAGGCTTCTGTTTCTGAGAGTCTGACGTCCTGCACGTACGCCGCATTGAGCCTACCAAGAGTGGGAAAGCGCAGGGTACAAATGTAATAAAAATAAAGTAGATACTAGGGCTGCCCTCTCACTTGTTCACCTTGTGGCATGATTGACCTTTATAAAAAGCATAAACATATTTCTTGCATATGATTGGATACACTGAGAATCAGGGAGATGTGCTGACTTACCCAAGGACACAAAGACAGTCATACAGTAAAATTTAAATTTGGGAGTTCCTGGCTCCCAGTCCTATGTTACAACCACTAATTAAGCCACTACCCAGCTTGATTTAGCTGTGGGTAGAGGAGATTCCCCCACCCAAGGAGTGTCAGAACAGCAGAATCTGCACAAATATGGGATCCTTGTTTACCCAGAAGTCTTGCAGAAGGGTGAGGTTATGGGAAAACAGAGTTCTGCTTTGCTATTCCATTGCCTGAAATATTCTGACTTGTTGATGGCAACTCTGGGTAGAAGTGAATTCTGAATTGTGGTCCTCAGAGAACATGATGGCTGAGGTGGGATATGATTGAGGTCTACAAAATACTGAGTGGTGTAGAACGGGGAAAAATGAATAATTTTTTAGTCTTGTAAAAAGTGCAAAGACTAGAGAACACTCAATGAAGTTACATAGTGATACTGTAAAAAGAGGGAAATATTTTTTCACTCAAGTAATAGTTAAAATCAGGAGCTCGTTGCCAGAGGGCATGGTTACAGTGGTTAGCATATTTTTTCACTCGCGGAATAGTTAAAACCTGGAGCTCGTTGCCAGAGGATATGGTTACAGCGGTTAGCATATCTGGGTTTAAAAAAAGTTTGGACAAATTCCTGGAGGAAAAAGTCCATAGTCTGTTATTGAGATAGACATGGGGAAGTCCCTAGTTGCCCTGGGATCATTAGCATTGAATCTTCTTACACTTTGGGATTCTGCCAGGTACTTGTGACCTGAATTGTCCACTATGGAAGCAGGACACTAGGCTAGATGGACCATCGGTCTGACCCAGTATGACTATTCTTATGTTCTTATAGTGTCTGGATGTGTGGAACAGCATTTTAGAAAGGATGTCCAACTCAGAATACTAATGATTGCGTCTGTACATCACATATGGATGCCCATTCTATGTATTCTAGAACAGGATTTGACAACATACAGTCTGCTCTCAAATACATGTGAAATGGACGAACATGTGATGGTGACATCCAGCATGAGTATCCATTTTACTAACTGAAACATCCAAATTATGAATGAGACAAAACAAGGGACATGGATGTCTTTGTGGCTGGATAGTAACATCCATGTTATAAAGTGGCCACCCCATACATACATACATACACAGCAGAGGGGTAGCCTAATGGTTCAAGCAGGGGACCCAGGTTCAAATCCCACTCAGCTGTTTATGAATTTTGTGTCAAGTTTATATTTTATTTACCACATATTAAAGTCATCTACACAGTTTGCAATTATCAAAATTATAAATTAAAAATGGAAATGAGAAAATGGGTTCAAGATGTTTTACCAATGGTATTATACTCCTAAAAAATTATTGCAGATGTTTGGTACGGGGTCTGCCCAGTATTGGTGGAATTGTGGGGATGTGGGTACCTTCTAGTATATATGGTGGGCTTGCCTGAAGGTACAGACTTTCTGGGTTTCTCTACACACACAGCTTATTGGTTTCCTTCCTGTTCCACAGCCCTTGCAGGCTGAATGTTGTCTATTGAATTTCAGGGCAGTAGGAGTTAAGAAAGAGGTTCATTGGCTCTTGATCATATTTACACTGCTGTCCGGATTATCCTGGCAAAATACTGGAAACAAACCTCTACTCCATCACTGGACAGCGTCTTTAAAAAACTCGAGATGTTTATAAAAAAAATGGCATGATAGATCTGCACCGGTTCTGTAGTTCCCCTTTGCTGTTTGGAGAATTTTTCACCACAGGACTTACATTTGGTGGGGTGGGGTGGGGAGGTTAGGGTATCGCATATTTTGTATTGCTTGGTGTTTGCTACACTTTCTGCTGTAGTTTGAAGATGTTGTTTCACACAAGTGACTGTGATTTGGCTGTTTTGGAAATCAATAAAAATTATATATTAAAAATAAGGGAAATGAACACCATTTACTATATAGTTGAATATCAGGAAACCAGACATAGTGGTGAAAGAGAAAACCACCAGATGGAATGGAATTAATCATAAAGGTGTCAGACCCAAGCAACTACTCAGAGAATCATGTAGAGAGAGAAAAGATCTTCAAGAATCAAGAAATGCAATCAGAAAAAAGCACTTAGAAGCATGTCGCTGCCATCTTGACCACGTTTGGCAACAGTTGGCAGGATGAGCGGTGTCAAATATTAGGTAATTTTTAAAGCTACAATATTATCTTGCTAAATCTTGAATAAGGATGGGGTTTTTTAAACCAGAGCCAATGCTGCCACAAAGTTCCATTTTTAACCACCCTTGAAAGAAACAAAATAAATGAAAGAAATTTGATTTTTTTTTCTTATAATAACAATACACCAAACTTATGAGGTGCTTCCAGGAACGCCCATCCCCCCAAAGAGAGAAAAGTGGCAATGGAAAAGTGTTTTATTGGCCTGCAAATGGGTTTGCAAGGTCTTATTTTCCATAGTACTCTTGCCTCTGGAATCCTGAGTCTGGATTCCTGGCTGGACTTCCTTTCTTCACTCCCTCTGCTACCAGGCAGCTGCATTCTCAGCTTTTTAATGTAAAGGTCTATGAAAGGCATCTTTTGTTTCGTGCATGTGCTTGCTATAGACCTGTGGAGGTCATATTACCAGGGCAATCTGCCTGAATATTACAGCTATTGAAAGGCCAACAGAAGGCTTTTATCTTGCTGCCTTCTGCTTTGCTTGTTAGTGCAGTCAGAAATGCTTTATGGTTGATGAATGCCAGCAGTGAGAAAATGTGTTTGTTTTATTAAATTATTTATGTTCCTTTGTTCTGCTTTTTTTCTTCTCTTTGCTCAAGTTTGAGAGTTATGGATTCCTTTCATACTATTCCATACTACAACCACCTCCACTGGCAGACCTGGTACATTGTACCTTGTAGTAATTCATTCAGACAGTACTGCCCTACAGGCTGCTTGTCCACAGTGCATTTTCCTACACTCAGTGCTAAAGTGGCTTCATCGCCAGGGATTATAACATTACTTAGACCCTTAGCTCACCAGATTTGCTTAGTGATTTCCCCCCAGTGAGGTCATCGGTTGTAGTACACAACAGTTGGATCTCTTGTGTCATGCTCCAGCTGACAGTCAGTCAGTATTCTCGCCTACCTAATAGTTATTGCACCCATATCATCCCCTATCATAACTTTCAATAGTTGTTGGTCCTGCATGTAATCTTGCTACTCTTTGGGATTCTGGAATCTTGCTACTCTTTGGGATTCTGGAATCTTTTTTTTTATATATCCTAAGGAGCTTAGACGAGATTGGATGGCAAAGCCGGTGGCGGGAGATGGAGATGGTGCTGGGCAGACTTATACGGTCTGTGCCAGAGCCGATGGTGGGAGGCGGGACTGGTGGTTAGGAGGCGGGGATAGTGCTGGGCAGACTTGTGCAGTCTGTGCCGGAGCCGGTGGTGGGAGGCGGGGCTGGTGGTTGGGAGACGGGGATAGTGCTGGGCAGACTTATACGGTCTGTGCCAGAGCCGGTGGTGGGAGGCGGAGCTGGTGGTTGGGAGACGGGGATGGTGCTGGGCAGACTTACACGGTCTGTGCCCGGAAAAGGACAGGTACAAATCAAGGTAAGGTATACACAAAAAGTAGCACATGTGAGTTTATCTTGTTGGGCAGACTGGATGGACCGTGCAGGTTTTTTTCTGCCGTCATCTACTATGTTACTATGTTACTATATACTTTATTCATTTTTCAAAATTTACAAGATATCACTTATAAATGGTAATACAGCCAAATAAGTTTTACAGACTACATTATTTATCAACAAAATAAATATTATGTAATCTCAAAAGAAAAATGAACAAATACGTAATAATACAATTGCTTCCTTAGACCACCATTCTGATTGGGGGGGGGGGGGGGGGGACAAAGAAAAATGAGGAGAATTAAATGATAGAATCAAATTAAAACGAAAATGGCCTGGCTCCTTACACCCCCCAGCCTTTTCATTCTTTCACTTAATTACTCAACATAGACTATTTGGCCAACTTTTTACTTTCAATGAACAATTTAAGCTGGTCTAATTCAAAAAAATATATATACTTATTACCTAGATATTTAATACAACATTTGCATGGGTACGCTAACAAAAATGTAGCCTCCATAGCTTTAACTTCTTCTCTGCAAGCTAGAAAAGCTTTCCTACGTTCCTGTGTTATTCTAGTCACATCCTGAAAGATCCAAATTTTTTGACCACAAAATAGTTTATGTGAATTTTTAAAGTACAATCTTAATAACGCATTTAGGTCTTGTTCAAAAACAAATGTTACTAGAAGCGTCCTTCGAGTGGACACCTCTGACTTGGAATCTTCCAGGAGGGCTGAAATATCTTGAAGGTCCGGAACTTGGTTGTTATCTGTTGGAGTCACCTTAGTTTGTTTAGACTCAGGTAAATAGTAAATGTTATTAATCGGTGGAACAGTAGTTTGAGGATAAGCCAAAACTTCAAATAGGTATTTTTTCCAAAGATCTATCGGTGAGATTCCAAATGAAATAGGAAAGTTTAGAAACCGCAAATTTAACCGTCTATTATAATTTTCTATCTGTTCCAACTTTAAAGAGACCTTGGTTTTATCAACGTTTCCGTTACTGTTTTCAAGGTTGAGATTTCAGATTTTTGGGTTAGCGATTCAGTTTTAACATTCTCAAGAGCTGAAGTTAGAGAATCAAGTTTATTAACCAATAAAGAAGTTTCTTGAGAAGTTTTTGTTACTGCAGCCGTTAGTTGTTGTAGAGCTGTCCAAATAGTTTGTAGAGTCACCGCTTGGGGAGCAGAAAGCTCCATGATCGTAGTCTCTGCTTCCTGGGGCTGTGTACCACCCTCTGAGGCCCTCTGGTCGCCGACTTCCGGCTCCGTTGAGACCTCCACAAATTCCCAAAGAATTGCAGGGCAAAGCGGCAGAGTAAGCTCCGGTGGGGATAAAGATGTCTCAATCCCTAATGGGGATGTTGCTCCTCCAACAGCTCCATAAGCAGGGTCCCTCTCACCGGTCACCGCTGGGGTACTTGAGACAAACTGCTGGAGCGTTTGCTGACCCCGGGGGTAAGTGTTTGGGCCGATGGCGGTAGACCCTTTACCACCCCCTTTCTCTTAGTATGTGGCATCTTGGAAAGGCAATATCAAAAAGCAAAAGAGATTTCAGCTCAAGCTGCAGCGGAGCCTCAAGCCTGAGCCGCCATCTCGAACTCCTCCGGGATTCTGGAATCTTGCTACTGTTAGAGATTCTAAAATCTTACTACTCTTTGGGATTCTGGAATCTTACTACTCTTTAGGATTCTGGAATCTTGCTACTGTTAGGGATTCTGGAATCTTGCTACTCTTTGGGATTCTGGAATCTTGCTACTGTTAGGGATTCTCAAGCACAAAATGGGAGTACTACCAATGTGGCAACCAAATACAAAAAAAAAAAAAAACCTAATCATGTGATACTACTTTAAACATTAAAAAAAAAACCCAATAAAAACCTCATAATTTCTACATTTTTAATTTTATCAATTTATTCAATCCAATAATCTTTTAATTTTTTTTTAAATTTTTAGATTTTTTTTTAAGGAAAAAGAGGCATCAGACAACAAGGCAAGCTATTGGACCTCTTATAGCGCAGTTGCCCTAATAGTCTGTTTTATCGTTGAATGAAAAAAAAGCACAAAAGAGAAATTTGTAAATATAGAGGCAAATGATTAATGACTGCTTAATAAACTTGGACTTGAATTAGCTGTATGCTGTAAGAGGTCCAATATAATGCCGATTTTGAAAAAAGGTTCCAGAGGAGATCCGGGAAATTATAGACCGGTGAGCTAGACGTCGGTGCCGGGCAAAATGGTAGAGACTATTGTAAAGAACAAAATTACTGAGCATATTCAAAAGCATGGATTAATGAGACAAAGTCAACATGGATTTAGTGAAGGGAAATCTTGCCTCACCAATCTACTACATTTCTTTGACAGGGTGAACAGATGTGGATAAAGATGAGCCGGTTGATATTGTGTATCTGGATTGTCAAAAGGCGTTTGACAAAGTACCTCATCCAGAGGAAACTGGAGAGTCATGGGATAGGAGGTAGTGTCCTTTTGTGGATTAAAAACTGGTTAAAAGATAGAAAACAGAGAGTAGGGTTAAATGGTCAGTATTCTCAATGGAGAAGGGTAGTTAGTGGGGTTCCCCAGGGGTCTGTGCTGGGACCGCTGCTTTTTAACATATTTGTATATGATGTAGAGATGGAAGTAACTAGTGAGGTAATTAAATTTGTTGATGACACAAAGTTATTCAAAGTTGTTAAATTACAAGAGGACCTTACGAGACTGAGAGACTGGGATCTAAGTGGCAGATGATGTGAGCAAGTGCAAAGTGATGCATGTGGGAAAGAGGAACCCGAATTATAGTTATGTAATGCAAGGTTCCACATTAGGAGTCACCGACCAGGAAAGGGATCTAGGCGTCATCATGGATGATACGTTGAAACCCTCTGCTCAGAGTGCATCAGCGACTAAGAAAGCAGATAGAATGTTAGGTATTATTAGGAAAGGAATGAAAAACAAAAATGAAGATGTTATAATGCCTTTGTATCGCTCCATGGTATGACCACACCTTGAATATTTTGTTCAATATAGTGGAATTAGAAAAGGTACAGAGAAGGGCATCTACAGTACAAACCTGTTGTAAATTTATGTTTTTCAGACATCTGTGGTCAAAATTTAACTGTTTTGCAAGTAACAGTTCTCAGTGGTTTGAACTATTGCGATTCGGTCTATTTGGGTTTATCTGAAAATTGTATTGATCTTTACAAATTGTCCGGAATTCTGCAGCACATTACATTACAGTTCTGATGGGATTGCATTGGCTTCTGGTCACCTCATGAATTCTATTCAAGATATTGTTATAGATACATCACATTTTGTACTATACATTACAACTTTATACAACTGTCAGATCCCTGCATTCGGAGAGGGCGTATTTTATAACTGTTCCCTCTTTGGGACAGGCTTGGCTTTCAGAAATGTGCTTTTTCTGTTGCAGGCCCAGGGAATGGAAATCAGTTTCCGGTCGAACTTAGAAAGCAATATGACCCCTTCTCTTAAGAAACAACTTAATAGTAATTTGTCTAGTTTATGGAGTTCACATGGACTGAAAAGAAGGGCTAGTATTGATATGACAGCTCTGAATGTTTTATTGGGATCTGTTGTTTGTGCATAATGTTGATTTTTGTGGTGGAGTTTGTTTTTATTCAAGTTTTGCATTTAAGTTGACAAACTTCACTAGCTATTAGTACAATACAGACCCAAGTTTAAAATTCTTATGTTTATTTATTTATTGCATTTGTATCCCACATTTTCCCACCTTTTTGCGGGTTCAGTGTGGCTTACAATAAGAAATGAATGATGGAAGTACAATTTGTTACAAATTGGTTATGGATTACATTGTGCAGAGTTATGCGAGACAATCGAAGTGTCGTTAAGGAATGTAACAATGGAACACAAACATTGAAACATTGGAAGGAGACAATGGGAGCTTAGAGGGCAATATTAAGGCATAAAGACATATGGTATACATATTTCTGTGAGTAAAGGTATGAGTGATGTGGGATGTTTAACCTTCAAGGCCCTTAAAGGAAATGGCTCAGAGTACTTGAAGAACAGGATCTCCCTCTATACACCTCCAAGGACACTAAAGTCTGTCCAAGGAGTTTTCCTAACCACACTCTCTCCAAAGGACATCACACGATGTGATACCCGCCAGCGAGCCTGCTCTGGAATACACTCCCTGAAAGGCTGCGCTTAACACAAGACTATCTCTACTTCAGGAAGCAGGTGAAAGCTTGGCTCTTCAACCAGGCCTTTAACAGAAGAAGTAACTAACTTGCTAGTGAAAAACACACATGCATGCATTCATGCACGCTTGTGCACACATACATAGGGTTACCATATTTTGTCCCCCAAAAAGGAGGACACATGCCCCGCCCCCTTTCACACCCTCGCTTTGCCCCCTGTCACATTTTCCCCTTCCCCCTGTCACACACCCTGTCACCCCCTCCCCTGTCACCCCCTTCCCCTTACCTTACTACTGCCCTGGTGGTCTAGTGCCCTCTTCGGGGCAGGAAAGAGCCCCCTCTTTCCTGCCCGGAGCGCTGTCCTGCATGCATCCTTCCTGTTGGTGATCTCGGTGCCGATTCAAAATGGCCGCCGAGAGTTGAAGTCTCGCGAGGTCACTTCAACTCTCGGCAACAATTTTGAATCGGCGCCAAGACCTGCAACAGGAAGGATGCATGCAGGGCAGCGCTCCGGGCAGGAAAGAGGGGGGCTCTTTTCTGCCCCGAAGGCGGAAGAGGTCACTAGACCACCAGGGCAGTAGTAAGTAAGGGGAGGGGAGGCTAGCAATCTGCCTGTTTGTCCGGATTTCTGGACAAACGGGCAGGCTGGCGGGCAGGCCGTCCTATAGGCCGCCCACCAGCCTGCCTGTTTGTCCAGAAATCCAGACAAATGGGCAGATTGGCAAAACCCGCTCGGTTGCCCAGACATGCCCTCAAAAAGAGGACATGTCCGGGTAAATCTGGACATATGGTTACCCTACACATACACAATATAACACCTGCTGCACATACAGGACATGTTTATTTTTGTTACATTTGTACCCAGCGCTTTCCCACTCATGGCAGGCTCAATGCGGCTTACATGGGGCAATGGAGGGTTAAGTGACTTGCCCAGAGTCACAAGGAGCTGCCTGTGCCTGAAGTGGGAATCAAACTCAGTTCCTCAGTTCCCCAGGACCAAAGTCCACCACCCTAACCACTAGGCCACTCCTCCACTGTTGCTACAATTTGAGATTCTACATGGAATGTTGTTATTCCACTAGCTGTACAAACAAAAAGTGAGGAGAGTAGATGAGGATACCAACGAATGTATATTTATTTAAAAATTAAAATTAAAAAAATGACACTGTGCATAAAAATGACCCGACACGGCCGTGTTTCGGCCCAAAGGCCTGCCTCAGGGGTCTTTACAACCTTGATAGATGTAATTCGGAATGTGTACTCAAAAGAAAATAACGAGACATAATCCGCTTGGGTCTCCTCTCTTCAAAGGGTATATATAAAAAATGTATTAAAAGGCAACACGAACTTATGATGCTCCTCTCCGAAGAGATGTCAACAATATATTTCACAATTGTTGACATCTCTTCGGAGAGGAGCATCATAAGTTCGTGTTGCCTTTTAATACATTTTTTATATATACCCTTTGAAGAGAGGAGACCCAAGCGGATTATGTCTCGTTATTTTCTTTTGAGTACACATTCCGAATTACATCTATCAAGGTTGTAAAGACCCCTGAGGCAGGCCTTTGGGCCGAAACACGGCCGTGTCGGGTCATTTTTATGCACAGTGTCATTTTTTTAATTTTAATTTTTAAATAAATATACATTCGTTGGTATCCTCATCTACTCTCCTCACTTTTTGTTTGTACATCCCACGGTTTCGTGAGGGTTTTACCTCCTTTTTGTTTTTGCGTTATTCCACTAGCAACATTCCATGTAGAGGTCGGCCCTTGCAGATCACCAATGTGGCCGCGCAGGCTTCTGCTTCTGTGAGTCTGACGTCCTGCACGTACTTGCAGGACGTCAGACTCACAGAAACAGAAGCCTGCGCAGCCTTCTACATGGAATGTTGCTAGTGGAATAGCAACATTCCATGTAGAATCTCCAATAGTAGCAACATTCCATGTAGAATCTCCAATAGTATCTATTTTATTTTTGTTACATTTGTACCCTGCGCTTTCCCACTCATGGCAGGCTCAATGCGGCTTACATGGGGCAATGGAGGGTTAAGTGACTTGCCCAGAGTCACAAGTAGCTGTCTGTGCCTGAAGTGGGAATCAAACTCAGTTCCTCAGTTCCCCAGGACCAAAGTCCACCACCCTAACCACTAGGCCACTCCTCCACTGTTGCTACTATTTGAGATTCTACATGGAATGTTGCTATTCCACTAGCAACATTCCATGTAGAAGTCGGCCCTTGCAGATCACCAATGTGGCCGCGCAGGCTTCTGCTTCTGTGAGTCTGACGCAGGACGTCAGACTCACAGAAACAGAAGCCTGCGCAGCCTTCTACATGGAATGTTGCTAGTGGAATAGCAACATTCCATGTAGAATCTCCAATAGTATCTATTTTATTTTTGTTACATTTGTACCCTGTGCTTTCCCACTCATGGCAGGCTCAATGCGGCTTACATGGGGCAGTGGAGGGTTAAGTGACTTGCAATATTCCATGTAGAAGTCAGACCTTGCAGATCACCAAGGTGGCCGCACAGGCTTCTGCTTCTGTGAGTCTGACGTCCTGCACGTACGTGCAGGACGTCAGACTCACAGAAACAGAAGCCTGCGCAGCCTTCTACATGGAATGTTGCTAGTGGAATAGCAACATTCCATGTAGAATCTCCAATAGTAGCAACATTCCATGTAGAATCTCCAATAGTATCTATTTTATTTTTGTTACATTTGTACCCCGCGCTTTCCCACTCATGGCAGGCTCAATGCGGCTTACATGGGGCAATGGAGGGTTAAGTGACTTGCCCAGAGTCACAAGGAGCTGCCTGTGCCTGAAGTGGGAATTGAACTCAGTTCCTCAGTTCCCCAGGACCAACGTCCACCACCCTAACCACTAGGCCACTCCTAGCTAAGATTATGTTCAAGCACCTTTCTGACCTCATTTGTAACTTTCCTTAAATTAGTTCCTTATTTTCTTACTCCTGTTACTCTATCTTATCTAGCTATATGTTCCATCTTTGCTGCCTATTAAAATGTTTTATTATTTATTGTGTTGTATCACATTATGCTATACTTTGTATTGTTTGATTATTTGTATTGCTGTAATTGTCTACAGCTTATGTTTGAGTTGTTCTAGCTGTTCAGTGCCTTGAGTGAATTCCTTCGAAAATAAATCCAAATCCTAATAATATTGTTTGATTTGAATTTTAGTTTGTATATGTTTGTTTTATTTTGATTGTTACATCTGTTGTAAATTGTGTATTTGATTTTGTACTTCGCCTTGGGAAAGGCGGAATATAAATAAACGAACTGCAACTACTACCTTACTCCATTATCGGTTTGTTTCACACCAAACACCCCTAACTTGCATTATCACAGCAAAGTTTGATAGTCTGCTTACATGTGGTGCACATCTGGATCTGGGACTGAGGATACTGAGTTAAGCAGCCCTTTTGTAGGGATATTCAGATCCTCAGTTCACATCTGCCTGTCAGGTACATTCCTGGGCCTTTCTCTTATTCCCAGATGAAAGAGGTACTTCAGACAGGTAGTTTGAGTCTGGGTGACCCCAGGGGGGCCTGTTTGATTTGATTTTCTCTCAATACACTTTGGCAACATCTCCTGCGGTTTATACAAGTCTCTGACAGGGATAGAATTATTATCAGTCTTTTTTAAGAAATCAAAGAGAAGCTAGTCGATCACCATGTGGAAGGTTATATTTTGTGTTCTTTTTCTCCTGTGAAGGTACCAGGAGGTGGAAATCAGGTGGTGTCCATGTTGCACAGTGTGTTTGAACCAGAATGAGAAGGTTTGGCTCGCGGAGAACAAAGATTCCACCCCAATTCTTCCTTCATTAATATTTTACCCTCCTACCACCAGGAGCAGACTGACCATATGGGCAACTGGGCAGAGCCTGAGGGCCCAGAGGCTCTTCCCCCCCCCCCCCCTCATAAACTTCAGCTCCCCCAGTCCCACCTTAAAGGGCCCTGTGGTCTAGTGGCCTGTTCACGGATATAGTGGCCTAAATTTTAGTCCCGGCTGAGAGAATAAGACATCCCATGTATTTCAGTCCCGTCGTAAGAAATCATTTTATACAGTCCCAAGGCTTCATTGAACCATATATATAAGAGACTGACATGATGGTTGCGCTATGAGTCCTAACACAGCGGTGTATAGAACGATATCTGACAAAGGTAAACGAACTGCGCTAGATTTGGAAGCGAAAATTGCTACAATAAATGGCATTGAAAATGGTTAAAAACAGTCAATCTTATGTGCCAGACTTAATCTTGCAAAACAAACAGTAAATCTGATATGGCAGGAAAGAGAACAGCTAAAGCAAGCATGTGAGGCATCGGCGACTGCATTAATGACCAGTTTGGATATAAGGGACCTCGGATTAGAGAATGACACGGGGACAAAGTCTGTCCCCATGCCCGTGGTTTCTGTCTCCGTCCCCATCCTGCCTCACAGGTTTTGTCCCTTTCCCCACCCTGTCCCCGCAAGCTCTGTCTCCATCCCTGCCCCGTCCCAGCAGATTCTGTCCTCATCTGAAGAAGCCTCGAATACTTAAGATTTTATATTTAAATCTTTTAATTAAAGTATAAAAAGGAACAATATGCTGTGCAACTGTTGTTTATAAATCACAAATAGAAAACAATAACAATGAGCAACTATAATAACCCCCTCACCACCACCCTCTACCCTTCCAACCCCAAGAATAGCTGACTTCTACTACCCCAGCGAACCCTAATCCACCCTGTTAAAATGTCCAGGAGTACAAAATAATCCATTCTGTATGCCCTAGTGGGGGGGGGGGGGGGGGGGGGGGGGGGGGGGGGGGGGGGGAGGGGGGGGGAATATGTCCTATGAAGCACTGTTATGATTTTTAAATCTGTGGATGAATAATAAATCATCAACAATCTCAGGATTCAGTCTTGCTCTCCTGTCTTGCAAAAACCTTCCCGCAATGGAAAAGGTCTTCTCAGAAGATGTGCTGGTAGCAGGAATGTACAGGATCCCCCGTGCAAATTTTGCCAGTTGTGGCCAGCATTTTTGCTTGTTTTTCCAAAAAAATGAAAACATCACCTTCATCACTCGAACATAAATAACTAATTCATTAACAGCCTTCAAAGTTGAGAATGACACAGGGCCAAAGTTTGTCCCTGTCCCCAAGGGCTCTGTCCCCAGCCTCACCCTGGCCCTGCAGGATCTGACCCCGTCCCCGCGTCATTCTCTACCTCGGATATAAGGGACAATTTTTACCAATCCTCAGAAGTCCCTTATAATGAAGTTCTACTGTATCTTTATTTGTAACATGCCTAGATTTGAAAATAGCACAAGATACAAAGATTTGAAAATAGCACAAGATACAAATTCCCTCAAGTAAATAGATAGATAATGTCCATAATCAGCCTGAGAGTCAGTTTTGTCCTCAATAAAATACCTTCTCTATTCTATGGAGGAGGAGTAGCTTAGTGGTTAGTGCAGCACACTTTGATCCTGGGGAATTGTGTTCAATTCCCACTATAGTTCCTTGTGATTCTCAGCCAGGTACAAAATAAGTATCTGTATATAATATGTAAACCACAGAAAGGCAGCATATCAAGTCCCATTCTCTTTCTGTATATATTGTCACATCCCATCTGCTTTATGTGGAGGTGTTGTGTGTATCAACTGGTGGAAAACGACTCTGTCTTTTCCATATGGGATTACAGGATTCTGAAATGGTGAGACGCCACTGACACCGAGGCTGACACGATAATCCAGGTCGTTTGCCAAGACGTACGTTTCAATTGCTCATCTGAACTGCGGCAGCACCAGGAAGAGTCTCACAGGACTGTAAATCCTGCTACTTGTCTCCAGAGCTGAATTCCCATCTGACCAGGCAGGGCACTTGCAGACAATGTCTGGGAACAGATAGGAAACACATGTTTTACTTATTTGCAGCACTTGTATCCCACATTTTCCCACCTATTTGCAGACTCAATGTGGCTTACAAAATGTTACAACGACATATACACATTATAGAATAAGAATTTCAGAATAAAGATACAGATAGGAGCATAAGAATATCATAGCAATCATATTAACGGAATAATAATTTTACAATTGTCACAAATAAGAGTGCATGAGTAAATCACGTAGGATTGGAAGTGGATTGATAGATAAACATAACATAATGATATCAGGACAAGATATAAAGTTCAGTCATGAGGATGTAATTAAGATGAACAAATAGGAGGGTTCGGTAATAGTTGTAATTGGAATAATTTTGGTTCTTCTAAACCTAGAAAGAAGTCCAACTTTTCATGATATCTTCCTCCCTTTGCTCAATCTGGGGTACAAATGAATAGTCGTGAAGGTACAGCAAAGAAACATTATTGTGGCTTATTATATTGAGCAGATATAGAGTATGGATTATGTCCAAATGCATGCATGTTAATGTAACATAGTAGATGACGGCAGAAAAAGACCTGCACGGTCCATCCAGTCTGCCCAACAAGATAACTCATATTTGCTGCTTTTTGTGTATACCCTACTTTGATTTGTACCTGTGTTCTTCAGGGCACAGACCGTATAAGTCTGCCCAGCACTATCCCCACCTCCCAACCACCAGCCCTGCCTCCCAACCACCGGCTCTGGCACAGACCGTATAAGTCTGCCCAGCACTATCCCCGCCTCCCAACCACCAGCCCCTCCTCCCAACCACCGGCTCTGGCACAGACCGTATAAGGCTGCCCAGCACTATCCTCACCTCCCAACCACCCGCCCCTCCTCCCAACCACCGGCTCCGGCACAGACCACACAAGTCTGCCCAGCACCATCCCCACCTCCCAACCACCAGCCCCGCCTCCCAACCACCGGCTCCGGCACAGACCACACAAGTCTGCCCAGCACTATCCCCACCTCCCAACCACCAGCCCCGCCTCCCGATCTTGACTAAGCTCCTGAGGATCCATTCCTTCGGCACAGGATTCCTTTATGCTTATCCCACGCATGTTTGAATTCCGTTACCGTTTTCATTTCCACCACCTCCCGCGGGAGGGCATTCCAAGCATCCACTACTCTCTCCGTGAAAAAATACTTCCTGACATTTTTCTTGAGTCTGCCCCCCTTCAATCTCATTTCATGTCCTCTCGTTCTACCACCTTCCCATCTCATTTATTTATTTCTTACATTTGTATCCCACATTTTCCCATCTATTTGCAGGCTCAATGTGGCTTACATAGCACCGGAGAGGCGTTCGCCAACTCCGGTATGAACAAATACAAAGTGATGTTGTGATAGAATAAGGTTCATGTGGAACAGACACATCAGGGAATCATAGAGCGGAAGAGTTATGTTAAGTCCGTTACGTGCTTTGGTTTCGTTTGTGTTGCGGGGGTTCAGGTAGGGTCGGTAGGTTATGCCTTTTAGTGATTTCCGGAAGTTTAGGTGGTCATATGTTGTTTTCACGGCTTTTGGTAATGCGTTCCACAGTTTAAACAAATGAGAAATCTGATGAGCAGAAAAGCCTGCAGCCATTCTCCTGCCCTTCTCCACAGCAGGATTTCCTACCCTGGCTTCCTCCCTCCCTGCAGGGCTCTGCTGGGTCAGTGCACTGCAGGCACTCAGCTTCCCTCCTAATTCTTCAGACATCGTGAATATTGTATCTATGTTACATGAATGTTCTGTGCTACCTATTACGGTATCATTCGTATTCTGATTACATTTATCATATTTCTGTTACCTGATTGTTCTACAGTGCTGTTAAATGTGTTTATTTCTGATACTGTTTCATGCTAGTTCTGTTATTAGGTTTCAAACTGCCATTTCCATGTTTACCTGATTTATTGTATTTATCCCTCAGAAGGAAGGGATCCCCAGAAGCTTAGCCGGCGATGGGAGGTGGGGATAGTGCTGGGCAGACTTATACGGTCTGTGCCAGAGCCGATGGTGGGAGGCAGGGCAGGTGGTTGGGAGGCAGGGATAGTGCTGGGCAGACTTATACGGTCTGTGCCAGAGCCGGTGGTGGGAGGCGGGGCGGGTGGTTGGGAGGTAGGGATAGTGCTGGGCAGACTTATATGGTCTGAGCCAGTGGTGGGAGGCTGGACTGGTGGTTGGGAGGCGGGGTTAGTGCTGGGCAGACTTATATGGTCTGTGCCAGAGCCAGTGGTGGGAGGCGAGGCTGGTGGTTGGGAGGCGGGGATAGTGCTGGGCAGACTTATACGGTCTGTGCCAGAGCCGATGGTGGGAGGCAGGGCAGGTGGTTGGGAGGCGGGGATAGTGCTGGGCAGACTTATACGGTCTGTGCCAGAGCCGGTGGTTGGGAGGAGGGGCTGGTGGTTGGGAGGTGGGGATAGTGCTGGGCAGACTTATACGGTCTGTGCCAGAGCCAGTGGTGGGAGGCGGGGCTGGTGGTTGGGAGGCGGGGATAGTGCTGGGCAGACTTATACGGTCTGTGCCAGAGCCGATGGTGGGAGGCAGGGCAGGTGGTTGGGAGGCAGGGATAGTGCTGGGCAGACTTATACAGTCTGTGCCAGAGCCGGTGGTGGGAGGCGGGGCGGGTGGTTGGGAGGTAGGGATAGTGCTGGGCAGACTTATACGGTCTGAGCCAGTGGTGGGAGGCGGGACTGGTGGTTGGGAGGCGGGGATAGTGCTGGGCAGACTTATATGGTCTGTGCCAGAGCCAGTGGTGGGAGGCGGGACTGGTGGTTGGGAGGCGGGGATAGTGCTGAGCAGACTTATATGGTCTGTGCCAGAGCCAGTGGTGGGAGGCGGGGCTGGTGGTTGGGAGGTGGGGATAGCGCTGGGCAGACTTATACGGTCTGTGCCCTGAAAAAGACAGGTACAAATCAAGGTAAGGTATACCCAAAAAATGACACGTGAGTTTATCTTGTTGGGCAGACTGGGTGGACCGTGCAGGTGTTTTTCTGCCGTCATCTACTATGTTATGTTACTATGTTTATATTTGGTCATTTTACTATTGTTATGCTGTTAACAAAATTGTAAATTTTTGACAAGCTGTACACCATCTTGGGTGAATCTCTTCATAAAGGCAATAAATCCCAATAAATAAATAAAATTACATTAGATCCTAATGAAAAACTGAAGTAGGTCAATATTGAGCCACAGAGGTCAGCGTTTGTTTTTTTTTAAACTTAAGCCACTGTGATTTCTGGTTTTGGGATAGGACAGTCAGTGTCAACATTTTCTGTAAAGTGGTGATATTCAAGCAGATACCTATCCCTTTTCTGTCCTAGTTATATCTGGATAGTCATCTGCTATTGCTGCTAACCAGATAACTCCAGGGTCCACCCTCATTCTGCCCGTGGACAATGGGTGCAGACTGTAAGAATATTCAGTGGCATTATTTGTAGGGTGCCACTGAATAGAAACATGACGGCAGATAAAAACCAAATAGTCCATCCAGTCTGCACATCCGCAGCATCCATTATCCCCTTCTCTCCCTAACAGATCCCACGTGCCTGTCCCACATTTTCTTGAATTCAGACACAGTCTTTGACTCCACCATCTCCACCGCCACCGGGAGGCTATTCCACGCATCCACCGCCGTTCTGTAAAAGAATAATTTCCTTAGATTACTTCTGAGTTTATAACCTCTTAACTTCATCCTATGCCCTCTCGTTCTGGAGTTTTCCTTCATTTGAAAGAGGCTCACCTCCTGTACATCGATGCCACAGAAATATTTAAATGTCTCTATCATATCCCCTCACTCCCACTTTTCTTCTGTAAGTCTGTCGGTATGGAAGAAAGTGGGATGTTTGACCACGGAAAACCAAAGACTGGAGGGATGGATTCTTAAAACAGTTGTTTATTGATGAGAAAAGACTCGACACAAACGTTGTGTGTCGGCTGTTAGGCCTGCATCAGGAGCCTCAGTCGACGGAGAACAGCTGATACAAACGTTTAGAAGCACGTGGTATGGTGATCAATAAGGTTGGTCTTAGTTGACGGAGAACAATTGATGTAAACGTTTAGAAACACATGGTATGGTGATCAATGAGGTTGGTCTTTAAAAAGACCTTTTGCGAAGAAACTTGCTCATAGACAATTGAAATGTCAGCGTAAAACGAAAAAGACAACTGACCAATTTTGTAGCCGCATACTGGACTGACTCTATTCTGTTTATATCTTTTTGAAGGTGGCGTCTCCAGAATTGCACATGGTAATCTAACAGTGGGCCTCCCCAGAAACATTATCATCTCTTTTTTTCCTACTTGCCATTCCTCTCCCTATGCACCCGAGCATCCTTCTGGCTTTGATTGTCACCTTTTCTACCTGTTTTTCTGCCTTAAGATCATCAGATACCATGTGGTGGAATTGGAAGGGGTGCAGAGAGGGGCGGTGAAGGTGATGAAGGGGATAGGATGACTTTTTCATGAGGAGGGACTGGGGCAGCTAGGGCTCTTCAGCTTGGACAGGAGATGGCTGAGGGGAGATATGATAGAGGTCTTAAAAATAATGAGTGGAATGGAACGGGTAGATGTGAATCGATTGTTTACTGTTTCCAAAAATACTAGGACTAGGGGCATGCAATGAAGCTACAAAATATAAAACAAAGCAGAGAAAATATTTTCTCATTCAACATGTAATTAAACTCTGCAATTCATTGCCAGAGAATGTAGTAAAAGCAGTTAGCTTAGTGGGGTTTAAAAAAGGTTTGGATAGCTTCCTAAAAGAAAAGTCCATAAGCCATTATTAAGATGGACTTTGGGAAAATCCACTGCTTATTTCTAGGATAAGCAGTGGATTTTCCCAAATCCATCTTAATAATGGCTTATGGACTTTTCTTTTAGGAAGCTATCCAAACCTTTTTTAAACCCCACTAAGCTAACTGCTTTTACTACATTCTCTGGCAATGAATTGCAGAGTTTAATTACATGTTGAATGAGAAAATATTTTCTCTGCTTTGTTTTATATTTTGTAGCTTCATTGCATGCCCCTAGTCCTAGTATTTTTGGAAACAGTAAACAATCGATTCACATCTACCCGTTCCACTCATGCCCCTAGTCCTAGTATTTCTAGGATAAGCAGCAAAAAATGTATTGTACTGTTTTGGGATCTTGCCAGGTACTTGTGACCTGGATTGGCCACTGTTGGAAATAGGATGCTGGGCTTGATGGACCTTCAGTCTGTTCCAGTATGGCAACACTTATGTACTTATTTAGAAGTTCTTCGCCCCCTATACTATACAGCTCTTGGAGTTTTGCATCCAAGTACGTGGCCCTGCATTTTTTAGCATTAAATCTTAGCTTCCAATTTCTGGACCATTCTTCAAGCTTCACTAGATCCCTCCTCATGCTATCCATATCCTCCAGGGTGTCAACCCTATTACAGAGTTGGCATCATCCTCAAAAAAAGACAAACCTTACCAGAATGTCCCAGTCAGTGGCACCTGTCTAATTAGATAAGCAATACTGAACATTAAGCTGAAGGGTTTTAGTCTCAAAGTGGTTAACATTTACCCTGTGGTGGTAAGTGGCTGTAAACTGACTTAATCCCGTATATTTAATGCCAGCTCGTGCGTGGCTTCCAGCAGTGAATATATGGGTATGTGCACTGATCTGGAAGTTAACCGGGCACCTGCCAATATTCAGACAGGTGCCTAGTTAATTCAGCACATAAAGTTAGGACAGCCTAGTGTTTGCTTAGCTGGTTAGCAGACTGAATATTGCTGCTTAACGGCTAAGTGCTGGCTCCACTCAAGATCTGCCCTTGGACAGCCCCTAACCCAGGAGTGTCCAGCTACAACCCAGTTGAATTTTCAGGATTTCCCCAAAGAATGTGCACGAGATCTGTTTGCACTCATTGCCTCCACTGTATGCAAATAGATCTCCTGCATGTCCATTTTGGAAATCCTGAAAATCTGACTTGGCGAGGGCTGAGGTTGGACATCCCCGCCCTGACCTAACTGGTTAGGGAATGGCCAGTTAGTGGAGGTATTCACCCAGGAGGAAATATTTTTTAAGTCAATTCATAATTAAGCTCTGGAACTCTTTGCTAGAGGATGTAATAACAGCAGTTAGCATTTAAAAAAAGGTTTGGACAAGTTCCTGGAGGAAAAGTCCATAGTCTGCTATTGAGAAAGACATGAGGAAGCCACTGCTTACCCTGGGATTGGTAGCATGGAATGTTGCTACTCTTTGGGTTTCTGCCAGGTACTTGGGACCTGGATTGGCCACTGTTGGAAACAGGATGCTGGGCTTGATGGACCTTTGGTCTGTCCCAGTATGGCAACACTTATGTACTTGGAATTCTGAATGGAATCTTGCTACTTGTTGGGGTTCTATATGGAATGTTGCTACACTTCATGGAATCTTGTTATTCTTTAGAATTCTAGAATCTTGCTACTCTTTGGGGTTCTACATGGAATGTTGCTACTCTTTGGGGATCTACATGGAATGTTTCTACTATTTAGGTTTCTGCCAGGTACTTGTGACCTGGATTGGCCACTGTTGGAAAGAAGATGCTGGGCTAGATGGACCATTGGTCTGACCAAATATGGCTATTCTTATGTGCTGACTGCTGCTGTTGCTGCCACTGCTCTTGCCTTTCCACTTTCGGTGGAGGGTGAGGAAAAGAGAGAATCGGTGAAGGAGGGGAGGGGAACCAGAAGTCTGCTTCTTCTTTTGGTTGTTGTCTGGTAGTCCTGTGAATTTCTAAATGTTAAAATGAGGCCTTGCTGGAGAAGAGTTTTGGAAGCACTGCCTCAGAGCACAAGGTATAATGATATGTAACATTTATATGAAAACAATCTTTTTCAAAATCTTTGGCATTAGACTGCTAGCATGGATGCGGTAATGATGGAGAACCGGGTTCGTAGAGTCAAGCTGATTGAGTAAGTGCAGGTAAACCAGAGGGAAGGATTTGCTGTCTGCCATCAGCCTGTACTCACTTTGCAAGTTCAGAAGTTCAAGGGCACAAATCATGAAACACAGACACAACTGTTCATCTTTCCCAAGGGCTTAAAATCAGAATAATTTGTAGCTCTGCAATCTGTATTTAAACTTCATTGATAAGACGCACAGGTCAATTTGAGCCAACACAGTCAGTGGATTAACTTAAGTGCTCGCACTTAATAAGTATTTTCAGTATCACTATCCAGATATTAGTGGGATGAATATATCTGTAGGATGATGACTGAACCTGTACTATCTGGGTAGCTTTAAGCTAGCTATTGAGCAGGCCTAAATCAATCCAGCTAGTGGTTGAATATTGTTGCCATCTGGATAAGTCCTAGTGCTCTCTCCTAAGCCCGTCCCTTTTTATCCAGAAAATATCTGGTTGTTTAGTGATTTGGGGGGGGGGGGGGGGGTAGTTATTAAGACAGACCCGCTGAGAAGCTGGGATCTCCTGCTGATGTCTTCCCTATCCAGCGGCAGCAGAAGATGGTGCTTTATGAAGGTGTTTCCTGCTGCCGCTGATCTCACAGCAGCAGTTGACGCCTTAAGAAGGGTTCCCTGCTGCCGCTGGCCGAGAAGACCACGTCGTTTGCTGCTGGCTGCAAATCAGCTGTGCTGGAGTGGAGCAGTGGGTTGGGGTGGGTGGAGCTGGGCAGAGCAATGAGTGGGGTGGGATGGAGCTGGGGTGGAGTGGACTGGGATGGGGCGGGCATTAGATCTTCCGCTGTGGGTCAGCCCCCTTGGCAGCTCTGTTAATGTGTGGTATAAGTTGGACTTTTAATGCACCTTAGTTGACCGTATGAGTCACCAACCTGCAGTAGATTTCTGAGGTACATGAAGAACATGACTTGTGATAAACCATGTGCTATATTTCCCCTTTTTCCCTTCCCTCCCCCCTCCATTTATGTCCTCATCACCAATTTTATTTTCCGGCCCTCCTTCTGTACCCACACTCCATCTACCCGTTTTTTTTAGAGCCCAATCTCAGCCTCAGCCCCCCCAAAGAAAGATTCCTCACCTCTCCTTGATTTTGAGGGCTACAGGAATGGATTCAGAAGGAATCACATTCACAAGGGAAGGGTTGTCCCAACAGTACACAGTGTCAGGCTCGGGTCAGGCGCCACTTGCTTGTTGTCCTCCCTTCTCAATCTTCCCTCACCTCTCAGGCTCAGCCAGTGCCAGCCTCTGAGTTCTGGAGGTGCATGTCGCTGGAGGGAGCGAGGGGGGAGGGGCCACCACGCAGCAGTGAGCCAGAGAGAGCACAAGAGCAGGAGTGTGCACAGCCACAGAGCAGGTTGAGTCCCAGTTGACAACAAAACAACCTCAAGTGAGAGACGGCTCCTCCTTACCTGCTGGGTCCTTGCGGCTGCTGGCTGGACTGCGTGCACTGTATGAGGAGTCGGATGGAGGTTGGAGGATCTTCAAACCATGAGCCAACTCTGCCACACCATGCACATGCCATGCGCCAGTGTGACCTCATTGGCGCATGAGTGTGTGTCGAGAGCATAGCCGCCGAGAGGGGGGAGGGGCAGGGGAGACAAAATTCCCCGGGCCTGGGCCTCCAAGGGGGGCCTGGCGCCGTAGTCCCACCCGCCCTCTGTCGTCGACCGTCTGCCCCCTGCATTGAAATTGCTGTCTCACCTCCATGAAAGCAGCGCTGCAGGCAACAGAATGCCTCCCTTCGGTCCTCCTTCCCTCCCTGTGTCCCGCCCTCTGATGTAACTTCCGTGAGGGCGGGACACAAGGAGAGAAGGAGGGCCGAAGGGAGGCATTCTGCTGCCTGCAGCGCTGCTTTCATGGAGGTGAGACTGCGATTTCAATGTAGGGGGCCCGGCCCATGGCGGATGGAGGGGGGGAGCGGCAGCAGTGATCTCGGAGGGGTGGAGGGGGGAGCAGTGGCTGCGGCGACCTCGGGGGGGGGGTGCAGGGGGAGCGGTGGTGACCTCGGGGGGAGGGGGGAGCGGCGACAGCAACCTCAGGGGGGTGGAGGGGGAGCAGTGGCTGCGGCGACCTCGGGGGTGGAGGGGGGAGCGATGGCGGCAACGGGCAACCTCGGGGATGGCGGGGCGGTAGGGGTGGGAGCCCGGCCCAGTCTCTTGGCGGCCCTGGTCGAGAGTCTCTCAGCGTTCCTAGTGGTTTGGAAACCGGACGAACTCTCAAAAATAAAAAAACATCCGGACACCCAACAGTGCCCTAGAAAGGAGGACATGTCCGAGGAAACTCAGTCTTATGGTAACCGTAGGGGTGGTGCTTCAACATTGTGTTTTCAATCACTAGGGACAGGCAGGTTCCCTGGAGTCCTGCAGAGCTTGCCTGTCCCTCAGTATTGGAAATGTGACAGTGAAACAGCGCCACCCACTGGCAAGACTGTAGATGGAGAACACCCACTCAGCTTAGAGGGAACAATGGTCTGCACTGGGGGTGGGGGAAGCTCTTTGGGAGGGGGATTGTTCGAGGGAGCTTCAGGAGGAGAGGGAAACCAGGGATGTGCAAGGCTGATTTAAAGTGTTTGCCTGAGAGTATTGGGCTATGGCTTAGTGATCCGATGCTTCTAGTATGGAAAAATAACACCAGCTTTTTGATGGCATTATTACATTTACATAATAAGGAGGAATTATACTGCATTTGCATCCTTTGAATTTCATTATTATACATAACACAGTACCATAAACAAATGCACGTTACAGTAGCATAACGCATGTTATTGCTGTTTAATGCGAATTAAGGGGCTAACAATATGTGTTATAACTACTACTACTACTACTACTTATCATTTCTATAGCGCTACTAGACGTATGCAGCACTGTACACTTGAACATGAAGAGACAGTCCCTGCTCGACAGAGCTTACAATCTAATTAAGATAAACAGGACAAATAAGGGATAAAGGCAAAGAGTAGCAAGATTCCGGAATCCCAAAGAGTTGCAAGATTCTGGAATCCCAAAGAATTGCAAGATTCCGGAATCCCAAAGACTACTACTACTACTTATCATTTCTAAAGCGCTACTAGACGTATGCAGCACTGTACACTTGAACATGACGAGACAGCCCCTGCTCGATAGAGCTTACAATCTAATTAGGACAGACAAACAGGACAAATAAGGGATAAGGACAAAGAGTAGCAAGATTCCGGAATCCCAAAGAGTAGCAAGATTCTGGAATCCCAAAGAATTGCAAGATTCCGGAATCCCAAAGACTACTACTACTACTTATCATTTCTATAGCGCTACTAGACGTACGCAGCGCTGTACACTTGAACATGAAGAGACAGTCCCTGCTCAACAGAGCTTACAGTCTAATTAGGAAAGACAAACAGGACAAACAAGAGATAAGGGAATATTAAAGTGAGGATGATAAAATAAGGGTTCTGAACAAGTGACCCCCCACCCTATGTTGAATACGGTGTTGGGCAGTTCTGTGTGTAAATCATTATTACTGCCAATTATGGGCTTGTTAACACAAGGATGAATTGAATTTATCTCAGGGACAATGCAGAGCTCTTGTGCTATGCTCACAGTCCCAAGTCTTAAAAGTCCTAAAGACCTCAACAGTAGTTCTGGAATACCTGCAGCACACAGCTCAAACTAGAGCTGAGTCCTACTGCACAGAGGGAAAACTGATTCAGCAGCAATGGCAAGAGGCCACTAGGACTGCAAAGGGGGTGGGGGTAGAGGGGGAGATTCCATTCCTCAGAAAAGGACAAGAGAAAAATAAAGGAAGAAAGAGGGAAGGGAACTGAAAAGAAAAAATTAGAAGACAGGAAAATTTGAAAAATAAAAAGGGGGAAGAAAATAGGGGGGAAAAAAGTCACACAAGGCAAATGCACCAAAAAAAAAAAGGGAGAAACACTGATCTTCCTAGAACCTGGTTAGTGAAAGGGGAGGAGACTAAGAAGGTTGAAACTCAGTTTGCCAGTTTACTGAAGAGAACAGAGGGGATGAAAGGAATGGACCTGGAACAGACGAACTGAGAAGGGTAGAAGGTGATGAAGAAGAAGAGCTGACTGAATGTGGATAAAGAAAGAAGAGAAGAATGAGGAAGGATGGGAAGAGTGGATGAAAGAGAGACAGCTGAGAAAGACATGATAGTGAGGGCAATTGGTTCAGTACCATACCTTGATAACCCCTCCCCTTAAGCAGCTGGATATTACCCATAACTCCCTTTTGAATATCAGTTTGACAATTTATTACTGACTGTTATAATTCCATCAACATCTTGTTTGTTCAGCTGTCATGAAACAAGAAATGCAATAGAGAGAGGGGACATTTGGAGAAGAAATATCCACTCTGATGTCATTCAGGCAATTTTTTTACTTCTGGAATTTTGATGCATCTGAGCCCTTGACCTCAGATAACCTTTTTATTGGGGAGAGACAGTTTTAATGCCCCTTGCCCACTCTACCCCGTTCTCTCCTTGAACCTGCCAACATGACATAAGCAATTTCTCAAGTGTAAATTCTTGATCATTGACACTGGAGGCTGGATTTGGAATTCCTGAGGCTCCGTTTCTTCATCTTACTCTGGGGGATGAAAATTTGTGTAAAAGAGCCAGACAGCAGTGTATATAACATCTGTGATGAATTTACTGCCGACAAAAGGAGAAATAACACTGATCGCTTTTGTTTTCTTTCACTTGGGAAGAAAATTGATTTCATTGTGGGCTGGATTGTATCACGCTTACTGCTGGAATAATGGTCCTGCAGACTAATGCACATAGCAAGCGCGCAAGAAAGGTTCGTGGGGTACCGTTCATCCACCACTGCTGGTTTTAAGGGTCTTGACTCACAGCTCTACAGCTTAACTTACAGTCAGGCCCTAAAACAGTTCAGCTTCTCAGTTTCTTTCATAGTGTATATAAATAAAATGAACTCAACGTGTAATTAAACTCTGGAATTCATTACCAGAAAATGTGGTAAAGGCAGCTTAGCGGGGTTTAAAAAAAAGGTTTGGCTGTCTTCCTAAAGGAAAAGTCCGTACACCATTATTAAAATGGACTTGGGGAAAATCCACTGCTTATTTCTGGGATAAGCAGCATAAAATGTTTTGTACTTTTTTGGGATCTTGGCAGGTATTTGTAACCTGGATTGGCCACTGTTGGAAACAGGATGCTGGGCTTGATGGACCTTTGGTCTGTCCCAGTATGGCAATACTTATGTACTTATGGGTTTCTGCCAGGTACTTGTGACCTGGATTAGCCACTGTTGGAAACAGGATACTGGGCTAGATGGACCATTGGTCTGACCCAGAATGACTATTCTTAAGTTCTTATGTTATGTTACAACTGTGTTTAGGATTTGGTTAGAGACTGGATAAAACTATTCCCTACTGTGAGCTCTGGGTCAATCAATAACCTTTTGCTAAGGGAGACAGGCTTCCATACTCACATTTTTGTGACATCTCAACTCCACTGGTGAACATAAGAATAGGATTTTATAGACCTCAATTATATCCCTCTTTAGCCATCTCTTTTCCAAGCTGAAAAGCCCTAACCTCTTTAGGCTTTCCGGGTTATTCCTCGCAATGTGGAAGAACTGATCTGGGTTATTCTTCACCGGGTGGCAACACTTGCAATGTGGCTGCATTGAGCTGAGTTATACATGGCAGTGTAAGAGCACTGGACTGGGTTTCACGTGGCAGTGTGGCATATCAGACCAGGTTGAACCTAGCATTTTGGGTTGGATTTTATGTAGCAGAGTGGAGTAGCCTAATAACCTGGGGAATCAGATTTGACTCACATTGCAACTTCTTGTGACTCTGGTCAAGTCCCTTAGCCCTCCATTGTTCCAGGTACAAAATGTAATAAGTAAACCACTTTGACTGTAACCACAGAAAGGTGGTATATCAGATCCCATCCTCTTCACTACAGTATGTTCAGCGCTGATTCAAAAAGTATCTCACAGCTCCACATGTCCTTAAATTCTTTGATGGAACGGATTTACAGAAGCGTAGGGACTGGAGATGGGGGTGGGGGGTACTTAAGAATATGCCAAGCATTTGCTCCACATAAACACAAAAATCTAGTTGGAGTCAGAGAAACACGTTCAGTAATGAACTTTGCTTCTGGAAGAGATTATAGGTTGATGACTGAGAGAGAGAGAAAAATCCAAATGGATTTCTGTATCTTCCTGTAGAAGAGTGTGGTAGCCGTGTTAGTCCACTCTTAAGGTTATCAATAGAAATCAAACAAAATAAAACATGGAAAAGAAAATAAGATGATACCTTTTTTATTGGACATAACTTAATACATTTCTTGATTAGCTTTCGAAGGTTGCCCTTCTTCGTCAGATCGGAAATAAGCTAGCACATTTGCTTATTTCCGATCTGACGAAGAAGGGCAACCTTCAAAAGCTAATCAAGAAATGTATTAAGTTATGTCCAATAAAAAAGGTATCATCTTATTTTCTTTTCCATGTTTTATTTTGTTTGATTTCTATTGTATCTTCCTGGAACTTGAATAATGTCCCCTAGAGGTTGTGTTAAAGTCATCTGCATTGTTTTCGAAATCTGCTTTATACCCTGCATTGCGGGAGGGAAGGAAAGAGGGAGGAGGGTTCCCTGCTTTGAGATTCCTACAGGCTAATTCTACACGATTTACTAGTAAAGTAGATTTTCTTCCCAGTCAGAAAATCTTGCGGTATTCTTGTTCTGGAAAACACCCTGAGCATCTCCTGTCCACATTAATACTAACCGGTAGTGCAACATATCAAACATACAGCATCCCCAGGTTTGAAAAGGATTCTTTGTTTATGTTTATTCAGTCATCTGATATACTACTAATGCCAACATACAGATCAAACATACAGGAGTGGCCTAGTGGTTAGGGTGGTGGACTTTGGTCCTGAGGAACTGAGTTCGATTCCCACTTCAGGCACAGGCAGCTCCTTGTGACTCTGGGCAAGTCACTTAACCCTCCATTGCCCCATGTAAGCCGCATTGAGCCTACCATGAGTGGGAAAGCGCAGGGTACAAATGCAACAAAAATAAAATAGATACTATTGGAGATTCTACATGGAATGTTGCTACTATTGGAGATTCTACATGGAATGTTGCTATTCCACCAGCAACATTCCATGTAGAAGGCTGCGCAGGCTTCTGTTTCTGTGAGTCTGACGTCCTGCACGGCCACATTGGTGATCTGCAAGGGCCGGCTTCTACATGGAATGTTGCTAGTGGAATAGCAACATTCCATGTAGAATCTCAAATAGTAGCAACAGTGGAGGAGGAGTGTGACTCTGGGCAAGTCACTTAACCCTCCATTGCCCCATGTAAGCCGCATTGAGCCTGCCATGAGTGGGAAAGCGCGGGGTACAAATGTAACAAAATAAAATAGATACTATTGGAGATTCTACATGGAATATTGCTACTATTGGAGATTCTACATGGAATGTTGCTATTCCACCAGCAACATTCCATGTAGAAGGCTGCGCAGGCTTCTGTTTCTGTGAGTCTGACGTCCTGCACGTACGTGCAGGACGTCAGACTCACAGAAGCAGAAGCCTGCGCGGCCACATTGGTGATCTGCAAGGGCCGACTTCTACATGGAATGTTGCTAGTGGAATAACAACATTCCATGTAGAATCTCAAATAGTAGCAACAGTGGAGGAGTGGCCTACTGGTTAGGGTGGTGGACTTTGGTCCTGAGGAACTGAGTTGGATTCCCACTTCAGGCACAGGCAGCTCCTTGTGACTCTGGGCAAGTCACTTAACCCTCCATTGCCCCATGTAAGCCGCATCGAGCCTGCCATGAGTGGGAAAGTGCGGGGTACAAATGTAACAAAAATAAATAAAAATAAAAATTTAGATAGTAATATAAAGCAGAAAGAGGGAAAGGAACGCCAGTAGTAACAGAATAGAGCTGAGTCACACTAAAAATTTTAAGTACAATTTAAAAATGTAAAAGAATAAACTTTAAATGGAGTTTGTGACAGTGATGATCCTAGGTCGGCTGCCACCCGGGGCGGATCGCCGATGCACATCCTCCCCCCCCCCCCTGGGTGCAGCACGACACCCCCCCGGCACATCAAACCGCCCCCCCCCCCCCAGGTGCATTCTTAGCTGCTGGGAGCAGCCGCGCGGCTCTCGGCTCCCTGCTCCCTCTGCCCCGGAACAGGAAGTAACCCCTCTCTGCACCCCTCCAGTGGCGTGCACCCTGGGCGGACTGCCCCCACCGCCCCGCCCTTGGTTTGTGACCTTTTGTTTATTTATTTGTCCCTAAGTTCAAACCTGCTGAGTATAAATGGCAATTGCCAAAATGTGCTTTCCTTTGCAGCTGCAGGAAGAACATTCTGGACGTTTGCTCCAGAAAGATGCCAGTTAAATCGGAGCAGGACAGAGTTGCCAAGAGGGGCCGAAATTTTAAGTGGAAGATTTAGTGCCCACCCACTCTGCCCAGCCCTGCCCACAGGTCCACCCCTGGTACGTGCCAATTCACAGCCAGGGACACCAGAACAAGTAGCCTCTCTTCCCAATGACAACAGTAGACGCCTTCATAAAACGTCATCTTCTCCTGGGAGGCTGTTCAGTGGGAGATCCTGGCGCCCTGACAGGAGATGATCTGCAAAAGCAGGAGATTGGGCAGGTCTGGTAGGAGGGGGTCTATTTTAAGGAAGTGGGTAAGTCACTTACCCCCATGTTTATTAAAGCTTAGCTCGAGTAATCTGCATCAACAACCCCCTTAACTCTCACATTGCCCCAGGTGCAAAATTTGGATTATGAGCCCACTAGGGACAGGGAAAATACCTGCATACAGCGGCGTACCAAGGGCGGGGCGGTGGGGGTGGTCCGCCCTGGGTGCACGCTGCTGGGGGGGGGGGGTGCAGAGAGCAGCCATGCGCTTGTCGGCTCCGCTGGTTCCCTGCTCCTTCTGCCCCGGAACAGGTTACTTCCTGTTCCGGGGCAGAGGGAGCAGGGAGCCAGCGGAGCCAAGAGCCGCGCGGCTCCTCCCAGCAGCTAAAAATCCACCGGTAGGGGGGGGGGGGGGGGGTGCGCATCAGTGATGCAGCCCGGGTGGCAGCCAACCTAGGATCATCACTGCCTGCATATAACGTGTACAGCACTGCGTACATTTAGTAGTGCTATAGAAATGATGAGTCGTACTAGTAGTAAGGAAGTGGCTGAACAGGATTTGAGTTTAAGTTTTTGGAGGGAAGAATTAGAATAACACATTTAGGCTGGCTCTGCAAGCGGCCATTTGTCACTGAGTGAAAGGGAAAGTAAAAGACAGAAAACAGTGATCTACCACCCTCTGTACATTTCAGGATCCACATCTTCTCCTTACCTCTCATCCAGTGTTGCCAGGTGGGCGGTTTTACCGCCCAATTGGGCGGTTTTCCGCGACCTGCCGTGGGAAATTTTTGCCCACGGCGGGTTGCGGTTTTTTGGGCTTTTTTGCCTTTTGGGCGGTTTTTTTGGCGGTTTTTTCGGCCGCGGGGGGCGGGGTTAGTGACGTTCTGGGCGGGGCCGATGATGGGGGAGGCAGGGCCGATGACGGTGGGGGCGGGGTTGATGACGACGGGGGCGGGGTTGATGACGGCAGGGATGGGGGTGATGACGCGGGGTGGGGGTGTCAGGGGCGGGGTTTGAGTTTCGGCTAGATTTAGGCTGGTTTGGGTGGGAAAAAAATTTTTCACCTGGCAACCCTGCTCTCATCTCTCCTCACTGTCCATCTGTCAGGTAAATTGTTCGCTCTGCTGAGTAAGGATGGCTTGTTCTGTGAGTCTGAGAAGTGCTGTATTCATCTTGTAAATGTTTAATAGCAGTAGTAGATTACTTGAAATACGGCAAATGTTTATGACGATTGACTTTCTCCTTTTCTTTCTCTACTGTTTATGACTTTAACGCAGTGCTCCAGTTGTAAAAAGTTAACAAGAGGAACTGCAGGAATTTATGCACAAATATTATCACATTCAGCTATTTAACAGCTGCAATTTCAATTCAACTACATTTTTTTATTATCCTGTTCACATTGCTTGTTTACTTTCACTTTGACTCCAAAGAAATTACCTCTCCCTGGACACAGGGAGTTTCTTCAATATTGGGGGTGTTCAAGCACCCACAGAGTTGACTGCAAGGTTCCACGTTAGGAGTCACGGACCAAGAAAGGGATCTAGGTGTCGTCGTTGATGATATGTTGAAACCTTCTGCTCAGTGTGCTGCTGCGGCTAAGAAAGCAAATAGAATGTTAGGTGTTATTAGGAAAGGAATGGAAAACAAAAATGAGGATGTTATAATGCCTTTGTATCGGTCCATGGTGCGACCGCACCTCGAATGTTGTGTTCAATTCTGGTCGCCACATCTGAAAAAAGATATAGTGGAATTAGAAAAGGTGCAGAGAAGGGCGATGAAAATGATAAAGGGGATGGGACAACTTCCCTATGAGGAAAGGCTAAAGCGGCTAGGGCTCTTCAGCTTGGAGAAAAGGTGGCTGAGGGGAGATATGATAGAGGTCTATAAAATAATGAGTGGAGTTGAACGGGTAGATGTGAAGCGTCTGTTCACGCTTTCCAAAAATAGTAGGACTAGGGGGCATGCAATGAAGCTACAATGTAGTAAATTTAAAACGAATTGGAGAAAATGTTTCTTCACTCAATGTGTAATTAAATTCTGGAATTTGTTGCCAGAGAATGTGGTAAAGACACTTGAGCGCGCAGTCCACAGCCGCTGCCTTGATTTTCTCTCCTCTCATGCCATCCTTGATCCGCTTCAATCCGGTTTTCGCCCTCTTCACGACAGAAACAGCACTTTCTAAAGTCTGTAATGACCTGTTCCTTGCCAAATCCAGAGGCCACTACTCCATCCTCATCCTCCTGGATCTATCCGCCGCTTTTGACACTGTCAATCATGACTTACTTCTTGCCACACTGTCCTCAGTTGGGTTCCAGGGCTCTGTCCTCTCCTGGTTCTCCTCCTATCTCTCCCACCGCACCTTCAAAGTTCACTCTCATGGATCTTCCTCCACCCCCATCCCCTTATCTGTTGGTGTTCCCCAGGGATCGGTCCTTGGACCCCTTCTCTTCTCAATCTACACCTCTTCCCTGGGCTCCCTGATCTCATCTCATGGTTTCCAGTATCATCTCTATGCTGATGACACCCAACTGTATCTCTCCACACCAGACATCACCGCGGAGACCCAGGCAAAGGTATCGGCCTGCTTATCCGACATTGCTGCCTAGATGTCCAACCGCCACCTGAAACTGAACATGTCCAAGACCGAGCTTATCGTCTTTCCACCAAAACCCACTTCTCCTCTTCCTCCACTTTCTATCTCAGTTGATAACACCCTCATCCTCCCCGTCTCATCTGCCCGCAACCTCGGAGTCATCTTTGACTCCTCTCTCTCCTTCTCTGCGCATATCCAGCAGATAGCCAAGACCTGTCGCTTCTTCCTCTTTAACATCAGCAAAATTCGCCCTTTCCTCTCTGAACACACCACCCGAACTCTCGTCCACGCTCTCATTACCTCTCGCCTGGACTACTGCAACTTACTCCTCACCGGCCTCCCACTTAGCCATCTATCCCCCCTTCAGTCTGTTCAGAACTCTGCTGCACGTCTCATATTCCGCCAGAACCGATATACTCATATCACCCCTCTCCTCAGGTCACTTCACTGGCTTCCGATCAGATACCGCATTCAATTCAAGCTTCTCCTTCTTACCTACAAATGCACTCAGTCTGCTGCCCCTCACTACCTCTCTACCCTCATCTCCCCTTACGTTCCCGCCCGTAACCTCCGTTCACAGGATAAATCCCTCCTCTCAGTACCCTTCTCCACCACCGCCAACTCCAGGCTCCGCTCATTCTGCCTCGCCTCACCCTATGCTTGGAACAACCTTCCTGAACCCTTACGCCAAGCCCCCTCCCTGCCCGTCTTCAAGTCTTTGCTTAAAGCCCACCTCTTCAATGCTGTGTTCGGCACCTAACCCTTACCGTTCAGTGAATCCAGACTGCCCCAATTTGACTGCCCCTATCGGACCGACCGTTCACTTGTCTATTAGATTGTAAGCTCTTTGAGCAGGGACTGTCTCTCTTTGTTAAATTGTACAGCGCTGCGTAACCCTAGTAGCGCTCTAGAAATGTTAAGTAGTAGTAGTTATTAAATGGACTTGGGGGAAAATCCACTATTTCTGGGATAAGCAGTATAGAATGTTTTGTACTTTTTTGGGATCTTGCCAGGTATTTGTGATCTGGATTGGCCACTGTTGGAAACAGGATGCTGGGCTTGATGGACCTTTGGTCTTTCCCAGTATGGCAATACTTATGTACTTATGTACTTCAATATTGGGGGTGCTCAAGCACCCACAGAGTTGACTCTTAGGCATTCAAGGCTGGATTTTCCATTAGACACAGTAGGCATGTGCCCAGGGGTACTTGCACTACACGGGACACTATAACTGAAAAGTAAGAACATAAGAATAGCCATACTGGGTCAGACCAATGATCCATATAGCCCAGTATCCTGCTTCCAACAGAGGCCAATGCAAGTCACAAGTACCCGGCAGAAACCCAATTAGTAGCAACATTAGTAGGCAAGCTTATGTTAAAAATGATTGCTAAATCTATTGTAACCCATGGTAAGTTTGGAGGGTCCGAGGCTTCAGCATCATGTTGAAATAATTTATTTATTTATTTGTAGCATTTATACCCCGCTCTTTCCCGTTCGATAGCAGGTTCAGTGCGGCTTACAATGTATGGGTACAAAGTATCACAGAGATAATACAATGTATGGGTACAAAGTGTCATAGAGATAACACAATGTGTGATTACAAAGTATCACAGGGATGACACAATGAAGTGGTACAGAGTATCACAGAGATAATACAATTGGGTAGAGAAGGACAAGAGGGAGAGATGTGGGGGGTAGGATTGAGGTACGTTAATGTTAGTGGTGTGGATTAGGTTCGTAAATTAAGTTGGGCCGTTTGGGTAGGCTTGTTTGAAGAGGTATGTTTTCAGCAACTTTCAGAAGGGTAGTTCGTTGGTTGTTCTGATGTGTCTTGGTATGGCGTTCCAGAGTTGGCTGCCTATAACGGAGAAGTTGGATGTGTAGTAGGTTTTGTATTTGAGACCTTTGCAATTGGGAAGGTGAAGATTGAGATATGTTCGAGAAAATTTGGACCCGTTCCTGGCTGGAAGGTCGATTAGGTTGGCCATTTAATTTGGAGATTCTCCGTGAAGGATTTTGTGGATCAAAGTGTGGACTTTGAAGTTTATTCGTTCTTTGATAGGGAGCCAATGCCTCACCCAATGCCCCCTCCTTCCCATACAATCCTATCTGCCACCCACATGGTTCCCTCTAAGCTGATTGAGTGTCCTCCAACTGCATTGCTGCCAGTAGGGGGTGGTGTTTCAATATTGTGTTTTCAATCTCTAGGGACAGGCAGGTTCCCTGGAGTCCTGCAGAACTTGCCTGCCCCTCACAATTGAAAATGTGATAGTGAAATAGCACCCCCCCCCCCCCCACTGGCAAGACTGTAGATGGAGGACACCCGTTCAGCTTAGAGGGAACAGTGGAAGGATAGTGCCAAAAATCCTGCACCTAGGGATGCATGAAATGTAAACGTAGCCCTGGAAGCAGCAGCATTGGCACCTGTAATTGTCAGTGCATTTGAAAAATTTTGTCTAGGCGTTGCAGGGCTCTGGCTTCTATCAAGAGATCTGTGATCTCTGGCCAAAAGTCTAGGAAAGTAATGGTTTCCAGGGACAGTTTTAGAAAGTGAGTGGAGAACAAAAGAGACCCTGTATTAAAAAAAGGTTTTATCTTCCTCACATGTGGACATTCTCCTGCTCTCTTTCCCCCTTTGGCTCAATAGGCATATATAAAGCAAATCAAAAGGCAATTCTGAAAGTACAAACAAATAACAATCAGAAGGTTGCAGTTTCCTATCCTAAAAGGCCTAGAAGAATCCAATGATGTAGAGAAAGGGGAGAGGCTGTGAGGGAGAAGGATGTAGGATTTAAGCACTGAACCCTAGTGGAAGCCTGCAATGAAACTTAAGACGGTGGTTCTCAACTGTCCTGGAGGCACACCTAGCCAGTAAGGGAAGAGGGTGGTGGGGTGAGGATTACCTCCATGAACAGGCATGAAATGCATTTATATATATCTTTGAAGACCACTTGTATGCAAATTGATCTCATGTTTATTCATTGTGGAATCCTGAAAATCCACCTGGCTAGGTGTGCCTCTAGGAGCAGGTTCAGAACCACTGAATCTTGGAGCTCAATATTCAGAGTGATTTAACTGGACAACGCTTATGTTCTTATGGAATGCGCCTAAGTGATGTAGCTACGTGTGTAACAGAATTCTTTAGGTTACCTATGTAAATGCTCTGCCCAGACTCTGCTTAAACATAACATATAACATAGTAGATGACGGCAGAAAAAGACCTGCACGGTCCATCCAGTCTGCCCAACAACATAAACTCATATGTGCGGCTTTATGTATATACCTGACTTTGATTTGTATCTGCCATTATCTGCCATTTTCAGGGCATAGACCGTAGAAGTCTGCCCAGAACTAGCCCCGCCTCCCAACCACTAGCCCCACCTCCCACCACCGGCTCTGCCACCCAATCTGCGCTAAGCTTCTGAGGTTCCATTCCTTCTGAACAGGATTCCTTTATGTGTATCCCAACCATGTTTGAATTCCATTACCGTTTTCATCTCCACCACCTCCCGCGGGAGGGCATTCCAAGCATCCACCACTCTCTCCGTGAAAAAAATACTTCCTGACATTTTTCTTGAGTCTGCCCCCCCTTCAATCTCATTTCATGCCCCTAGTTCTACCGCCTTCCCATCTCAGGAAAAGGTTCGTTTGCGGATTAATACTTTTCAAATATTTGAACGTCTGTATCATATCACCCATGTGCATAATATGTGTTATGTAAGATACACAAGAATTTGCAGAATAGGACTGAGCAGAATTTTGGCATTTAAATGTGTTTGAGCACCAGATACGGACTAGATTCGGTAAAAGGCACCTAAATTTGGGCACTGAAAAAAATGAACACTGCACCCCAGGGGCGTAACCAGACCTCGGCGGGAGGGGGGGCCAGAGCCCAAGGTGGGGGGCACTGTTCAGCCGCCTCCCCGCCGCCAACCCCACCGCTGCCCCCCCTGCCACTTTGGACCCCCCGCTGCCGCAACCCACCGCCACCACTTTGGACCGCCGCTGCAACCCCCCCGCCCCGCCACTTTGGGCAGCTGCAATCGCAACCCCCCCCCCGTCGCTGCCCGCCCTGCCGCCGCATCAGGTACCTTGTTTGCTGGCGGGGGTCCCCAATCCCCACCAGCCGAAGAGTCTTCTTCAGCGCCGGTCGACTCCGGTGCCTTCGTTGTGGGATCATCTGTTTTTGATGCCTTACGTCCTGCACCTTGCATGTAGCCTTGTGCAGGACGTAAGGCGTCAGAAACAGATGATCCCACAATGAAGGCGCTGGAGTCGACCGGCGCTGAAGAAAACTCTTCGGCTGGCAGGGTTTGGGGACCCCCGCCAGCAAACAAGGTATTTGATGGGGCGGGGGGGGGGCGGGCGGTGACGGCGGTGGGGGGGAGTCAAATGTAGAGGGGGCCAGGGCGTAATCTGTGGGGGCCCATGCCCTCGTGGCCTCACATAGCTACGCCCCTGCTGCACACAATTCTGTAGAACAGCGCTCATCGCCGGGATCTGCGCCCAGTTTTGGGCATGAGAATTTACACGAACTGAAACCAGGTGTAATTCTTCACACCTAAATTAGGTGCTGATCTTCCGTATTCTATAATACTGTGCGCATTTCTAGTGAAGGCCTCAGCTGCTTCTTCAGACTACCGAGGTCTTGCAACATACACAATATCAATGAGATTGCATATGTTACAAGATCTTGGTAGTCTTAAGAAGCAAAGCATCTAGCTTCAGACATCCCCAAGTAAAGACTATTACAATAGTCCATCTTAGAGAGTACCACACTTTGAACCACGATCTCAAAATCAAACTTGGGCCGCAAGGTCTTCAGTTTACTCAAAACTTTCAACTGAAAAAGAAAAACACATGATTGCACCAACTTAGACGCTTGAGCCTGCATTATCAACTGCTAATTAACAATAACACCTAAACTCTTCTTTTCTCTCTTTCATTCCCTCCTTTCCTCTGCATCTTTTTCAAGGCTGCTTTTACCAGTGAGCAAACTAAGCAACTGCTTAGATCAGGAAAAAATGCTGCATCGGGGCACCATATGCTGATGGGGTTCCCTAAGTCCCATCAACTGAATAGAAAGATGAGCAGTGGAGCCAGTGATGTAGCCACAGGTGGGCCTGGGTGGACTGAGGCCCACCCATTTTGGGCTAAAAATCAGTGCTCTGTTGGTGTGGCTGGTGGAGATCCACAAGCCCCACCAGCTGAAGACCTTTGACCCTATGCAACCAGCAGCAGTGTCCCCAAAATGCTGCCGCACCACCCCTTGTGTATGCTCAGTTTGTGCGCATTTGCAGAGGTTAGACATGTCAGTGTCTCAGGGACATTGGCGCTAGCTGCATAGGGTGTAAATGTTCCTTCTGCCGGGAGGAGGTCTTTGGCTGGCAGTGCTTGCAAATCCCTGCCAACTCAGGTATTTATTTTTGTTTTGGGGGTGCGAGAGGGGCAAGGAGGATGGGGAAGGAGATTAATTTTTTGGACCACCCTCTTTGAGCTCAAGCCCACCCTAAATTGGCCATCTGGAGTGGAACTGAACACTGTGGCTGGCAGGGATAAAAGTATAAGAACCAAAGGTCCATCAAGCAAAGCCTCCTGTCTCCGACAATGGCTAGTCTGGACCTCTAGGAAGTATCTAGAAGATCCAAGAGAATAAATCCATTTTCTGCAGTTCCCTCCCTGGGATGAGCCATGGCATTCCGTAGTCTACTTGGTTAATAATTGTTTATGGACTTCTGTAGGAATTTTTCCAACTCCTTTTTAAACCCAGCTAGGTTAGAAGCCTTGACCACATCCTGTGATAACAAATTCCACAACTTGATGGTTTTTTTGAATGAAAAAATATGGGAGAAGTGAGCAGTAGAACAGAGCAGCGTGGCTGGCAGAAATCCCCAGACCCAGTCAGCTAAAGAGAGATGAGTAGTGGAGCAGAGTGGCGTGGCTGGCAGGCATCCTGGCGTGCTGAAAACCAAGGAACTGGTGGAGCCAGCCTGGTGATGTGGCATCACAGGCAGGCATTCCTATTTCTTTGGCCTCTCCAGTCAAACAAAGGGCTGAAGCCTGTGCTCCTGCTCTCAGATGCTTTACTTCTTCCGTGTTTATAACTCATGAGCAAGAAAAAGATTTATTTGAGTAATACATTTTATATCTTTTTTTTTCTGGGTTTCTTTTTGTTTTGTTAGGTGTGTTTTCTTTCTTTTTCACTCATGGTTAAAATCTTTAAGGATTAGAGGAATGGCTAAAACAAACCATCATAAGTCAGAAAAACCTCCCTTAAAATCATATTTGGTGTTTCCAGGATCATTAAGTATACTAAACACTTTTGTGTAACTTTGAGCAGTTCTGTGCAAAATATTTCAATTATAACTTTAAAATTTAAAGCTAGCTGTGTTTGCAATATGAAGCTTAAATTTTAAATCTTAGTTATAATTGAAAGGTTTTAACTGCACAAAGTAACACAGAAGTGTTTATGTAGTATGTTTAATGATTGTTGAAACACCAAACACAATTGTAAGGGAGGTTTTTCTGACTTATGAAAGTTTGTTTTTGCCGTTTGTTCATTTCATGAAACAGTAATTTGGCTCCTGAAGTCTTTTCCTTCCCTTTTGAATGAAATTTGGAAGCTCCTTGGCATTAAGATAAGATTACTAGTTACTGTTGTAACTAGTGGATATCATGATTAAGTAGGTCTATTTGCCAATTTATGAGAAATTTAAAATCTTTAAAATCCAGTATTTGGAGGGGGGGGGGGGGGGGGGAGATTTGTGTTCATCGTGTCTTCTTGTTTTTTTTTTCTGGAGCCTTTGTTTTGATTAAAGATTGATTGATTGATTGATTGATTTATAACCCACATTTTCCCACCCGCGGGCAGGCCCAATGTGGCTTACAACAGTAAAGGGCTGAAAAGGCATACATTAATTTGGCATAAACAATCAGGTACATGGAAGAAGGAGTGATCAGTAAGTAATTACAGAAAAGGGGAAGGGGTAAGAAAGTGGAGGATGTCATTAAGATAGGTACAGTTCAACAGTTAGGGATGCAACAGCGGGACTTTAGCGTAAGCTATTCCAAATAAGGTGGTCTTGAGGGCTTTTCTGAAGGTCAGATGATCGGGAGTAGTTTTTACAGATTTTGGTAATCCATTCCACAAATGAGCACCAACATAGGGGAAGGTGGATGCGTAAGTGGCTTTATACTTGAGGCCAGAACATGTAGGGTAATGGAGAGTTAAGTACGAACGAGATGATCTGTCAGAGTTCCTAGGTGGTAAGTTGATAAGGTTATCCATATAAGCTGGAGCTTCTCCGTAGAGGATTTTATGCACCAGGGTGCAAACTTTAAAAGCGATCCGGTCTTTAACGGGTAGCCAATGACAAATTTTCTCATTTTGTCCCTGGAATTCTTAGTTCCTTCAGGCAGTTTTCGCTGCAGGAACATTTTCATACCACTGCAAAATAGGGACCCTGTTTACTAAGGTGCACTAGCATTTTTGGCGTTTGCTAGCTGTGTAGACGCCCATAGGAATATATATTATGGGCATCTACACGGTTAGTGCATGCTAATGCTTAGCGTGTGCTAAAAACGCTAACATGCCTCTAGTGTGACTTAGTAAACAGGGCCCTAGATGTAGAATTTACTTTGTTTTTTAAACATGTTTAGCTTTTCGTCTGAGCCCCTGGTTTGGCTGGCGGGGGGTCCCCAACCCCCGCCAGCCGAAGCCTTCTTCAGCGCAGTCTACGGCGCAGCCGCGTTTGCTGACTGCCCCCTGCTCTTCTTTCTTCTTGCTCCTCTTGTGCAGTGTCAGCGTGCACAGGAGGCGCAAGAAGAAAGAGGGGCAGGGGCTGGACCGGAGACCGCGCTGAAGAAGGCTTCGGCTGGCGGGGGTTGGGGACCCCTGCCAGCAAAGGTATTTGTTTGTGAGGGGGCGAGGCGAGGTGAGGCAAGGTGAGGCGGTGGGGAGGGCGAGGCGAAGCGGTGGGGGGGCAGCGGGGCGGCACTCAAAATGTGCCCTCAGGCTCTGTCCCCCTCCCACCGTGAGGTTTGCTTACACCCCTGCTATTAAGGGTTCACACGCTAACCATGCACTAATCACTCAGTGCGTGGTAGTGTAGCTGTGCTAACCGATTAACTCAGAGAAAAGATTGGGTGGGAAAAAGCTCATGGGGAGAGAAAGGGGTGTATGTAAAGGAGAGAAAGTCTGCAGGAAGTGAGAGTGGAGAAGAGCAGGTCTCTGAGTAGACAATAGTTAGTTAGCACATGCGTGGGATAAACATAAAGGAATCCTCCTCAGAAGGAAGGGATCCCCAGAAGCTTAGCCGGCGGTGGGAGGTGGGGATAGTGCTGGGCAGACTTATACGGTCTGTGCCAGAGCCGGTGGTGGGAGGCGGGGCAGGTGGTTGGGAGGCGGGGATAGTGCTGGGCAGACTTATACGGTCTGTGCCCTGAAAAGGACAGGTACAAATCAAGGTAAGGTATACACAAAAAATGACACGTGAGTTTATCTTGTTGGGCAGACTGGGTGGACCGTGCAGGTCTTTTTCTGCCGTCATCTACTTTGTTACTATGTTATATAGAACAGGGCTTGTGGTATAACAGTGAGGCAGCAGCAGTTTGATATAGTTTTGCTTTAATCTGAATTCTCCTGTACTGCAGTACAAAGCACACTCCATTATACCACAAGGCTAACCAGTGCATATTTTCTAGCGAAAAAGGTGCCGGTACTCAAATGCCAGGCCACCCTTCAGGGGTGAGGCGATCACTGAGGGACCCACCCCACAATAGCCAGGCCCCCTGCAACCAATCACAGAATCTATGACAAGGCAGAATCGGTGTGTGGAGCCTGAGCTCTTTCATTAAAACGTGGGGTCCATGGGTCAATTTTAGCAGACAATGGAAAAGGTGCCAGTACTCACTACCCCTAAGTACCCCCTCAAAAAAAAACCCCTGAGGCTAACACTATGTGTAGGCAGCAGTGGCGTTCCTAGGGGGGCTGACACCCGGGGCGGATTGCCGATGCGCCCCGCCCCCGGGTGCAGTGCCCCCCCCCCGGCGAAAGGACACTCCCCCATGAAAGAACCCCCCCGGGTGCACGCCGCTGGGGGGGTGCCGCGCACGCCTGTCCTTCGTTCATTCCATGCTCCCTCTGGCCCGGAACAGGAACCTGTTCCGGGGCAGAGGGAGCATGGAGCGAACGAAGGAGAGGCACACACGGCACCTCCCCACCCTTGGTACGTCACTGGTAGGCAGTAGACTTTAAGGTCAGTAAAGATGCCATCATTATTCCTTAAGTATGTAGCAAATTCTCCATCTGGGCTATGACCCTTTTTAGATAAACAGGAAGCAGACTGGATACATACACCAACGTGTTTTCTTTGAGAATGTTTTACAACAAGGGCCAGAAGAAAAGAAAGCTTATGGAAGTTGTAAACACGTAAGCTTTGACTTTCTCCAGAGCCTCATCAGTCAGCATCGACTGCAGTGTCTATACCTCATAGCATCCCAACCAAAGAACGCCAAAGGCTTTTTGACCTTAGAGGGTTAATAGCTTTCAGGTGCTAATATGAACCAGAAAACAGCTCACATTTTATTTAACAACTTATTGGAAGCTGATTGAATTTTGGTTTCAGTTTCATTTACAATGCCAAAACTGGCCCCAAATCTTTTTTTTCTGCCCAGTTTTGGTTTCGGTCAAATTAAGGCTATGTTTTCAGCGGAAGCCGAAAATTTTGCCCACTGCCCACCTGTAGGTGCCTCCTCAGGTTTATCGTACTATCCCTGGCAGTCTAAGGGTGTAGTGAGGGCAGGAGTGATCCCCAGGTGCTCTGCTGTCAAAATGGCTGCCATGATCTCTAGTAGCAATCTCACGAGACTGCTACAAGAGATCATGGCAGCCATTTTGAGAGTGCTACTGACATTAGAGAAGTCCTCAGTAAAATGGCTCTCCCAAATGTCAGCCTGTGTTTACAGTTCCTGAGAATGGAGTGTAATAATCACCTGTGTGTTTAGCAGAGGGCTGCTGACCCCAGTGGGCTAGGGTTACCATACGTCCGGATTTACCCGGACGTGTCCTCTTTTTGAGGACATGTCTGGGCAGGTTTTGCTAGTCCGCCCGTTTGTCTGGATTTCTGGACAAACAGGTGGGCGAGCGGCGGACCTATCCTAGCCTCCCCTCCCCTTACTTACTATCTACTGCCCTGGTGGTCTAGTGACCTCTTCAGGACAGGAAAGAGCCCCCTCTTTCCTGCCCGGAGCGCTGAACTTGCCCTGCATCCTGTTGCTGTGTGACGGTCTCGGGATTCAAAATGGCCGCTGAGCGTTGAAGCAGCCTCATGAGACTTCAACTCTCGGTGGCCATTTTGAATCCCGAGACCGTCACAATGACAGGATGCAGGGCAAGGACAGCGCTCCGGGCAGGAAAGAGGGGGCTCTTTCCTGCCCCGAAGAGGTCACTAGATCACCAGGGCAGTAGATAGTAAGGGAAGGGGAGGTGACGGGGGGGGGGGGGGGGCAGGGGAGAGGAATATGTGACCCGGGGGGAGTGTAATATGTGACAGGGGTTGGGATGAGAGTGAGGAAGGGCGGGGTGAGTATGTGAAAGGGGTGTGGTGTGGGCGGGGCAGGGGGGGCGTGACATGCCCTCTTTTTCAGAGGACACAATATGGTAACCCTACAGTGGGCCTCATTGGTTCACATTCACAGAACCAAACTTTAGTTTTTGGTTTCAGTTTTGGCCAAAACCAGGCAATAAGGTTCAGCCGCAGTTTCGGTTTCAGCCAAAAGTGTTTAGACAGTTTTGGTAGCAGTTTTGGCTTTGGCTGAAATTTTAAAAAGCAGTTACAGTCAACATCTACAACTTGTGTTATCCCTGGAAATCTAAAAATAGCTTTTTTCTACTTTCTTTCATATCCTTCCTCATCTAGTTATATTTTCTCATTTATGTCTTCTGGTGTCAAATTGAATTGTGTTAACATTTACAAATGTATCTCGGGGCCTGCACAGTGGTGGGTGTGGAGCCACATGGGAAACCCAGCTTTGGAAATGGCCTGAGGTACTTTGCTTTTCTGTCTGAAGGTCATGAATGTCACAGAATCAAGAACATTTTACAGCCAGGATAGACTTGCTGCCACTCAGTCATCAGAGGGTATTACAGGGGTTGCAAATACCGTATTTTTCGGACCATAAGACGCACCGGACCATAAGACGCACCTAGGTTTTAGAGGAGGGAAATAGGAAAAAAAAATTTTTCCTTTTTCCCTCCTCTAAAACCTAAGTGCTCCGGTGCGTCTTGTCCGAGTTCGGGATCGCCCTCCCCTACTTACGTGACGCGATGTTCCCTGGTGGTCTAGTGACGTCGGGGCAGGAAAGAGCCCCCTCTTTCCTGCCCAGCGCGCTGCTCTCCGTCCTCCTGACTGGTTCCTGACGGTCTCGGCGAGATTCAAAATGGCCGCCGAGAATCTCTGGAAGACCAGAGGGGAAGGAGTGGCCAAGAATTATGTGCCAGTATCTTGTAGCACCTATGTCAGCAGTCCTGCAATGATATTGCTTCCCATACCAGCGATGGACCTTCAATGACTGATTACTCACAGCACCATAGTCCGTAATGCTCCTTGGTGCTATTGATTCAATGGCAAACAGTATTTATAGGATTACGAAATAACCTAGGGTTAGAATAACTAGCCAGGAAATGGCTGAGTTCAAGTCTTGCCTCTGCCTGCATGTTGTTTCATGTCATGTTTTTGCCCAAAATGACGGAACTCCCCCCCCCCCCAAAATGTCAAGTTTGTTTTATGTGTCATGAATAGTTTGCAGTCTTCCAAAAGAGTACACGCCTTTCACAAAAAGTACATGTACATTGTAGGGAAATTATTGATTTAATCATTTTAACATATACTAAACAAGTGTAGATTATAAGAAAAGAAATGGCTTCTGACCTTGTGTGTTACAAGAAGACCCAAATGTTCTTAGATATGCTTTTTGCCTAGCTTGTAAAAACGTCCTAATGGCCTAAAACTGTGACATGTTCATCCAAGCTTAAAAGATATGCTTCATGTACAGCTGCACGTAGATGAGAGTCTAAAAAGGAATATAAGAAACGGGAAGGTATGGGGAGGGCAGACAACTTCATGAGGGTATACTGGATTTGTCTCCTTGCAAGAAATAAAAGTGCTTTAAGCCTGACTTGGTCTCGTGGTGTTCGTGAGTATCATTGGTAAATAAGTACATAAGTAATGCCACACTGGGAAAAGACCAAGGATCCATCGAGCCCAGCATCCTGTCCACGACAGCGGCCAATCCAGGCCAAGGATACCTGGCAAGCTTCCCAAACGTACAAACATTCTATACATGTTATTCCTGGAATTGTGGATTTTTCCCAAGTCCATTTAGTAGTGGTTTATGGACTTGTCCTTTAGGAAACCGTCTAACCCCTTTTTACTACTACTACTACTATTTAGCATTTATATAGCTTTTTAAACTCTGCCAAGCTAACCGCCTTCACCACGTTATCCGGCAACGAATTCCAGAGTTTAATTATGCGTTGGGTGAAGAAACATTTTCTCCGATTTGTTTTAAATTTACTACACTGTAGTTTCATCGCATGCCCCCTAGTCCTAGTATTTTTGGAAAGTGTGAACAGATGCTTCACATCCACCTGTTCCACTCCACTCATTATTGGTAAAATTCTTTTAACATTCATCTTAATATGTGCACAATTTTTCCAAATAATAATCTACAAGGTCCTCTGTATTTTGTTATTCAGGACCTAAGTTTTGGAACCAGCTATCAGTGGAGTTGAGGGAGGGTTGTAACTATCTACTATTTAGGAAATGAATAGATCTCACAGAGGGAGGAACCTTGTTCCTCATAAAATAAAAGAGAAAGCTTTCACCATTTTACATTCTAACTAAAAGGATCTGGCAGGAGGTGAAAGAAAATGCCTCTCGCTATGAGAATGTAATGATCACTCAGGGGTATAAACTGACAGTTTATCGGAAACATATTTTGGTGCCATGCCATGAAACAAATGCCAACACCAGTGTTTTGAAAATGCAACGTTTTAAAATTGGAAGCCAATGCATAGAAGAAAGAATAGGTGAGATATGATCCTGTAAACCTAAATTCTTCAAAAGTCGAACAGCTGCATTTTGAACACGCTGGAGTATTTTTTAAACTCTTATTAGGTACTTAAGTACATAAGTGTTGCCATACTGGGAAAGACCAAAGGTCCATCAAGCCCAGCATCCTGTTTCCAACAGTGGCCAATCCAGGTCACAAGTACCTGGCAGAAACCCAAAGAGTAGCAACATTCCATGTAGAACTTCAAAGAGTAGCAAGATTCTAGAATTCTAAAGAATAAGAAGATTCCATGCAGAAGTTCAAAGTGTAGCAACATTCCATGTAGAACCCCAAAGAGTAACAAGATTCCATTCAGAATTTATTTATTTATTGCATTTGTATCCCACATTTTCCCACCTTTTTGTGGGTTCAGTGTGGCTTACAATATGAGTTAAATGATGGAAATACAATTTGTTACAGATTGGTTATGGATTACATTGTGCAGAGTTATGCGAGACAATCGAGGTGTCGTTAAGGAATGTAACAATGGAACACAAACATTGAGACGTTGGAAGGAGACAATGGGAGCTTAGAGGGCGATAATAAGGCATGAAGACATATGGTATAAATACTTTCTGTGAGTAAAGGTATGAGTGATGTGATATTACGGGAATGAGAGTTCAGAAGTGGATGTATGATGCATTAATGAACAGTAAGTATGGACTCTATGTGTTTTGGTTCTTTCCGTAAATTTTTTCAAAAAGATGGGTCTTCAATAATCTGCGGAAGGAAGCTTGCTCGTGGATCGTTCTTAAGTTGCGCGGCAGTGTATTCCAAAACTGCGTGCTCATGTGAGAAAAGGTTGACGCGTGTACATAAGTGACGCGTGTACATAAGTGTTGTCATGCTGGGACAGACCAAAGGTCCATGAAGCCCAGCATCCTGTTTCCAACAGTGGCCAATCCAGGTCACAAATACCCGGCAAGATCCCAAAAAAGTACAAAACATTTTATACTGCTTATCCCAGAAATAGTGGATTTTCCCAAGTCCATTTAATAACGGTCTATGGACTTTTCCTTTAGGAAGCCGTCTAAACCTTTTTTAAAACTCCGCTAAGCTAACCAATAATCAATGCGTGAAATAACCTAAGCATAAAACAACTGAGCAAAATCAGACTCTGTAAAATAAGTACAAATCCTGCCTAATTGGCGTAGATAGTAAAATGAAGAAGAGACCAACTGAGAAATATGGTTATCAAAAGTTAATCTAGCATCTAGAAAAAACTCCCAGACTAAGCAATCAGATGAAATTAATATTTTCAACATGTAAGCCTGTAAAATATATAAGAATTTTCTCTTTGTCATTTCCTTATCAGGCCTCTCTCTCCTCCCTCCCTTCCTGCGGGCAGGCTAGGCATACCTTTGCTGGCAGCCAATAAATGGACTGCCTCCACTCCCAACGTCTTGCTCTGAGCAGCATGCTGGAACTTCTCTCACATGCTCCAGAAGTCCCAGCCTGCTGCTCAGAGCTGGAAACAAGGAGTCTATTTACTTGGCTGGCAGGGCTCAGCATCCCCACCAGCAAAGTAAAAGAGAATTCATCAGGGGTCCCAAGCCCACATTTTGGGAGCCAGTTGTTAAAGTAGCCATGGAGGGCCCAACTTTAACAACCGGCTCCCAAAATTCTTAAAAACTTAACAACCGGCTCTTGCGAGCCTGTGAGAGCCTGCTCCAGCACACCACTGCATACAATGGAGGCAGTGCATGCAAATCTCTCTCCTGTATATTCATTGTGGATGTCCTGAAGTCCAGACTGACTGTGTGGGTCTCCAGGACTGGGTTGAAATCCTATGGTCTATAAGCACACCAGGGAGAGGAGGTTTACCCATTCTTGTATCTCTAGGCCATTGCCAGTTTTAAATCGTCACAGTAAAATGAAAACCCAGGTAACCTTTGCTTGGAATACTCCTGCCATTAATACAAATAATTAGGATTTGGGCAGGTTCTGCGAGGACTCCAAGGAGTGGGAGGAAGGCTGCCTGATCAAACAAGGCTCCTCTTATCCCCGCATTTCTGTATTGGAAGCTGAATACAAGAATGCACGCATTCCATTCAATCTGAAAATCTCTCTATGGCTCTGCAATCATGAATCTTCTCTAACAAAAACTGTATAATTTATTCAAAGGACTTTTGTCAGACAACATAAAGCGAGTGTGAAATCCTGCATTCACCATGAAATTCTTTGCATTCGAGACTGAAACAGATGATAAAACAAAGGCCAAGCATGATGTGTGAATATTCTTGTTCTCATCCCCATCTTTGGCCTTGTTACAGACATTCCTGCTTAAAGGAAGCTAATTGTCTGCAAGCTGAGCCCCGTGACCTGGGAGACCAGACATAAATTTCTCCGACTGCCTGTAGGAACCTGATGAAACAGCAGACCTTCACACAAAAACCAAGGAGCACATCCAGAAGTGTGTGAAAAATAATTTAGGTGCTCCAATTGGGTTTGCCACAATGAAAATGTATTATTTAAGCTCTTCATTTTTAAATTCATGTATTTGAATTAAAGTACCCTGAAAATGGATGTCACGAGATTACTAGCCATTGCCGATAATGAGCTCCATGAGGGAAGGCTACTATGATGGACGTATAAGCCTGGGCAGGAGCACTGATGTAGCTGGCAGAGAAGCAGGGCTTTTTTTGAGGGGGTACTAGGGGGTACTGAGTACTAGCACCTTTTCTTTGCTAAAATTGACCCATGGTCCCCAAGTTTTAATGAAAGAGCTCAGGCTCTACGCACCAATTCTGCCTTGTCATAGATTCTGTGACTGGTTGCAAGGGACCTGGCTATTGTGGGGTGGGTCCCTTAGCGATCACCCCAATCCTGAAGGGCGGCCTAGCATATGAGTTCTGGCACCTTTTTTGCTAGAAACAATACACTGCAGAGAAGTAGATCTTGGTGGCAACAAAAATTATCCAAATTGATGTCTTGAGGCTGAAATAAAATACTTGTTTTGGGTTTGAGTCATGCTATATTATTTTGGCCTCAGGGAGAGGGGAGGGGGGAATGCAATTGGTCACAATAGGGTTTTCTGAGTATCAGTTGTAAATGGAGCTATTCAGTATGGAAAAAAAATATTGAAAAACTGCAAGGAGACAAGGAGGCAATAAAGATTCTCCATTAATGTCCTCCAACCTGTACAAAATCTTCACACTAGCTCTCTTTTACCAAAATACACCATGGGGGCAATTCTCCAACTGGATGTCTTTATTTAGGCTTCCCAAGGATGGGTAGTAGGAGTCTAATCTATAAAGCAGTCTGAGCACCCACGTTTGGTTATAGAATACTCATATTTTAGGTGCCCTCAGTTATACCAAAGTAGGCCTATGTTTGAGTGCATAAGTACATAAGTATTGCCATACTGGGAAAGACCAAAGGTCCATCGAGCCCAGCATCCTGTTTCTAACAGTGGCCAATCCAGGTCATAAATACCCGGCAAGATTCCAAATATGTACAAAACATTTTATACTGCTTATCCAAGAAATAGTCCCCAAGGCCATTTAATAACGGTCTATAGACGTTTCCTTTAGGAAGCCGTCCAAACCTTTTTAAACTCCGCTAAGCTAACCGCCTTTACCACATTCTCTGGCAACGAATTCCAGAGTTTAACTACACGTTGAGTGAAGAAAAATTTCTCCAATTCGTTTTAAATTTACTACATTGTAGCTTCATCGCATGCCCCCTAGTCCTAGTATTTTTGGAAAGAGTTGGTGCAGACATGTAAATGTTAGGTGAACCAATACTAGGTTACACTAGTCTTCTATAATAGAATCTGGGGGCCCAAATGCTATTACACATCCTTGGAATGCTTAAATGGAGACCCCTATTTGTAGAATTGCTCCGAGTGACTTGCCCAAGGTCAAAAGGAGAGGAGGGATCTGAAACTTTGCTTTTAGGGTTCAGTCTGCTAATCTACACTTATTGGGAGGCAGGCCGTCCCTAGCTCGAAAATTAAAACAGGAGAGACCTGTCCCAGCCCTGGATTTATGGCATTATTGGGCCTTAGTTGTTAGAAGCCAAGTAGTTCTTCCTCTGAATCTGCATCAGGAAGTCAGAAAATCCCGTGGAGCAAAGCTAGAGAAACAGAAGATGGCAAGCATCAAGAACAATTAAGCAGTGAAAATGAATTTCAGTGCAAAATGCTGCATAGAGAATTTCCTCTTGGTGTTATTATTTTGAATATATTCTGCTAAATGTCATGTAAGGAGCTCCTGGAGTGGAGGAGTAGCCTAGTGGTTAGTGCAGTGGACTTTGATCCTGGGGAACTGAGTTCAATTCCCACTACAGCTCCTTGTGACTCTGGGCAAGTCACTTAACCCTCCATTGTCCCTGCTACAAAATAAGTACCTGAATATATGTAAACCGCCTTGAATGTAGTTGCAAAAACCTCAGAAAGGCAATATCAAGTCCCATTTCCCTTCCCCCCCTTTCCCTTATGACATCACAATATCAGAAGTGAGCCAAGTATCAGGCAATCAAGCCATTGTGACATCACTGATGAGGTTGGCTCTTATTGGTGGAATGAGTGGAGGAGTAGCCTAGTGGTTAGTGCAGTGGACTTTGATCCTGGGGAACTGAGTTCAATTCCCACTGCAGCTCCTTGTGACTCTGGGCAAGTCACTTAACCCTCCGTTGCCCCTGGTACAAAATAAGTACCTGAATATATGTAAACCACTTTGAATGTAGTTGCAAAAAACCTCAGAAAGTCAGTATATTGAGTCCCATTTCCCTTTCCTCCTTTCCCTTATGACATCACAATATCAGAAGTGAGCCAAGTATCGGGCAATCAAGCCATTGTGACATCACTGATGAGGTTGGCTCTTATTGGTGGAATGAGTGGAGGAGTAGCCTAGTGGTTAGTGCAGTGGACCTTGATCCTGGGGAACTGGGTTCAATTCCCCCTGCAATTCCTTATGACTCTGGGCAAGTCACTTAATCCTCCATTGCTCCAGGTACAAATAAGTAGCTGTATATACTGTGATTTTTGAATGTAGTTGCAAAAACCACAGAAAGGCAGTATATTAAGTCCCATTCCCTTTCCCTTCTTGAAAATCAAAGCCAAAAAAATGACCCCAGGCTTTCTGTCATCTAATGTAATTTATAAGGTTTCACATTTCTTCATCTTTACTGCTTCTTTACCTGATAAAATGAATGCAGCTTGGCAAGATGTGTGTTAAGAGAGGCCTAGAATACACATCTTTGAAGATGTGCTGTTTGGGAAAAGAGAAGCATGCGGAGTAGCCAAGAATAGCCTTCCAAATGATTGATGTCTTCAATTAGAGCCCCAGGGAGCTTTTGACCTGCCCCGTTCTAAAAGGACAAGAAGGGAAACCTTTGTAAGACTGCTCCACAATTGGAATGAGGTTTGAAAACAACATGCTGTTTATAAAAAGGAAATCATTTGATGTTTTTCATTTATCTTTGACATTTTCATGGAGGCTTATACAAACCAAAAACAGAACGCTGCCAAACTGACATCACTAGAAACTGAGGTTTCCCATTTTTTTCACAAATGCATACACAGTAAAAGTACTACTACTACTACTTAACATTTCTAGAGCGCTACTAGGGTTACACAGCGCTGTACAGTTTAACAAAGAAGGACAGTCCCTGCTCAAAGGAGCTTACAATCTAAAGGACAAAATGTCAAGTTGGGGCAGTCTAGATTTCCTGAATAGAGGTATTGTGGTTAGGTGCCGAAGGCGACATTGAAAAGGTGGGCTTTGAGCAAGGATTTGAAGATGGGCAGGGAGGGGGCCTGGCGTATGGGCTCAGGGAGTTTGTTCCAGGAGTGGGGTGAGGCGAGGCAGAAAGGGCGGAGCCTGGAGTTGGCGGTGGTGGAGAAGGGTACTGAAATGAGGGATTTGTCTTGAGAGCGGAGGTTGCGGGTAGGAACGTAAGGGGAGATGAGGGTAGAGAGGTAAGGAGGGGCTGCAGATTGAGTGCACTTGTAGGTTAGTAGGAGAAGCTTGAACTGTATGCGGTACCTGATCGGAAGCCAGTGAAGTGACTTGAGGAGAGAGGGGTGATATGAGTATATCGGTCCAGGTGGAAGATAAGACGTGCAGCCGAGTTCTGAATGGACTGAAGGGGGGCTAGATGGCTAAGTGGGAGGCCAGTGAGGAGTAGGTTGCAGTAGTCAAGGCGAGAGGTAATGAGAGAGTGGATGAGAGTTCGGGTGGTGTGCTCAGAGAGGAAAGGGCGAATTTTGCTAATGTTATAGAGGAAGAAGCGACAGGTCTTGGCTATCTGCTGGATATGCGCAGAGAAGGAGAGGGAGGAGTCGAAGATGACTCCGAGGTTGCGGGCGGATGAGACGGGGAGGATGAGGGTGTTATCAACTGAGATAGAGAGTTGAGGGAGAGGAGAAGTGGGTTTGGGTGGGAAGACAAGAAGCTCGGTCTTGGCCATGTTCAGTTTCAGGTGGCGGTTGGACATCCAGGCAGCAATGTCGGATAAGCAGACCAATACCTTGGCCTGGGTTTCCGCAGTGATGTCTGGTGTGACATACATTCTTCTTCCTTCCCTGTCCTACTGATTCCTTTTGCCAGGGCTCCTTCTCAAATGTATACTGGGCACTCATACAGGTGCCTGATTGTGAGGACTGTGAACCGCTGCATGTTGTGACATGGTCCTGCCTCTTCCGTTGTGACCGTGCTGTAGCCCACAGCCAAGCTAGGGAGGTGCATGGAAAAAAATAATCTTAGGTGCTTTTTCTGGTCGCCTTTGAGTTTTTGGCCTATTTTTGGACATTTTCTCAATTCATTTCAGAAAGTGATGCGTGTAAAATTTGATTAAGGGCATATAAAAGTGTTTTAATACATTATAAATCAGTTTTATGCATATTAATTTAGAGGTTTTATGTGTATAAGATTGATTTAGTGTTCATTTAATAAGTACAAAACATTTTCCAAATCTGCACATCCCTAGCCTGAGCTATGGCTGTTCAAGATGGTAATGAGGAACAGAGACGGGTGTCAGTGAAGAACTAAGGCGTGATCAGGAAAGAGGAAGGGCAGCTGAGGGCAATTTTACCACCCCTTGCTGCTTGATCATCTCTCTATTCCCCGTACTTGGAGTCAAAATATGGAATTCGCTATCTATACCCATCAGAACAGAAAACAGCTACCTCAACTTCAGGAATAGGCTAAAACCTTTCTCTTCCCCAAGACTGCTTCGTAATAATCCATCATGACTTCTACCTCCTAGTACCATCCATTATCCTTTCCTTTAATGTTTTTAGTTTCACGTATTACGCTAATGGTCTCTAATGTTTCTCATACTCACACTAACACTATCTGCTCTAGAATGTAAACTGCACTGACCCCTGGAAAGGGGATATTAGCGGTATACAAGAATTGATTTGAATTGAATTGACTCCTTGGTTGCACTGGCTTTAAGAAGAAACTCTTTAATGTGCACTCAGACTACACAAATTTGGTATATAGACTTCAGGATGAGAGGGGGGGCAGAGGAGAAATGCAAGTTACCATGTTCCATCCCAACACTCCCCCTCCACACACATTACAGGACAAGAATAATAATAATAATAATAATTATTATTTGTTACATTTGTATCCCACATTTTCCCACCTATTTGCAGGCTCAATGTGGCTTACATAGTACCGTAGAGGCATTCGCCAAGTCCAGTAAAGAAACAAATACAGGCGGTATTGTGGTTGAAATGTCAAGTAGTTGAATAAGGAACATGTGTTTCAGTTACAATGGGGATCAAGGAGAGGAAAGATTATGTAGTGTCCATTACAAGCTTTGGTTATGTTGTGTTGTGTTGCAGAGTGTAGGCATTCTACGGTCACTTGTTACATACATTATTGTGACCCGAATGCTCTAATGGCTTCAGCACAGGTGCACCCCTTCTCTCCTTCCAACCCAACTACCCTGCTTCATCAGCTCTAAAAATATACCTGGTGCCATAGTGGCCTACCTCTTGACCCGACCTGACCCATTTTGAGCATTGGTCCCCTTCCTCCAATATGGCCTCCTGTCCCTCTCCCTTCCTCCAATCACAAAGTGGCCCACCGGCTAGTTTAAGCCAGGCCTGACCTCCCCTTAGTCACTTTGGTGTAGTGGGCTAGTGGAAGCCCAGTCTACCCCACAGACCCCCCTACCTTAGGAGGTAGGAGCAATGCCCACTAGCTCCTGCTTCTCTGGGCACCATCTTCAAAATAAGTACCTGTATATACTATGGTGCCACCCAGCCCCATGTGGTGCATCTTGGGATGTACTGGGCAGGGCCTAACTATCATATAAATTAAGAGACAGGATGCAGGGCTTGATGACCTTGGTTTGACCCAACATGGCATATCTTTTGCTCATAAAAGGCAATTCTGAATCCTGATCTCCTACATAAAAGTATTTTGTAGAGCCAATGGGCAAGCAGACCGGTCTATCAGATGGTAGTTTCAGACAAATGGCCCATATGATTTTTCATACATTGGCAATCTCAGTTTTTCTTAGTGTCTCTTCCACGATTAATTTTGGAAAATAGACATTCCATCCAGCTTCCTAGAACTCAAAACAACAAGTTGAAATTCAGTGTCTGCACTGAGCTATTTGCCTATCAGATGATGAAAAATTACTAGTCTTTTTAATGTATACTCAAGGGAATACTCCCTGCAAATTAAAACCAAATGCTTTCAGTAGAAGTTTGTTGTTGACTTTCTGCTTTTGATAAAGCTCTGGAATGGTTTCGTCTTAAATACAGTGGAAACATCTTCTGTAGAGAAACTTTAGCATTAATTAGAGAAGATTGCCAATATGAGTGAAGCAAGATACCCTGGTAACATTAGATTTTGATGGACAAATATTATTCAGTCTAAAGTCTGAAGCTGTGTAACTATATATAAGAACATAAGAGTTGTCCTACTGGGTCAGACTAAGGGTCCATGTAGCCCAAAATCCTGTTTCCAACAATTACTAGTCCAGGTCACAAATACCTGTTAGAATTCCAAAAAGTAGCAAAATTCCATTCTACTCAATCTCAGGGATAAGCAGTGGTTTTCCCAGGTTTACCTTAATAATGGTTCATGGCCTTTTTCCTCCAGAAATTTGTCCAAATTTGAAGCTGGCCTAAACTATCTTTTTCACTTTTGGCCAAAACCAAATCTTCCACCAAAACTGAAAGCTTTCAGCTAAAGCTGAAACCAAAACCTCAGGTTTGGTTGTGTGAATGTAAACCAGTGAGGGCTGTCAGGGATTGTCAGAGTTTGCAATCTGCATCCTTCTACTAAAACCCACAGTATCCAATGAAAGACCGAATTTTATCTTCAAGCAAAATAGCCTCCACACACATGAACCACAGCTAATGTAAACTGAATCTAAAGACCATGGTGCTTTTATAGTGGCTGACTTAGTGCCTAAGGAGCTTATGTTCCCAAATTTACAGGCTTAAATTCCTGCAAAATTTTGTATCAAAGGCATTTATTTGGAGCACTCTATTTACCATTTAAACTATTTGGCAAGATCAGGCAGCTCCTTGTGACTCTGGGCAAGTCACTTAACCCTCCATTGCCCCATGTAAGCCGCATTGAGCCTCCCATGAGTGGGAAAGCGCAGGGTACAAATGTAACAAAAATAAAATAGATACTATTGGAGATTCTACATGGAATGTTGCTACTATTGGACATTCTACATGGAATGTTGCTATTCCACTAGCAACATTCCATGTAGAAGGCTGCGCAGGCTTCTGTTTCTGTGAGTCTGACGTCCTGCACGTACGTGCAGGACGTCAGACTCACAGAAGCAGAAGCCTGCGCGGCCACATTGGTGATCTGCAAGGGCCGACTTCTACATGGAATGTTGCTAGTGGAATAGCAACATTCCATGTAGAATCTCAAATAGTAGCAACAGTGGAGGAGTGGCCTAGTGGTTAGGGTGGTGGACTTTGGCCCTAGTGAAACTGAGTTTGATTCCCACTTCAGGCGCAGGCAGCTCCTTGTGACTCTGGGCAAGTCACTTAACCCTCCATTGCCCCTTGTAAGCCGCATTGAGCCTGCCATGAGTGGGAAAGCTCAGGGTACAAATATAACAAAAATAAAATAGATACTATTGGAGATTCTACATGGAACATTGCTACTATTGGAGATTCTACATGGAATGTTGCTACTATTGGAGATTCTACATGGAATGTTGCTATTCCACTAGCAACATTTCATGTAGATGGCTGCGCAGGCTTCTGTTTCTGTGAGTCTGACGTCCTGCAGGACGTCAGACTCACAGAAGCAGAAGCCTGCGCAGCCACATTGGTGATCTGCAAAGGCCGACTTCTACATGGAATGTTGCTAGTGGAATAGCAACATTCCATGTAGAATCTCAAATAGTAGCAACAGTGGAGGAGTGGCCTAGTGGTTAGGGTGGTGGACTTTGGTCCTGAGGAACTGAGTTTGATTCCCACTTCAGGCACAGGCAGCTCCTTGTGACTCTGGGCAAGTCACTTAACCCTCCATTGCCCCATGTAAGCCGCATTGAGCCTGCCATGAGTGGGAAAGTGTGGGGTACAAATGTAACAACCACAACATAACTGTTTTACTTACAATCACAGTGCAAAAGAAAGAATGCAAAGAGTAGCCCCTCCCCCATGACTATCTTACAATCCCTGATGGTCTACTGGTATAGTCAGGGCAGGAACGATGACTCAGCCATGACAACCATTTGAGAGCAAAGTCAGAATGGGCAAGAGTAACTTGGGATCGCTCCTGCCCCAACTGCACCCCTACACCACCAGGGATTATAAGATAGGTCCAGGTTGCCCTATGATGGGGAGGAGGCACCCAAGGGGGTCCGAGAGGAGGGGCAACTATTTAGGGGGAGGAGGAGGGAGGAAAGAAGACAAATGGGACAAAGCGCATATTTTCAGCTTCCACTGAAAACGCATAGTTATTTTTGTCAAAAACCGAAAACATGATTGAAAATTAAAATATCCTTTTGGACAAAACCGAAACTGAAATTCAGTCAGCCTCTACCTTCCTCTCACATGGCCTTCCTGTTAATACAGAACCCCATGCAAGTGGAGTGGCTGGCGTGCTGCTGGAGCTGTGAGCATAGGAGTGCTCGTATCGTGCTCGCTGCTGCTTCTGCTTGGGGGCCGAACGCTGTACAGGACAGTGAGTGAGGCGTGGCAGTGGTGGTGATGCTCCGGTACCTATCAGAATTTGGCTCCAGAGGCAATTGCTTATGCCTAGGTCTGAGCCTGACAATCTACTAATAGAAAATTCTGCTTCCTTCATCAAAGGAGTGTCCCAAGCTGGAATCATGCAATTTGCTACATGCCCTCTAGCACCCCTGTCCCACCCATTGCACCATGGCCAATGTAGGAGACACAATAGACAGGGAGTGACTTTTGTGCCCCCACCCCCGCCTTTCACGCTTTGCAGCCACATCACTCGCACAGTTCTCAGGACCATTTCAGGACCATTACTTCAGGAAGCAGGTGAAAGCTTGGCTCTTCAACCAAGCCTTTAATGGAAGAAGTAACTAACTTGTTAGTCTCACTCACATATACACAAGGATTGACTCGGGCTGCACATACTGCAGCGGGACATGTTTATCCACTCCTACCCTAGCTGAGATAATATTTAACCATTTCTCTGACCTCATGTGCCACTTTCTTCAAATCAATCACCTTTCTAATTCTTCCTGCTCTCTTACTCATCTATATGTTACAACTTTGCCTTACCCTTCACTACCAATTATAATGTTCTAGTACATATTGTGTTGTCATTGCAAGTAGTATACCATGCCATACTTTGTATTGTTGTTCGAATATTTTTACTGCTCTAATTGCCTACTGCTCATGTTTGATCTATTCTTACTGTACACCGCCTTGAGTGAATTCCTTCAAAAAGGCAGTAAATAAATCCTAATAACATAGTAACATAGTAGATGACGGCAGAAAAAGACCTGCACGGTCCATCCAGTCTGCCCAACAAGAAAAACTCATATGTGCTACTTTTTGTGTATACCCTACCTTGATTTGTACATGTCCTCTTCAGGGCACAGACCGTACAAGTCTGCCCAGCACTATCCCCGCCTCCCAACCACCAGCCCCGCCTCCCACCACCAGCTCTGGCACAGACCGTATAAGTCTGCCCAGCATTTTCCCCGCCTCCCAACCACCAGCCCCGGCACAGACCGTATAAGTCTGCCCAGCACTATCCCCGCCTCCCAACCACCAGCCCCGCCTCCCACCACCGGCTCTGCCACCCAATCTCGGCTAAGCTCCCGAGGATCCATTCCTTCTGAACAGGATCCCTTAATGTTTATCCCACGCATGTTTGAATTCCGTTACCATTTTCATTTCCACCACCTCCCGCGGGAGAGCATTCCAAGCATCCACCACTCTCTCCGTGAAGAAATACTTCCTGACATTTTTCATAAATTATGCCTCAATATTTTCACTTGCAAGTTTTTTCCTGATCTTGATTTCTATGTGGGTTGGTGGATGAACACTGCAATCACACCACTTAGAGAGACAAGGAGCCCCATCTACTAAACCACAGTACACTTTGTAGTCACTGTAGAAATATACCGCATAGTAAAAGGGTCATGAATTTGATATTATGCTTACGAGGCTGGTATTTATTTATTTGTTACATTTGTATCCCACATTTTCCCACCTATTTGTAGGCTCAGTGTGGCTTACATAGTGCCGGAGAGCTGTTTGCAGACTCCGGAGTAAACAAATACAAGGTGATGTTGTGGAAGGATAAGGTTCATGTTGTCGGACCACATAAAGGTATCGTACAACGGAAGAGTTGTGTGATGGCCGTTACGAATTTTAGTGTTGTTGTGTCCCTGAGATCAGTCGTTTATGTTGAGTCGGTAGGATATGCCTTTTTAAACAGGTGGGTCTTAAGTGATTTTCTGAAGTGTAAGTGGTCGTATGTGGTTTTCAAGTCTTTTGGTAGTGCGTTCCATAGTTGTGTGCTGATGTATGAAAAACTAGATGCGTAAGTTGATTTGTATTTGAGTCCTTTGCAGCTTGGTTACATGGTTCAAATCTTATTTGTCAGCCAGACAACAATCACTTCTCTTCAATAACAACACATCATTACCTTGGACACAGAAATGTGGGGTGCCACAGGGATCCATATTGTCTCCCATACTGGCATGCACAGACCCCCCAATATTTAAAAGTATTTAACCGGCTAGGATCGGCACCTGGCCAGTTAAATGCCTCTTAATTGGCTATCAAGCGATATTCAGCAGGGGATAGCCAGCTATCTCCCATTGAATATCGCCAGATAGCAGATAGCTAGTTATATTAGGTGATACTGGCTATTCGCCAATTTTCAGCCCTACTTTAGCGGCTATATTCGCCTCGTGAATACATAGGCTATCTTTGGCCAGTTTGGGTCCTTATACTAAGGTGCACTAAAAAATAGGCTGCCCTAGTGTAGGCACGTGTTGTAGACGCATTCAGATCCATTTTTCAGCGCGCCTGTAAAAAAAGGCCTTTTTAAAAATGTTGCCGAAAATGGACGTGCGGCAAAATAAAAATTGGCACTCGTCCATTTCGAGTCTGAGACCTTACCGCCAGCCATTGACTTAGCAGTAAGGCCTCTTGCGTTAACTGTGCGGTAATCACCTACACGCATCAAGTTGGAGTTACTGCCCGATTTTCGCCATGCGTAGTGGGCACGCATCAACAATGAAATTACCGCACGGGCCACATGGTAACTCCAAATTGATGCACATTGGGTGTACGTAGGTGCCTATGCAGCTTAGTAAAAAGGCCCCCCCCCCAAGTCTGAATATCGAGTTAGCCGGTTATCTTCAAACTGCCCAAAAATTAACCGGATATTCAGTGCTGGCACTGGAAACAGCCCGGCATTGAATACCCAGATTTAGTGCTGACTGCAGGAGTTAGCCAGGCTAACTCCCGCGGTCTGAATATCGGCCCCAGAGTGATTTCAGAGAATGTGTCCATGCCAGCTCCAGCATCATCCGTGTGCAGTGGCATACCAAGGGGGGGGGGCGGTGGGGGTGGTCCGCCCCGGGTGCACACCGCTGGGGGGTGCCGCGGCGCGCGCCTGCTCCTCCGAGTTCACTAAACTTTGTTCGTTTGCTGCAGCTCCCTCTGCCCCGGAACAGGTTACTTCCTGTTCCGGGGCAGAGGGAGCTGCAGCAAGCAAACAAAGTTTAGCGAACTCGGAGGAGCAGGCGCGTGCCGCGGCACCCCCCAGCGGCGTGCACCCGGGGGGGTGTCATTTCACCGGAGGGGGGGAAAGGTGTCATCTAGCGGGGGGGGGGGGGGGCGCATCGGCGCTCCGCCCCGGGTGCCATCCAGGGCAGGAACGCCACTGCCCGTGTGTGTGACTGATGAACGACAGTTTTCACAGAACACCTGGTACAGGTAAGTGACATTGCTTTCCAGTTCTTTCTGTCAGATTTTATTCTCTTTGAAGGCGCACAGTTGCATATATAAACTTAACACACCTCCTGCTGTTGTGTATTTTCCTTCCTGCAGTCATTAAGACAAATTGTTCATCTTGTTTGTTATTCTGGATCTCATTTTGGCCTTCCCTCACATTTTTAGGATAGTTATTTTGCTGTTTCACTCAGAGTTTCTTTTTGTTATTGTTGGAATCCAATCAAATAAATGAAAAACCTAGATATAATAACATTCTTTCTAAACGGTGGAATTAGACTGATTTCTTTTTTTCTCTCCCCAAAACACAGGCGTGTTTGGGGAGTGAAATTCGTTGCCAGAGAACGTGGCAAAGGCGGTTAGCTTAGCAGGGTTTCAAAAAGGTTTGGCCGGCTTCCTAAAGGAAAAGTCCATAGACCATTATAAAAAATGGACTTGGGGAAAATCCACTGCTTATTTCTGAGATAAGCAGCATAAAATGTTTTCTGCTGTTTTGGGATCTTGCCAGGTATTTGTAACCTGGATTGGCTACTGTTGGAAACAGGATGCTGGGCTTGATGGACCTTCAGTCTGTCCCAGTATGGCAATACTTATGTACTTATTTATCAGTTTGGTTTAATTCATTCTTTTCAATTGTCTTTTTGTTTTGTTTAGAACCTATCCCTGACCATTCCCATCAAGGACCAGATGAATGATGAACTTTATTCAAAAATAACTTTTCCTTATTAAAACAAAATCACCAGCTTCATTAGCAAATGCAACGAATGCGTTTACATAAATGGGTAGGTGGAAACCTTTTATCCGTTTGACTGTAAAGCAGTGAGATGTGAACACCTCATAACTACCTTCTGCATAGCTATTTGGTTCTATTGACCACCTTAAAGGGACGGACTTTACAATTCTGTTATTTTTAGCCATTTTAATTTTGTGGGATTATGGAAAGTCATCTTTAAAGGCCTGTGTGGCATTTGCATGTGTAAATATTGAATGTGTTGTAAGTTGTGCTTTTAGAAAAGCTGCTACTTACACCCAGCACGCACAGTTTTCACAGGCATGTGCTCTGGATGTGGTTTAAGGCATGTGCTCTGGATGTGGTGTCCTTTCGCCGGGGGGGGGGGGAGGGGAGGTGTCCTTTCACCAGGGGGGGGTCGTGATGCACCCGGGGGGGGGGGGGGGCGCATCTGCGATCCGGTCCGGGTGTCAGCCACCCTAGGAACGCCACTGCTGCACACCCCTACTCAAACCCCAAATGATGCTGCTTTTTTCAACGTGTTCCTTTATAAAATGGCCCTTACTGCAGAGCATGTTACAACCTACACGTTTCCCCCACGAGCCTTAGAAGTACTTTACAAAAACCTCAAAGTTCACCGAGCCCTTTGTAAAATACTCTGCATAAATACTCTGAACTGACCAACTTCCGCAAACTACTAAAGACCCATCTCTTTGACAAGATATACCATAAAGATCAACACATGTAAAACTCCACACATGTATCCAGAAATGTTTAATAATGCCTTCTGTTATATTACTATATATTACTATCATGTATTCTATTACAGTGTAACCCCAAATCCTTCTGTAACACCCTTAAGCCACTTTGGAACTTTGGAAGGCTAAGTGCTTTGAAAATATGCGATGTCTATTCTCTTCATATTTGCACTATCCACGATGTTTGCCGAGGAGTGGGCTAACATTTCCTCAGATCAGTGGGTCTTGGACCTGATCAGAGACGGTTTCAGAATAGAATTCGACGCCTCTGTAAGAGACGTGTTTGTGGAGTCCCGATGCGGTTCTGCCGCCAAACGGGCGGCGGTAGAGGAGACTTTGCAAGGTCTGATTCAGATAGGGGCCGAGTCCCCGGTACCTCCCACTATTCATGATGTATTGTAAGCCACATTGAGCCTGCAAAGAGGTGGGAAAATGTGGGATACAAATGCATAAAATAAATATTGTGAAAACGCACCCTTTTTCTATCTGAATTATGCACTGTTTGAGCTTCTTAGCTATCAAAATACCCCTCAAGTATACTTTAACTTGATGAACAGACCACAGTGAGACTTTTCTGTGAACTTTTGTTTATTTTCTCGATTCCTTTTCTTTTTTTAACCATTCCAAACCTTTTTGTCCCTTTGCGTAGATAGGTCATAACAGACAAAAAAACAAAGAACTCCACCAAACTTACTCCATATGTGACCTGGAATCCAGCTCTCCAATGATGAGAGGTCAGGAGGTGCTCAGAACAACATTCTCTAGGCTTTTAACCGGGAAGAGTATTTGTAGGTGTTCTGTGGCCATGTGAATGAGTAGCACAAACGAAAAGAGTAAGGAAAGAAACAAAAAAAAAACATTGAATAATGCTTATGTTTAGGCCACAGAAAACGGACACCGATGTGTGCTTCACGTTCGGATTTTACCAGGCGCATGCGCACAGGAGCCAAGCTTACCGCGGAAATCTGCGCATTCACCAAGCACAATCCTCCCACACCAAAGCACAATCCTCTCGCCGAACTCCCTAATGCTTAACGCTATGAGCCTGCCTCTATTTGCATCTCATTAGTAACATAGTAGATGATGGCAGAAAAAGACCTGGATGGTCCATCCAGTCTGCCCAAGAAGATAAATTCATGTGCTACTTTTTTATTTGTACTGTCCTCTTCAAGGCACAGACCATATAAGTCTGGCCAGCCCTATCCCTGCCTCCCAACCACCAACCCCGCCTCCCACCACCAGCTCTGGCACAGACTGTATAAGTCTGCCCAGCACTATCTCCGCCTCCCAACTACCAGTCCCGCCTCCCACCACCAGCTCTGGTACAGACCGTATAAGTCTGCCCAGCACTATCCCTGCCTCCCACCACCGGCTCTGGCACAGACTGTATAAGTCTGCCCAGCACTAGTCCCGCCTCCCAACCACCAGCCCCGGCACAGACCGTATAAGTCTGCCCAGCACTAGCCCCGCCTCCCAACCACCAACCCCGCCTCCCAACCACCAGCTCTGCCACCCATTCTAGGCTAAGCTTCTGAGGATCCCTTCCTTCTGCACAGGATTCATTTATGTTTATCCCATGCATGTTTGAATTCCGTTACTGTTTTCATCTTCACCACCTCCCGAGGGAGGGCATTCCACGTATCCACCACACTCTCTGAGAAAAAATACTTCCTAACATTTTTCTTTAGTCTGCCCCCCTTCACTCTCATATCATGTCCTCTAGTTCTACCGCCTTCCCATCTATGGAAAAGGTTCGTTTGCGGATTAATACCTTTCAAATATTTGAACGTCTGGATCATATCACCCCTGTTTCTCCTTTCCTCCAGGGTATACATGTTCAGGTCAGCAAGTCTCTCCTCATACGTCTTGTAACGCAAATCCCATACCATCCTCGTAGCTTTTCTTTGCACCGCTTCAATTCTTTTTACATCCTTAACAAGATACGGTCTCCAAAACTGAACACAATACTCCAGGTGGGGCCTCACCAACGACTTGTACAGGGGCATCAACACCTCTTTTCTTCTGCTGGTCACACCTCTCTCTATACAGCCTAGTAACCTTCTAGCTACGGCCACCACCTTGTCACACTGTTTCATCGCCTTCAGATCCTCAGATACTATCACCCCAAGATCCCTCTCCCCATCCGTACCTAGCAGACTCTCACCGCCTAACACATACGTCTCCCGTGGATTTCTACTTCCTAAGTGCATCACTTTGCATTTCTTCGCATTGAATTTTAATTACCAAAACTTAGACCATTCTTCTAGCTTTTTCAGATCCTTTTTCATGTTTTCCACTCCCTCCGGGGTGTCCACTGTGTTACAAATCTTAGTATCATCCGCAAATAGGCAAACTTTACCTTCTAACACTTCGGCAATGTCACTCACAAATATATTGAACAGAATCGGCCCCAGCACCAATCTTTGAGGCACTCCACTACTCACCTTTCCCTCCTCCGAGCGAACTCCATTCACCACCACCCTCTGGCGTCTGTCCGTCAACCAGTTCCTAATCCAGTTCACCACTCTGGGTCCTATCTTCAGCCCATCCAGTTTATTTAAGAGCCTCCTGTGGGGAACCGTGTCAAAAGCCTTGCTGAAATCTAAGTAGATTACGTCTATAGCACATCCATGGTTCAATTCTCCGGTCACCCAATCAAAGAATTCAATGAGATTTGTTTGGCACGATTTCCCTTTGGTAAAACCATGTTGTACAGGTCTTTTATCTGCTGTCATTTACTATGTTACTATTATATGTATGAATAACAATTTTCTCCATGTTTCATGTGGATTAACACATGTTTATTCTCACAAAATGAGCTTAGCAACATCACCTGACCTCAATGTGTCCGGTCGGGCCCTCGCTCCGCTATTGAAACAGCGAGGGCACGCAGCACACAGCTCTACTGCTGAGCTGCCGTCGGCCTTCTTTCTTCTTCTCTGCCTGTGTCCCGCCCTCGTGTGATGTAATGTCGTTGAGGGCGGGACACAGGCAGAGAAGAAGAAAGAAGGCCGACGGCAGCTCAGCAGTAGAGCTGTGTGCTGCGTGCCCTCGCTGTTTCAATAGCGGAGCGAGGGCCCGACCGGGTGGAAGGTGGGTGGCGGCGGCGACTCCGGGTGGGGGGAGCATTAGCGACGGCAGTGTCCCTCGCAAATGCGCAGTAGAGACCCTCTCTGTTCCGCCCCTGTCATCACGTATTGACGCAGGGGCGGGGCAGAGAGGGTCTCTACTGCGCATTTGCGAGTGAGTACGACACTCGCCATTTATATATATTGATTCTCATGGCTCCCATCTCTGCAGCCTCAGAGTGAGAGAAATGTGCTGGTCTAGAGGCCGATCACTGTCTGTCACATCCAGTGTGTTTTTTCTAGCGAAAAAGGTGCCTGTACTCAAATGCCGGGCCAGACTTCAGGGGTGGGGTGATCACTGAGGGACCCACCCCAGAATAGCCAGGCCCCCTGAAACCAGTCACAGAATCTATGACAAGGCAGAATTGGTGTGTAGAACCTGAGCTCTTTCATTAAAACTTTGGAACCATGGGTCAATTTTGGCAAACAGTGGAAAAGGTGCTGGTACTCAGTACCCCAAAGTACCCCCTCAAAAAAAGCCTTGCATCTAGGTTTTGTGTTTAGGGTTACCAAAATATGCAGATTAGGCTGGTTCTTAGCCAAAAATAGGCAGATGTAACCAGTGCATTTTTTTCTAGCAAAAAAGGTGCCGGTACTCAAATGCCGGGCCGGGGCCGCCCTTCAGGGGTGGGGTGATCACTGAGGGACCCACCCCACAATAGCCAGGCTCCCTGCAACTAGTTACAGAATCTATGACAAGGCAGAAGTGGTGTGTAGAACCTGAGATCTTTCATTAAAACTTGGGAACCGTGGGTCAATTTTAGCAAACAATGGAAAAGGTGCCGGTACTCAGTACCCCCCAAGTACCCCCTCAAAAAAAAGCCCTGGTGATATCTAGGACTGCAGATTACCTTACGTCTGTTATTTACAATAACAACTTTGGCTGTTTTCAGGCACAGATCTTACTTCCTATGTTATTTCTGCTTGTCAAACCCCAGAACAAACATACAATGAAAAGCGACGCTACACTCACTCGAGGGATTTCAGCCTCAATGATGGGAGAATCCGGTCTACTGCCCCTCTGGGCTGGGCACAGCTGTGGTTGCCTCGCCTGGTTTCTTATAGATCTTTGAAGATGTTCCTTGAAAGAAAAGCCAGTTAAAACGAAGCACAAGACAATAAAGGAATTACACATAGATGAAGAAAATAGAGATAGGTTTAGAATGTACATTTGTGTACAGTATCATCAATAGGTATTGTGTTTGCCGTGGCTCTGTACAAAGAAATATAGGGCAATGGTTCCTTTATATAAACAGGGATATTGTTGTTATAGACATATGTAGCATGCTAAGCAAAAACTTGCCCATTAATAATTGTGTACAGAAGTACAAACAGAACAGAAGGATGTTTGCCCTGCCCTTAAATCTGGCCCTTAACAGTCACTTGCCCAAGACCACAAGGAGCAGCAGTGGGATTTGAACCGGCCACCGGTGCTCTAACTACTAGGCCACTCCTCCACTAGCAACATTCCATCTAGAATCTCAAATAGTGGCAACATTCCAGAATCTCAAAAAGTGGCAACATTCCATGTAGAATCTTCAATAGTAGCAACATTCCATATATTTATTTATTTAGATTTTGCTCACACCTTTTTCAGCAGTAGCTCAAGGTGAGTTACATTCAGGTACTCTGGATATTTCTCTGTCCCAGGAGGGCTCACAATCTAAGTTTGTACCTGAGGCAATGGAGGGTTAAGAGACTTGCCCAAGACCACAAGGAGCAGCAGTGGGATTCGAACCAGCCACCGGTGCTCTAAGTACTAGGCCACTCCTCCACTAGCAACATTCCATGTAGAATCTCAAATAGTAGCAACATTCCATATATTTATTTAGACTTTGCTCACACCTTTTTCAACAGTAGCTCAAGGTGAGTTACATTCAAGTACTCTGGGTATTTCTCTGTCCCAGGAGGGCTCACAATCTAAGTTTGTACCTGAGGCAATGGAGGGTTAAGTGACTTGCCCAAGATCACAAGGAGCAGCAGTGGGATTTGAACTGGCCACCTCTGGATTGCAAGACTGGTGCTCTAACCACTAGGCCACTCCTCCACTAGCAGCAGTCCATGTAGAATCTCAAATAGTAGCAACAGAATCTGAACATTCCATCTAGAATCTCAAACAGTAGCAACATTCCATGTAGAAGCCTGCCCCTGCAGATCAGCAACGCAGCCGCACAGGCTTCTGTTTCTGTGGGTCTGACGTCCTGCACGTGAGACTCACAGAAACAGAAGCCTGCGCGGCCACGTTGCTGATCTGCAGGGGCAGGCTTCTACATGGAATGTTGCTAGTGGAATAGCAACATTCCATGTAGAATCTCAAATTTTTATGTATTTATTTAGATTTTGCTCACACCTTTTTCAGCAGTAGCTCAAGGTGAGTTACATTCAGGTACTCTGGATATTTCTCTGTCCCAGGAGGGCTCACAATCTAAGCTTGTACCTGAGGCAATGGAGGGTTAAGTGACTTGCCCAAGACCTCAAGGAGCAGCAGTGGGATTTGACCCAGCCACCTCTGGATTGCAAGACCGGTGCTTTAACCACTAGGCCACTCCTCTGCTCCCTTGTTTAAGAAGAAAACCTTATTTTCACCTGGATGCGAATGGTAATTTCAAGCCAGACACACACACACTGCATCATCTGTATTATTTATTTAATTACACTTAGGGCTTACAGAGTCCAAACACATTCTTCAAGCTTCTGACTTTAAATGTTGGCTTCCAGCCTGTCCCCAGCTGCTGTTGTTACCACGCTGGTACTTTTGAGAATAAAGGAATTTTCACAGCACTGCAGAGGCTGGACCTGCTTTCCAACAAATGCAATATTTCCATCCATTCCTTGAGCCAAGTTGGGTGGTGCTTTCCAAGAATGACACCCTTTCTTCTTATCTTGTTCCTGGTGCCTTTGTTTCTGGCAGGAAGACAAGCTGCTCCTTAGACAGATGTGTCCATGCTGTTCCTGTGGCCAGTTCATCCCAGTCTATTCATTGTTATCTCATTTTTTCAGGAACTCCAAACTCTTCCAGTATCCAGACATTCCCTAAATATTCCATAACAACAGGTGAGCGTCCAGCTCTTAATACCTTGATGGCAGACTGGATGGGTCATTTTGGTCTTTCTCTGCTGTCATTTATTATGTTATCTCTATATATAAAAGGCACCACCAACGTTCTAAATGAAGCCTCCAGCCGGAAGTGTGAAGGGGGAGAGATATCCAGTTTTCCCATAAGTGTCTGCCCCACCCTCGCTCTCTCTGTAACACAAACAGTGAAGGAAAACACAGCAAAGCAGGAAATCAAATCTCTCTCTCTGTAACAGTGAAGAACTCAGAGGGGGGAGGGGAGTGAGACGCCCTCACTCTCTCTGTAACACAAACACAGGACAGCAGGAAACTTAACACTGAAGGACTCGACTCGGAGGGGGGAGGGGGGAGGGGACAGACAGCAGGGACACAAACACTCCCACATGCATACTCTGAACAAAACCTTGCTAGCCCCCGTTTCATTTGCATCAGAAACGGGGCTTTTTTACTAGTAGTTTATTAAAATTTCTACACCGCCATGACTGACTAGCGGAATTTGGCGTTTTACAATGGTTTAAAACAAATTTTCGAAAAGGAAAAGAAGTATAAAATATGACAGGAAAGCAATACAGCACTTAAACAGAGAGAACAAGAAGGAGAGAACGCAACATCACTAAAAGGGAGAGAGGAAAAAAGAGACTAAAAGGGAGGGACTAAATTGGGGAGGCAGAAAAAAGGGATAGTAGCTGTGGCACAAGGGAAGTTCAAATTTAGGAAAAAGCAATAGTAAACAGCCAAGTCTTCAGTTTTGATTTAAAGTTCTTAAGTGAATGTCTAGTAGAAGGGAATTCCAATGAAAGGGGGAGCGAGTAGAATCAAGACGAGAAGGTTTAGGATTGGGTAAAACTAAGCGATGGTCATTCCACCCCAGCACTAACTGGAAGGAAAAGCATTATGGAGTGGAGGAGTGGCCTAGTGGTTAGGGTGGTGGACTTTGGTCCTGGCCTGGGGAACTAAGGAAGTGATTCCCGGCACAGGCAGCTCCTTGTGACTCTGGGCAAGACACTTAACCCTCCATTGCCCACCACATTAAGCCTGCCATGAGTGGGAAAGTGTGGGGTACAAATGTAACAAAAATAAAAAAATTAGTATCATATCTATGTTATTTGAATTTTCTAATATGTGCTTATTAGGTGTTTCCTTGGTATTATGCTGACATTCCATTGTATCTATGTTATTTGAATATTCTTCCATGCTGTTTATTATGGTATTGTTTGTACTGTATTCACAATTATCATATTTCTGTTATATAATTGTTATATAGTGCTGTTAAATGTGTTTATTCCTGATTCTATTTCATGTTAGTTCTATTGTTAGGTTTCAGTCTATTATTTCTAAGTTTACCTCATTGATAGTATTTATGTTTATATTTGGTCATTTTCCTATTGTTATGTTGTTAACAAAATGGTAAGTTTTATGTTAAACTGTACCTGCTGTACACCACCTTTGGTGAACCTCTTCATAAAGGTGCTTAAGAAATCCCAATAAATAAATAAATAAAAAATGTTGGTTGGGGGCACTTCTGCTGAAATTTTGGAAAAGGCTTTATGTCTACAGATCCCTTTTCTAAGATAACTCTGGAACTGAGCGTGATCTGACCTGGGCATCTCAATTCCAATCTTATATCCTATATAATAATTCTCACCTCCAACAGGATGTGCCTGGGACCATGCCTGCCGGAAGTGGTCTGCTAGGCAGGCACGCACTGACCTCAGTGACATCAGTGACAGACAATTTGGCAAAGCAAAACAATCTGAGTGCTGGCCATTAGGACACAGGGTTGATAGGAGAGTTTTAAAAGACTGAAGGAACCGAAAGTGTTCAATGGGGGGAGGGGGGGGGGAGTTGTGAATGACTGAAAGACATGCAAATTTGGGACAGGAAAACAATCTCAATGCTGGCCATTAGCACACAGGGTACATAGGAGAGTTTTAAAAGACTGAAGGAACCAAAAGTGTTCGGGGGGGGGGGGGGGGGGGGGCAAGTTCTGAATGAATGAAAGAAATGAAAATTTACGAGAGGAACACAATCTGAATGCCAGGCATTTGTACACAGGGTAGATAGGACACTTTAAAAAAAAAAATGAAGGACGTGAAAGTATTACATCTTGGGGGAGGGGTGAGGAGGAAAGCGGTGGGGTATCTGGATACTGGGCGTTAGGGCCACGGGGGTACATAGACTTTTGAAAGCCTTAAGGAACCCAAAGTGTGGGAAGGAGGAGTAAAAGGAGGGGAGGGAACGGGGTGAGGGGCATTAGGAACAGGGGAGGGGGCCCTGTCACACACTCTCATTCTCACACACACACTGTCACACAGACAGTCTCACTCTGTCACACACCCGCACATTCACTCTGGCTCTCTCTCTCAAACATACACACTCCCAGGAAAACCTTGCTAGCGCCCGTTTCATTCGTTCCAGAAACGGGCCTTTCTTACTAGTGTCCTAATAAAATAGAGCTTCAGAATCACAAACTACTCCAGGAAGCGTGTCTGCAATGTCTGTTTGCAATAATGCATTTTACTGTAAGAATTGAATGGCATTGTCCCTTGTGTATATTTTGTCTTTTTCTGGCATATACATAGGGGAGGGGGAAGGAATACTGCAACTTTATTAGATAACATCAAAAATGACTCTACACAGCTGCTGTGTTTCGGCGACAAAGCGCCTTCCTCAGGAGTCTTATGATATGATGTAATGTTGGATATCAGGTTTTGGGGGAATCGTGCTGAGCTAAACTCCTGGCCTTGCTATGTGAACTGGGGGTTGTTAGGTGTTTAGGAGGGGCTATAGTCCCATTGTGCCATACACAGCAGTGTATATATACTATTTTTTGGTATCCAACATTACATCATATCATAAGACTCCTGAGGAAGGAGCTTTGTTGCCGAAACACAGCAGCTGTGTAGAGTCATTTTTGATGTTATCTAATACAGTTTTTGTCATCCATACGTCTCCCTCACTGATTGGAAAGAGCCTATCTTTTCTTCTCTTTCTCTGCTCTGCATTGGACTGTTTTTCGTAGGGATCAAGTGCATCTCCACCCTTGTGTGGCCTTTCTCACATTTCAGGAATACTGCAACACCAGATCCCAGTGTTTTTCTTTTTTCCTGTTTTCAGAAACTAGAAAGGGATTCATAAGTTTTGCACAATTAAAAAAAAAGGCAAATTACTTGACTAGAGGAGAGACCACAATTAGGTTAATAAATTTGTTTCTTATTTCTTACTAGTAAAAAAGGCCCGTTTCTGACACAAATGAAACGGGCGCTAGCAAGGTTTTCCTCGGAGTGTGTAATGTATGTTTGTGAGAGTGTGTGTGAGAGTGACTCTGTGAGAGAGAGAGAGTGAATGTGCAAGTGTGTGTGTGTGACAGAGAGTGAGACTGGGTGCGAGTGTGTATGTGTGAGAGTGAGAATGAGAGTGTGTGCCACGGGCCCCCCTTCCCAGTTCCAGGGGCGGGCCCCCTCCCTCCCAGTTCCAGGGTCCCTCCCTCTGAGTACCAGGGTCGTCCCCTCCCTCCCTCCGAGTGTCAGGGTCGTTCCCTCCCTCCGAGTGTCAGGGTCGTCCCCTCCCTCCTTCCCTCCCTCTGAGTGTCAGGATCGTCCCCTCCCTCCCTCCGAGTGTCAGGGTCATAGGATCGTAACTAGCAGAAAAAGGGCGTGCTCCCTCTCAGATTTAGGGGTGAGCGCAGTATCTCTCTTCCCCGGCTCGACTGCGAGCCCGGCATCTTTCCCTCACTTGGGGGGGCCTAGTGTCTCTCTCTCCCTCTCACCGCCACCTCGCAGGCCCAGCATCTCACCTTCTTTCTTCCTTCCCTCCCCGCCACCCTTCTAATTCTAACATACCTGCATCTCCCGCCGCTGGGGGGGGTGTCGGCTCCGCTGGTTCCCTGCTCCCTCTGCCCTGGAACAGGTTACTTCCTGTTCCAGGGCAGAGGGAGCAGGGAACCAGCAGAACCAACACCCCCCCAGTGGCATGCTGTCACGTCTGTGGCCGTGACCACCCTCATACTTACCCTGTTTCTGGGAGTCAGTGGCTGTGCTGGCTTCTGCTTGTCTCTGTGTCTGTCTCTGTCTTAGTTTCTCTCTGGCTCTGTGTGCTGATTGCCCTACTGAATCTCACCTGTGTGGGCTTTGCCTCTTCCAAGATGGCTGCCGCTTCCTCCTCCTTGCCAGTATCCAAGATGGCTCCCGCTGTTCCTTCCTATGGGATGACTGCTTTGTGTGTCAAGCCTCTGTTTGGTTGCAAGGTGATTGCTGCAGCTGTGGCTCTGGTGTTGATGAGCTTTATTAGTGACTTGGAGACTACAGTCCTGGCCTTTGCATTGCCATTTCCTCGGCAGTGCCTTAGGTCCCGAGGTTAGTGTGCTGTTAGCACTGTTTGCTTTCCTTGTCTTGTGCTCTGTGGGTTTTCAGCCCTTCTGTGTTTATTGTTCTGTGGGCTTCCTACCCTTCTGTGTTTATTGCTTTGTGGGTTTCCAGCCCTTCTGTGTTTATTGCTTTGTGGGTTTCCAGCCCTTCTGTGTTTATTGTTCTGTGGGCTTCCTGCCCTTCTGTGTTATTTGCTTTGTGGGTTTCCAGTCCTTCTGTGTTTATTGCTTTGTGGGTTTCCAGCCCTTCTGTGTTTATTGCTCTGTGGGGTTCCAGCCCTTCTGTGTTTATTGCTCTGTGGGTTTTCTGCCCTTCTGTGTTTATTGCTTTGTGGGTTTCCAGCCCTTCTGTGTTTATTGCTCTGTGGGTTTTCTGCCCATCTGGGTTTATTGCTTTGTGGGTTTCCAGCCCTTCTGTGTTTATTGCTCTGTGGGTTTTCTGCCCATCTGGGTTTATTGCTTTGTGGGTTTCCAGCCCTTCTGTGTTTATTGCTCTGTGGGTTTTCTGCCCATCTGGGTTTATTGCTTTGTGGGTTTCCAGCCCTTCTGTGTTTATTGCTCTGTGGGCTTCCTACCCTTCTGTGTTATTTGCTCTGTGGGTTTCCAGCCCTTCTGTGTTTATTGTTCTGTGGGTTTCCAGCCCTTCTGTGTTTATTGCTCTGTGGGGTTCCAGCCCTTCTGTGTTTATTGCTCTGTGGGTTTCCAGCCCTTCTGTGTTTATTGTTCTGTGGGTTTCCAGCCCTTCTGTGTTTATTGCTCTGTGGGTTTTCTGCCCTTCTGTGTTTATTGCTCTGTGGGGTTCCAGCCCTTCTGTGTTTATTGCTCTGTGGGTTTTCTGCCCTTCTGTGTTTATTGCTTTGCGGGTTTCCAGCCCTTCTGTGTTATTGCTCTGTGGGTTTCCAGTCCTTCTGTGACCATTGCTTTGAACCTGCCTACTGCCAGAACCCGGACATTCCCTGCCTGTCTGCCTTGCCATCGCCTAGGGGCCAGGGGGCACTACTGGACCTTCATTCCTGCTGTACCCGCTTGCAAGCTCCAGTTCCGGGTCTTCCCATAAGTCCTATCGGCTGCCAGAACCTGAGGGCTCAACCCGAGGGGGAAGGCGGTCAAGTGTAGGTGATGCCTAGGTCCAGTGGGTTCCAGTCCAGCGGGTTTCACTCCTGTTTGTTCCAGTCCAGTGGGGCCACTCCAGTGTGTCCAGTCCTGCGGGCTCCACTCCAGTGCGCACCCGTCCGGTGCGTTCCAGTTCCGAGTATTCCTGTGTAGAACTCCAGTCCGGGGTTTCAGTCCAGTCTTGTCTCATCTCTACCTTGTAGGTGATCTTGCCTGCCACTGCCGCTCCATGGTAGTGGCCCAAGGACTCACGAAACCAGTGCTCCCGGGGAAGAAGCCTGACAGTGTGCCAAGGTCCTCGTGCACGCGACAGAATGCAAAGGCCATGAGTCCGGCAAGATCATCACTCCCAGTGGGCTGCCTGCCCATGAGTTCGTTCCCTGTGGACAATCCGGGTGCAGTTTCTGATTTTGACTCTGATCCTTATGTCAGCCCAGTTTCTTTTTTGGGTCCTTTTATGACGCTTCGGGAGTACCGAGATAAACTTTTGTCTGATCCAGCCCTGAAGGCTACTCCTGAAGCAGCAGCTGAAAGAAAGCGTCTCTGGTGGCGTCTGGTCCGCCATAGCCCAGTTTCTGACATGAATCCTGCTATCTCGCTCTGTGAGTACCGCCTCAGACTTCTGGAGGAGCCAGTTCTGCGGGATACTCCTGAAGCTGAGGCCGAAGGAAGACGCCGGGGAATTCCTCCGCTCAGGTCTCCTCAGCAGAGCAGCCTGCGGTACCATAGCGGGTTAGTTCCTATTCGGGATTCCAGTCCACCGGCGCTGAGTCCAGTCCAAGGAGAGTTTCAAGTGGAGTCTTCAAATCCTGTTCAAGTGAAGCCGCCAGTTAAGCCTCTGAGTTCGTTCCGAGGGACGGTCCTGACCAGGTCTCTGAGGTCAGGCCGAGTGAGGCGTCGGACCAAGCCCCTGACCCCAGTTCAAGTAGCGCTGCCTCCTAAGTCACTGAGTCCAGTCCAGGGGATGCTTCATACTGAACCTCCAATTGCAGTCCAAGTAACGAGGAAGCTTAAGTCTCCGAGGCCAGTCCGAGGAAGGCGTTTGATGGAGCCTCAGATTCCTATGCAAGTGGCACTCCAGGTCGAGCCTCCAGTCCTCGTTCAAGTGGCACGCCCTTTGAAGTCTCTGAGTCCAGTCCGAGGGAGGCTTTCGATGGAGCCTCAGATTCCTATGCAAGTGGCGCTCCAGGTCGAGCCTCCAGTCCTCGTTCAAGTGGCACGCCCTTTGAAGTCTCCGAGTCCAGTCCGAGGGAAGCCTTCGATGGAGCCTCAGATTCCTGTGCAAGTGGCGCTTCGGGTCAAGTCTCCGGTTCTTGTTCAAGTGACCCGTCCAGTCAAGCCACTGAGTCCAGTTCGAGGGGGGCTTCTAACCAAGCCTCCGATGCCAGTCCACAGGGTGGTTCAGGTGGCACCTCCGCTTCCAGTCCAGAGGGCACCTCCTATCAAGCTCCTAAGGCCAGTTCGAGTGGTGCTTCAGACCGAGCCTCAGTTAAAGTCCAGTTCGCGGGGCGCTCCCAGCCAAGCGCCTGAGTCCAGTTTGAGGGGCCCTGCCAGTCAAGCTTCTGATTCCAGTCCGGGTTCCAGTCCCGGTTCAACTCCTGTTCAGAATTCCTGTTCCAGTCAAGACTCTGATTCCAGTCCGGGTCCCAGTCCCGGTTCTACTTCTGTTCCAAGTTCCAGTTCCAGCCAAGAGGCTGACCCTGCTCCTAGCTCCAGTTCCAGCCAAGATGCTGAGTCTGTTCCAAGTTCCAGTTCCAGCCAAGATGCTGACCCTGCTCCGAGCTCCAGTTCCAGCCAAAATGCTGAGTCAGTTCCAAGTTCCAGTTCCAGCCAAGATGCTGACCCTGCTCCTAGCTCCAGTTCCAGCCAAGATGCTGAGTCTGTTCCAAGTTCCAGTTCCAGCCAAGATGCTGACCCTGCTCCGAGCTCCAGTTCCAGCCAAGATGCTGAGTCTGTTCCAAGTTCCAGTTCCAGCCAAGATGCTGACCCTGCTCCGAGCTCCAGTTCCAACCAAAATGCTGAGTCAGTTCCAAGTTCCAGTTCCAGCCAAGATGCTGACCCTGCTCCGAGCTCCAGTTCCAGCCAAGATGCTGAGTCCGTTCCTAGTTCCACTTCCAGCCAAGATGCTGAGCCTGCTCTGAGTTCCAGTTCCAGTCAAGCCCCTGACGCACGCCTGGGTTCCAGTCCCGGTTTGCTTCTTGACTCTAGTCCGGGTCCCAGTCCCGGTTTGCTTCCTGAGTTCAGTCTGGGTTCCCTCAGAGAAGGGTTCCTTTTGAACATGGTTCCTCTTGATGCATCCAAGTTCCTGAGTTGGCCCAGCGGTGATTGGAAGGAGCCTCCTGTTGACAAGTTCCGCTCCTGTCTGCCAGTTTTGAACTTCTTTGTGACTTCCAGTCCAGTGATCCATGTCTGGGGGTTGACACCGATCAGAAGGTTTCACCACAGTTACCCCTGGACACCTGACCTCCTCAGGGAGACCGAGAGGGGGGTCTTGAGGAGGGGGTACTGTCACGTCTGTGGCCGTGACCACCCTCATACTTACCCTGTTTCTGGGAGTCAGTGGCTGTGCTGGCTTCTGCTTGTCTCTGTGTCTGTCTCTGTCTTAGTTTCTCTCTGGCTCTGTGTGCTGATTGCCCTACTGAATCTCACCTGTGTGGGCTTTGCCTCTTCCAAGATGGCTGCCGCTTCCTCCTCCTTGCCAGTATCCAAGATGGCTCCCGCTGTTCCTTCCTATGGGATGACTGCTTTGTGTGTCAAGCCTCTGTTTGGTTGCAAGGTGATTGCTGCAGCTGTGGCTCTGGTGTTGATGAGCTTTATTAGTGACTTGGAGACTACAGTCCTGGCCTTTGCATTGCCATTTCCTCGGCAGTGCCTTAGGTCCCGAGGTTAGTGTGCTGTTAGCACTGTTTGCTTTCCTTGTCTTGTGCTCTGTGGGTTTTCAGCCCTTCTGTGTTTATTGTTCTGTGGGCTTCCTACCCTTCTGTGTTATTTGCTTTGTGGGTTTCCAGCCCTTCTGTGTTTATTGCTTTGTGGGTTTCCAGCCCTTCTGTGTTTATTGTTCTGTGGGCTTCCTGCCCTTCTGTGTTATTTGCTTTGTGGGTTTCCAGCCCTTCTGTGTTTATTGCTCTGTGGGGTTCCAGCCCTTCTGTGTTTATTGCTCTGTGGGTTTTCTGCCCTTCTGTGTTTATTGCTTTGTGGGTTTCCAGCCCTTCTGTGTTTATTGCTCTGTGGGTTTTCTGCCCATCTGGGTTTATTGCTTTGTGGGTTTCCAGCCCTTCTGTGTTTATTGCTCTGTGGGTTTTCTGCCCATCTGGGTTTATTGCTTTGTGGGTTTCCAGCCCTTCTGTGTTTATTGCTCTGTGGGTTTTCTGCCCATCTGGGTTTATTGCTTTGTGGGTTTCCAGCCCTTCTGTGTTTATTGCTCTGTGGGCTTCCTACCCTTCTGTGTTATTTGCTCTGTGGGTTTCCAGCCCTTCTGTGTTTATTGTTCTGTGGGTTTCCAGCCCTTCTGTGTTTATTGCTCTGTGGGGTTCCAGCCCTTCTGTGTTTATTGCTCTGTGGGTTTCCAGCCCTTCTGTGTTTATTGTTCTGTGGGTTTCCAGCCCTTCTGTGTTTATTGCTCTGTGGGTTTTCTGCCCTTCTGTGTTTATTGCTCTGTGGGGTTCCAGCCCTTCTGTGTTTATTGCTCTGTGGGTTTTCTGCCCTTCTGTGTTTATTGCTCTGTGGGTTTTCTGCCCTTCTGTGTTTATTGCTTTGCGGGTTTCCAGCCCTTCTGTGTTATTGCTCTGTGGGTTTCCAGTCCTTCTGTGACCATTGCTTTGAACCTGCCTACTGCCAGAACCCGGACATTCCCTGCCTGTCTGCCTTGCCATCGCCTAGGGGCCAGGGGGCACTACTGGACCTTCATTCCTGCTGTACCCGCTTGCAAGCTCCAGTTCCGGGTCTTCCCGTAAGTCCTATCGGCTGCCAGAACCTGAGGGCTCAACCCGAGGGGGAAGGCGGTCAAGTGTAGGTGATGCCTAGGTCCAGTGGGTTCCAGTCCAGCGGGTTTCACTCCTGTTTGTTCCAGTCCAGTGGGGCCACTCCAGTGTGTCCAGTCCTGCGGGCTCCACTCCAGTGCGCACCCGTCCGGTGCGTTCAAGTTCCGAGTATTCCTGTGTAGAACTCCAGTCCGGGGTTTCAGTCCAGTCTTGTCTCATCTCTACCTTGTAGGTGATCTTGCCTGCCACTGCCGCTCCATGGTAGTGGCCCAAGGACTCACGAAACCAGTGCTCCCGGGGAAGAAGCCTGACAGTGTGCCAAGGTCCTCGTGCACGCGACACATGCACACGGCAGGCAAGAATGCACTCGGGGGGGGGCTTGGGTGATGCGCCGAGGGGGGGTTCCTGCTCCTGATCGCCGTGGCCTGGCTGCTGCCGCCAACCCTGCTCTTTCCCAGGCTGCACAGAGCACTGAGCCAGCTGGACACGGAACACGTCACGAGCCCCGCCCACTCCCAGGACAGCCCCGCCCCCAGGGGTGTGGCCACAATGGCTACGGTGACGTCAACCTGAGCTACGGAGCCTAGCAGACCAACTCCGAAGAAGTCACAGACACAGGCAGCAAGACGCATAGAACGTTGGAGGTGAGAATTATTATATAGGATTAGGATTTATTTACCTCCTTTTTGAAGGAATTCACTCAAGGCGGTGTACAGTAAGAATAGATCAAACATGAGCAATAGGCAATTACAGCAGTAAAAATATTCAAAAACAATACAAAGTATGGCATGGTATACTATTTACAATATCAACACAATACGTAATAGAACATTATAATTGATAGTGAAGGGTACATGCTTTCAAATGTAAGTTTTTGGGACTACCAAATATCTCTTAAGATTGCTTGAATAAAGAACTTAATTAGTCCAGAAACCTTTTCCCTAAAACATTTATTATCCTAATTTAAAGATTACATCTCCCCAACTATTCCACTACTTTTCTTTCAACAAATTCTCTTTTGAGCTTCTGTGGTATGGAAAGATCTTTTTGACGTTTACAGATGAACTAGAAAAAAAATATTCCTGCATTAAACACCCAAACACAATAAACCCCAAGATATTAATCTTTCCCTTAACTTTTTTTATTTTGCTGTTACCCTCAATTCAACCCCCAACCCACCTCCCCCTTGATGTATTTCATTCTCTTGTCCAATGGGTTTGAATTATAGAAGATGTATTTCACAGTTTGCAGCCGACCATAGCAGCATTGCCTGCTCAGTTTACATCAGTTTCCTGTTCATACATCAATCCTGTCAGCTCCACCCATCTGGAGGGAACAGGAGGTTATGGACAAAAAGGAAGGGTGCAGGGGAGGCTGGAAGGAAGAACCTTATAATTTGCTACTTAGCAGTTCTAAATTTGCTATTTGAGGTTCATTGTCCAGTTGTTTCTGAAGGATAAGGGCAACAGCAGCTTACAGGTGAAATTGTTGAATGGTGAGATTTTCACTGGGAAGTGTTGATAAAGAGTCTTGAAGAAATGTGTTCTGGGGATAATTAGAGAGAGCAGATATTTGTCACAAAATATATCTACAGTACCTGAGCTTGAGGAAAGTGTTTAGTGTGATACAGTGTGCCTTATTTTTGCTGTTATCCTCTTTAAATGACTTAAGGGGCAATTCTGTAACTTGGTGTCAACTTCAGCACTGTTCACTCTAAGCTGAGTGTGAGTCCTCCATTTACAACCCTGCCAGTGGGTGGTGCTGTTTCACTATCACATTTTCAATAGTGAGGGACAGGCAAGCTCTGCGGGACTCCAAGGAACTCGTCTGTCCCTTGTGATTGAAAACACAGTATTGAAGCACCGCCCCCTACTGGTAGCAATGCAGTTGGAGGACTCCCACTCAGCTCAGAGGGAACAGTGGCCTCTAGTTAGGAGCACCAATGTAACGCACTGACCCCTGGATTCTATATAGCGCACCCAGAGATCTACGCTGAAATCCAGACAGATTCTAAAACAACGCGCATAACTTAATTGGCTTAACAAGCTAATTAGCGTTGATAACAGCACTTGAGTAATAATGAGCACCAATTGGCAATAATTAGAATTTATGTGCACAACTCGCTAAACGTATTCTTTAACGCACAGCGCCTAACTTCTAACACACGCAGACAAAAAGGGGTGTGGCTGTAAGTGGGGAAATGGGCACAAAATCATTCCCGCAGACGCCCGTATCTACATGCTAAACCTCGTGGACCTACCTCCCAGAAATGCCACAAGAACATCCCGCAAATTTCTTAATTTGCACTTCCCCAGCTGAAAAGGACTAAAATACAAGCTGATGCACGCCACTACCTTCTCTTACACGAGCACGCAGCTATGGAATGCATTACCCACAGACCTGAAATCAATTGTCGAAACAAATAACTTTGGCAAATCTCTGAAGACACATTTCTTCAACAAGGTCTACAAAGAGAACCAATAAGCTTCACTAATCCACTTTACCAACCCACCCAGCTACGAAAGTCCACCTCTATACTCACCCGCCTAATCGCTTCCTCTTTCTTCCCTTACTACTACTACTACTAACTAGCATTTCTAAAGCGCTACTAGGGTTACGCAGCGCTGTACAATTTAAACATAGAAGGACAGTCCCTGCTCAAAGAGCTTACAATCTAAAAGACAAGAGAACAATCTAAAGACAAGTGAACAATCTAGAGGACGAGTGAACAGATAATCTGATAGAGTGGATAGATCTCTGTACACTACTAATTGTATCTGATATCCTGGAATGATAATGTCATAACAAAACTATGTAAGCCACATTGAGCCTGCAAATAGGTGGGAAAATGTGGGATACAAATGCAATAAATAAATCTCTATATAAAAGGCAAACCAACGTTCTATGAAGCCTCCAGCCGGAAGTGTGAAGGGGGCGAGATATCCGGTTTCCCTATGAGTGTCTGCCCCGCCCTCTCTGTAACACAGTCAGTGAAGGAAAACAGCAGAGCACGAAATCAAATCGCTGGCTCTGTAACAGTGAAGGACTCAGAGGGGGGAGGGGAGAGAGGCCAGAGGGCAGGGACACACACACTCCCACATGCACACAGAAGAAAACATTGCTAGCCCCCGTTTCATTTGCATCAGAAACGGGGCTTTTTTACTAGTAAATAATAAATTTCATGAGCGTTCTGAAATTTACACGCATAGTTATAAAATATGGCCCTCTGCGCCTAAATCTATATGCCATACTGGGTCAGACTGATCGTCCATCTAGCCCAGTATCCTGCTTCCAACAGTGGCCAATCCAGGTCACAGGTACCTGGCAGAAACCCAACGGGTAACAAGATTCCAAAATCCTAAAGAGTAATGAGATTCTAGAATCCCAAACGGTAACAAGATTCCATGCTACCAATCCAAGAGTGTTCAGTTCACTGCCATTTCTGTAATTTGTTTTATTTTCTTCTGTTGTGAGTGAATAGTTAGAGTCTGTCCTATCAAGTTTATGGTGTTCTTATTTATTTATTATTAATGCTGTTCTCGTGTTTTTCTCCTGTACCACTAGGTCCAGTTTCTTGCATGGAGATTTTTATTGGTCGGGATGAGAATGTTCCAGAAGATCGTAACCACCTCGTACTCCTCAGTTTTCTCAGGGTCATCATTCCAGTGTTTGTCTTCTGCCTGTCAGAGAGCTCTGTATATCACACCAGTATAAATAGATGTTCCATTCCCTCGTTCCCAATTAGCTCACAGCGCCTCCTCCTCCTCCTCACCTCATAAACTGCAGTTCTGTTGCTTTAATATTATTTTTTATATGTAACCCCACTCTTCCTCTCTTTCAACCTTGCCTGTCCTTCCTGAATAGATTATAGCCCGGTGTGACAAAGTTTTAATTTCCTCCGCTCACCAAGTGGGCTAGCGAAGACAGAAAGGGTCTGTGAGCTGCAAATAAGTACATAAGTACATAAGTAGTGCCATACTGGGAAAGACCAAAGGTCCATCTAGCCCAGCATCCTGTCACCGACAGTGGCCAATCCAGGTCAAGGGCACCTGGCACGCTCCCCAAACGTAAAAACATTCCAGACAAGTTATACCTAAAAATGCGGAATTTTTCCAAGTCCATTTAATAGCGGTCTATGGACTTGTCCTTTAGGAATCTATCTAACCCCTTTTTAAACTCCGTCAAGCTAACCGCCCGTACCACGTTCTCCGGCAACGAATTCCAGAGTCTAATTACACGTTGGGTGAAGAAAAATTTTCTCCGATTCGTTTTAAATTTACCACACTGTAGCTTCAACTCATGCCCTCTAGTCCTAGTATTTTTGGATAGCGTGAACAGTCGCTTCACATCCACCCGATCCATTCCACTCATTATTTTATACACTTCTATCATATCTCCCCTCAGCCGTCTCTTCTCCAAGCTAAAAAGCCCTAGCCTTCTCAGCCTCTCTTCATAGGAAAGTCGTCCCATCCCCACTATCATTTTCGTCGCCCTTCGCTGTACCTTTTCCAATTCTACTATATCTTTTTTGAGATACGGAGACCAGTACTGAACACAATACTCCAGGTGCGGTCGCACCATGGAGCGATACAACGGCATTATAACATCCGCACACCTGGACTCCATACCCTTCCTAATAACACCCAACATTCTATTCGCTTTCCTAGCCGCAGCAGCACACTGAGCAGAAGGTTTCAGCGTATCATCGACGACGACACCCAGATCCCTTTCTTGATCCGTAACTCCTAACGCGGAACCTTGCAAGACGTAGCTATAATTCGGGTTCCTCTTACCCACATGCATCACTTTGCACTTGTCAACATTGAACTTCATCTGCCACTTGCACGCCCAATCTCCCAGTCTCGCAAGGTCCTCCTGTAATCGTTCACATTCCTCCTGCGACTTGACGACCCTGAATAATTTTGTGTCATCGGCGAATTTAATTACCTCACTAGTTATTCCCATCTCTAGGTCATTTATAAATACATTAAAAAGCAACGGACCCAGCACAGACCCCTGCGGGACCCCACTAACTACCCTCCTCCACTGAGAATACTGGCCACGCAATCCTTATGTGAACAAGACAAAATGCCTAAAAACCCCACATGAGGCTAATGGCTTGATGTGTCAAGAAGGTCTCTGTATAATTCATTCATATAGATTTGTGGCACAGTGGTCAATATTTGTAAAATCTTGAGAAAGACAGAGGACACAGTAACCTGCTGAATCAAAACCAAAAATGAGAAGATTAATGTGTATCCCACAATCAAATGACAAATTAACTGAGAGAGCAGAATTAAGAAATCTACTTACTCTTCCACAGTGCATCTTTTCTAGCAAAAAAGGTGCCGGTACTCAAATGCCGGGCCACCCTTCAGGGGTGGGGTGATCACTGAGGGACCCACCCCACAATAGCCAGGCCCCCTGCAACCAGTCACAGAATCTATGACAAGGCAGAATTGGTGTGTGGAGCCTGAGCTCTTTCATTAACACTTAGGGACCTCCATGGGTCAATTTTAGCAAACAATGGAAAAGGTGTTGGTACTCAGTACCCCCTCAAAAAAGCCCTACATCTAGGTTTTGTGTTTAGGGTTACCAAAATATGCAGATTAGGCTGGTTCTTAGCCAAAAATAGGCAAATGTATCCAGTGCATTTTTTGTAGCAAAAAAGCTGCCTGTGCTCAAATGCCGGGCCACCCTTCAGGGGTGGGGTGATCACTGAGGGACCCACCCCACAATAGCCAGGCCCCCCTGCAACCAGTCACAGAATCTATGACAAGGCAGAACTGGTGTGTAGAGCCTGAGCTCTTTCATTAAAACTTGGAGTCCATGGGTCAATTTTAGCAGACAATGGAAAAGGTGCTGGTACTCAGTACCCCCCAGTACCCCCACAAAAAAAGCTCTGCTCTTCCATAAGTACATGTTTATTGAAGAACAATGACAAAAAGATAGGACACAATATTCAGCCAGTCAACTAATATTCGGCCAACTAAAAGATAACCAGTTGTGTAATATTCAACCCTTAACCAGCTATAAGAACTGTATAAAGATAAAGCTGTGTTTTATTCAGTTCTGTTTATGTAATTATCTTAACCAGTTAAGTGCAAACTCCAGCTTGGAACCCCCTATAAAAGTTGGTTTCAGCTTGAGTACTAACTGGGCATTTTCAAGGGCGCTATCTGGTTAAGTGCCCCTGAAAATGCCTGGTTAGCCCCGGACAGGGCCGCCGAGAGACTGGGGCCCCGCCCCTGCCCACGCCCCCGCCCCCCAAGGTCGCTGCTGCGCTGCCCCCTCCACCCCCCTCGAGGTCACCGCAGCCACCGCTCCCCACCTCCAACCCCCCCCTGAGGTCGCTGCTGCCGCTCCCCCCCTCCGTCTGTCACCGGGCCGGGCCCCCTGCATTGAAATCGCAGCGCCTCTCACCTCCGTGAAAACAGCGCTGCAGGCAGCAGAACGCCTCCCTTTGGCCCTCCTTCCCTCCTTGTGTCCCACCCTTGCGGAAGTTACATCAGACGAGGGCGGAATACAGGGAGGGAAGGAGTCCTGAAGGGCGGCGATCTGCTGCCCTGCTGCCTGTAATGCTGCTTTCACGGAGGTGAGAGGTGCTGCAATTTCAATGCAGAGGTCGACGACGGAGGGCGGGTGGGACTGCGGTGCCGGCCCCCCCTTGGAGGCCCAGAGAATTTTGTCTCCCCTGCCCTCCCCCCTCTCGGCGGCTATTTATTTTTGTTTCATTTGTACCCCGCGCTTTCCCACTCATGGCAGGCTCAATGCGACTATGCCCCTAGACAGGTGATTTACATGTCCAGGAGCGTCTCCTAGCCATTTAAATCATTTTGAATATCGAGCCATAGCGTCATAATTCATTAATAAATAACGTGACTCTAGCTACGAGGAAAGAGGACATAGTATATGAAGGCACAATGGTTCATTGACAATCAGATAACTTGAAAAACAAAGACAAATACGGATATTAAACAGTTCCAGTATTAGGACTCTACCAATCACCGTTCCTTCTTCTGAGTGAACTCCATTTACCTCTGTAGTCTATCACTCCAGCAGTTTCCAATCAAGTCAATTACCTTGGGAACAATTTCCAAGCTGCTGACTTTATCTATGAGCCTTCCATGTGAAATAAAATCACGAGCTTTGTTGAAATTGCAGTAGACGACACTACTTCTAACCAGCACCACCCTCCGTCTCCTCTCCCTGCTCTGATCTGATTCTCTGGTCAAAGTGTCCAGATTTGCCTACGGTACTCTAAGAGGCCCTTTCACCAAACAGCAGGAAAAAGTGGCCTTAATGCACTGGGGTAAAATGGCTAAATTTACGATTTTTTTTTTAAGTTAACGGCCATGCGCTAATTTTGCAATTAGTACATGGCCATTAAAACAGATTAGCGCATCAGCTTTTACTGCCACCCATTATGTAGGCGGTGAGGGATCATAAGAACATAAGCACCGCCATACTGGGAAAAGACCAAGGGTCCATCAAGCCCAGCATCCTGTCTCCGACAGTGGCCAATCCAGGCTTCACGAACCCGGCAAAAACCCAAAAACAAAAGAAAATTTAAATTAATAATGTTCAATGGACTTTTCCTTCAGGTTTTGTGATTTGGATGTTTTGTTTTTTTGGTCCATTTTAGAAACAAACAAACAAACAAACATCCAACAAAATCAAGCCATTGGGATGTAGAAGGAACCAGCATTTTTAGTAAACTGATCCCCCGGACATCCCAGGAAAGCAATAGGCCACCCTAGAGGGCACTGCGGTGAACTTTATAAAATGCTCTCAAGTACATATCTCACCACTGCTCCTTTATCTTGGATGATGAGCCCCCCAAAACCCACCACCCCCAACTGTACACCACTACCATAGCCCTTACGGGTGAAAGGGGCACCTATATGTGGGAAGGAGAAATTAGATCTTACCTGCTAATTTGCTTAGGAAACAAAGGGGCAGACGATCTGCAAGCTCCAAGATGGAAAATATACAAAGCAGATCGTTGATGGATAAAAATGATTTTAATAATAAATTAGAATATGCATACAATAGCCCGACACAGGCCGTGTTTCGCCCTACTGGGCTGCTTCAGGGGCTACAAAACAAAATAATATATAATAAATAATCAAATATAAAGTTAAAATTGAAATTAGAATTAAAAAATTCAATCTAAATCCCACAGAATTTACATGTATATAAAAGAACAGATAGATCAAAACATACATATATATACAGTAAAATATCACATTAAAAAATCAATGTTCTAAAGAGTATTATCTTGATTATGTTATGCTTGTAAATACAAACAAAAACTGAATGAAATGCATGACACCCACCTCTTCAATGTTTCTCCACTACCAAAGGAGGAGTAAAATGATAAAAATAGAATGATCATAAGCTCATGGAATAAAAAATTGATTATGGGGTATCAAAATAATTAAATGAATAATGAAGGATGGAAAAGAAAAGAAGAAAAATAATAATGAAAGCACTTTGACCCCCCCCCCCCCCCCCCCCTTCTTCCTTTTTTAATCACTTCCGGTTCTGCCCACAGCGTTTTTTTCAGCATTCTGGGAGATAAGTGACTGTCTGATTGATTGTATGTAAGTTTTCAGCTAAAATCTGTTCTATACACACTTTCAACATTTGATTTGTTGTTACTACTGGTCTCTGCTAGGGAGTTCACGTGGCATTTGTAGTTGTAGTTGTAGTTCAAGAAAGGGTTACGGATCAAGAAAGGGATCTGGGTGTCGTCGTCGATGATACGCTGAAACCTTCTGCTCAGTGTGCTGCTGCGGCTAGGAAAGCGAATAGAATGTTGGGTGTTATTAGGAAGGGTATGGAGTCCAGGTGTGCGGATGTTATAATGCCGTTGTATCGCTCCATGGTGCGACCGCACCTGGAGTATTGTGTTCAGTACTGGTCTCCGTATCTCAAAAAAGATATAGTAGAATTGGAAAAGGTACAGCGAAGGGCGACGAAAATGATAGTGGGGATGGGACGACTTTCCTATGAAGAGAGGCTGAGAAGGCTAGGGCTTTTCAGCTTGGAGAAGAGACGGCTGAGGGGAGATATGATAGAAGTGTATAAAATAATGAGTGGAATGGATCGGGTGGATGTGAAGCGACTGTTCACGCTATCCAAAAATACTAGGACTAGAGGGCATGAGTTGAAGCTACAGTGTGGTAAATTTAAAACGAATTGGAGAAAACTTTTCTTCACCCAACGTGTAATTAGACTCTGGAATTCGTTGCCGGAGAACGTGGTACGGGCGGTTAGCTTGACGGAGTTTAAAAAGGGGTTAGATAGATTCCTAAAGGACAAGTCCATAGACCGCTATTAAATGGACTTGGAAAAATTCCGCATTTTTAGGTATAACTTGTCTGGAATGTTTTTACGTTTGGGGAGCGTGCCAGGTGCCCTTGACCTGGATTGGCCACTGTCGGTGACAGGATGCTGGACTAGATGGACCTTTGGTCTTTCCCAGTATGGCACTACTTATGTACTTATGTACTTATGTACTTCTATCGGCACAGCGTTTTTATTCATACTGAACTTATGAGTGACACAATCGATTAGTGATGCCATTCAGGAGTATTGTGATTTTCACTTACACACATTTATAATTATGATATTCTGATTTTGGTCCCAGCGTTTTAGATAAGTGGCGATTTGATTGAGTGAATGCAGATCTTTAGCCAATTTTGCTATCTATTTTGCCATATTTCTGGCGTTTTAGGCAAGCTGGGAGATAAGTGGAGACTTTGCTATATACACTCCTATCGTAAGAATTATCGCTATTCCTGCATGACTACATACTTATGAGTGATACTATTTCATGCAGGCTATTGATCATTGGTTTCAACATCTCTGCCGTTTTTTCAAGATATCAACTGTATATGTGAGTCCTTTTTCTTTTTTCTTCTTTTCTTTTCCATCCTTCATTATTCATTTAATTATTTTGATACCCCATAATCAATTTTTTATTCCATGAGCTTATGATCATTCTATTTTTATCATTTTACTCCTCCTTTGGTAGTGGAGAAACATTGAAGAGGTGGGTGTCTTATGCATTTCATTCAGTTTTTGTTTGTATTTACAAGCATAACATAATCAAGATAATACTCTTTAGAACATTGATTTTTTAATGTGATATTTTACTGTATATATATGTATGTTTGATCTATCTGTTCTTTTATATACATGTAAATTCTGTGGGATTTAGATTGAATTTTTTAATTCTAATTTCAATTTTAACTTTATATTTGATTATTTATTATATATTATTTTGTTTTGTAGCCCCTGAAGCAGCCCAGTAGGGCGCAACACTGCTAATTTGCTTTCCATTAGTCCCTCCGGACCGGTCCAGGGACCGACCAATGGGCCATGCACCCCCCCCCCCCCCAGCAGGCGGAGACCGAGAACCCTGAATCCAGAGAGCCCACAAAAGCCCCAGCCACACAGCCCCAGAGCCAGCAGACTAGTAAAAAAGCAGGAAAAGAGGAAATAAAGTCAAGCGTACCCTTCTGTGCCACCAAGCATCCGAGCAGCCACCCCATGATAATCACAATGGAAGAAACGAGACTACAACACCTCCGTGTCGGTCCGCTAGAAACCAACATACCTACCAAATTTCTACGTGGGCTAAGCACGTGCTGATTTCTTAGCACAGGGCAATGTAGCTGTGCTAACCAATTAGCACAGTACACGCCCACTCTTCGCCCCCACACATGCTCCCTGCACCAAAAAAATAAACATTTTTCAGTGCATGTGTAGCACGTGCATATCCCGAAACTATCGCAGGACAGCTCAGCATAGCTTTGTAAAAGGGCCCCTAAATGAGGTCTTATCAGAGACTTATACAGAGGCATTGTCACCTCCTTTTTCCTGCAGGTGATTCCTCTCCCTGTGCACCCAAGCATCCTTCTGGCTTTTGGCATCATCTTTTCTGCCTGTTTAGCTACCTTAAGATCATCAGATGAGGATCACCCCCAAGTCCCTCCCTCCTCCCAAATGCTCTAAGTACTATTTGCGTTGCAAACTGTACGAGGAGAGACTTGCTGACCTGAACATGTATACCTTAGAGGAAAGGAGAAACAGGGATGACATGATACAGACGTTCAAATATTTGAAAGGTATTAATCCGCGTACGAACCTTTTCTGGAGATGGGAAGGCGGTAGAACTTGAGCACGTGAATTGAGGTTGAAGGGGGGCAGACTCAGGACTAATGACAGGAAGTATTTTTTTCACGGAGAGGGTGGTGGATATGTGGAATGCCCTCCCCCGGGAGGCGGTGGAGATCAAAACGATAATGGAATTCAAACATGCGTGGGATAAACACAAAGGAATCCTGTTTAGAAGGAATGGTTCAGCGGAATCTTAGTGGAGATTGGGTGGCGACGCCAGTAATTGGGAAACAAAATGGGAGCTGGGCAGACTTCTACGGTCTATGCCCTGATTGTGACTGAATAGATAGGGATGGGCTGGAGTGTAAATTTTAAGGGGCTTTGACGTTAGCTCCAGAACTTAGTACAAGAACAGTGCTGGGCAGACTTCTACGGTCTGTGCCCTGAGAATGGCAAGGACAAATCAAACTCGGGTATACAGTATCACATACCATGTAAAATGAGTTTATCTTGTTGGGCAGACTGGATGGACCGTTCAGGTCTTTATCTGCCATCATTTACTATGTTACTCTTTGGGGTTCTACATGGAATGTTGCTACTAATTGGGATTCCGGAATCTTGTAACTCTTTAGGATTCCAGAATCTTCAGAACTTTTAGTACAAGAACAGTGCTGGGCAGACTTCTACGGTCTGTGCCCTGAGAATGGCAAGGACAAATCAAACTCAGGTATACAGTGGTGGAAATAAGTATTTGATCCCTTGCTGATTTTGTAAGTTTGCCCACTGACAAAGACATGAGCAGCCCATAATTGAAGGGTAGGTTATTGGTAACAGTGAGAGATAGCACATCACAAATTAAATCCGGAAAATCACATTGTGGAAAGTATATGAATTTATTTGCATTCTGCAGAGGGAAATAAGTATTTAATCCCTCTGGCAAACAAGACCTAATACTTGGTGGCAAAACCCTTGTTGGCAAGCACAGCGGTCAGACGTCTTCTGTAGTTGATGATGAGGTTTGCACACATGTCAGGAGGAATTTTGGTCCACTCCTCTTTGCAGATCATCTCTAAATCATTAAGAGTTCTGGGCTGTCGCTTGGCAACTCGCAGCTTCAGCTCCCTCCATAAGTTTTCAATGGGATTAAGGTCTGGTGACTGGCTAGGCCACTCCATGACCCTAATGTGCTTCTTCCTGAGCCACTCCTTTGTTGCCTTGGCTGTATGTTTTGGGTCATTGTCGTGCTGGAAGACCCAGCCACGACCCATTTTTAAGGCCCTGGCGGAGGGAAGGAGGTTGTCACTCAGAATTGTACGGTACATGGCCCCATCCATTCTCCCATTGATGCGGTGAAGTAGTCCTGTGCCCTTAGCAGAGAAACACCCCCAAAACATAACATTTCCACCTCCATGCTTGACAGTGGGGACGGTGTTCTTTGGGTCATAGGCAGCATTTCTCTTCCTCCAAACACGGCGAGTTGAGTTCATGCCAAAGAGCTCAATTTTTGTCTCATCTGACCACAGCACCTTCTCCCAATCACTCTCGGCATCATCCAGGTGTTCACTGGCAAACTTCAGACGGGCCGTCACATGTGCCTTCCGGAGCAGGGGGACCTTGCGGGCACTGCAGGATTGCAATCCGTTATGTCGTAATGTGTTACCAATGGTTTTCGTGGTGACAGTGGTACCAGTTGCCTTGAGATCATTGACAAGTTCCCCCCTTGTAGTTGTAGGCTGATTTCTAACCTTCCTCATGATCAAGGATACCCCACGAGGTGAGATTTTGCGTGGAGCCCCAGATCTTTGTCGATTGACAGTCATTTTGTACTTCTTCCATTTTCTTACTATGGCACCAACAGTTGTCTCCTTCTCGCCCAGCGTCTTACTGATGGTTTTGTAGCCCATTCCAGCCTTGTGCAGGTGTATGATCTTGTCCCTGACATCCTTAGACAGCTCCTTGCTCTTGGCCATTTTGTAGAGGTTAGAGTCTGACTGATTCACTGAGTCTGTGGACAGGTGTCTTTCATACAGGTGACCATTGCCGACAGCTGTCTGTCATGCAGGTAACGAGTTGATTTGGAGCATCTACCTGGTCTGTAGGGGCCAGATCTCTTACTGGTTGGTGGGGGATCAAATACTTATTTCCCTCTGCAGAATGCAAATAAATTCATATACTTTCCACAATGTGATTTTCCGGATTTAATTTGTGATGTGCTATCTCTCACTGTTACCAATAACCTACCCTTCAATTATGGGCTGCTCATGTCTTTGTCAGTGGGCAAACTTACAAAATCAGCAAGGGATCAAATACTTATTTCCACCACTGTACATATAAAGTATCACATACCATGTAAAATGAGTTTTATCTTGTTGGGCAGACTGAATGGACCGTTCAGGTCTTTATCTGACGTCATTTACTGTGTTACTATGTTACTCTTTAGGGTTCTATTTGGAATGTTGCTACTAATTGCCACTAATTGGGATTCCAGAATCTTGTAACTCTTTAGGATTCCAGAATCTTCAGAACTTTTAGTACAAGAGCAGTACTGGGCAGACTTCTACGGTCTGTGCCCTGAGAATGGTAAGGACAAATCAAACTCAGGTATACATATAAAGTATCACATACCATGTAAAATGAGTTTTATCTTGTTGGGCAGACTGAATGGACCGTTCAGGTCTTTATCTGACGTCATTTACTGTGTTACTATGTTACTCTTTAGGGTTCTATTTGGAATGTTGCTACTAATTGCCACTAATTGGGATTCCAGAATCTTGTAACTCTTTAGGATTCCAGAATCTTCAGAACTTTTAGTACAAGAGCAGTACTGGGCAGACTTCTACGGTCTGTGCCCTGAGAATGGCAAGGACAAATCAAACTGGGGTATACATAGAAAGTATCGCACACCATGTAAATGAGTTTATCTTGTTGGGCAGACTGGATGGACCGTACAGGTCTGCATCTGCCGTCATTTACTATGTTACTATGTTCTTTTGTACAAAGAAATACTTCCGCCACTATATTGCACTGCAAAGTTCTTTACTAGTGGAATTAGGGGAGGGCACCCCTTTATTACCCCAGTATTTGATGTCTCCCCCCCCCCCAAAAAAAAAAAAAAAAAAATTACTACTGAAAAAGATGTGAGCAAAATCTAAATCTAAAAATTGGCAAGGGATAATGGGCTCTGTGACAGCTTTAGGAAATGTAAACATTTATGATTCCAAAATGGCTAAAATAAATGTCTGTTGTTCCGACACATCAATGTTTACGTGCTCACGTTGATCTGCCAATATTTTAGACATTTATTATAAAATGAATGGCTCCAATAATCAGCCGGTGGCAATCTGTGTTGTGCTGACCGCTGCCGACATTATCCCTGGAAAACATAATCGGTTAATTGTGATAGTCAGCACTTAACCGACTATGATGGACCACATAAAGGTAGGATTGACTTTTAGACGGTCTTATTTACGCAGTTATCATGGCCGGGTAAGTGCTGACCCTCTAATTCTATAAAAGTTGCCAAAAATTGGGACGCTCGCCAGGTGCCCTTGGCCTGGATTGGCCGCTGTCGTGGACAGGATGCTGGGCTCGTTGGACCCTTGGTCTTTTCCCAGTGTGGCATTACTTATGTACTTATGTCCTCTACTTGGCTCACTTTTATTACATAGAGCAGTGATTTAACCTATTGTGATGTCATAGTGACTCATTCCACCAATAAGAGCCAACCTCATTAGTGATGTCACAATGGCTTGATTGTATAGAATGTTTGTACGTTTGGGAAGCTTGCCAGGTGCCCTTGGCCTGGATTGGCCGCTGTCGTGGACAGGATGCTGGGCTCGATGGACCCTTGGTCTTTTCCCCGTGTGGCATTACTTATGTACTTATGTAATATGACTGGTTAGCCAAGAATAAATGTTTTAACCAGCCAGGAGCCATTTTTGGCCTATTAAATCACTTAGAATATCAGCCCCAATGTTGCCTCTGCATGTAACTGAAACATAAATGTCCATTTCTAATGTATTTTAGAACATGCTGTATGTTGACGGATTTATTCTAAAGTGCTCTTATAGGTTTAGGTAACTTGAGATGTTCCAACCTGGACATCTGAATTCCAGTGGGTACATCCATTCTAAAATCCACTTCCAGATCAGTAGCGTAGCCACAGGTGGGCCTGGGTGGGCCGGGGTCCACCCACTTAGGGCTCAGGCCCACCCAACAGTAGCAGACGTTTAGCAGTAGCTGGTGGGGATCTCAAGCTCCACCAACTGAAGACTTCCCCCTGATGGTAACAAAAACGCTACTCTCCACAATACCAGCGCCTGTGCGTGCTCAGTTTTCAGCGTATGCCTGCTGCAGACTGCCAAGGTGGAAAGAAGCGTTTTCCCGCCAGCTGAGATATTTTTGGGGGGTGGGGGGGGGGGAGAACACTTGGTGCCCATCCAATTCTTGCCTAGGCCCGCTCAAAATCTGTTGTCTGGCTACGCCCCTGTTCCAGATGTTTCTATATTCATTCAAGCCACGGCAACAACTGAAGGCAGCAGTGTGACATCATCCCTGTAAGCGCAGAGTTAGGTTACCTCAGTGCAATTTGGATGGTTAGAGGAAACCCTTCCCTTTCCACTCCCTACATTGATAATCTCACGTTCCACCTGTTATTGGTAGAGAACGGAAAAAATAGTCAGCTTAATAAGGCATTTCTGCCTGTCCTTCCTTAGATGAATTGTTGCAGGATGAGAGGCAGTTGGAGGTCAACTTCCCAAGTCATTGAAGGAATGTGAAGTGACTTGCAATCTGGACAGTGAATCCAAATCTAAAAATAAAACATTCAACAAACAACAAGAACGTTTTAAGACCTCAGGATGGTCTCGGTTCCCTAGCAGTGTATGTTTTCACTTTCTAAACATTAAGAATCCTGCTGGCCCTGACTTTGCATCCCATTCATCTTACGATAGCCATGCAATAAAGACCTCTTGTAAGCCAAGGTCCTGATAGGGGCTGGTCTGCATCTCCTGGGATTATGGCTGAAGATGGGAAACCCCAAGCAAAGACCAATATACCAACAGGGTAGAATTAATCTACATTCAGTAATGTTCTTACTCAGTTGGCTTGATTTGGTCCCCAATTTACTATAAGGTATGGATAGGACAGAAAATAAACTAGATGCCAGATAAATTTGTAAGATGGTATTTGAGTTGAGAGATGGTACTGAATCCAGGAACAGGACAGCAGTGCCGTAGCGAGGGCGGCTGACACCCGGGGCGGGTCGCTGCTGCGCACCCCACCCCCCCCGGGTGCAGCATGGCACCCCCCCTCAGCGCGCACCCTCCCCCCTGGAGCGCATTCTTACTTTAGAAGCGAGGGGCGGGCGGGAGGGCCGATCCGCCCCCGAGTCCACGTCGCTGGGAGCTGCGTCGGCTCCATTGGTTCCTTGCTCTCTCTGCCCCGGAACAGGTCAGAACAGGAAGTAACCTGTTCCGGGGTAGAGGGAGCAAGGACCCAATGGAGACGACACCCCCCCAGCAGTGTGCACCCATAATCCATAATAAGCGTGTATGGGATAGATCTGCATGTACTGCCTCCAGTTTTTGGGCACTGGAAGACCCTGGGTCAAGTCACATATCAAGAATGGTGGAATTTGGTATTTCAGACTTATAAATATGATTCCTTTCTGGTGAAAAAGTCATGTCGCTATATCACGAAAGACTCCTGAAGAAATTGCAGAGTCATGGAATCGGAGGTAGGGTATTATTATGGATTAAGAACTGGTTGAAAGATAGGAAGCAGAGAGTAGGATTGCGTGGCCAGTATTCTCAGTGGAGGAGGGTAGTTAGTGGGGTCCCGCAGGGGTCTGTGCTGGGTCCGTTGCTTTTTAATGTATTTATAAATGACCTAGAGATGGGAATAACTAGTGAGGTAATTAAATTCGCCGATGACACAAAATTATTCAGGGTCGTCAAGTCGCAGGAGGAATGTGAACGATTACAGGAGGACCTTGCGAGACTGGGAGAATGGGCGTGCAAGTGGCAGATGAAGTTCAATGTTGACAAGTGCAAAGTGATGCATGTGGGTAAGAGGAACCCGAATTATAGCTACGTCTTGCAAGGTTCCGCGTTAGGAGTTACGGATCAAGAAAGGGATCTGGGTGTCGTCGTCGATGATACGCTGAAACCTTCTGCTCAGTGTGCTGCTGCGGCTAGGAAAGCGAATAGAATGTTGGGTGTTATTAAGAAGGGTATGGAGTCCAGGTGTGCGGATGTTATAATGCCGTTGTATCGCTCCATGGTGCGACCGCACCTGGAGTATTGTGTTCAGTACTGGTCTCCGTATCTCAAAAAAGATATAGTAGAATTGGAAAAGGTACAGCGAAGGGCGACGAAAATGATAGTGGGGATGGGACGACTTTCCTATGAAGAGAGGCTGAGAAGGCTAGGGCTTTTCAGCTTGGAGAAGAGACGGCTGAGGGGAGATATGATAGAAGTGTATAAAATAATGAGTGGAATGGATCGGGTGGATGTGAAGCGACTGTTCACGCTATCCAAAAATACTAGGACTAGAGGGCATGAGTTGAAGCTACAGTGTGGTAAATTTAAAACGAATCGGAGAAAATTTTTCTTCACCCAACGTGTAATTAGACTCTGGAATTCATTGCCGGAGAACGTGGTACGGGCGGTTAGCTTGACGGAGTTTAAAAAGGGGTTAGATAGATTCCTAAAGGACAAGTCCATAGACCGCTATTAAATGGACTGGAAAAATTCCGCATTTTTAGGTATAACTTGTCTGGAATGTTTTTACGTTTGGGGAGCGTGCCAGGTGCCCTTGACCTGGATTGGCCACTGTCGGTGACAGGATGCTGGGCTAGATGGACCTTTGGTCTTTCCCAGTATGGCACTACTTATGTACTTATGTACTTATAAGGAGAAGAACATATTTGTCAATGTTCATCAAGATGAGCTCCTCCTTTATTTAAGTTGATGTGTTGGTGTTAAGTTTACGAGTCAAGATGTACATGAGGACATAATCTAGTCCCCCATCCCCTCCCATCCCTATTCATTTCCATCACCTCCTTTCCCTGTGGTAGGAATGACTTTTTCGTCCCTATTTCTGTGGATTTCTGCAGGTTTTCTGTTGTTCCTATCCCCGTACACACCTTTTAATCTCCATAGGTGGTGGAGATGAAAACGGTAGCGGAATTCAAACATGCGTGGGATAAACATAAAGGAATCCTGTGCAGAAGGAATGGATCCTCAGAAGCTTAGCCGAGATTGGGAGGCGGGGCTGGTGTTTGGGAGGTGGGGCTAGTGCTGGGCAAGACTTCTACGGTCTGTGTCCTAAAACTGGCAAATACAAATCAAGGTAAGGTATGTACAAGAAGTAGCACATATGAGTTTATCTTGTTGGGCAGACTAGATGGACCATGCAGGTCTTTTTCTGCCGTCATCTACTATGTTACTATGTAAGTGGTCTTTGTTATTGTCCTACGTTAGTGATGCTTGATGAGAAGTGTTTTTCTTTTTTCTTTTCTTCCTCTCCACTCTTTCTCTCTTCTGTCCTTTACATGATTTTTGCAATTTGTATGCTGTTGTACTGTTACACTGAATTGTCTTCTGTTATTCTCTGTTAAATTTAATAAAAATGCTACGACCAGAAAAAGTCAAAAAACAAAAAAAAATCATCTCATATATATTCTGGCTTGGGGTTACCAAGGTGTGTTTGGGAAGCTCTGGGCAATATTTTATGAATTCTAGGAATATGTATGAACCACAACAAGATTTGCGTTCCGTATTGATGAAACAGTTAAGTGTGCCTGTTTGTCGTTTAGCTGACATACGGAATCGTACTTTTTCAATAGCTGGGGGGGCATTTGTGGAACCATCTTCCAACATATTTAAGACTTTGTTCTGACCTTCAAAAATTTAAGAAATTGTTGAAAACGTTTTATTTTGCAAAAGCTTTTATTGATGGATAAAAGAACGGTTTTGTTTCTTGGGCAGTTTTTCCCTATGATGTTTTTGATGATTGAGATTTATGTGATTGTTATTGCCTGTTGAGTATTGTTTTGATATTGTGAATGTTTTATACTGTAACCCAGTGGCATCGTGAGGGCAGCTGACACCCGGGGTGGGTCGCCGCTGCGCACCCCCCCCCCCCCGGGTGCAGCGCGGCGCACCCTCCCCCCTCCAGAGCGCAACCCCCCCCCCACGAGAACATACCTGGAGGGCGGTGAGGGGCGGGCGGGAGAGCCAATCTGCCAAGTGCACGCCGCTGGGGGGTGTCGGCGCCTCGCTGGTTCCCTGCTCTCTCTGCCCCGGGGCAGAGAGAGCAAGGAACCAGCGAGGCGCCGACACCCCCCAGTGCGTGCACCCGGAGCAGACCGCCCCACCGCCCCCCCTTCCTACGCCACTGCTGTAACCTGATTTGATTCTAAAGTGGGATATAAATCCATGAAATAAATAAATTACAGCCAACGCAACAGTAGGAAGGTAGCATGCCTACGTTTGCTCCACTGGAAATTGTACAAAATGTTTTAAAAGTGACTACATGCCCCCAGGGATCTCTGACCCGTACACACTGACTCTGTGGAAAGTTCTTTGTATCACCAGAAGTTGCTCTCAGTCTTCTGAAGTAAGGGTGGACCAAGAAGTCTTGTCAGCCGAGCGTTGATTGAAGTAACATTATTTGCACCAAATACATGTATGTGACCCGACACTGGACCGTGTTTCGACGGTTCTACCGTCTGCCTCAGGGGTCAAAATACTTCCGATAAATATAGCAACGAGTTAGTGCAGAATGAAACAGAATCAAAAATGAAATCGCAGTGATACAGTGTGGTCGCAATGGACACTGTTAAAAAGCCCGCCAAACGAAGAAGCGCAAGAGCGTGCTAGTTTGTTTTTGTTTTGGCTATAGACGATTGCTATAGATGAACACCATATTTATAAATTAAGGACTTTTTGCTCTTGGATTAGCCTTTTTCATTTTGTGTTTATCTTGTTGGGCAGACTGGATGGATCGTACAGGTCTTTATCTGCTGTCATTAAATATTCCGCAACTTGATACAATCAATGGTAATGAGCCACGCAGATTACTGCAGTGGAATATATGCGGGATGTAAAGAACAACTTATAAAGAAACTCCAGACAGCCCAAAACACAGCAGCCAGGCTGATATTTGGTAAAACACGCTTCGAAAGTGCCAACCCCCTCTGAGAAAAACTGCCGATTGATATTGTGTATCTGGATTTTCAAAAGGCATTTGACAAGGTACCTCATGAAAGGCTACAGAGGAAATTGGAGGGTCATGGGATAGGAGGAAAAGTCCTATTGTGGATTAAAAACTGGTTGAAGGATAGGAAACAGAGAGTGGGGTTAAATGGGCAGTATTCACAATGGAGAAGGGTAGTTAGTGGGGTTCCTCAGGGGTCCGTGCTAGGACCGCTGCTTTTTAATATATTTATAAATGATTTAGAGATGGGAGTAACTAGCGAGGTAATTAAATTTGCTGATGACACAAAGTTATTCAAAGTCGTTAAATCGCGACAGGATTGTGAAAAATTACAAGAGGACCTTACGAGACTGGGCGGCTAGATGGCAGATGACGTTTAATGTGAGCAAGTGCAAAGTGATGCATGTGGGAAAAAAGAACCTGAATTATAGCTACGTCATGCAAGGTTCCATGTTAGGAGTCACGGACCAAGAAAGGGATCTGGGTGTCGTCGTCGATAATACACTGAAACCTTCTGCTCAGTGTGCTGCTGCGGCTAGGAAAGTGAATAGAATGTTGGGTATTATTAGGAAAGGTATGGAAAACAGGTGTGAGGATGTTATAATGCCGTTGTATCGCTCCATGGTGCGACCGCACCTTGAGTATTGTGTTCAATTCTGGTCGCCGCATCTCAAGAAAGATATAGTAGAATTGGAAAAGGTGCAGCGAAGGGCAACTAAAATGATAGCGGGGATGGGACGACTTCCCTATGAAGAAAGACTAAGGAGGCTAGGGCTTTTCAGCTTGGAGAAGAGATGGCTGAGGGGAGACATGATAGAGGCATATAAAATAATGAGTGGAGTGGAACAGGTGGATGTGAAGCGTCTGTTCACGCTGTCCAAAAATACTAGGTCTAGGGGGCATGCAATGAAACTACAGTGTAGTAAATTTAAAACAAATTGTAGAAAGGTTTTCTTCACCCAATGCATAATTAAACTCTGGAATTTGTTTCCGGAGAATGTGGTGAAGGCGGTTAGCTTGGCAGAGTTTAAAAAGGGGTTAGAAGTTTTCCTAAAGGACAAGTCCATAAACCGCTACTAAATGGACTTGGGAAAAATCCACAATTCCAGGAATAACATGTATAGAATGTTTGTACGTTTGGGAAGCTTGCCAGGTGCTCTTGGCCTGGATTGGCCGCTGTCGTGGATAGGATGCTGGGCTCGATGGACCCTTGGTCTTTTCCCAGTGTGGCATTACTTATGTACTTATGCATTGGCTCCCAATCAAGGAACGTATCACCTTCAAAATCTGCACCTTGGTCCACAATATTATCCACGGTGTAGTCCCAGGATATATGGTCGACCTGTCTCCCAATCAGAAACAGAACCAAAGCATCACGTACCTACTTGAATCTCCACTACCCGAGCTGCAAAGGACTCAAGATACAAATTAACTCATGCATCCAACTTCTCCTACGTGGGCACACAATTGTGGAATGCACTGCCAAAGTGTGTGAAAACAATCTACGACCATCTAAACTTCAGGAGATCATTAAAAACCTACTTATTCAGAAAAGCATTCCCCACCGACATAAATTAGATGCATCAACTCTGCAACACAGCAAAACCTTAGACTGTACTGGACACTATATATTCCTTTCTACCCTCGATCCCTTTGTACCTGAATATACCAATCTACCCGACCTAACATCAAATTGTATTTGTTTCCATATCGGACTTGGCGATCGCCTTTACAGTACTATGTATGCCACATTGAGCCTGCAAATAGGTGGGAAAATGTGGGATACAAATGTAACAATACCCAAAATACCGCTGCAAGATTGATCTACGGTAAATCGAAGTTCATCAGCTCCAGGCCACTACGAGAAAAATTGCACTGGCTACCTGTCAAGGAACGTATAACATTCAAAATTTGTGCCCTGGTGCACAAACTCCTTCACGGCGAAGCTCCAGCTTATATGGATAATCTTATCATCTTGCCACCAAGGAACTTGAGCAAATCTTCCCGATCCTATTTACGTCTCCACTACCCCTCGTCCAATGGCCTCAAGTATAAAACCAGCCACGCATCTACCTTTCCCTACATCAGTGCACGTTTGTGGAACGGTTTGCCCAACTCAGTAAAAGCTACCTCCGAACAACAGGCTTTCAGAATCTCCCTGAAGACCGCTTACACTGCAGTTCCGCACTGCCTTAATGTTTTCTGACCCGTTATGTTGTGCGACCATACTGCATTCCTTACCTCCTCTCTCACTTCTCTCCCGCTGTCTCTCCCCACCAACTACCTCGCCCTTACTGTGTCTGTTTATTACTAGATTGATGTGTCCTTTTATACTGCTGTTAGCCTTTTTGAACTAATGTAAGCCACATTGAGCTTGCCCATGGGCGGAAAAGTATGGGATATAAATGCCTAAATAAATAAATAAATAAATAAATGTTACTATGGGCTGATCCCTCACTTTTTTACCTTACTGCTGTTGTTGCTTGTGTGGGGATTTTATCCTTTTTCTTTTTTTGCCTTTGTCCCCGTTGAAAGGAGCAGAAAGATTCACTTCAGGGAGGGTATGACTAGATTACAGCCACTCTAATGCTGTGATAATAGCTGCAGGGAATAGAGAAAGCGGGTTGAAGGAAATTAATCCTCAGTGAAGCCCAATCTGACATTGGAACGCTGGCTGCAGGGTAAAGCACAAGGGCCTTGGTTTTATGAACATCAGTCATGAGTCCAGACAGTCTGACACAGGGACAGAATTCCAGGCTGCTTGAGAGAAATGAAGCCACCATCCCAGACAGCTTGACACAAAACTCAAGGCATGGAATGTATTAGTACGAAGGCGAAATCACCCATTCACCGACCCACGTAATCTCATCCATAGGACTGAATTTAATGGTACCTTGATGAAATGCATTCACGCCAACTGAGATGGAAATTTACCATGGCAGAGTAAAGAAAAGACCCTCTGTTTTTTGGTTTTTTTTAATGATCTTGGCCTCTCGAGGAAGCAGCTAACATGGCAATAAGGAGCCCAGCTAATTTCTATAGTGAGTGATGTGTTAAGGATGAAGAAAAGCCCAGAATTACATGGATGCCTTTAAAAACCAGGCATTTCAAGCAGAGCTATGGATGGGGCAAAAACATTTGCTCCGTTTGAATTTTTTTTTCTGAGTTTAGGATATTTTTCCAGTTTTTTATCACAGATTTCTTTAAATAAAAGGTTTTTTTTTTATATTGCATTAAAACTTTTGAATCCTATGCTTATCAACTTAACATGCTTTAATAATAGATCAATGAACGTTAAATTGATATGGGAGTGTTTTACTAAGCTGCGCTAGTGTTTTTAGCTCACGTAAAAAAATTAGCGGGTGCTAAATGCTGAGATGGTCCTATCTTTGCCTGCTATAAAATTAACTGGCCAGCAATGAATATTCACTCAGCTGGTTAAGTTTGAGCCAGCAAAAAAAAAAATCCTAGATGTTCAATGCCAGTCACTGGAAACTGTCTGACACTGAATATCCAGGTCAGAGCCAATTGCGTCACTTATGTGGGCTGTCTCCCGTGGGCTGATTATTGGGCCCGGTTACATAATAGGATTTTCTGAGGAATGGTGGTTCGAACCATACGAGTCAACTTCTCAAAATTTTTAGAGGAGCTAAAGAGACGGCTGAGGGGAGATGTGATGGAGGTCTACAAAATCCTGAGTTGTGTAGAACAAGTAGAAGTAAATCGATTTTTTACTCGTTCCAAAAGTGACTAGGGGACACTCAAGGATGCTAATGCATAACTGGTTCAGGGGTCCTTTTACGAAGCTACGGCAAAAGGGAGGCTGTGCTGGTGTCGACATGTGTTTTTGATGTGCTCCGAAGCCCCCTTTTACTGCATTGGGTAAAAGGCAGGATTTTTAAAAAAGAAATGGACGCGGGCAATTGCCGCATGCCCATTCAGTGGGGAGCACGTACCACACTGCCCAATTACCATCGGGTACACACTGGAGCTACGAAAATAAAAATATTTTTGTTGCGCCAGAAGTGGCGGGCGCCAGGGGCGTAGCTACGTGGGGCCACGGGGGGCATGGGCCCCCACAGATTATGGCCTGGCCCCCCGCTGCAGCCCATCCCCTGACCCGCCGCCGCATCAGGTACCTTGTTTGCTGGCGGAGTCCCCAATCCCCGCCAGCCAAAGAGTCTTCTTCAGCGCCGGTCGACTCTGGCGCCTTCGTTGTGTGATCATCTGTTTCTGACGCTTTACGTCCTGCACCGTGCATGTAGCTGCTGCAGCGGGGGGGGGGGGGGGGTGGGGGCATCGGGGGGGTCCAAAGTGGTGGGGGCGGTCGGCGGTGGTGGCTAAACAGTGCCCCCCCCACTTCGGGCTCTGGCCCCCCCCCTCCCGCTGAAGTCTGGCTAAGCCCCTGGCGTGTGCTGGGGTGGGAACTACCGCCCGGCTGCTGTGGTAGCCCGGCAGTACTTCCCTTTATATTTCAACAATTTTTATTGATGACATTGCAAAGGAAACATAGCAAACAATAAAGGAAAAAAGATATAAATATATACACACATAGTATCCAATATCAGAACATACATAATTAAAGACAGCAAGATGAAGCCTGTCCTCAATCTTTTCACATATTTATCCCCTCAGCCCCTACCCATCATACTCCACCCCCCCTTGTTCTCTGGTTATTATCAATATCTTTTTACTTGAAAACAATTTTTATTGAACAAATGTGCCCCATAACAATACAAATATAGCAAAAGTTATTCCTTGTAGAACAATGTGACCCCATTACAGTCCTTGAGCCCCCAGTACTTCCCTTTTATTTATTTATTTGTTACATTTGTACCCCACATTTTCCCACCTATTTGCAGGCTCAATATGGCTTACATAGTACCGTGAGGCATTAGCCACCTCCGGTGAGGAAACAAATACAAAGTGATGTTAAGGTCGAATGAGATTCATGTGTTACAGACACATTAGGGAATCGTAGAGAAGAAGAGTTATATAGCGTTCATTACGAGCTTTGGTTTCGTTGTGTTGCAGGGTTCAGGCACTTAAGTTGGGTCAGTAGGGTATGCCTTTTCGAACAGGTTGGTCTTTAGTGATTTCCGGAAATTAAGGTGGTCGTACATTGTTTTCACGGCTTTCGGTAGTGCATTCCACAGTTGCGTGCTTATATAGGAGAAGCTGGAACCATACATTGATTTGTACTGGAGTCCTTTGCAGCTAGGGTAGTGAAGGTTTAAGTATGTTCATGATGATCCGATTGTGTTTCTGGTTGGTAGGTCTATGAGCTCAGTCATATATCCCGGGGCTTCGCCATAGATAATTTTGTGGACCAGGGTGCAGATTTTGAAAGCAATGCATTCTTTGATTGGGAGCCAATGCAGTTTTTCTCGAAGGGGTTTGGCGCTTTCGAATCGCGATTTTCCAAATATAAGCCTGGATGCTGTGTTTTTGAGCGGTCTGAAGTTTCTTTACGAGTTGCTCTTTGCATCCCGCATAAATTCCATTGTAGTAGTCAGCATGGCTTAGTACCATGGATTGTATCAGGTTGCGGTAAGTCTGCGTTGGGCTTACTGTCGCTTTGTAAAAGTGCCCCTAAGTGCAAGTATGACATTCGGCAGTTAACCAGCCCTGGGTTACCGCATCAAGATAGGACTGATTTTTATGTGGTTAAACCTGACCAGTTAAGTGCAGAATATTGGCATTTAACCGGCCAAGTGCCGAATCTGCCACCGGAACACCCCCAAACTAGTCGGTTTTCAGTTCGACACTAACTTGCTATTTTCATCGGCATTAACTAGTTAAGTGCCACTGAAAACTAACAATTATCCGTTTCCGCATACAGTTCAAACTCTTCTTATTGACCTATAAGTGCATTCACTCTGCAGCTCCTCAGTACCTCTCCACTCTCATCTCTCCCTACATTCCTCCCCGGGAACTCCATTCACTGGGTAAATCTCTCTTATCTGCACCCTTCTCCTCCACTTTCAACTCCAGACTTCGTTCCTTTTATCTTGCTGCACCTTATGCCTGGAATAGACTTCCTGAGCTGGTACGTCAAGCTCCATCTCTGGCCATCTTCAAATCTAAGCTAAAAGCCCACCTTTTTGATACTGCTTTTAACTCCTAACCCTTATTCACTTGTTCAGAACCCTTATTTTATCATCCTCACTTTAATATTCCCTTATCTCTTGTTTGTCCTGTTTGTCTGTCCTAATTAGATTGTAAGCTCTGTCGAGCAGAGACTGTCACTTCATGTTCAAGTGTACACTTGAACATGAAGTGACAGTCCCTGCTCGATGTCTAGTAGCGCTATAGAAATGATAAGTAGTAGTAGTAGTCTGTAGGATGCCGGAATCTTTGCTACTGTTTGAGATTCTGCACGGAATCTTGCTGCTCTTTGGGATTCTAGAATCTTGCTACTCTTTGTCCTTATCCTTTATTTGTCCTGTTTGTCCTTATTAGATTGTCGAGCAGGGGTGGTCTTTTCATGTTCAAGTGTACAGCGCTGCATACGTCTAGTAGCGCTAGAGAAATGATAAGTAGTAGATTAGCCCTGAACAGGCGATTCAGCCAGCCAGGAGCCATTTCTGGCCAGTTAAATTCCATATTTGTGATTATTTCTGCAGATTAACACTACAGTCAATTTCTCTCAGTTGCTAGGACTGACACTACCAGAGCAAGGGAGGTTTTACTCTGACTGTCTGAAGGATGCCATTTTAATAAGGACAGGACTTCATGGCATTTTCTTTACTGCTGCATTCAAGTGACAAGAAGGTTGTTATAAGAACCATAAATAGAGACTAGAAGTGAGTGAAATGCTCTCTAAATTAACAGGGGCTCGACTACGCTTTGTCTGCACTGTCAGCAAATAAGGTGGTAAGGTTTGCAGCCGAAATGTTTCAGCTTTCGTTAACAGAATGTTTATCACTCCATAAACATGCTTTAAAATGTTTATGTTAGATGATTTAATGGACAAAATCTCCTAAAATCCCAGGTCTCCATGTTATGAATAACTTTATGTTAAAAGATATGCATCTGGTCTTTTTTTTTCCATCATTTGAGATCCTTAATGATCACTCAGCTACGTGTGGACCCAGGGCTGGCGTTATGGGGTGACAAACAGGGCAATTGCCCTGGGCCCCCTTACTACGGAGGGCCCCCAAACCTGCCTCAAGCTGAAGAAGGCATAGGCTGAAGACCAGCTTTGAGGCCCCCTCCCCAGTTTCTGCCCTAGGCTCCTGAATGTCTAAAACCAGCCCTGTATGGACCGTATGCAGGTTCGAGACTTTGTACATGTCACTGGTCGACATTTCCATAGCACATTACTAAACATTTAGTAGATATGTCCTTTTCTTTCTTATTGAACACACAGAGCATTTGGGATATGAAGGGTGTGTGTGTGGGGGGGGGGGGTGGTTGGCAGTTGGATTGTATCTCAAAACATTGTTAAATGATGACACCTTGAGTTTGGACGGGTATGCTATGTTTTGATTGTTCTGTTTTGGTGTGAGAAAACATGATTTAAACATAAAAGACACAGTTCAGTCTATATCCCTTCTACTGTCGATAAAACGCAGGTTACATTGTATTCCCAGCAACCGCGACGCAATCAAACCCCACTTTATAAATAAAATAACAGAGAATATAAAACCACAAGATCTCTGTCTAGTCCACCTGTTTCCTATCCAGTTACAATTCTGCAGAGCTGACTTGATCTTTGGATTAATCCTCGCCTTGCTGCAAATGCGGATTTTCTGTGTTTCGCCCACGCAAGCTCTTCCTGTGTGTGTTTTCACTTTCTAAGCATTAACTGGTGATACTCAGCCTAAAGTAGGCAGAGTTTTTTAAATTAGACCCAGATATTCACAACCGGCTCTTATCTTCAGGGGCGAACTGACCATTCGGGGAACCGGGCAGTGCCCGAGGGCCCAGAGGCTCTAGGGGGCCCAGAGGCTCTGCCCGGATGCCCAGCATGCCGCTGGTAATCTATTGGCCCCAGCGGGGGGGGGGGGGGGGGACATGTTCTTTCCTGCCCGTCCCTCTAGACTGCCACTATTCCCCCCGCCTGGCACCATCATATTTTAAAAATGGCAGCTGAGACTCCCTGCAGAAGTCTCGTGAGACTGTCGAGACCTGCGAGACTACCGTGGGAAGTGTCGGCTTCCATTTTGAAAACACGGCAGCACCGGCAGGTGGGGAATAGCAGCAGTGCAGCAGGCAGGAAAGAGCATGTTCCCCCCCCCCCCGGCAGAGACCACCAGGACTCCTCAGGTACCAACGGAGCAGTGGGGGTGGGCGGCAGGGGGAGTGTCGGGTGGCGGCCAGGGGCCCAGACCACTCTCAGTCCGCCCCTGCTTATCTGGGTTCTGGCACTAGATATCCAGGCTTTGGCGGTGTTCGGCAGTTATCCTGGTTACTGTTGAGATTCAGTGCTGGGCACGGTTAGGATCAGTAGAGTAGCCAGAGCTGAAATTTGTAGGGGGCTAATAGTTAATATGGGTAGGCATAAGGTATCCTACAAAAATAATAAACAGGACAGCAGTGTCACAACTGTAAGGAATAGGCAGCCCTTGGACCAAAGCCGGAGCTTTGGCAGACAAATCACCTGGGCTGGCACAGGCAGGAATCAGAACAGACTGGATTAGGATTAACTAACAGACTCAACAAGGCAGGACAGAGGTAACTAAACACAATGGACAACACAAGAACCGGATCCAGACGAGGCAAGGAAAAGAAGGCAAGGGCCAGAAGTGGAACCCAAACAGGACAAGGCAAGACTCGGAACTGGATTAAAACTGGGACCCAGAAATACAAGACAAGGCAAAACACGGAAGTAGATTAAAACTGGGTCCAGAAAAGGGCAAGACAAGGACACGGCAAGGACTGGATCCGGACAGGACTAGATTGAAAGAGACAAGACAAAGCACACCTAGACAGGCAAGACAGGGTAGGAGCTAGGCAACAAGAATAACAGAAGCAAGACAATAAACAAGGTAGGAACAGGATTCAGGATTCTCAAACAGGATTCAGGATTTTCGAACAGGCTTGGCTGGAACAGGATTCAGGATTCTCAAATGCTTCAGGATTCTCAAACAAGCTTGGCTGGAACAGGATTCTCAAACAGGCTTCAGGATTCTCAAACAGGCTTGGCTGGAACAGGATTCAGGATTCTCAAACAGGATTCAGGATTCTCAAACAGGCTTGGTTTGCTTTGCTGCTGACCTCATGCAGAGCTGTTTGAAGGGCCATTTTGGATTTTATTTGTCATTGCAGAGAACTTTCATTTGATCCCTAAGGAAGCTGCAACTTGCACCGAAACACTGCCCATGGTAAAAGGGGCCCTTAGTGAATTGTGCGCCTAAATTCTAATCAGTGCCAATTAATGCTCATTAGCTTGTTAAGCATTGTTATAGAATGTGCTTTGATTTCGGCATGGTGCGCTGTATGGAATCCCTAGGTTACAGCTAGATTCTATACATGGCACAAAAAATGCTTAAGCGGTATTCTGTAACCGGCACCTAAAGTTCAATATGGTTTATAGAATTAACGCTGAAACGGAGAGGTCACACATAAATATAGGTGTAGCCGTTTGCACCAATGAAAAAATGGCGCAAATACCCATCCCTAAATTTACATACAGAGCACCATTATTCTATAATTACGTATGTAACTCAAAACCACACCCCCGACCCACCCCAAAACACCAATGACCCTCTCATTTTCACCTCCCTTTTTCGGGCTGCACATAAATTGTAGGCACAGATGCCGCACCTAATTTTACACATGTAGGTCCCAATTAAATCTAATTGCTGCCAAGAATTGCTTGTTAAAAAAAAACAATTATTGGCACAAAATGGCTCATTATTCTATTACATTATGCATACAAATTAGGAACGTGCCTAAATTTGTGTTCACAATTTTTGATGACTTTTATAGAATCAGGGGCAAAGTACATCGTTTTAAAATAGTACGAACTTCAAATGGAAGCCAGTGTAATATTAAGAATAACGGAGCGACACTATCAAATTTCGATACAGAATTAAGGGACCCTTTTACTAAAGCTCAGCGTGTGCTAAGTGCCACTTGGCCCAGTGGGATAAATTAGGATGTGCAGCACAGCGGTGTAGCTACGTGGGGCCACGGGAGCCTGGGCCCCATAGATTTGGCCCTGGACCCCCCTGCCGATGACTCTCTCGACCCCCCTCCTGCCATCAACCCTCCCCCGCCGCCGCCATCGGCTACTTTTGCTGGCAGGGGACCCCAACCCCCGCCAGCCGAGGTCCTCTACAGAACGAAGCCTTGCAGATCAGCCAGCGGCGTTGCTGGCTGATCTGCAAGGCTTCATTCTATTTCTGTGAGTCTGACGTCCTGCACAGAAACAGAACGAAGCCTTGTGAGTCTGACGTCCAGCACGTACAACGTGCATGACATCAGACTCACAGAAACAGAACGAAGCCTTGTGCCGGAAGAAGAGGACCTCGGCTGGCGGAGGTTGGGGTCCTCCGCCAGCAAAGGTAGCTGACGGCGACAGCGGGGGCGGGGGAGGGTTGGCGGCGGGAGGGGGGTCGAGAGGGTTGTTGGCAGGGGGGTCAAAGTTAGTGGCGGTGGCGCCGGGGGGGGTCAAAAATGGTGGGGGGGGGGATCAGCGGCGCCGGGGGGGGGCTAAAATGTGCCCCCTCACCTCGGGCTCTGGACCCCCCTCCCCCCGAAGTCTGGCTACGCCCCTGGTGCAGCATTTAGCGGGCACTAATGTTTGTTAGCACATGCTAAACTTTAGTAAAAGGGCCCTTAAAGACCAGCCAGTTGCATTTTGAGAATGGTTTTGCTTTTTCAGTCTCTTTTCACTGCACCTGCCTTCACTTTGAAAACACACTGTGGGACTTTTTATATAAAAACAACAATTAAAAAAAAAAAGAAACAAAAGGAGCTTATAGAAAACAGTTCCAGTAATTCATCGAGAGCTTTGGCTCAGGACCTCCCCTGTCACATTCTTATACGAGATCATATCAAAAAAATATTTCAGCTAAAAGTGTAGTGTTAACAAACTCCAGATGTGAATTGTTATGTAATGGGTTTGTTTTAATAGATCTGACTTCCAGATGTGCAGTTTTTGGATATGGAGAGTCTCTTTATGTATTTGGAGAATATTCACTATATAGCAAGTATAGGGGCCCCTTTTACTAAGCCGTGTAAGCGTCTACATGCGCCAAAATGGAGTTAACGCCCGACTACCGCGTGGCTCTCACGATAATTTCATTTTTGGCACGCGTCTGAAAAATATTTTTTATTCTGAGCGCTTAATGGCTGCGCGCCAAGTGGCATTTTGCGTGCGTAGGTCATTACCGCCCGGTTACCGCGTGAGTCTTTACCGCTGGGTCAGTGGCCAGTGGTAAGGTCTCAGACCCAAAATGGGCGCGTGCCAATTTTCATTTTGCCGCACGTCCATTTTCAGCAAAAATTTTAAAAAGACCTTTTTTTACAGGCGCGCTTAAAAAAGGATCAGCGTGCGCCCAAAACCCGCGCCTACACCACCGCAAGCCATTTTTTCAGTGCACCTTTATAAAAGGACCCCATAGTCTGTAGCCCAGGAAGAACCTGCCAACCACAGACGCTTGCTGTTTGGTTCATTTCCTTTCTTGGAGCGGAAAGTGAAAACGCATCTTTCACCATTCCCTAGTTAATTCTCTAGGCCCCTGGGGGGGTTCAGTTGCAGCGCAGGATTCTGGTATGCAGACATGAATTTCAGTATTTCTGTTTTTCAGGGGTGCCACAGGAGGTTCTCTGATGGTAACTAACGAAACGGTTTTGGAGAGAAAGATCTCAAACTTGATATTTATTTATTTATTTTATTACATTTGTATCCCACATTTTCCCACCTTTTTGCGGGCTCAGTGTGGCTTACAATAAGTTGTGAGTGATAGAAATACAATTTGTTACTACTCGGTTATGGATTACATTGTGAGGAGTTATGCGAGACAAACTCAGAGTATCATTAAGGAATATAACAATGGAAAAGAGCAGTGAAACATTGGGGGAAACAGGGGCGTATCTGCGTGGGGCCACAGGGGCCTGGGCCCCCGCAGATTTCGCCCTGGCCCCCCTCCCCGCCATCAACCCTCCCCCGCTGCTTACTTTTGCTGGCGGGGGGCCCCAACCCCCGCCAGCCGAGGTCCAACCCGCAGTCTTCAAATTTCGTCTTCCTCCGTGGCCATGCTGCAAGGAAGTAACGCTGCAGTGCTGATTCGTTGAATCCAGTTCGGAGTCTGACGTCGCAGCACGTTGTACGCGCATACAACGTGCTGCGACGTCAGAGGGGGAGGGTTGATGGCGGGGAGGGGGATGGAGAGAGGCGGCGGCGGGGAGGGGGAGGGAGGCAAAAATGTGCCCCCCCCTCTCTGGCTCTGGCCCCCCTACCGCCGGATTCCAGATACGCCCCTGGGGGGAAACAACGGGAAACTAAAAGGGGCAGTACATAACAACAAGAAAGCAAATGGTATACATTTTCTGTGAGCAGAAGTATGAGTGTGGTGAGATTACAGGGGATGAGAATTCAGAGTGGCTGTATTGAAGCATTATTGATAGCTAGAGCCGACCAAAATAGATTTGAAGTTCTACCTTTAGAAAAAAAAACCATAGGACCACTTCTGGATTTTTATGCTGTTCTGGAAAGGATTGTAATTTCAGTTTTGACTGAATTTCAGTAGGATTTTCTGTGCCATGCAGGAGTTCTGCCTAAAGGCATTGCATTCCTTCTGAACTACTCATCCTAATTCAGTTGAGGTCATGCCCCTGAACTCCTGCTGGCAGAGTGGATGCACTGAGGCCCAGATGCACAAAACCTAACGAGCCCACAACTTGCGTTTTAAACTGGTTCCAGCCAGTTTAAAACGCAAGTAGTTCACCCCGGGCATGCACTAAGGGCATTTTCCCTGCCACGGTAGCAGGCAACGAAAACGGAATGCAAATGTTTGAAAAGCTATTATAATGAGCTGCAGTACCGTTGCAGCCCATTATAATCAGATGCACTACCGTTTTTCCGATTCCCTTACCGTAGGAACCCTAACGGGAGGTCTGCACCTCTCGTTAGGGCTCCTGTGAGGGAATCAGAAAGGAAAAGGGCCCCCAAAAAAGGTAAAAAAGAAAAAAAAAGCAGGGAGCGCAGGTGAGGGGCGTCCTTTAAGGACGTACTCTCCCTGCGCTTCTGAGAGACGTCTTTTTTTTTTTTTTGCAGTTTTTTGTTCTGCCGGCGCTCGTGTTTTGTTTCCCCCTTCTGAGTCTTCGCCGCGCCACTTACCCCTCCAACAGCGAAATTTTTCTATTTTCCTGGTTGCTGGAGAATTGGGACGTCCCTTTAGATTAGGCTCCTCTTCCTGGTCTCTTCAGCCAATCAGAGCGCGTTTCGCTGACAACAGCCAGCTAAGCCCGCTTTGATTGGCTGAAGAGACCAGGAAGAGGAGCCTAATCTAAAGGGACGTCCCGATTCTCCGACTCAGGTACGGAAGGACTAGAGAATGCAAGTGAGCTACAACGAGTAGCTCATTTGCATTCCCTATCGTTGATGCATTCCCGTTCCCTACCGATTCGCTATGGAATCGGTAGGGAACGGGAATTACCAATGTCTTTCATGCATCTGGGCCTGAAACCTTGTGTTACACATCTAAAGATTAACTTGTGGTAAACAGGCTACATTTTCAAGATGTGGTTAGTTTACTTAGTTTAATTTCAAATGTGGTTAACTACCTTAAATACAAATCCCTAGGCAATGAACATAATATAAAGTACAAATGAAATACATATTAATACATCAACCATATTATGCATCAGACTTGTAACATAAAACCATCCTAGTGCCTCACTCATTTAGTCCAAGTAATCAAGTCCTTAATTTCTTTTGAAAGTTCAAATAATAGGTTTCTGATTGAATATTTTGTGGCAATGCATTCTAGTATTAGGGGCCATAACCTGAAAATGCCATCCTCCCCTCTATGATATGAAATCTGGGCATTCAAAGGGACTTGTGAGGCTTTTAATTTTCAAAGCAATAACTTATATATCTAAATGGAGTCTGATGGTTAAGGTCTTTATTTTAGAAGCCCCTTTTCATGATTTGGATGTGCAGCTGTAAAGGTTTAAAATGCAGATTAATACATGCATCCAGTTTTTCATACATGAGTTCGCAGCTGTGGAATGCTTTGCCATTTAACCTGATGTTATCAATAGAAATCAAACAAAATAAAACATGGAAAAGAAAATAAGATGATACCTTTTTTATTGGACATAACTTAATACATTTCTTGATTAGCTTTCGAAGGTTGCCCTTCTTCCTCAGATCGGAAATAAGCAAATGTGCTAGCTGACAGTGTATATAAGTGAAAACATTCAAGCATTACTATGACAGTAAAATAGATACCATTGGAGATTCTACATGGAATGTTGCTACTATTGGAGATTCTACATGGAATGTTGCTATTCCACTAGCAACATTCCATGTAGAAGGCTGCGCAGGCTTCTGTTTCTGTGAGTCTGACGTGCAGGACGTCAGACTCACAGAAGCAGAAGCCTGCGCGGCCACATTGGTGATCTACAAGGGCCGACTTCTACATGGAATGTTGCTAGTGGAATAGCAACATTCCATGTAGAATCTATAGAAATCAAACAAAATAAAGCATGGAAAAGAAAATAAGATGATACCTTTTTATTGGACATAACTTAATACATTTCTTGATTAGCTTTCGAAGGTTGCCCTTCTTCCTCAGATCGGAAATAAGCAAATGTGCTAGCTGACAGTGTATATAAGTGAAAACATTCAAGCATTACTATGACAGTAAAATAGATACCATTGGAGATTCTACATGGAATGTTGCTACTATTGGAGATTCTACATGGAATGTTGCTATTCGACTAGCAACATTCCATGTAGAAGGCTGCGCAGGCTTCTGTTTCTGTGAGTCTGACGTCCTGCACGTACGTGCAGGACGTCAGACTCACAGAAGCAGAAGCCTGCGCGGCCACATTGGTGATCCGCAAGGGCCGACTTCTACATGGAATGTTGCTAGTGGAATAGCAACATTCCATGTAGAATCTATAGAAATCAAACAAAATAAAGCATGGAAAAGAAAATAAGATGATACCTTTTTTATTGGACATAACTTAATACATTTCTTGATGTATTAAGTTATGTCCAATAAAAAATGTATCATCTTATTTTCTTTTCCATGTTTTATTTTGTTTGATTTCTATTGATAACCTTAAGAGTGGACTAACACGGCTACCACACTCCTTTACCATTTAACCTGAAAATAGTTCACAACCTAATTAACTTCCGCAAAGCACTGAAGATTCACCTCTTTAACAAGACATACCATAATGACTCATAATAGGAACTGTAATGCACCATCACTTACCTAATATTTAGAATATTTTCTCCTTATACCGGATTGTTTACTATCACTATGTCATCCACGTCCTATATGTAATACTATCTGAATGTTTTCTCTTTTTCCCTGATTCTTTATTATGTCAGCCATGCTTTCTTTATAATACCAATTGTATCTGTATTCTGGAATGGCGTAAGCCATGACGGAAATTTGTAAGCCACATTGAGCCTGCAAATAGGTGGGAAACATACAAATGCAAGAAATAGTAACATAGTAACATAGTAGATGACGGCAGAAAAAGACCTGCACGGTCCATCCAGTCTGCCCAACAAGACAAACATATGTGTAAACCTTACCTTGATTTGTACCTGCCTTATTCAGGGCACAGACCGTACAAGTCTGCCCAGCAGTACTTCCCGCCTCCCAACCACTAGTCCCACCTCCCATCACCGGCTTTGGCACAGACCGTATAAGTCTGCCCAGCAGTATTTCCCGCCTCCCAACCACCAGTCCCGCCTCCCATCACCGGCTCTGGCACAGACCGTATAAGTCTGCCCTCCACTATCCTCGCCTCCCAACCACCAACCTCTCTTCCCCCACCTGCTCTGCCACCCAATTTCGGCTAAGCTTCTGAGGATCCATTCCTTCTGCACAGGATTCCTTTATGCATATCCCACGCATGTTTGAATTCCGTTACCGTTTTCATCTCCACCACTTCCCGCGGGAGGGAGGGAGGGCATATAAATAAATAAATAAATAAATAAATAAATAAAGCAGCATTTAGACATGTACTGTATATCACATAAATCAAAGCAATTGGTTGAGGCAGTGGCGTAGCCAAGGGTGGGCTTGGGTGGGCCCAGGCCCACCCACCTTGGGTTCAGGCCCACCCAGTAGCAGCATACCTATGATGTGGCTGGCAGGGATCTCCAAGCCCCACCAGCTGAAAACTCCCAACAAGTGTCCCTCCTGCATACCTTGTAAGTAGCAGATCTTCACCTGCAGTGAGCAATGACATATATATTGCTTGCACCGGCCCCACAGCCTTCCCTCTGATGTATTTCTGCCTAGGTGGAAACAGGAAGTTGCATCAGAGGGAAAGGTGTGGGACCAACATGAGCAGTGTGTATTAGTTGCTGCTCGCTGCTGGTGAAAATATGCTATTTAAAAGGTATACAGGAGAGGGGGGATGTTTGAGAGATCATATGGCATGCAGGTGAGAGAAGGAGAGACCAAATCACCTGTGGGACGGGGCAAGGTCCTTCTGCCCACCCATCTTAGGTCCAGGCCCACCCAAAATTGGGTGTCTGGCTACGCCCCTGGACTGAAGTGGAGAGAGCTGATTTAGTGGGAGACCTGTGAGGAGCAAGTTTTATGAGTTTGTTAAATTTGGTTTTGTTTCTGTGCATCTTGTCGGTTTATAATTTATCCACTTACATGCATCGAGCACATATACTTCCTCAGTACATCACTCGAGTTTGTTCATCTCATTCTCATTTTCTTTGCAGTACACATCTTAATAAATACTAAACAAAAGACCTTATGGATAACACATTTATACTTTAATTATTATTTGCACCCCTTATTAGTCTTTATTAGAAATCACCAGTTAAAAAGAAAAGAATCTTTTTACTGAAAGGTATCAGCTTCTCATTTCCAAAAAGACTTGTATAACATTTCTCACTTTCTGTAGAGCTGCATGAGTCTGTTACTGGGTGTATGAAAACAGACAATTCAGGTACCTCAGAAGGGATAACTAGAATGTGGATTGTCTGGTAGCTGAAGGAACTTTGAGATTTAATTGATGAGAGTTAGCTAGCTCTGGGAAATAAAATATTTTCAATATTTCAGAGATGAACTTCGTATTTGATCTTCTTCCACATATGTCCTGACTGTGATGAACTCTTCAGCCCATGAATCTCTTCAGAAAAGTATCTCCATGATTCGTGTCGTGATGTATTATCCAACTAAATACAAGTAGACACTCATATTTCCTTTCCTTACAATCCATCATGCGCATGAATTTTACTGAGAGTATGGATCATTTTTACTAACATTCAGATCTGCAAACACCTCACATAGGAGACTGTAGAGGCTCTTCAGCTTGGGGAAGGACTGGGGGGGGGAGGGGTCCTATAAAATCTTGAGTGCAGCGGAAAGGGTCATTGTGAATTGATTGTTTACTCTGCCAGAAAGTAGAAAGACTAGGGGACATATAAAGTTCCTAAGAAGTACATTAAAAACAAATTGGGTCTTTTTACTAAGCTGCGGGAAAAATGGCCGTGCGGTAGTGGTAGGGGCTGTTTTTCCCGTGCGCCAGGGTCTTTTACTGCGCTACTACTACTACTTAACATTTCTAAAGCGCTACCAGGGTCACGCAGCGCTGTACAATTTAACAAGGAAGGACAGTCCCTGCTCAAAGGAGCTTACAATCTAAAGGATGAAATGTCAAGTTGGGGCAGTCTAGATTTCCTGAATAGAGGTAAATGGTTATGTGCCGAACGCAACATTGAAGAGGTGGGCTTTGAGCAAGGATTTGAAGATGGGCAGGGAGGGGGCTTGGAGTAAAAAGCCCCTAAAAAATAGCCACGCAGTAAGATAACCCTTATCGCATGGCCAAGTGGAGGGGAGTACTTACTGCCACACACTGAGGTGGTGGTAAGGGCGACCATGGTAACCAAAAATGAACCGGTCAGGGGCGGCCTAGGGGGCATGTTGGGGAGGAGCCAGGGCTTATGCGGGTGCTGGCGATATTGAACTGGGGCCTGCATAAGCTTAAGCAGGTGAATTTAGGACAGCTCAAAAGCGAGCCGTCCTAAATTCACCACTTAAGCTTATGCAGGCCCCAGCTGAATATCAGTCCGGGGTCCGCATACATTTTTTTTTTTAGTTTTTTAAATATTTAAATCCCCCCGAGCCCCCAATGCATCGTATCCCTTCCTCTCCCCCTCCCAACCCCTCCCAAGCTACTCATCCCACAAATGGCGCCATTCCCCCCCCCCCCAGAGTCCATGCAGGGCCCCACTGGTAGTCCAGTGATGGCCGTTGGGGGTGGTACTTCATGCAGTACCACGAGCTGCCATGAGATAACCACCACTGGATCACCAGAGATTAAGGTAGACCCGGGGGGGGGGGGTCTGTGTGGACTCTGGGGGTTTGTGGGGGAGTGGCTTGTGGACACGGGTTGGGAGGGGGAAAGGAAGTGAAAAGATGTGTTGATGGCTCAGGGGGATTTAAATCTATATTAAGCAATAAACGGTATAATGAATGTGTAAAGGAATGTGGAGATCAATCAAGCTTTCTGTATAAAACTAAAGTAAAACAGTACCTTCCGAGTCAATATATTCAACTCTTTAGCTCTGTACAGCATCTAAGGTCAGCACATCTAGAAAGTGGAATAGGGTGATGTGATGAGTGACCACCTCTTGCCAGCCTCTGCTGATGGTTCTGGCTGCAGTGTTAATACTCTTGGGTTCATAGAAATCATGATCAGTAAGATGTAGGTGATACCTCGCTTTGAACATTTGCGACTGGTTTTATATTACAACTATTTAAAGCTCTGAAACATACACCACCACCGCATCAGTGTAATGCAATCCCTAATTCACAGGTGACTTCATGCTCAGTTCATTTTCCATTGGCCCGATGAAGGGATTTAGCTCCTGGAAGTCAGGCACAAATGCCTAATGCTTCAAAGGGTATCACCCAGGGAGCATCTGTTGACCCTTTTCCCCTATATCCTGCCCTGTCTTGATGCAGAACAATTTGTGTCAGAAGCACTGGGGATTGTTTGATCAGTCATTTCATTTAGCAGTTTTGTGTAGAGATTCTTATCAATTGTGCAAAATTTTGCTTGCACAATGCATTTAGTGAAACACTGTCCCTTCTAGACATTGTAGAAGATCTCAAATGAAAGCTACAGCTTCGGTCACAGCACTGATGATGGCTATTGTGTAACGTTTATTTGTGATCGTGTAATAAAGTTTTCCTGTTGTATATATAATTGTCATCTATTCATTTATGTGTTTTGTCTGTTTTAAGACCTTTCTATTGTGATTGATAGCAAGTTTGCAATTTATTGTCGAAGCCCTATATGCTTTGGGAATATACGCCTATAAAATGCTCATTTCCCCACCCATGACCATGCGTCTTTTGAACTACGCATGTTAGATTTTAGGAGCAGAATATGCTTAGTGAGTTCTGCGCATCAGGGGCATAGATACGTGGGGCCACAGGGGCCTGGGCCCCCGTAGATTTGACCCTGGACCCCCCTGCCGCCCACCCTCTCGACCCCCCCCCCGCCGCCAACCCGCCATCAACTCGCCGTCGCCTACCTTTGCTGGCGGGGGACCCCAACCCCCGCCAGCCGAGGTCCTCTTCTTCCTTTGTTCTGTTTCTGAGTCTGACGTCCTGCATGCAGGACGTCAGAAACAGAACGACGCCTTCGGGGGAAGAAGAGGACCTCCTCGGCTGGCGGGGATTGGGGCCAGCAAAGGTAGCCCACAGCGATTGCAGGGGAGGGTTGGTAGTGGGAGGGGGGCTCGAGAGGGTCATCGGCAGGGCGGGGTCTAGGGCCAAATCTATGGGGGCCCAGGCCCTCCCTGGCCCCACGTAGGTACGCCACTGGTACAGCGGAAGAGTAACATTATGTCCATTACGTGCTTTGATTTCGTTGTGTTGCACAGTTCAGGCATTTAAGGTGGATCGGTAGGGTATGCCTTTTTGAACAGGTATTCAATATTGAATTCAACCGCAGGAGCGAACCTTATGGGGACTGACCTTGAAACAGTTGCATGGCGAAACATGAATTTATGGCGGTGTTAAGGTATCCTGCTTGGATTTTATATTGATTGAAAAATGGAAGAAAAATCAATGCAAAATAAAGATAAGTACAATGCTTTAAAGCTATTATGCTACAAACTGGATCGATGAAAGTTTACAGTTCGCCCAATTGCCAGTGAGCCTTGCTGGGTTGAGCAATGTATTCTGACAGATCCAACAGTGTTTAGATATATTTATGCTAAGTAATTGTTCTGAGAAAGTTCTTCTTGAGCTGATTGTGACATAATTTCTCAGTTTGACTGTTTTTGTGTGCTCTGAAATATCGGCATATAAATAACACATTTATTTATTTATTTATTTATTTACAAACTTAGGGCTCCTTTTACTAGGCAGCGGAAAGCCCAACGCAAGCTTACCGCTCGCTATTTAGGAAGTACCGCAACAGCTCGGTGGTACTTCCCACCCCTAGCTCGCCATCATTTCTGGCGCTATGCAAATTTGTAGCACCAGATACTACCTGGCGGTAAACGGGCAGTGCCGAGCGCTGCCCGGTTACCGCTGGGTTAGCGTGGTAGCCCTTAATGTCACCTCAAAGGGTGGTGGTAAGGGCTCCCCGCTGAAACGGCCGTGCGGCAAGTGCTTTACTTGCCGCCTGGCCATTTCCTGAAGGAATGCGAGACCAGCCCTTTTACCAGCTGCGGTAAAAGGGGGCCTCGGCGCTCGTGTAAAACATGAGCTGATGCCAATGCAGACCCCCTTTTGCCGCAGCTTGGTAAAAGGGGGCCTTATATTCCACACAATCCAAAAGTTCTAGGTGAATCACAAATCATAAATATGTAATATAATCTATACAACACATAAACACTTCTATGTGGAAAATAATATTTTGTAGGTGATTAGATTACTTTTTCCTCAACCCAGTGGCGTAGCCAGACAACCAATTTTGGGTGGGCCTGAGCACAAAGTGGGTGGGCACAAAATTTTCTCTCTCCCTCCTCTCCCCAACTCAAAATATAAATACTTTAGCTGATGAGGATCCCCAATCTCCCTCAGCTGGGGACCTCCACCTTAGATGGCCAGAACTCCTCCCTGCCAAGCCTAGCAGGCAGTGGCAACTCCTCGAGCCACTGATGCCAGCACCCCATACATGCTTAGTTGTCAGTGGCTCCAGGATGCTGCCCCCATCTGCCAAGCTCAGCGGAAAGCAGCCCCGGAAGAGATCCCCAGCTGCCAGGGCTTGGGGATCCCCACTAGCCACAGCAAGGGTCAGGGCTGCTGGTAACCATTCTGGTGACCAGGGCAGAAAATAAAGAAGCCCTTCCCCAATTCCCTCTCCTCTTCTCTCCAATCTCTTCATCTGCCGTTACAGTCACACTGACAGACCCTCACAAATTACAGAAGGGATCACAAATTAGAAATAAAATTATGTAGACAAAATTGAACTGGGAACCTCAGCATGCACTGCAATACTGGAGAAAAAAAACAAAAAACAAAAGCACATTTCCTTTTCTACTTAACACAATAAAAAGACTATGCACATTTCCCAAAGCTAACATATTCCATTTAAAACATTCAAAATAAAATGATTTTTCTACCTTTATTGTCTGGACGTTTTATTTTTTCATCATGTTGGTTCCAATTTCTCTTTCCCGCTTTCCTGTCTGTCTTCTGCTAATTCTTCAAGCGGCTGTCCATTTGTCTTTTTTCTCCTGTCATTTCATTTCCTCACTATACCTGCCTCTGAAATATTGATCTTTCCATTTTAGCTCTTTCCTTTCTTTCTTTTCTGCCTCTGCACACTCAAATTTCATCCTCTTTCTAAATCTTTTCCTTCTTTTTACTTTTCAGATATCTATCACATTTCCATTTCCTTTCACCCACTAGCTCTCCCATTCCCCATCTCTCTCCTTCCCAGCCTATCATTCCTTTCCATCTTCAATCTACGCACTATTACCATATTTCTACCCCTGTAATCACTGTTCTCTCATTTATTTCCTTGCCATCTCCACTCCTTGGGCCTCTTCCCCCATGCTTTCCACCATTCCCAGTGTCTCCCTCCCTCCACCCTTCCAGCCCAGCATCTGTTCCCTCTTTCTCCCATCCTCACCCTGTAGCCTGATATCTCCCTATCCCTTTTACCTCCCACCACCAGCATCTTCCTGTCCCATCTCTCTCCCCTCCCCCATTGTTCAGCATTTTTCCCTTTCTCTTCCCTACCATCCATTGTCCATCTTCTCTCCCTGAATCCATCTTCCCTCTTTCTCCCCTCCCCCGCTTGTGCATCTCTCCTTTCCTCTCCTCTCTTCCACCTTTATGTCCAACTTTTCTCCTTCTCCCTGCCTTGAGCCCCTGGTCTAACATCTCACTCTCCCCCACCCATGCCAAGCCACATAGCATCTCTTTATCCTTCCTTCCGCTCACCTCAGTGCCATGTTCAACATTTCCCCTCTCATCTCTCCCTCCTTTCCTTCCACTTCCATATCCAACACTTTTTTTTCTCTCTGGTCCTTTACCACTCTTATGCAGCCTTTCCCTCCCTCTCCCCATCCCACCCATATCCAACAATTCTCCCTCTCTTTCCCCTTGCACCATCTCTCCATCCCTCCCCCCACATCGAACAATTATTCCTCCACCCCACCTAGCACTACCCTGTCTCACTCCCTCATCCCAACAGTGCCCCTGTCTCTCCCTCTCCCTAACCCTTCAAGCCACCTAACAGCATGCTGCACCTTTTCCCCCTCTCTCCTCCCCCATCCCGGCCATGCTGCACCTTTTTACCCTCCCCCTGCTGCCCTGCCATGCTACACCTTTTTACCCTGCCCCCGCCATGCTGCACGCACCTTTTTCCCCTCTCTCGCCAGCCAGCCAGTCCAGCTCTTCTGCATGTCTACAACAGCGCCACATCCGTCAGCAGCACGCTGCTACACGAGGATTGCTTCCTTCCGGCTGGCCTCACCTCCGATAGTCTTTCTGAAGAGGCGGGGCCAGCGCAGAGGAAGCACTCGTAGCGGACGGCGCCGCTGCCGGAGTCCGGACGGGGATGACAGGAGGAAGGAGGGAGCAGGGAGGTAACAAAACTTGCGGTGCGTCGGCGGTTTGGGCGTCTAGGTGCACCGTTGCTGGGTGGGCCCGAGCCCAAAGTGGGTGGGCCTAGGCCCACCCGTGGCTACGCCCCGTCATCAGTGATGTCACAATGGCTTGATTGCCTGATACTTGCCTCACTTCTGATATTGTGATGTCATGGGGGAAAGGGAAATGGGACTTGATAAACCGCCTTTCTGAGGTTTTTGCAACTGTATTCAAAGTGGTTTACATCTATTCAGGTACTTATTTTGTACCAGGGGCAATGGAGGGTTAAGTGACTTGCCCAGAGTCACAAGGAGCTGCAGTGGGAATTGAACTCAGTTCCCCAGGATCAAAGTCCACTGCACTAACCACTAGGCTACTCCTCCACTTATTCCACCAATAAGAGCCAACCTCATCAGTGATGTCACAATGGCATAATTGCCCGATACTTGGCTAACTTCTGATATTGTGATGTCATAAGGGAAAGGGAAATGAGACTTGATAGACCGCTTTTTTGAGGTTTTTGCAACTACATTCAAAGTGGTTTACATATATTCAGGTACTTATTTTGTACCAGGGGCAATGGAGGGTTAAGTGACTTGCCCAGAATCACAAGGAGCTGCAGTGGGAATCAAACTCAGTTCCCCAGTATCAAAGTCCACTGCACTAACCAGTAAGCTTACTGCAGCTTAAAATGGTCTACCATGGGGTGCGCTGAGGCATTCCATGGAACTTTGGACATGTATGTGTGCTACCAGTGCACTATTTGTTTTTGCAATGGGGTCGTGTCTGGGGGGTGGAGAGTAGGCCACATTACTGCAGGATTAGCATGTGAGGCTGTGAGCCTTTACTGCCTACAAACTAGGGGTCAGTAAGGGCTCATGCGTTAAATTTGTTAATGCCAACTCAAACGTCTCCTACCTACAGTTTCTTTTTGAGGGTTCACTACACTTAAGTTCAGGGACTTTGAACACTCTCCAAATTCCTCAGGTGTCCTTCATTCTGGTGCCCATCTCAGCCCTTCAGAAGAAGTCTCTGATTATCTCCCTTGGGGCAGCGCTGTACTGAACAACAGCCTTCGCCATCCTGAGATATTTTCCTTGACTGCCGACAGTTTCCCTCTCCATTTGTTTCATGCCATAACTATTGTGTAAGGGACTCCCCCCCTCCCCCCATTTACAAAGCTGGTGTGGCAATGCCGACACAGCCCATTCACTTATATCCGGTAGTAAGTTTAGAAAAACCAGCCTCTGGTGGTTAAGTCCTTTTTATATTGGCCTTGAAGGAAGCATAATTTATTCATTCCAATATTTTTATTTGTTGCATTTGTATCCCACATTTTCCCACCTCTTTTGCAGGCTCAATGTGGCTTACAATACATCATGAATAGTGGAAACATATAAGAAAATATACATTTAGCATTACAGAAGGAAGTGGAGGAGTGGCCTAGTGGTTAGGGTGGTGGACTTTGGTCCTGGGGAACTGAAGAACTGAGTTCGATTTCCACTTCAGGCACAGGCAGCTCCTTGTGACTCTGGGCAAGTCACTTAACCCTCCATTGCCCCATGTAAGCCGCATTGAGCCTGCCATGAGTGGGAAAGCGCAGGGTACAAATGTAACAAAAATAAAATAGATACTATTGGAGATTCTACATGGAATGTTGCTATTCCACTAGTAACATTCCATGTAGAAGGCTACGCAGGCTTCTGTTTCTGTGAGTCTGACGTCCTGCACGGCCACATTGCCTGCGCAGCCACATTGGTGATCTGCAAGGGCTGACTTCTACATGGAATGTTAGAATAGCAACATTCCATGTAGAATCTCAAATAGTAGCAACAGTGGAGGAGTGGCCTAGTGGTTAGGGTGGTGGACTTTGGTCCTGAGGAACTGTGTTTGATTCCCACTTCAGGCACAGGCAGCTCCTTGTGACTCTGGGGTACAAATGTAACAACAACAAAAAAAAAACATGGGTTATATGATAATGGTAAAACATATTGGTAGTTTAACAAGCAAATATTGTAAGGCAGTTCTGGATATTTGTACAGGAGTTCACATTTGTTGATCTTTGTGGTATGTCCTGTCAAGGAGATGGGTCTTCAGTAGTTTGCGGAAGTTGGTTATGAAGGCATTTGTTAAGATGCAATCCTAACTGGACATGAAAACAACCAGCCATTTCTTTCCTGAATGGGAATTTATGGTCACCGCTGTATGTCACTGTTATTGGTTCTCAGAGGGAATAAGACAGTGTGTGTGTATTTGTGTTTGTGCGTGTTCACCCAAATGAATGACAGTAAGTAGCTATGAATACAGCATATTATCTCCATGTAAACCCCCGTAACATGTGTAAATGTACATGGGTGTGACATTGCCTTCAGCGGGTGGAGGAAAGTGGAAGAAGGGAAGGGCAGATTGAACAATGGGACTTTAATATTTTTTAAAATGTGTTTACAGAACAGAATCCCCAAACCACACAGAGTGGAACATTTCAGCATGGCTAATTAAATGGGTTTTGTGGGATAAGCAGTATAAAATGTTTTGTACATATTTGGGATCTTGCCGGGTATTTGTGACCTGGATTGGCCACTGTTGGAAACAGGATGCTGGGCTCGATGGACCTTTTCTCTTTCCCAGTATGGCAATACTTATGTACTTATGAGTCCCTGAAGAATACGCGAATGATGCACGTTTGTGATCTTGTTCATTTTATAATTTATAACTTTACTTAAGTAGGGAGCAAAGAGTTTAGACAAAACAATACCAGCAACAATTCTATGTGCTTGTGGAACATTTCAGCTTTTCAACAAATACGAAGCTGGAACTTCTGCTGTGAATGACTCACTGGGACCTCATGTCCCTCCAACTTTGGCGTGAAATGGGGTGTCAAAGGTCAATGTTTCAGGGGATAGATGCAAAAGATGGTTTAAGTCCAGTTAAGGAACAATTTCAAGACACCTTTTTGAAAAAAAGGCTTTGCATGTAACTCTGTGATCAGGTGCCTAGATTTAAGTGGCAGAAACACACGTAAACATAGTAAATGACGGCAGATAAAGACCTGAACGGTCCATCCAGTCTGCCCAACAAGATAAACTCATTTTACATGGTATGTGTTACTTTATATGTATATCTGAGTTTGATTTGTCCTTGCCATTCTCAGGGCACAGACCGTAGAAGTCTGCTCAGTACTGTTCTTGTACTAAGTTCTGAAGATTCTGGAATCCTAAAGAGTTACAAGATTCTGGAATCCCAGTTAGTAGCAACATTCCATGTAGAACCCCAAAGAGTAACATAGTAAATGATGGCAGATAAAGACCTGAACGGTCCATCCAGTCTGCCCAACAAGATAAACTCATTTTACATGGTATGTGATACTTTATATGTATATTCGAGTTTGATTTGTCCCTACCGTTCTCAGGGCACAGACCGTAGAAGTCCACCCTGCACCGGTTTTATTCTCCAAATACCGGAGTCGCCACCCAATGTCTGCTAAACAGGATTCCTTTGTGTTTACCCCACATGTGTTTGAATTCCATTACCGTTTTCATCTCCACCACCTCCCGCGGGAGGGCATTCCATGTATCCACCACCCTCTCCGTGAAAAAATACTTCCTGACATTACTCCTGAGTCTGCCCCCCCCCCCTTCAACCTCAATTCATATCCTCTAGTTCTACCACCTTCCCGTCTCCGGAAAAGGTTCGCATGCGGATTAATACCTTTCAAATATTTGAACGTCTGTATCATGTCACCCCTGTTTCTCCTTTCCTCCAAGGTGTACATGTTCAGGTCGGCAAGTCTCTCCTCGTATGGTCTGCAACGCAAATCCCATACCATTTTTGTAGCTCATAGTTGCACCGCTTCCAGTCTATTTACATCTTTAGCCAGACACGGCCTCCAAAACTGAACACAATACTCCAAAAAACAATCACTCAAGTCCTCACCTTCAGTACTGTGTTCAATTCTGATTGCAGTATCCCAAAAAATATATAGCGGAATTAGAAAAGGTTCAAAGAAGAGCGACCAAAATGATAAAGGGGATGGAACTCCTCTCATATGAGGAAAGGCTAAAGAGGTTAGGGCTCTTCAGCTTGGAAAAGAGACGGCTGAGGGGAGATATGATTGAGGTCAACAAAATCCTGAGTGGTGTAGAACAAGTAGAAGTGAATTGATTTTTTACTCTTTCAAAAAGTAAAAGTAAAATGTAGTCATTTACATTTGTTTGTGAACCTATGCATGCATAAATGATCATATCCCAGCTACACGCTATCCTATGAGTACACGCCAATCTTCAAAGGTGTGTTACTGTGCAGGTGAGCATTCACATTGATTTATTTTTTAGGCAGCATATATAGAATCTCCCCCTTAGTGCCAGTATCCCTGCCCAATCTTAGGTGCAAGGATTTACACCAACTGAAACCTGGTGTGATTCCTCATGCGTAAATTAAGTGTGGCTCTGCCTTATTCTATAGAACGCCCCAGATCCACCTGTGCCCCTCCCATGGTCATGCCTCATTTTTGGATCCACACATAAAATTTATGTGAGCATTTGTATAGAATACCGACTACAAAGATGTGCGCATAAATTCAAATTTGGTGCCAATTAGCACCAATCATTAATTACTAGTGCGCAATTACTGGCACTAATTGACTTCTTGTGTAATTACATTCTGCACACAAATTGGGCATGTACCAAAATTTATGCATGCAATTTTGAGCACCATATATAGAATTAGGAGGATAGTGGGTGACTATCGACTCACTCCACATCTGGACTGGTTTGCTGCACCCCACGTAACGTAAACCACTTCCTCATATTTTATGCAACTTTATATTTCAGCCATCTATTTATTCATTCCCGTTGACTTTGTACTACCGATCTTGTCCCCATCTATATATCTGCATTTGGTCCCTGGCTACATAGTAAGAGGTTTTATTGTATTCAGGACTTTTTTTGAGGGGGTGCTTGGGGGTACTGAGTACCGGCACCTTTTCTATTGTCTGCTAAAATTGACCCATGGTCCCCAAGTATTAATGGAAGAGTTCAGGCTCTACACACCAATTCTGCCTTGTCATAGATTCTGTGACTAGTTTGCAGGGGGCTTGACTATTGTGGGGTGGGTCCCTCGGTGATCACCCCACCCCTGAAGGGTGGCCTGGCATTTGAGTACCAGCACCTTTTTCGCTAGAAAAAACACACTGATTGTATTGTAAAAACAGCATTAGCCTCATATCATAACATATTCAGAATCTGGGGGTAAATACTAGACTCTGCGCAGGGGCGGCCAAAGGCAATCTGCCACCAGAGGCAGGGATAAGATGCCATCTGCCTCTGTCCCTGCACCCAGTCTAGCATCTCCCCCCTTCCCCTCATTTACCTTATTTTTTCCAGAATGCAGCAGTGGCAACGACAGTGATTCCCATGGGCTGCCCTGCCACTGGCCTCTTCGCTACTCTGAACCAAGAAACTTGACCACAGGCCTTTTTTAAAAAAAGGGAGACTTTCATCTGACTATTTGCTGTTCATTAAGGGCTCCTTTTACTAAGCAGTGGTAAGTCCAATGCAAGCTTATTGCTCGCTATACAGGAAGTACCACCAATTCTGGTCGCCGCATCTCAAGAAAGATATAGTAGAATTGGAAAAGGTGCAGCGAAGGGTGACTAAACTGATAGCGGGGATGGGACGACTTCCCTATGAAGAAAGACTAAGGAGGCTAGGGCTTTTCAGCTTGGAGAGACGGCTGAGGGGAGACATGATAGAGGTACAGTAATACCTCGGTTTTCGTTGACTTTGGTTACTGTCGGTTTCGGTTTTCGTTGATTTTTTTTTCAGCGAAAAATTTGTCTTGGATTTCGTCAGTTGCCTCGGATTTCGTCGGCGTGCTCACGTGACCTCACTGCTAATTTTGTGAAAACAAAGGGCGACCCATGCATTCTCCTGCTCATTGTGGCATTGTTTCTTGTTGTGTGAGCATCACCCCGTGCGTGTAACGCAACGCACATAAGAGAAAATCACATGTGCTCAAATCTCATTGTCCCTGTTAAGTGTTTCCCTAGCTAATAAGTTAACCCTTTCCCTTTAGCTCCATCATGGGACTATATTTATTCTCTATAAAATGTGTTTTTGGTATGTATTTTGGAGTGTCTAGAATGAATTAATTGGATTTACATTGATTCATATGGAAATAATTTGGTTTTCGTCGGTTTTGGTTTTGGTTGATTGTTTTCGGATGGATTATCAATGAAAACCGAGGTATCACTGTATATAAAATAATGAGTGGAGTGGAACAGGTGGATGTGAAGCGTCTGTTCACGCTTTCCAAAAATACTAGGACTAGGGGGCATGCGATGAAACTACAGTGTAATAAATTTAAAACAAATAGGAGAAAAGTTTTCTTCACCCAACGCATAATTAAACTCTGGAATTCGTTGCCGGAAAACGTATTGAAGGCTGTTAGCTTGGCAGAGTTTAAAAAGGGGTTGGACAGTTTCCTAAAGGACAAGTCCATAGACCGCTACTAAATGGACTTGGGAAAAATCCACAATTTCGGCAACAACTTGTATAAAATGTTTGTATGTTTGGGTAGCTTGCCAGGTGCCCTTGACCTGGATTGGCCGCTGTCGTGGACAGGATGCTGAGCTCGATGGACCTTTGGTCTTTTCCTGGTATGGCATTACTTATGTACTTATAAGCTACTGCAGCTGCCCGGCGATCCTTCCCACCGCTAGCATGCCGTCATCTCCGGCACTACAAAAGTTGATTTATTTTTGTGGCTCCGGAGTGTACTCAGCGGTAATCAGACAGTGCCAGGTGCTGCCTTGGTTACCACCAGGTTAACGTGGAAGCCCTTACCGCCACCTCAATGGGTGGTGGTAAGGGCTCCCCCCCCCCCCCCAAAAAAATGGCCATTTCCTGCAAGAAGACGAGACTTCCCTTTTACCAGCTGCGGTAAAAGGGGACCTTGCCACGTGTGTAAAACTCATGCCAACGCCAGGCCCCCTTTTGTTGTAGCTTGGTAAAAGGGGCCCTTAAAGATTCAGCCCGAGGTTTCTTTACTATTACAAACTTGAATTCGTATGTTTCCGATCACCATATGCAGGGAATCCTAGAAATCCTTGTGAATCGAGTTCGTAATTATAGAGAAGGAAGCAGGAGGTTTGAAAGAGTGGCTCAGAGGTTAGACCTGCAAGCTAAGACCTACAGAACAGAAGGAACAGCAAAGGGAAAGCCAACCCACACCTGGTCCCGGTACCACTCAGGAAACAAGAAGCTTTCAACGTAGTTTGCACACAAATAAACAAAGAAATAATCTTTAATAGCAATACTACATAGGGTAAATATAATTTGTAAGATAATTGTGTTTTAGTCTTACTTCTGTTTGTCCTGTGTTATTATTAATGATTATTCATTATTTACTTATTTGTGTGCAACGTGCTTTCAAAGTTTGTTGTTTCCTTAGTAGTACTGGGACTAGATATGAGGTACCTAACGATCCTTCTGATATTTGGTATTTGTTTGTCAAGGAAGAACCACTCTTTTGATTCTAAGAAGCAGAGAAGCCGGAGTTCAAATCCTTTGGCAAACCACCTCATCCTTCACTGCCCAAGTCAGGTACAAATTATAGCCCTCATTTATTAATCAACATTAAAAAGTTAATGCAAGTTAGCACACATTATTTAACAGAAGCTCCAGTGGGACACAAGGAGCGACAGTGGGAAAAGTGAGATTTAAACTTTGACTTCTCACGGTTCTAACCACAGGGCTACTCCTCTGTCGAAAGAGAGAGAGGGAAGAATTCAGATACAGACGGGCTTGAGGGAAAGAGCGAGACTATTAGTGAAAAGATATTTATTGTTTATTTATTTATTTGTTACATTTGTATCCCACATTTTCCCACCTATTTGCAGGCTCAATATGGCTTACATAGTACTGAAAAGGCGTTCGCCAATTCCGGTATGAACAAATACAGTAATGTTGTGTAGAATAAGGTTTGTGTGTACAGACACATTAGGCAATCGTAGAGAGGAAGAGTTATTATATGTCCATTAAGAGCTTTGGTTTCGTTGTGTTGCAGGGTACAGGCATTTAAGTTAGGTCGGTAGGGTATGCCTTTTTGAATAGGTTAGTTTTTAATGATTTCCGGAAGCTTAGGTGATCATAAGTTATTTTCACGGCTTTTGGTAATGCGTTCCATAGTTGTGTGCATATGTAGGAAAAGCTGGATGCATAGGTTGATTTGTATTTGAGTCCTTTGCAGCTAGGGTAGTGGAGATTTAAGTATGTTCATGTTGATCCTGTTGTGTTTCTGGTTGGTAGGTCTATGAAGTCTGTCATGTATCCCAGGGCTTCGCCGTAGATAATTTTATGAACCAGGGTGCAGATTTTGAAAGCAATATGTTCTTTGATTGGGAGCCAGTGCAGTTTATCTCGGAGGGGTTTGGCGCTTTCGAATCACATTTTTCCAAATATAAGCCTGGCTGCCGTGTTTTGAGTGGTCTGAAGTTTCTTTATGATTTGTTCTTTGCATCCCGCATAAATTCCGTTGCAGTAGTCTACATGGCTTAGTACCATTGATTGTATCAAGTTGCGAAATGTTTCCCTCGTGAAGAATGGTTTCACGTGTTTGAGTTTCCACATTGAATGGAACATTTTCTTTGTTGTAGATTTCACTTGGTTCTCTAGTGTAAGGTTACGGTCGATTGTAACACCGAGAATTTTCAGGCTGTCTGAGATAGGGAGGGTATAGTCTGGATATGCAGGAGAAGAGAGTAAAAATATAAAAGAAAATAGAGAATGAAGGCATGAAAGAGTGGGTTCACTTATACCTGTGCATTCTTAAATCTAGTTTGTTTATAGAGAGCAGTACGGACTATTGCACTGTGAGCAGCTGTGAGTAGTTATCAGTGAGCACTGGGACAGCTAAGTCAAAGCTGTGTTAGTTCATATCTCAGCAGAGAAAGACCATAGACAGTTACTGAATACAGATCCCTCTTGATGTATGTGAAATTGGCCCATACGGGAAACAGCTGGAGAGACACACTAGCCAGTAATGCTGGGTTAGAACTGAATGCTGGCCAGTGTTAAATGGTTAGTTCCTTTGGAGAAGTGCTCGGAAACCACGAAAAATCTTAGAGATAAGAGAATTAGCATTTAGTTTCATATTTATACCTGCTTCAAATATTGTGAGAACTAGACACGCAAGGTATGGATGTTAAGAGTAGACATCACCCCCTATAAGCGATGCCAAGAGAAATTTGAAAAAGGTTGGAGAGCCAACATTTTTTACTTGGTGTTATTGCTTAAAATCTCACATGCAAGTGAGCATATTCATTCTCTTAATCTTTTGGCCATAACTTGTCACATTCCTACTGTCTCCCCTCAATATCTTCCCAGACTTCAATACATTTCTGCTAAAGATTAGTGTGTCATCCACTTTTCTCTAAGCAAATCTTCATTTTAAGAACTTGCAAATGTTGGTGCATATCATTTAGGGGTAAAGGGTAAAATGGCAAAATGAACATGGCCCACTGGGGGCCTGGGGTCATGTTATTAGAGTCATTGGTTGAAGTCCAGTGCACTTTGTGAGCAACCACCCAAATTAGAGGCTGGGTCTAGGATCCTGAATGACCCACTTTTAATCAGTGAATCCAGGCCCCGATTCACCCCAGAAATAAAATTTAAATCTGGTGGTCCAAGTTTAAACCTAGTAGTCAAGCTCCGCTCAGTGCATCCCAGAATGCACCAGGCAGAGCTGGATGCCATCATTTTGAGGAAACGCCTGCAGGAGGAGAGAGTAGGACTCCCTCCCTCCTCCATCTTCTAGGTAAGCCACTGGGGGGGGGGGGTATCCCGGTTAGGGGTCCCACTGAACCACCAGGGTTAAAATCATTGGGGGTGTTAGGGTCCCATTAGACCACCAGGGTTAAAGTCATTGGAGGGGTTGGGGTCCCTCTGGACCACCAGGGTTAAAGTCCTTTGGGGGTAGGGGGGTCCCTCATGCTCAACGCTATGACCGTGCTTAAATTTGTGTGTCATTAGCATTGAGCATAAGGGAGCTGATCAGCCACACTGATCAGGCGGTATTTCTCTGGCGCAGCTTGGAATAGAACCAGAGTTTTGAGCATGTCCCCTAATGCAAGTATTCTGTAACCCTTGGTGCACAATTGACGTTCCTTATAGAATTACTCTTTATGCTCATATCCACTCCAACTAGGCCCCCAAACATGCTGGTCATGTAAAATTACCACGTATTCTTTCATGCGCAAATCCATGGGACATTATATAATATACCTCGTGTTTACACATGAAAAATCCTTTAAAAAGTACCTCAATAGTGAACAAGCAGAAATTCACACCTTTCTCATTGTAGATATGCATTGGGGCTGGCACTGGTTTTTTAAGTTCATATCCTGCTTATTTTCGAAGGAGAAGGGCGCCCATGTTCCAACTCAAATGAAGAGATGGGCATCCTTCTCTTAAGGTCGCCCAAATCGGCATAATCGAAAGCCGATTTTGGGCGACCTCAACTGCCGTCACAGGGAATGACGTACTCAACTGCCGTCACAGGAAAGGATGTCCTCAACTGCCATCGCAGGGAAGGACGTCCTCAACTGCCATCGCAGGGAAGGACGTCCTCAACTGTCGTCGCTTCCCCTCCTTAGGAAGGAAATCGTGTGCAAATGAACTAACAGTGAGCAGCTCATTTGCAATTTCCTTCATGCATGCCCATTTCTTTCCGGAGCTATAAGGGAAGAGCTTTCTCCATTCAATTAGTGGGAACAGTGCACTACAAATGCTGGCTCCTCCCACGACCAAATGGCATGGATTTGGTCGTTTCTGAGATGGGTATCCTCGGTTTCCATTATCGCCAAAAGCCGGGGACGACCATCCCTAAGGTTGACCTAAATTTCATGATTTGGGCATCCCCGACCGTATTACCGAAACGAAAGATGGACGTCCATCTTGTTTCGATAATACGGGTTGCCCCTCCCCTTTAAAGGGCCGTCCTTAGAGATTATCCCCCTCCATGTTGCCTTGAGCAGTTGAAGTTAGCTGGCCAGGAATTTTGGCATCAGTGTTGTGAGGGTACACTCTATGAGACAGCCTTTTTGAAAAACATGAGTCATGCCAGCTGATTCACCCTCCCCCCCCCCCCCCCCCCCGGCTGATTGTACTTATGCCTATGTTGCCAATGCAGTTGGAGATGAGTATTTGTTAAAATGACTTGAGTCAAAAACTTACCTACATTTTTTGAAAACAAGATGCTAAGTTATTTAATCATAGTTTGAAGTGCTTTATAAGGGATTCTTAGATAGGACTTGTGACGAGGTGGGTGTAGAAATTTCATTGGTTACTATTGCTATACACAGCAACGCGGAGTGGGTCTTTATAATATAGTCGTCCTTTTCCATCTTTGACATTGGTGCTCTGTTGTACAATTAATCCACACATGTCTTGCATTGAAGCAAATGTGGTTTTCTCATCTTGCTAAGAATTACCACTGTAGGAACTGGCAGCTGGCAGGGTCCTGAAGGGAATGTTTCCTCCATCTATTTGTACACACAGTGAAAATTATAAACTCCAACATCTTTCAGTGTGCCAGGAGACCAAGATGTGCAGTAGCTGATATGAAAAATGAGTGGAGACAGTGCTGCCCAGCAACTCAGCTTTAGAAAGTGGATTTTTGGCTACTCCTTGTTTTGAACATAAATCCCCATGCATGATGCTATCATTCTATCTCTTCCTTTTGATGTGAATGCCACTCGTACCAAAGTGCATTGGGAGAGAATGCCAATAAACCAGGCTGGACCTATCATCTCCCTCCAAACATGGGAGGCCTTAGTAACAGTGTGTATTACCTAGGTACTATTACTACTACTACTTAACATTTTATTTTTAATTTTTGTTACATTTGTACCCCGCGCTTTTCCACTCATGGCAGGCTCAATGTGGCTTACAATGGAGGGTTAAGTGACTTGCCCAGTCACAATTAGCTGCCTGTGCCTGAAGTGGGAATCGAACTCAGTTCCCCAGGACCAAAGTCCACCACCCTAACCACTAGGCCACTCCTCCACTGTTGCTACTATTTGAGATTCTACATGGAATGTTGCTATTCCACTAGCAACATTCCATGTAGAAGTCGGCCCCTTGCAGATCAACAATGTGGCCGCGCAGGCTTCTACATGGAATGTTGCTAGTGGAATAGCAACATTCCATGTAGAATCTCCAATAGTAGCAACATTCCATGTAGAATCTCCAATAGTATCTATTTTATTTTTGTTACATTTGTACCCTGCGCTTTCCCAGTCATGGCAGGCTCAATGCGGCTTACATGGGGCAATGGAGGGTTAAGTGACTTGCCCAGAGTCACAAGGAGCTGCCTGTGCCTGAAGTGGGAATCGAACTCAGTTCCCCAGGACCAAAGTCCACCACCCTAACCACTAGGCCACCACCCTAACCACTAGGCCACTCCTCTCACCATAAAGCGCTACTAGGGTTACACAGCGCTGTACAGTTTAACAGAGAAGGACAGTCCCTGCTCAAGGAGCTTACAATCTAAAGGACAAGTATCTCTTAGTTAGCTCACATATATAACCCTGGAGTTCTGGAAAAATGAGTGAGCATTAACCAATGACAAGAGAGCAGCCAGCTACCTCCGCACCACGCCAGACCTTCTGAGTCAACCCAGTTTTTTTAAATGGACCTTCTGTAAGCGTGCTGGAATTTGTCCTGCTCTTGGCAATCGCAAACCCTTGTGGGAGGGAGATTAAACAAAAGCACAGGCTGGAAGACTCTACAATGACTTGAAGGCAGCTGGCGGCTCTGTCAAAATGTGTTTCATGTTATATGATATGTTCAGTAAAATCAGCAGCACCATTGCCATTGGCTGCCAAGCTCCGTGTCAGGCCAACTTTCCAAATCTATTCTTGACGATGCTGGAAAGCCAGGACCGGGCAACAATTTTGCTGTAACATGCACTGTTGAAGTTTTATGCTTTAGGTTTCAATCATTAATTTCTGCGCATGAAGTTAAAGTGACACCAATGTGATGGGCAAAATATTTTCTGGTTGCAATTTAGATACATGATCACATAAAAATGCCCTCTGGAAACAGAGTGTTCCATTTTGATTGTAGACATTAATAAAGTGGATGTAAGAAATCATAGGCATTGCCTAGTTATTACTTCATGTGCAAGAATGAGTAGGGTTTTTTTTTAAATTTTGCAGGGGTTTTAGTGGTAATCAAGGACCACTGGACGCCGATACTTACAAGGACGGCCTCCAAGACTTCCGCAGAAGTCTCGCGAGACCTCCATTGGAAATCTTGGCGGCCATTTTCAACAGCGATCCGGCAGCGGGGGAGCGCCGGCAGCGGGCAGGCAGGAACGTGGATCTTTCCTGCCTGCCCCGAAGATTTCGTTACACAACCTGGGTGGATGAAGGAGGGGCAAGTGAGAGAGCAGGGTCGCTGGACATGGGTGGCTGCAAGGGGGGCAGGGGGAGAGCAGGGTCGCTGGACATGGGTGGCTGCAAGGGGGGCAGGGGGAGAGGAGAAGGTCATCAGACAAAATATCCAGTGTACCTGAATGTAACTCACCTTGAGCTACTAATGAAAAAGGTGTGAGCAAAATCCAAATAAATTATTTGAGATTCTGTTGCTACTATCTGAGATTTTACATGGAATGTTGCCACTATTTCAGATTCTATATGGAATGTTGATATTATCTGAGATTCTACATGGAATGTTGCTACTATTTGAGATTCTACATGGAATGTTGCTGAGTGGAGGAGTGGCCTAGTGGTTAGAGCACCAGTTTTGCAATCCAGAGGTGACCAGTTCAAATCCCACTGCTGCGCCTTGTGATCTTGGGCAAGTCACTTAACCCTCCATTGCCTCAGGTACAGACTTAGATTGTGAGGCCTCCTGGGACAGAGAAATATCCAGAGTACCTGAAAGTAACTCACCTTGAGCTACTACTGAAAAAGGTGTGAGCAAAATCTAAATAAATCAGACACAATCACCCCCAAGTCCCGCTCTTCCTTCGTGCACTTCACCCCCTATACTGTACCGTTCCCTCGGATTTTTAATGGATGATGCTAGGAGGTAGAATGTAAATGATGGCATTAGCAACATATGGTATGATAGGGATAAGTCATAGAAGGTGCATTTAGAGAAAAGAGCCCTGGCTTTCTTCAGGAAAGCTCTGGCATTTTAGAATGAATTCTATTCAGAAGCAAAGTCACATTTGAGCAGGAATGCTGCAGGGTGGAATGACCTATTAAGATCATCCCTAAAGCAAACCAGAGTCTCATGTTGTCACCTAGATGCAAGATGATCGGCACAAGCAGCAGTGGTGAAAGGTGAAGGGAATGGAAAGAGGGTGAGAAATGAAGGAAGGAAGAAGTGCCCACCACCCACAGTATTTCAATTATCAGAACCACATTCTGTCCAACTACAGACTTCAAAGATTCACATGGAAGGCAGGAATTTCAAGAGGGGACGCCAGTGTTAAACAGTATAAATATTGTTGTTCATTTCATACAGGACAAGCAAAAAAACGTTCCCTTTAGTCCTCCTGTGCTAATGCGAATTTCTTTGGGATGATCCCCAGGAATTGAAGGGCTGGACATTTCCCTAGTCCTGGAACATCCAGATCAGGAAACAGGTTATAGCACAGGAATCGGATGCCTGGCATCCACGATGTGTCCTTTGCATTCCATGTCATGCTCTACAATAAGGGGTTGATTTGTTTCTGGTTTTAAAAACAAAATGGCTTTGTCTTTTTTGTTTGTTATTTTAATCGTGCACTGGGCAGTGATTCAGACCTAAGAAGTCACCCACTATCACTACACAGAATACATTTTCATATTTAGTTTTAAGTAAAGAGGTTTAGAGAACTGGGTCAGAAGGCCCCCCCCCCCCCTCCTTGTTACTTAAACAGTGTGCTTTTTCTAGTGAAAAAAGTGCAGGTACTCAAATGCCAGACCACCCTTCAGGGGTGGGGTGATCACCGAGGGACCCATCCCACAATAGCCAGGTCCCCTGCAACCAGTCACAGAATCTATGATAAGGCAGAACTGGTGTGTAGAGCCTGAGCTCTTTCATTAAAACTTGGGGGCCATGGGTCAATTTTAGCAGACAACAGAAAAGGTGCCGGTACTCAGTACCCCCAAGTACCCCCTCAAAAAAAGCCCTGCTTAAACACATCATCTTCACTTCCCATCCTCTAGGAGATGGAGCAAGTCCATCCTGTACAAAATAGACAGATGTGTTAAAACCACGGTGGAAAATAGCTGGCAGCAAAATATTTTTCGGACGCGAGTATTGGGTGCGCCAAGTGCCATTTGACGCATGTAGGTCATTACTACCCAGTTACCGCATGAGACTTTACTACTAGGTCAATTGCTGGCGGTAAGGTCTCAGTCCCAAAATGGACGTGCGGTAATTTTCATTTTGCCGCATGTCCATTTTCAACAAAAATTTTTAAAACGCCTTTTTTTTTTTTGCAGGTGTGCTGAAAAATGGATCTGCGCGCAGCCAAAACGCATGCCTACACTAACCAGTGGCAGAGCTACGTGGGGCCATGGGGGCCTGGGCCCCTGTAGATTTGGCCCTGGACCCCCCCTGCCGACGACCCTCTCGACCCCCCTCCCCCCGCCAACCCTCCCCCACAATCCTGAATAAATGTATATTTACCACACTCGGTACAAAAAGACCTATAACAACATTCTGTAAAAAAGATGAACGTAATCCACTGTGTATGTAGAGGGCCGCACAAATAGCTATTGGCCATATGTTAATAGAAAAAAGTAAAAAGTAAAGCGATTCGATTTCTTCACTGTATGATTGTACTCAAAAGCGTCTAATTTAGAACTCATGTAACGAACGTGCATCCGCCTGTGAACGGTATCGATATATAAACACACTTGAGAGACGCTGTAGAAATAATTCAATCGTAAGATGGTATAAAATAGAGTGCTTTGAGTTGCAATGAAGCTTACCCATGTGGCTGCCCAAACTACACTGGCTCCCACTAAAAGAACGAATTGTGTTCAAAGTTTGCACCCTGGTCCACAAAATCGTTCACGGGGAAGCCCCGACCTATATGTCAGACCTTATAGACTTGCTTACCAGGAATGCAAAGAGATCAGCACGCACATTCCTCAATCTCCATTACCCTAACTGCAAAGGGCTAAAATATAAATCCACATACGCGACCAGTTTCTCATACATCTGCACGCAGCTGTGGAACGCACTACCGAAGGCCATAAAAATAACGCAAGACCTAACTATTTTCCGAAGGCTACTGTTCAAGAAGGCATACCAAAAACACCCATCTTAAACACCAAAAAATAAGACTTTACACGACATGGACATAATTGAAATCTTATCACTTGACCAACCTCCTTACCACTAATGAATAAGCATAACCACTTCAATCTCTATGTCGAATATGGTCTCTCCATAGTCGATGACCTAAAGAATGATACAACCCACTTTCGTACTCAGGAACGTTCATGTATTACCATAATTTATTCTTCCTTAACATATATATGCACATGATATATATATCTATACCATGATCTGTTCACGTATGTTATGTTACATGTATGTTACCATGTACGTATGCAACTTAACACATTACCATTTGTAATTCTGTTACCCGGAAATGGCAACCGCCATTACGGCAAATGTAAGCCACATTGAGCCTGCAAATTGTTGGGAAAATGTGGGATACAAATGCTACAAATAAATAAATAAATAAATCAAGAGAAAGTAGTGAAAGTCATGTCATGTGCAAGTTCCTATATTTATGAAAAAAGTATATGGAGTGAAAATAATTAATGTGAAGCCAACAAAATAAATCGTGTCATGTGCAAGTTCCTCTTTTTGCTTTGCGTTCGTTGCGGTTTTAGCAGTAAAGCGTTCCTGCTTTTATACATCTGTGTTTAGGTGTTGTTTTCAGACATTATAGAGCACTGAGGAGTTGAATACTTCCACGCTACAGGGACGCTTGAGGCAGGGCTTTGTGGCCGAAACATGTTTCAAGTCGAGTCCATTGCATACTTTGAATAAAGCTCCTGATGCGAACTATCTTGAGTCCTTTGGACGTTTTGCTTTGACGTCACCTTTGGTGTCACCTTCGCTGTGTGTTGCCTGCTTGTTTTGACCTGTGTGAGGGGCTCTTGTTCTTCTGTGCTTGTTGATTGCATCAGGGGTCTGTCACAAAAACAATATCGTGCATATACAGATTAAAACACAAGCAATAAAAAAGTCAAAATCACAATAATATAAAAATAAAATGAACATCTGTCTGTGGAGTCCTTCTCAACAACAAACACAATACAAGAGAACACTGCAAAATAAAAATGCATAAATACCTAAAAATAATTATAAAGTATATTTCATACAAAAAACATACAAAGTATAAAAGGCATACAAAACATAAAAAGTACCAGTGTTCCTACAAAACAGATCTCAATACATGAATACATGTAAAATATTTTTATTATCAATCATGTAGATTTTAAGGGGAGGGGAAATAGGAGACATGGAGATGGAGAGGTTTTAGATGACAGACCTGGACAGAAATGGCAGTCAGGCTCAAAAATTCTCTGCTCTCTCAGTCAGCACCAAATCAATCAGTGAGGTCCCACCTGGTCAGTCCTGAAGTGGGCAAAATGGGAATTTTGCTCTTTACCCAGTTCCAGCAGTGACATTTCAGACCAGTCTTACATTTCTAACAACTCCAGCCTAATGCAGGGACCTGCAGCACTGATTGCTACAAAGAAAGCACACTGTTTTAGGTTGGAAGGTTCAAACCAGGACAGGCCAAAAAAAGTCTTACTTCTAGAGCTGGGTAACTTGGCAGATTTGCAATAGACATTACCAATTAAATAGACATATCATGTGGTGTGCAGACAACTATTAACATGTGGAATCTAGTAAGAATTAAGAAGTCATGGAATTAATGAAAAGTTAGCGAGGCTCTGGGCCAATCATTTGACTTATTATAGCCTGGCCTACACTGCTTGGAAGTTAGCCTTGACTTCTGAAAAATGGCTGTTGAATTCTAGGCAGTATTCGTAGAGAAAATCAGAACAGAATTGCATTTTAAAGTTCATTGCTTCTTTCTGATGCCACTGTCAACTACCAAGTCCCAAGAGCCGAGGCCTTTTGCATTCGTGCGGCCGCATTTCCATAAATGCAGGATATCGACATTCTGCAAACGGTTTTGTTTCTCTGGTCTTTTGTTAAACAGGGGGCCAGGTGCCTCCGAATTGGCTGGATACATTTGGTTGATCAAGTGTGTGTGTATGAGAAATATTCATCTGTGCACATGGACACCAACCAACAAACAGACAATTCTTTGCCATTTGGGCCCACTGCCCAGCGCACTGCAAGAACTTTTGTGCTTCATTTTTAACAACGACTAACTAAGAAGGATCATTTTAAAAATGATTGGGAGGGGGGGCCCCAAAGCAAGTGGACACCCCGGAGGGAGTGGAAAACATGAAAAAGGATCTGAAAAAGCTAGAAGAATGGTCTAAGGTTTGGCAATTAAAATTCAATGCGAAGAAATGCAAAGTGATGCACTTAGGGAGTAGAAATCCAAGAGAGGCGTATGTGTTAGGCAGTGAGAGTCTGCTAGGTACGAATGGGGAGAGGGATCTTGGGGTGATAGTATCTGAGGATCTGAAGGCGATGAAACAGTGTGACAAGGCGGTGGCCGTAGCTAGAAGGTTACTAGGTTGTTTAGAGAGAGGTGTGACCAGCAGAAGAAAAGAGGTGTTGATGCCCCTGTTCAAGTCCTTGGTGAGGCCCCACCTGGAGTATTGTGTTCAGTTTTGGAGGCCGTATCTTGCTAAGGATGTAAAAAGAATTGAAGCAGTGCAAAGAAAAACTACGAGAATGGTATGGGATTTGCGTTACAAGACGTATGAGGAGAGACTTGCGGACCTGAACATGTATACCCTGGAGAAGAAACAGGGGTGATATGATACAGATGTTCAAATATTTGAAAGGTATTAATCCGCAAACGAACCTTTTCCGGAGGTGGGAAGGCGGTAGAATGAGAGGGCATGAAATGAGATTGAAGGGGGGCAGACTCAAGAAGAATGTCAGGAAGTATTTTTTCACGGACAGGGTGGTGGATGCTTGGAATGCCCTCCCACGGGAGGTGGTGGAGATGAAACGGTAGCGGAATTCAAACATGCGTGGGATAAACATAAAGGAATCCTGTGCAGAAGGAAGGGATCCTCAGGAGCTTAGCCTAGAATGGGTGGCAGAGCTGGTGGTTGGGAGGCGGGGCTAGTGCTGGGCAGACTTATACGGTCTGTGCTGGGGCTGGTGGTTGGGAGGCGGGACTAGTGCTGGGCAGACTTATACGGTCTGTGCTGGGGCTGGTGGTTGGGCGGCGGGGATAGTGCTGGGCAGACTTATACGGTCTATGCCAGAGCCGGTGGTGGGAGGCAGGGATAGTGCTGGGCAGACTTATACGGTCTGTGCCAGAGCTGGTGGTGGGAGGCGGGACTGGTAGTTGGGAGGCGGGGATAGTGCTGGGCAGACTTAAAGGGTCTGTGCCGGAGCTGGTGGTTGGGAGGCGGAGTTGGTGGTTGGGAGGTGGGGATAGGGCTGGCCAGACTTATACGGTCTGTGCACTGAAGAGGACAGTACAAATAAAAAAGTAGCACATATGAATTTATCTTCTTGGGCAGACTGGATGTACCGTGCAGGTCTTTTTCTGCCGTCATCTACTAAGTTTACTATGTTTATAGTATAATAATATCAAAAAAACTGCGAGGGACATAAAAATGGTTTGATTAGTTCTTTGTAAAGAAAATAAAGCATTATGCAAAGGTTTTTACAGCGACAGCATCTGGTTCGATTACACGGACATTTAGCAGGCTCTGGGTAGAATCATTCTGACCCCTGAGGCAGGCATTTGTGCGCCGAAACACGGCCTGTGTCGGGTCATTTTCATATTAAAGGATGGCCGTTATCTCTAACCTGAAGGCCCAGTGTTGCTTTTTTGTTTCTGTTCAGGCACTGTTCTATAAACATAAGAACCTAAGCGTTTCCATACTGGGACAGACCAAAGGTCCATCGAGCCCAGTATCCTGTTTCCAACAGTGGCCAATCCAGGTCACGAGTACCTGGCCCGTTGAAAATTAGCGGTTAGCCCTGAATAGACAATTTAACCGTCCAGCAGCCATTTCTGGCTGGTTAAATTACTTTCAATATTGATCTCATTATTTTTAGATGTGTTGAATCAGACATCATTTTTTTGGATAGCTAGATTGGTCAAATACGAAACATTTGTAGCTGTGTTAGGCAGTGCCAGAAAAACAAGATCCAGTAAGACTAACTTCTGTTCCAGAGTTTGAATGCTTTCATTGTCTGGTCTTAATGGGCCAAGTCATATTTAATCCAGGCTGCCACAAAACAAGGCCAAATCCTGTCTTTGTAGCAATCCAGATGCTAACAGAATCAGTGCAAAGCAAGCGAAACTCTCACTTCGTTCATCCCATCCAGGAATTTATTGACATCATACGGTTCCGTATCAGTGACCTTGAAAGATACGACAGGATGATTCTCCAGCACTTAACTTTCTAGGAAATTCATTAATTTAAGAAATAACCCCTCTAGATAATTTTTCCCCAGTATCTATCAAATGGATAAACATTCTAGTGTAATAAGTCAAACAAATTGTAGGCAACACTTTCTAATTGGACTCATTTCATATATTTCTGACCAGCTTTTGAGAGCTATTTTCCCCCTATCGCCTATTCCCTTGCTCAAGGTGACAAAAGAAGACCCTTGTTTCTTTTTCTGTTTTCACTCACACACCTTAGGGTTACCAACTAATCAGTTTTATGCCAGCCTGGCCAGTTTATGGATGGCCAGACCGGTTAAACAAACAGAAAAGTGGGCACAAAACCAGGAGTCCCAGAGACTGGATTACAGTAAAGCTAAAACCAAATTTTATTAATTAGTATATTTGACTCGACACAACCGTTGTGTTTCGACTAAGAGGCCTGCATCAGGAGTCTAAATACTAAGGTAGACAGCTAATGATGATCCAGAATAAGAAATACTGGCGAATAGTCTATAAATGGTCTTAAAAAAGACCTTTGTATCGAATCGTGGAACGGATCACTTGCTTGAGGGGTTCAGCTGCCAGTAAAGCCTTAAAACCGGCAACAGGAAAGTCTCTTTTTGTACCCTCAGGTTCTCTACAGGTCCAACTCCTTTGCCTCCCTCCTAGGAATCCAGCATCTCCCGTCTACCTCTCCATCTACCCTCAGGCTCCCGCGGGTCTGGCCCGCAGCTTTCCCTCCCTTCCTCCCCACCCCTCCACTGTGCTCCTCCAAAAGCAGTGAGTCGCAGCACTAAGAAAGATATGCTACTTCTAACTGCCCTTGGGTTTTCCCTTTGCTGTGTTCCACCTCCTCTGATGCAACTTCCTATGAACAGGATGCAGCAGAGAGAAGGCTCCCAGGCCACAGAAGCTGTGTGTATTCCTCCCTGCTGGTGACTTACTGGTTTGAGAGACCTTGGAAGGGAAGAGAAGAGGAAGAGATGACAGACCTGCAGGGGAGGAGGGGGGCTAGGGCAGATGCCAGACCTGCAGAGGTGGGAGGAGGGGAGATAGATGCCAGACCTGCAGGGGAGGAGGGGGGCCAGGGCAGATGCCAGACCTGCAGAGGTGGGAGGAGGGGAGAAAGAGATGCCAGGGTCTGTAGCAGTGGTGTAGCTACGTGGGGCAATGGGGGCCTGGCCCCCTCCAATTTCCTCTGGGCCGCTGGTTTTGCTGGTGGGGGTCCGCAACCCCCGCCAGCTAAAGCCTTGTCCAGTGCCGGTCTCCGGCATTGACTGCCTTGCTCTGTCTTCCCCTCACGTCCGGCACGCTCCTTTTAGTGAAACTGAGCATGCTCAGGATGTGAGGGGAACACAGAGAGCAGGGCAGGCAACGTGTTGACCCCAGAGACCGGCACTGGGCAATGCTTCAGCAGGCAGGGGTTGGGGACCCCCGCCAGCCAAGGTATTTGCTGCGGCAGTAGGTGGGGAGCATCAGGGTGGCGAGGCGGCGGCGGGACATCAGACTAAAATGTGCCCCCCAACTTGGTATCTGGCCCCTCCCACTGCAAGGTCTGGCTATGCCCCTGGTCTGTAGCCGTCTGACTTGTTCTGTTTTTCTAGCACAAAGTATCCTGATGTTCTCGGATGCTTTTTATAGGTAGGGTTGTTACTATTTGAGTCCTGAGCATTCTGTCTTTCTAGTCCCTGCTGAATGGAAGCAGCTAGTTGTTAAAGGCTTATGGTGTGATGGTTTTGATGGTAGGCCCTAAGTGGGGTGAGGTTTGCCAGTGCAATCCCTGGCCATTCCAAGGCAATGAAGGGTATAGTGGCTTGGCTAAGGCCACAAGTAGCTGTTCTAGGATTTGAACATGAGCGTTTGGATTCCTTGTCTGATACTGTAACCATGATAGTTTATAGTTTATTAATGCTTACTATACTGTGTAAAATGACTTTGCAGGACAGGGCAGTGTACATGCTAAAACAACACGTAAGAAAAGGGAAAAGGAACTCCATTGTTTGATGGGAAAGCACAAGCACTCATTCTTAGAAGAAGGCAGAAGACAAACAGGTTGGGGAAGAGACTGGGGAAGGGAGAATCAAAACATCATAGATAGGGAAGGGAGCACAAGGGAAACAAAAGGGTTAATTGGCTCACCTTATGTACCTGGCACTCCGAACGCCTGCACAAATAGCCAAGTTTTGAGTTCGGTTTTAACATTTTTAAAGGAGGTGTTGCTGCGAAGGGAAAGGGGGAGGGAGTTCCAAATTTGAGCAGAGAGAAAGAAAGACGCACAATGTCTGGTGGATTCTAAGTATGATTTCCCTGTGAGGAAAGGCTAAAGCAGCAAGGGCTCTTCAGCATGGAGAAGGGGAGATATGATAGAGGTCTATAAAATGATGAGTGGAGTGGGATGGGTAGACGTGAATTGCTTGTTTACTCTTTCCAAAACTGCTAGGATTAGGGGGGGCACACAATTAATCCTCAAAGTAGTAAATTTAAAACAAATCGGGAGAAAATATTTCTTCACTCAACATGTATTTAAATCTGGTAAAAACAGTTAGCCTAGCGGGGTTTAAAAAAGATTTGGATCGCTTCCTAAAAGAAAAGTCCATGAGCCATTATTAAGATGGACTTGGGGAAAATCCACTGCTTATTTCTAGGATAATCTGCACAAAATGTTTTGTACTGTTTCGGGATCTTGCCAGGTATTTGTAACCTGGATTGACCACTGTTGAAACAAGATGCTGGGCTTGATGGACCTTTGGTCTGTCCCAGTATGGCAGCACTTATGTTCTTATGCTTTTATTATTTATTTTATTTATTTATTTGTAGCATTTGTATCCCACATTTTCCCACCAATTTGCAGACTCAACCTGGCTTACATTTGCCGTAATGGCGGTTGCCATTTCCAGGTAACAGAATACAAGTGGTGTTGCGTTAAGGTGCATACATACATGGTAACATAGAAGGAACATAACATACATGGAACAGTTATTATTATTATTATTTATTGCATTTGTACCCCACATTATCCCACCTTTTTGCAGGCTCAATGTGGCTTACAGAGTGTTATAATGATATAGTCATTACATGATCTTAAATACAGTCGATAATAAGCTGAAGGTAGATGAGGATTTAGATGGAAAGGTGTTAGGTAAGGTCGAGTGAGAAGTGTTTTTTGAGGCACTTGGGTGGTATAAGGAGTGATTTGTTTCGTTAAGGCTGTCTTTTGTAGGCCTTGTTGAAGAGATGTGTCTTCAAAGATTTGCGAAAGCTGGTTAAGTTGTCCATGGTTTTTAGGGCCATGGGTAGTGCATTCCATATCTTTATGCTCTTGTAGGCAAAGGTAGTCGCGTATGCCTGTTTGTATTTAATTCCTTTACAGCTGGGGAAGTTCAAATGGAGGAATTTGCGGGCTGATCTTTTGGCGTTTCTGGGTGGTAGGTCCACTAAGTTTAACATGTAGATTGGGGCATCTGCATGAATGATTATATATATATATATATATATATATATATATATATATATATATATATATGTATACCATGTGCCTACATACATGGTAAAGAAGAATATATTATGGCATTGCATGAAGGTTCCTGAGTGACAATTGGATTATAACATTCATTAGGTCGTAGATTATGGAGAGACCATGTTTGACATAAGGATTAGTTTATTAGGTTATTTACACACATAAGTGATCAGTCATATGTGTAAAACACTAGAATACCACTATTTACATGCCTGCCTACTCTCTAAAATGAAGTGGCTCCTTAGAATGATCCCCAAAGAGTTAAAAATAAATACACACTTACAGTACACGCTTGTTTACCCTGTTTCTCTGATTTCAGAAACAGACTTTCCCAGATGGAAGAATAGCAGGATTGTTACTCAAAAAGAGAATGTTGCTCCCTCTCGCCTACAAATCACTCACTGGGTTGGACAACCTCCAGTGTTGTCCTGAGTGATTTGTTAGCACGGCTTCCCCTTGCCACCAATGAAACACTGTGGGGTCACAATCGTTTCCTCTCTCCCAGATCCAAACGAACACAAGCATAGCAGGATCATATTTGTCTCCATGAAGCTTTGTCACTGCCTCTGTTTTGAGGTGGTCTGTGAGATAGTCAATTCCATCCTCAATGTAGATCTGGTAAGTGTCAGAAGATCCTGAATCAGTGAACATGGTACTGGCTTTTATTATTGTAATTTCAGTGGCTATGTTTATAAATACTTCTGAGTTGCTGATTAGTTAGATAATGAGCATGAAGGAAATTGAATGTTTCTGTTACAAATGGGACTGGAATATCGATCAGATATTAATAAATATATATGCAAGAGTAGCCTAGTGGTTAGTGTTCGATTCCCACTGCAGCTCCTTGTGACTCTGGGCAAGTCACTTAACCCTCCATTGCCCCTGGTACAAAATAAGTACCTGAATATATGTAAACTGCTTTGAATGTAGTTGCAAAAACCTCAGAAAGGCAGTATATCACTTCTGTTTCCCCCTTTCCCTTATGACCTCACAATATCAGAAGTGAGCCAAGTATCGGGCAATCAAGCCATTGTGACATCACTGATGAGGTTGGCTCTTATTGGTGGAATGAGTGGAGGAGGAGCCTAGTGGTTAGTGCAGTGGACTTTGATCCTGGGGAACTGAGTTCGATTCCCACTGCAGCTCCTTGTAACTCTGGGCAAGTCACTTAACCCTCCATTGCCCTGTACAAGTATCTGTATATACTATGTAAACCACAGAAAGGCAGTCTATCAAGTCTCATTTCCCTTTCCCTATTTGAGATTCTACATGAAATGTTGCTACTATTTGAAATTTTGTTGCTACAATTTGAGGCTCTAGATGGAATGTTGCTAGTGGAGGAGTAGCCTAGTGGTTAGTGCAGCAGACTTTGATCCTGGGGAACTGCGTTCAATTCCCACTGCAGCTCCTTGTGACTCTGGGCAAGTCACTTAACCCTCCATTGCCCCTGGTACAAAATAAGTACCTGAATATATGTAAACCGCTTTGAATGTAGTTGCAAAAACCTCAGAAAGGCAGTATATCAAGTCCCCTTTCCCTTTCCCTCTATGGCATTTGTTGGTTTATAATAGGGGTAGACAACCTCAGTCCTTGAGGGCTACAAACCCAGTCTGTTGCATGCACTGCCTCTATTGTATGCAAATAGATCTCATGTATATTCATTGAGGAAATCCTGAAAACCCAACTGGGTTGCTCACCACTGGTCTATAAGGCTTTTTGTCCCACTCAAGCAGCCTATTCTATACATTTATGGATGCAGTTTCCTTTATAAGTCTTGTATTAGGTAGACTACTCTACTGTTATTACTATGAGGGGAAGTCAAGGAGTATGTTGCACTTTAAGACTTTTTTATTAAAGTGTGCTAAGAGATGTATAGGACAGAGTGGTGGGCATAGTGGTACAGAATCTCAGTATAGGTTAGAAAAACTTAGTGAATTGATGGTGTTGGGAGATCTGTCCCCATTTAGGGCTGAACGGTGGTATAAAGGAGTGGAGGAGTGGCCTAATGGTTAGCACACCAGTCTTGATATTCAGAGGTGGCAGGTTCAAATCCCACTGCTACTCCTTGTGATCTTGGGCAAGTCACTTAACCCTCCATTGCCTCAGGTACAAACTTAGATCGTGAGCCCTCCTGGGACAGAGAAATATCCAGTGTACCTGAATGTAACTCACCTTGAGCTACTACTGAAAAAGGTGTGAGCAAAATCCAATTAAATTATTTGAGATTCTGTTTGCTACTGTCTGAGATTTTACATGGAATGTTGCTACTATTTCAGATTCTATATGGAATGTTGATATTATCTGAGATTCTACATGGAATGTTGCTACTATTTGAAATTCTGTTGCTACTATTGAAGATTCTACATGGAATGTTGGTAGTGGAGGAGTGGCCTAGTGGTTAGAGCACAGGCCTTGCAATCCAGAGTTGGCCATTTCAAATCCCGCTGCTACTCCTTGTGATCTTGGGCAAGTCACTTAACCCTCCATTGCCTCAGGTACAAACTTAGATTGTGAGTCTTCCAGGGACAGAGAAATACCCAGTGTACCTGAATGTAACTCACCTTGAGCTACTACTGAAAAAGGTGTGAGCAAAATCCAAATAAGTAAATAAGCTGTTTAGCATGGGATTTAGCACGTACTGTTAGCATACCACTGAGCAAATGGCTACTGTGTGTTAACAATCGCCAGTGTGGTAAAAAGCCCAAGCTATCCCCACTTCTGAAGGCCCCTGGTGCTTTTTTTTTCGTTGCTGTTTGTATTTTATACTTTGGTTTCCCCTCTCTTTGTGTTGCTGTTTCCTTATACTGAATATATACTGAGCCACATACAAAGGATGCCAGGCATATACAGGGATTTGGCTTCCACTTTTTCAGGACAAAGCTCTCCTATTTACTTAGAAAGTGTTGCTGATGCCAGGAGACACAAGCGAACATTTGGGAACCATTAAAGGAGAATCGCCATCTACTCAGGCTGGAATCATTTACATTGCTGAAGCCAATAACATCACAACTACCCAATCAAATTGCAATTACTCCTTATTTTCAAAATGCTGTGTTAGATTGTATCATCTCTGGACCTGGTGAGAGTCATTGTGTTCCATGGCGATGCCATCTATAATATATAATATGCTCATCTGAGTAAAATTCCAGTGTTACTTACATATACTGTTGCCTTTGAACTCCATAGGAACAATATTCATTGTAATATAGGAAATGATGACAAAGACTGCTGTGTCCTATGTCTGCCCTGAAAAGTAACATAGTAGTCGATGGCAGAAAAAGACCTGCATGGTCCATCCAGTCTGCCCAACAAGATAACTCATATTTGCTGCTTTTTGTGTATACCCTACTTTGATTTGTACCTGTGCTCTTCAGGGCACAGACCGTATAAGTCTGCCCAGCACTATCCCCACCTCCCAACCACCAGCCCCGCCTCCCAACCACCGGCTCTGGCACAGACCGTACAACTCTGCCCAGCACTATCCCCACCTCCCAACCACCGGCTCTGGCACAGACCGTACAACTCTGCCCAGCACTATCCCCACCTCCCAACCACCGGCTCTGGCACAGACCGTACAAGTCTGCCCAGCACTATCCCCGCCTCCCAACCACCAGCCCCGCCTCCCAACCACCGGCTCTGGCACAGACCGTACAAGTCTGCCCAGCACTATCCCCGCCTCCCAACCACCAGCCCCGCCTCCCAACCACCGGCTCTTTCACAGACCGTACAAGTCTGCCCAGCACTATCCCCGCCTCCCAACCACCAGCCCCGCCTGTGGTTGTAACCACTGCTCCCATAGTTTCAGTTTAATTTGGACTTGATATATCGCCTTTACTTTGCAGGCCGGCTACGAAATTAGTAGGCGGTCTTGAATGCAAAAATTATAGGGACAGGCTTATGAACCTCAACATGTATACGCTGGAAGAGAGGAGGGAGAGAGGAGACATGATAGAAACGTTTAAATATCTCAAGAGCCTTTTTCAAATGAAGGAGAGCTCTGGAATGAGGGGGCATATGACCAAGTTAAGAGGGAAATGGCTTAGGAACATAGGCGGTCGGTGGCCCAACTGTTTGGGGAGGCTAAAGGGGGCGGGGTTAGGGGCCAGGGGTAGAGCTTAAATCCATAATTGTCTGATCACACACAGAAAAAAAAAAAATAAATGTCACAATTAATACCTTTTATTAAATTTAGATATTAGTTATATATCATACGTCAAAGAATAAAATGGTTGCTCAAAGCATATACTAACCACAATCGCTCAACTGCAAAACACTATGCACAACTTTGTGCAAAAACATACTCTGAACCTTATTGTACCATAAATATTACACTGGGCAGAACCTAATACACCAATATACCACCCATACGGAAAATGCAGACCGTCAACAATATTGAAACAAGGGATCATAATATCACAATTCTCATGTAGAGCCACAAAACATCCTAATTCATGTTTAATGTGGGATAAAATGTCATAAATAAGTAAATAAACTTTTAATGTTGAACACCTAATTCTCAAAGTGGACATATTCCAAACACTATAATGAAAATAAAATGATCTTTTCTACCTTTGTTGTCTGGTGACTTTGTTTTTCTGATTGTGCTGGCCCAGTATCCGATTCTGCTGCTATCTGTCCTCTTAACTCCGTTTCCAGGGCTTCCTTTCCATTTATTTGTTTACTTTCCGCCTTTCTTCTTCATTTCTTGTCCTACATCAGTAAGTAAAAGCTGGGTCCTCCGCAAACTTGACTGTCCAGTGGATCCAGCTTTTGCCTATTTTCTTCATCCATGTGCAGTTTTTCTACTCTCTTCCTTTTCCGTCATCTCATCTCCTTCCTCACTCCTCCCTCCCCCTCCATGTCCAGCAACCCTCCTCTCCCCTCCCCTCCATCCACCCATGTCCAGCAACCCTCCTCTCCCCTGCCCTCTCCTCTCCCCTTCATCCACCATGTGCAGCAACCCTCCTCTCCTCTCCCGTCTGCCCTCGTTTCCTTCCTGCCCCCCCCCCCCCGCCGTACCTTTAAATATTATATTTTTGCTGGAGTCGCGGGCAGCGCCGGCATTAAAGGCATCAGCAGGCTCATCGCAGTTCCAGCAGCCTTCCGTCGCAAGTCGGATGATGGCTCCGCCCTCTTCTGACGTATTTCCTGTTTCTACGAGGGCGGAGCCATCATGCGACTTGCGAGGGAAGGCTGCTGGAACCGCGATGAGCCTGCTGATGCCTTTAATGCCGGCGCTGCCCGCGACTCCAGCAAAAATATAATATTTAAAGGTATGGCGGGCGGGCGGGCGGCGGGGCGGGGCAGTGGCAAGCCTCTTATACGGGGCGCCTATGCTTAGGAATAACCTAAGGAAGTATTATTGCACAGAAAGGGTGGTGGAGGCGTGGAATGGCCTCCCGGTGGAGGTGGTGGAGTCGAGGACTGTTCCAGAATTTAAAAAGGATTGGGATAAGCATGTGGGATCGCTTTGGAACAGGAAGAATTAGGGGTTACAGAGGATGGGCAGACTGGATGGGTCATATGGCCTTTATCTGCCGTCATGTTTCTACGTTTCTAGAATTATACAAAATTTAAAAGGAAATAAGAAAGGAACTCCATAAACAGATAGGAAAGAACTCAGTCGCAAAGAGTGCATTCATTAAAAATGAAAAAACATGCAAAATCAACTAAAAATAGTAGTTAAAATTATCACCTGTGTGCTGCAAAGACAGGTTGATGCCTAGGGAAGGACGTTAAAGGCCAGACCATAAAGAAAAAGTACGTTTTCAGTAAGGTTTTAAACCGAGGTAAGGAGAGCTCAGACCTAATTTCCAGTAGCATGGGTTGGAGTGTAAGATATAATGACATAGCCAAATAGGATGGTTTCCCTATATGTAGGACCTTATGTGCAAGAGAAGAATTTTGAACTGCATTCGGTATTTTACTGGAAGCTAATGGAGTTGCTTGAGCAGAGCAGTAACGTGATCATTTTTCTTAGCCTTAAAAAGTAATCAAGCAGCCGTGTTTTGCAGAGTTTGTAGATGACGTAGCTGGAGATGGGGGAGGCCATTATTGTATTACAATAATCCAATCATGAAATAATAAAGGCATGGACTAGAGTAGGTAAAGATGAAAAATCCTGAAATGGAGCAATAAAGTGGAGTCGACGTAACCAGAAAAGACCTGTGCATACCGTTTGTAAAATTTGTCTGGCTCCTTTGCCTTTTTAGAAGCTCAGTTTAATCATTACACTATTCTATTCTATTCTAGGTCTTATAGTCTAGAAATACGTAGTGGATTTTCCGAAGTCCATCTTAATAATAGCTTATGGACTTTTGTTTTAGGAAAGTATCCAAACCTTTTTTAAATCCTGCTAAGCTAACTGCTTTTACCACATTTTGTGGCAACAAATTCCAGAGTTTAAATGTTGAGTGAAGAAATATTTTCTCTGTTTTGTTTTAAGTTTACTACTTAATAACTTCATTGCGTGCCCCCTAGTTCTAGTATTTTTGGAAGGAGTAACCAGCAATTCAAATCTACCCATTCCACTCCACTCAGTATTTTATAAACCTCTATCACATCTCCCCTCAGCCACTTCTTCTCCAAGCTGAAGAACCCTAACCGCTTTGGCCTTTCCTCATAGGGAAGTCATCCCATCCCCTTTATCATTTTTTGTCACCCTTCTCTGTACCTTTTCTAATTCCACTATATCTTTTTTGAGATGCAATGACCAGAATTGCACACAGTATTCAAGGTGCAGTCGCACCATGGAGCGATACAAGGGCATTATAACATCCTCATTTTTGTTTTCCATTCTTTTCCTAATAATTCCTAACATGCTATTTGCTTTCTTAGCCGCAGCAGCACACTGAGCAGAGGGTTTCAACGTATCATCAGTAATGACACCTAGATCCTTCTCCTGGACGGTGACTCCTAATGTGGAACCTTGCATCACATCGCTATAGTTTGGGTTCCTCTTTCCCACATGAATCACTTTGCACTTGCTCACATTAAACGTCATCTGCCATTTGGATGCCCATTCTCCCAGTCTTGAGTCCCTAACTTGTAGCACCCAGTTATAGAATTGCTCCTCAATGTAAAATCCTAGGAAATTGCTAATATTTTGCCTATCCAAATCTGTTTTCTCATTTGCGAGACACAGACTATAAAAGTCTGCCCAGCACTGTCCTCACATTCCAAATTACTGGAGTTTCTGTCGAAGTCCTCTCCAGCCCATCCTAAACTGGATTGCCATATACGGCACCCAGAACGTACGAGCTTTCCCAGTATCGACCTTAGTTCTTCACAGCCAGTCCCCATCTAAGTACTGCTTGATATGCAAACACACATATGATCATTTGCTTTTATTGACTATGACGTGTATACATGCTCATAAAGGGACACTTGCATGTTGGACTAGATTTCAAAAGATTTGGCACTGGTACGGTCAAATTTGACCCCTCATGGCCGTAGTTTATTGCTTAATAAATCTCTAACTGTTTTCAAATCTATGCTGAAAACCCACCTTTTCACCACTGCTTTTGGCTCCTAACCACTACTCAATTCCCCTATCCTTGTTCCTTCTCACCCAGTACTTCCCTCGCCCTTAATTGTCTTGTCTGTCTGTATTTTTAGATTGTAAGCTCTATCAAGCAGGGACTGTCTCTCTGTGTCAGGTGTTCAGCGCTGCCTGCGTCTGGTAGCGCTATACAAATGTTAATACTACTAATAATAATTAATTATTGATGAGCTGTATGTATGTAGGAAACTGCAGTCGCCAGTTGGGGAGGGTGGGGTATGGTAGCTGGGCGAGTAGAACTTCAAGAATACCTGCTTTAAATCTGTCCCTTGGAACAGTTAAGCTCTGGAACTCTTTCCCAGAGGATGTGGTAACAGCGGTTAGCGTATCTGGGTTTAAAAAAAAGGTTTGGACAAATTCCTGGAGGAAAAGTCCATAGTCTGCTATTGAGACAGACATGGGAAGCATCTGCTTGCCCTGGGATTTGTAGTATGGAGTGTTGGCACGATTTGAGTTCCCTGGCTTGGCCAATGAACCAGATGGACCATTGGTCTGACCCAGCATGGCTGCTCATGTTCTTATGAACCCCACCCCTTCCTTGTGGATTCTAATGAGATGGGAAATGGGAGTATCCAGTAGAAAGGGTGGGATGAAAATCATGATTATTATCTTGTACTATTAAAGATAATGTTATGCTAAGCTGTGTTCTATTGTACTGTTTTGACTCCCTTTTGTGAATAAAAGATATTACTCCAAATACATTTCAAAGACCCTCCCCTTTCTCAAGCCTTTTCTCCTCCACAAGTACAGTGTTAGTACTGTAAGGAGGAGGAGTTCAGCCTGAATGAGTCAGTCCGCAGACCATTCAGAAAACAGCAGGTTTATCCCATCATCAGGTATTCATTTTCCCTTCTCATAACATTTCTGGCAAGGATGTAGCCCTTGTCATGCAGTGAAATAATTCCCTTTCGCATACCTTTCAAATGGACGCAGGCCATCTGTGTGATTGTGGGTCAGTCCTGTTTTCATAAGGCTCATGTCAAAACATTCTAGGGCTTGTAGCTGTTTCCTTAATAGGAAAAGCAGGACTACAAGTCCCAGGTGGTGAGAAAGCCCTACATGAGCCGGGGTGATTGAGAGGACAGTAGAAAAAAAAATGTTAACCTAGCAAAGTTACCGCAACCATGTTTGGAGAAGCCTCTGTTACAATGGTTCCTTGAGAGGTATTAATCTTAGTGATTTTCCAGAATTCTTGATTTGATCCTTAAACTTTGTATAACACAAAAAGTTCTCCAACGGATGGTAAACGTTGCAAACGAGGATACTGTGCAGGCTGTTAAAGGGATACCGGAACAAGCATGAGTGCATGGACCCGGCTTCTGAATCACTGCTGTAATGAGGAAACTAGGAATAATGGGAGGTCCGAGTCTATTAAATAGGGGGAAAATTCCTGGGTAGTTGCAAACTAAAAGCTTGTGGCATCAGAATCCTAGTGCTAGTCCTAAAAGCACTGTAAAAAAGGAGATCACCAGTTAGCCTCATCTCAATGGAGGGGAAAGTAATGGAGATGCTGTTGTAGGAAAGGATAGTGAGCTTTTTACAGGCCAGTGGGTTGCAAGATAGTAAATGACGTCAGAAAAAGACCTGCATGGTCCATCCAGTCTGCCCAACAAGATAAACTCATATGTGCTAGTTTTTGTGTATACCTTACCTTGATTTGTACCTGTCCTTTTCAGGGCACAGACCGTATAAGTCTGCCCAGCACTATCCCCGCCTCCGAACCACCAGCCCCGCCTCCCACCACTGGCTCTGGCACAGACTGTATAAGTCTGCCCAGCACTATCCCCGCCTCCCACTACCGGCTCTGCCACCCAATCTCGGCTAAGCTCCTTAGGATCCATTCCTTCTGAACAGGATTCCTTTATGGTTATCCCATGCATATTTGAATTCCGTTACTGTTTTCGTTTCCACCACCTCCCGCGGGAGGGCATTCCAAGCATCCACTACTCTATCTGTGAAAAAATACTTCCTGATATTTTTCTTGAGTCTGCCCCCCTTCAATCTCATTTCATGTCCTCTCGTTCTACCGCCTTCGCATCTCCGGAAAAGGTTCGTTTGCAGATTAATACCTTTCAAATATTTGAACGTCTGTATCATATCACCCCTGTTTCTCCTTTCCTCCAGAGTAGTTGCAAACTAAAGCTTTTTGAATCAGAATCCTAGTGCTAGTCCTAAAAGCACTGTAAAAAAGGAGATCACCAGTTAGCCTCATCTCAATGGAGGGGAAAGTAATGGAGATGCTGTTGTAGGAAAGGATAGTGAGCTTTTTACAGGCCAGTGGGTTGCAAGATAGTAAATGACGTCAGAAAAAGACCTGCATGGTCCATCCAGTCTGCCCAACAAGATAAACTCATATGTGCTAGTTTTTGTGTATACCTTACCTTGATTTGTACCTGTCCTTTTCAGGGCACAGACCGTATAAGTCTGCCCAGCACTATCCCCGCCTCCCAACCACCAGCCCCGCCTCCCACCACTGGCTCTGGCACAGACTGTATAAGTCTGCCCAGCACTATCCCCGCCTCCCACTACCGGCTCTGCCACCCAATCTCGGCTAAGCTCCTTAGGATCCATTCCTTCTGAACAGGATTCCTTTATGGTTATCCCATGCATATTTGAATTCCGTTACTGTTTTCGTTTCCACCACCTCCCGCGGGAGGGCATGCCAAGCATCCACTACTCTATCTGTGAAAAAATACTTCCTGATATTTTTCTTGAGTCTGCCCCCCTTCAATCTCATTTCATGTCCTCTCGTTCTACCGCCTTCGCATCTCCGGAAAAGGTTCGTTTGCAGATTAATACCTTTCAAATATTTGAACGTCTGTATCATATCACCCCTGTTTCTCCTTTCCTCCAGAGTAGTTGCAAACTAAAGCTTTTTGAATCAGAATCCTAGTGCTAGTCCTAAAAGCACTGTAAAAAAGGAGATCACCAGTTAGCCTCATCTCAATGGAGGGGAAAGTAATGGAGATGCTGTTGTAGGAAAGGATAGTGAGCTTTTTACAGGCCAGTGGGTTGCAAGATCAAAAGCGATATGGTTTTTACCAGAGGCAAATCATGCCAAATAAACCTGATTGACTTCTTTGACTAGGTGACTAGAGAACTAGAGAGAGGGAACATTCTGGATGTGGTCTACTTGGATTTCAGCAAAGCATTTGATATATTTCCTCAGAGAGGCTTATAAATAAACTGAGCTACCTGGAGATGGATCCCAAGGTGGCAAACTGGATTAATACCTGGTTGGTTGCCTGACAAACAGCAGAGAGTATTGGTAAATGGTATTCATTCAGAAGAAAGAAAGGTGGGTAGTGGAGTGCCTCAAGGGTCTGTCTTGCAGCCAATTCTGTTTAATATCTTTTCGAAGGATTGGAAGGGAAAAGTTGCCTTTTTGTTGATGACAGAAATATCTGCAACAGAGTTAATACCCCAGAGGGATTAAGTAAAATGACATGTGATCTACAAAACTAGAAGACTGGTTGAATGCTTGGCATTAATATGAAGAAATGCAGTGATATATTTGAGGTGCAGAACCCCGAAAGAGCTGCAATAGTAGGGGAGAGGTTGACGTGCATGAACCAAGAGAGAGAGAGAGATCCCTTGGCGTGAAAGTGTCTGATGATCTCAAGGTAGTGAAACACTGTGACAAGTCAACGGCCAATGGTCAATTCCTAGTTTCCTCATTACAGCAGTGATTCAGAAGCTGGGTCCATGCACTCATGCTTGTTCCGGTATCCCTTTAACAGCCTGCACAGTATCCTCGTTTGCTCCACTATGTTACTCACATTCTTGTGTTATAATTGATTGTATCTCTACTCAACCTTGGCGGTAGCCAGGGCAGAATATTGTAAGCCACATTGAGCCTGCAAATAGGTGGGAAAATGTGGGATACAAATGAAACAATTAAATAAATAAGGATGCTAGGGTGGATAGAGAGTGGCATAAACAGCTGAAAGGAAGAGCTCGTTAAGCCCATGTGGTGCTGATTGGTGAGGCCTCACTTGGAGTACTATGTTCAGTTCTGGAGGCCATATCTGGCTAAAGACATAAAGCGGCTGGAGTCAATCCAGAGGAAAATGACCAAAATGATAAGAGGCTTCCACCAGAAGGCATATGAAAACAGACTGGATGTCCTAAATCTGAATACCCTAGAGGACATGATAAGGATGTACAAGCAAAAGTAAAATCAGGAAATGTTTTTGAACGGAAAGGGTGGGTGCCTGGAATGGCCTTCTGAAAGAGGTAGTGAATGCAAAAACGATGCTGGTATTTAAAAAGGAGTGGGTATACAAAGTAGATCCCTAAGGGCAAGAGGATGGAAATCGAGCATTGAGCACTTCAACTCAAAAAACAGCTCTGAAATGACTTTTGCACTTCTAAGAAACCACGAAGAGCATAATCTACACTGTGGCCAATAGAACCCCAAAAACAAAGGTATATGGAAAGTCATCTGCAATGTGCTGCAAATACAACCCCCCCCAAAAAAAAAAAAAAAAGAAAAAAGGGGAAGCTTGCCAGGCGCCCTTGGCCTGGATTGGCCGCTGTCGTGGACAGGATGCTGGGCTCGATGGACCCTTGGTCTTTTCCCAGTGTGGCATTACTTATGTACTTATGTACTTAAAGGGAGAGTAGCCTTCACTGCATGGCAGCTACAACACGAACAACCCTACTGGGAAGATTGGATGAGCTGTGGTGGTTTTTATCTACTGTCATCTGTGCTACTATGTTACTATGAGAAACAACTGGGTCGAAACAAGTTGCTTCTATCCCTTCCTCCATTCTTTGCAATAGAAGAGTCAATCATGGAAACCATCCACAATTCTGGGCAGAGTAAAAAAAACATCTATAATCAAATATCATACAATAAACTAATAAATAACTTAAATAGCTCACATAAATTAACACAAAAAATGTCCCAGATTAATACAAATTAGACAACTTTGGGCAGGATTCTGAACTGCATGCACGAATACATTGGATAATTAGCTCTGGGTACTAACAACAAATTATTGATGTTAATGGGCACTCATTAAAATTTGTGTGCCCATCTGGATGTGCACTATTCTATAAGGCATGGTCCCTAACTCAAAAAGGGGGCGTGGCCATGGGCATGTTGAGGCATTCCAAAACTATGCATGCAGAACACTGCCTAACTTGGGTGCTGGCAACTACACCAGGTTTCAGCAGGCAGAAGTCCGGCACCCAAAAGTTAAGCAGGGGATCTGTTGCTAAATGTTATTCTGCATAAGATGTCCACCCTTTCTAGAATTACGCTTAGCGCAGAATTTTGTCAGCACCATTTACTAAATTCCTTCCAATGTGTGGTGGTGAGATGAGATTATTACTACTTCCATTTAGAGAGTTGCACAGGGACAGAGATCTAACCCATTCCTGCCCATCCCTGCTGGAATCTAACCCGTCCCCACCCATCCCCACAAGAAATTAATGGTACCTAAAAGAAATTCTGTTTGGCTCTCTGTCTCTCTTTCTCTCTCTCTGGGTTTCAGCCACAGCACGCAGGTGAGGAAGGAATGGAAGTTCAAACTTGGAACAATCTGGTGTGCACATGTAAGACTTGTTTCTGATTGGCTGGCACTGTGTGCTGAGAGGGTACCACATGCACGTGCCAGTAGGTCAGGTGACTTCTGATACTCGTGCCTTTCCACATCTCCACTGTTAAAGCAAGGAGGAAGAGGTGGTATATGAAGAACTTGGTACTTGGTATGTGAGAGGCTGGCGCAGATGCAACTTCCACTTCCTCAGGAACTGCTTCCGTCCCCACTTGACTCCCGCAGAACTGCTTCCGTCCCCGTGGGAATCCCATAGCCATAGAGCGGATTCCTGCAGATTCCACAGGATTCCTGCCAAATCCCGTTCCCGTGCCGATCTCTGCTTCCATTGTAATCTTGGAAGGAGGTCCAAAAAATATCTTCTTAAGAACATCCTTATTTTCTTATTTTTATCTATTTACCATAAATCTTATTATATGAAATTCTCAAGGTGGTACTGCTGAGGTCCACAGATGTCATCTGTACACAACAGAAATTGTGTGTTGATTGGAGTTGTTCAATTGGGTTTCCAAAGATCATAAGGCCACTATTTATATAGTTTAGTCATTTAAACATGTGAACTCATTACATGGAGCTCAAAATTCGGTGCCGAAAAATATTAGTGCTGAACGATACTCTATAAAGAGAGTTCCGGGATTGGTGCAAGTTGAACCTGGCAGGCTAAGATCTCATTAGCAATTTAATCTTAAATGCCAGGAACCACACGGACAGTGTTTTACTTATTTGCTCTTTCCCAGAAAGAAAAGGAAAACAAGTTCAGGATCCACATTGAAGAGAACCATCCGTTTCAGTCCATCACCACTGAAGACTGGGGCTTTAGCATGGCAACACATTTTATCATTCCTTTAAGGATTACTACAGAATATATTTATTCCAAGCTCACTGAAGATCTCCCCCTTGCTTTTTAAGACAATGTATACACCTAATCAAATCTTGTATTTATAATCGTCGTGCTGAATGATATTCCATTCTGCTCTGGCCAACATAAACATTAGAAGGAAATGAGTAATATCAGGGCATTCCGAGTGATTACTCTTCCAGATTTCATGTATTACTCTGTAAGTCCCATCTCCATTTTCCCCTTCATGCAATATTACATGTTTAAATGAAAGCTAGATCCTGTATGTAAGGAATCTGAATGATGACATTCATTGTGTGTAAGAACAAGAGTGAAACATAGTAAACATAGTAGATGAAGGCAGAAAAAGACCTGCACGGTCCATCCAGTCTGCCCAAGAAGATAAATTCATATGTGCTACTTTTTTATTTGTACTGTCCTCTTCAGGGCACAGACCGTATAAGTCTGGCCAGCCCTATCCCCGCCTCCCAACCACCAGCCCCGCCTCCCACCACCAGTTCTGGCACAGACCGTATAAGTCTGCCCAGCTCTAGTCCCGCCTCCCAACCATCAGCCCTAGCACAGACCGTATAAGTCTGCCCAGCACTAGCCCCGCCTCCCACCACCAGCTCTGCCACCCATTCTAGGCTAAGCTCCTGAGGATCCCTTCCTTCTGCACAGGATTCCTTTATGTTTATCCCACGCATGTTTGAATTCCGGTGGAGATGAAAACTGTAACGGAATTCAAACATGCGGAATTGTGGATTTTTCCCAAGTCCATTCAGTAGCGGTTTATGGACTTGTCCTTTAGGAAACCGTCTAACCCCCTTTTAAACTCTGCCAAGCTAACCGCCTTCACCACGTTCTCCAGCAACGAATTCCAGAGTTTAATTACGCGTTTCATGTGCTAATGGGACTGGCCAGCCATACAATGCATTCTGTCTGAGTGGAAGGACAGCTCTGTTTTGTCCATGAATGCCTGGTGGACTGGGGTCTGTCTTGTGCGTAATTATGAAGAAGTTGCTGCTGTGAAGCGAGGCCTGTGTGGGCTCTGACGGATGACTATTGTTCCTTGCATAATGTGTAGTCTATGTTAGTTTTGCATTATGTTCTGCAGGGTGGGAAGGAGCAGGTTCTTTGGGTTGTCCTTTTGTTGCTGTTTGTATCCAAACTGTGATGGGGGGTTTGTTTGACTAGGTTGTAGAGTATTGGTCGTTCGTCCGTGCACCATGTTGTCAGCTCTTGTTCTTTCAGTTTTTGACAATAAAGGCTTTTTGAAAATAAGGAGAAAAAAAAAGATATTTTTTGTGAAGATAACATTATTTATGTGGCCAATGACAAGGTGGGTGCATGAGTGTCACTGGTTTAGGGTTGGTTATCAATGAGGGGCACTACTGAGGTACACAGATATCATCTGTACACAACAGAAAATTGTGTGTTGATTTGGACATGTTGAAATTAATGGCACATATTTTCACTGATACTCTAGTATTCTATAAAGAAAATAGACTCCTATATTTCTTATACAATAGGCTTTTACGAGATACCCAGTTGTAGAATTGCCCCTTTATGCTTTTAGCCTAGTGGTTAGTGCAGTGGACTTTGATCCTGGGGAACCGAGTTCAATTCCCACTGCAGCTCCTTGTGACTCTGAGCAAGTCACTTAACCCTCCATTGCCCCAGGTACAAAATAAGTACCTGTATATACTATGTAAACCGCTTTGAATGTAGTTGCAAAAACCTCAGAAAGGCAGTATATCAAGTCCCCTTTCCTTTATGACATCACAATATCAGAAGTGAGCCAAGTATCGGGCAATCAAGCCATTGTGACATCACTGATGAGGTTGGCTCTTATTGGTGGAATGAGTGGAGGAGTAGCCTAGTAGTTAGTGCAGTGGACTTTGATCCTGGGGAACCGAGTTCAATTCCCACTGCAGCTCCTTGTGACTCTGAGCAAGTCACTTAACCCTCCATTGCCCCAGGTACAAAATAAGTACCTGTATATACTATGTAAACCGCTTTGAATGTAGTTGCAAAAACCTCAGAAAGGCAGTATATCAAGTCCCCTTTCCCTTATGACATCACAATATCAGAAGTGAGCCAAGTATCGGGCAATCAAGCCATTGTGTCATCACTGATGAGGTTGGCTCTTATTGGTGGAATGAGTGGAGGAGTAGCCTAGTAGTTAGTGCAGTGGACTTTGATCCTGGGGAACTGAGTTTGATTCCCACTGCAGCTCCTTGTGACTCTGGGCAAGTCACTTAACCCTCCATTGCCCCTGGTACAAAATAAGTACCTGAATATATGTAAACCGCTTTGATTGTACAGTGAAACCTCGGTTTTCGTCGATAATTCGTCCGAAAATAATCGATGAAAACCGAGGCAATTTATTTTAAATTCTTTTAAATGAATAAAAAGACTAATCCTACTATATAAATGATGATGTGGCACGTCACACAACGCTTCAGATATCATAACAGGCTGTAACAGCGCCAACAAGCTACTAAGGGCAAATCAGCGCCCCGATCAAGAGGACTCCGGATTCCCCAGCCCCGCTTACCTCCGCCTACCCCCCAGTGCACGTCCCCAACCAGCAGCTACTTACAATGCACCACATCCGGAAATCGCTATCCCTTCCCGCCCTCACAGATCTCCAAAACACACCTCCTCCACCAGCCCCTCTCTAACGATCCCACACACTTAAACACACCCACCTCCTGTTCCCGCCCTTCAAAAATGCTAAACAAATGCAAACAGGAAGAAGGGGAAGGGGGGAGTGGCACTAGAAATATCCCACGCCTTCCACACCAACAGCCAGCCAATGCAATTAACGCACATGATGTAAAACACACCCACCTCCTGCGCACGCCCTCAAATCACTAGCAATAAATGAACATTGATTGTATAGAATGTTTGTATGTTTGGGAAGCTCGCCAGGTGCCCTTGGCCTGGATTGGCTGCGGTCGTGGACAGGATGCTGGGCTCAATGGACCCTTGGTCTTTTCCCAGTGTGGCATTACTTATGTACTTATGTCCTCTACTTGGCTCACTTTTATTACATAGAGCAGTGATTTAACCTATTGTGATGTCATAGTGGCTCATTCCACCAATAAGAGCCAACCTCACTAGTGATGTCACAATGGCTTGATTGTATAGAATGTTTGTACATTTGGGAAGCTTGCCAGGTGCCCTTGGCCTGGATTGGCCGCTGTCATGGACAGGATGCTGGGCTCGATGGACCCTTGGACTTTTCCCAGTGTGGCATTTACCGACGAATTCCGAGGCGACCGACGAAAACCGAGACAAAAATTTCGCGAAAAAAATCGACGATAACCGAAAACGACGAAATACGACGTCAACGAAAACCGAGGTTTCACTGTAGTTGCAAAAAAAAAAAAAACCTCAGAAAGGCAGTATATCAAGTCCCATTTCCCCCCTTTATCTGATTTATAAATGGTTTGTATTTTAGACTGACTACTCACCTTTTCTGAACTGAGCTCAAAGCATGCAACTTTCAAGTTCATTGGTTATTTCTACTTCAAAAAAATAATAATAATTCTTTCCTTTAACCCCTCCCCCATGCATATTTCCTTATTTTTTTTTCCTGAACTCTTTTACTCATTTTTTCCCCTCCCCTTCCTTCATCCCACCATTAGATGTGTTCCCTGGCACTTGACCTCGTTATAAAATGCATGCCAAAAATACGCTTGCTTATGGAAAGAATCCACTGTTTAAAAAACTCTTGCTCCGTTTAGCTTGGATTTTGAGATATGAATCAAAGAGAAAGCTAACCCCTTCCTGTCGCACCAGTATTAACTTTCCAGCGTAGCAGGGCAGCTCTGGAGCTGCAGATGTTACTTGCGCATTGTCGGCTTCATACTTGGCATAGCTGAGGGTTTCAGTGGGACTCTGTTCACTTTGATTTTGCAGTGGGGTTAGACTGGGCTATAGTAATTACACTTTTTATATACCAAAGCTCCGGTTACGCCTGGGTGAATGGGGTTGACATCTTTCACCTGTCCAGCAATGACTGCTCTTGATGATTGTTAAATCATAAGCTATTCAAGAAAAAAAAAAAGGTGACCGAAGAAGCAGCAAAAATGAGAATAAAACAGAAACAGAAAAGAAGGAGAAATTGAAAGGGAAAGAAAAAGGCAAAAAAAGCAAAGGACTTATTTATTTAGGGACCCTTTTACTAAGGCACAGTGAAAAATGACCTGCAGTACTGTAGACATGTGTTTTGGGCACGTGCAGAATCATTTTTTCAGCACACCTATAAAAAATGCCTTTTTAAAAATCTTTGCCGAAAATGGACATGCGGCAAAATGAAAACGTCTACACGTCCATCTGAGACCTTACTGCTTTTAACTCCTAACCCTTATTCACTTGTTCAGAACCCTTATTTTATCATCCTCACTTTAATATTCCCTTACCTCTTGTTTGTCCTGTTTGTCTGTCCTAATTAGATTGTAAGCTCTGTCGAGCAGGGACTGTCTCTTCATGTTCAAGTGTACAGTGCTGCGTACGTCTAGTAGCGCTATAGAAATGATTAGTATTAGTAGTCTGTAGGATTCCGGAATCTTTGCTACTGTTTGAGATTCTGCACGGAAACTTGCTATTCTTTGGGATTCTAGAATCTTGCTACTCAGGGATTCCGGAATCTTGCTACTCTTTGTTCTTATCCCTTACTGGTCCTTTTGTCTATCTTAATTAGATTGTAAGCTCTGTCGAGCAGAGACTGTCTCTTCATGTTCAAGTGTACAGCGCTGCGTACGTCTAGTAGCGCTTTATAAATGATAAGTAGTAGTACTGTCAGCCATTGACCTAGTGGTAAGATCTCACGCGGTAACTGGACGGTAATGGTCTACCCGCGTAGAATGACGATTACCACCCAATTACCACCCGCATGCCAGAAATTAAAAATATTTTCCGGTGTGCCTAGTGGACATGCGTCAAAAATGCCTAGTGGACGTGCCTTAGCAAAAGGTCCGCTCATTTAAAAAAAAAATGTATATTCCGCTCCCTCCCCCGCATCACTCCTCTCTCTTTCAAACCCTCCTTTCAAACTTGTCTTTACCAGTGTTGCCAGGTGGGCGGTTTTACCGCCCAATTGGGCGGTTTTCCGCGACCCGCCGCAGGAAATTTTTGCCCGCGGCGGGTTGCGGTTTTTTGGGCTTCTTTTTCTTCTTTTGGGCGGTTTTCAGGCAGTTTTTTCGGCCGCGGGGGGTGGGGTTAGTGACGTTTTGGGCGAGGTTAATGACATTCTGGGCGGGGCCGATGACGGGGGAGGCGGGGCCGATGATGGCGGGGGCGGGGTTGATGGTGGCGGGGGCGGGGGTGATGACGCGGGGGTGGGGGTGTCAGGGGCGGGGTTTGAGTTTGGGTGGGTTTTGGGCTGTTTTTAGGCTGGATTGGGTGGGAAAAAAATTTTCCACCTGGCAACCCTGGTCTTTACTTTCAGAGATTGTTGGCAGTGGCTGCGATTCACACATGATGCCTGCTGTAGGCCCAGAACCTTCCATCTGGGTCAGCTGCAGGGAAGGCTCAGGGGCCAGTCACAGGCAGCATGAGTGAATCACTGCCACTGCCTACCACCCCCAAAAAGTAAAGCTAAGTTTGAAGGTAGATGAGGGGAAGGGCGACTAGAGAGAGAGAGAGAGAGAGGGAGATATTAGACAGTGGGCAGGTGGGAAAGTGGAGGGAAAGATGGCAGATCATTCATAGTGAGGAGGGGTGATGCTAAAGTTGGCTCAGGGTGTCACAGTCCCTTGAGCCAACTTTGTGCCCAGGTTCCTGGCTCACAGTCACCGCAGTCCCCAGTGGTTAGACTTGGGGAATGCGGTGACTTGATGGTTTACCGTTTCCAGAAGATATGCTGGTCCGGTCCGGATCTTCCAGCCCACCAGATTGTTTTGGGAGTTTTTTGGAACTAAGCAGTACCCATACCTGGGGAACTCTCTTGTAGGCTGCCTTTATTAACCACCTGGGAAGGTTCCTAGTTGCCTTGCAACAGAGGTCCTCAGAGGAGTTTCCTTTGGTGAGAGTTTGTTGCACTGCTGCTGTGAAATTTGCTGATTCTGGCTTTGACCCTGCTTGTCCCTCGGTTTATTCTTTTGTGTGCTGCCCGCCCTGATCCGGCTTGTTTTCTGATTTATTCTGCTGCCTGCTGCATGCCTGGAACCCCGGTGTGTTTCTGGAAGTTTCTTGCTGTTCGCCAGCCGGCAGCTGTTTCCTGCAGTTCTGCCTTCCAGCCCTGTCTGGTAAGTCCTGTCGGCCACCTGCACTCTGGAGCTCAACTCTTGAGGAACGGTGGCTAAGCACAGGTGAAGCTTGGGCTGAGTTCCTGTCCTGTCTGCTCCAGCTTGAGTTGCCTTGGCTGCAGTCTCCACCTAGAAGTTCCAGTCCTGGATTTGCTGATACGCCTGTGTTGCCTTGTCTGTGTTTGGGTGATTCTCCTGCCACAGCCGCCCCGCGGCTTTGGCCCAAGGGCTCACTAACCCCGAAGATCCGTGGGAGTCATGACACACAAAGATATGGGCCAAAGCCCCTTAATATCCCGCTTAAGAGTGGCCTAGTGGTTAGGGTGGTGGACTTTGGTCCTGAGGAACTGAGTTCAATTCCCAGCACAGGCAGCTCCTTGTGACTCTGGGCAAGTCACTTAACTCTCCATTGCCCACCACATAGAGCCTGCCATGAGTGGGGAAAGTGTGGGGTACAAATATAACAAAAAAAAAAATAGGGTGATAAGACCCCAACAGCACTCTGTCTCTCCCTGGTTTCAGCAGAACTATTATGTATGTGTGATTGATGAAGGCCCCTTCGCTCTTTGCTTGGAATGTCTGTGAAGGTTTTATGAAATTCTGAGCCTAGTCCATCATGGCCTGGAGATTTGGCCAGCTTAAAGCCTTTTAATGCTTTTTGTATTCCTGGCCCTGTAATAGGTCAATTCTGATGACTTGCTTGCTTGGGAGATAGCTGCGGGAGCTGCATCCTTTATTATTACTTCATTACTTGCCTCACCCAGATAAGTCTCGAAGTGGGTTACAGTAAAAAGTAGTTCTATTTCATTGCAATCTAAAATATTCAAAGAAAGAAAAATAAGCAAACAACCCAACTTAATTCTTGAACTTAATTCCTCACCATCAACACTACCTACACTCCAATCCTCTCCCTCACATCTCTTCATATTATTCTACTCTTTATAACATGAACATCTCTTGATACTTTGTACCATACTTTTAAAATTTGTGTCATCTATGTGAATTTTTGTACCACACTTGTGTAACCTCTGTGATACTTTGTAACACAACTTGTAAGCCGCACTGAACTTGCTATTGAGCGGGAAAGAGCGGGGTATAAATGCTATAAAATAAAAATAAAAATCTATTTAAAAAGCCTTCCCACCGATTGTCAATCCAGTAATGTCAATTACCTTCTTATGTGTCCATGTCAGTTTTATCACGTGGGACAGACCTCTTGTTCATTAAAGAGAAGAATGATCGAACATTTTAACAGCGTTACTACTGGCAAACTAACAGCACCGTTGTACATTCTTTTGAGGCTTTCAAATGTATTGTTTTGGAACAAGTAATCCCTTCTAAACAACAGGGATATATCCGTCGACTATTAAGGCAAAAGGAGAAAATTGGATTTTCATGTTAAACTCTGTCCAAGCATCAAGGTTGAATGTTGCAGTGGAATGGAGAGCGTTCTTTTGAAACAAGTTATTTAAATATGTTTTAAAATGTATGACATTATTTGAAGATGTCATTCAAAGGAGTCTTTAAATGGCATCTTTTTCATTCTTGCAGCCATGTTGCCAGCCGTTACAAACTGTAGAGATCCGACGAGATCTCCTGAAGCAACATAAGTACATAAGTACATAAGTAGTGCCATACTGGGAAAGACCAAAGGTCCATCTAGCCCAGCATCCTGTCACCGACAGTGGCCAATCCAGGTCAAGGGCACCTGGCACGCTCCCCAAACGTAAAAACATTCCAGACAAGTTATACCTAAAAATGCGGAATTTTTCCAAGTCCATTTAATAGTGGTCTATGGACTTGTCCTTTAGGAATCTATCTAACCCCTTTTTAAACTCCGTCAAGCTAACCGCCCGTACCACGTTCTCCGGCAACGAATTCCAGAGTCTAATTACACGTTGGGTGAAGAAAAATTTTCTCCGATTCGTTTTAAATTTACCACACTGTAGCTTCAACTCATGCCCTCTAGTCCTAGTATTTTTGGATAGCGTGAACAGTCGCTTCACATCCACCCGATCCATTCCACTCATTATTTTATACACTTCTATCATATCTCCCCTCAGCCGTCTCTTCTCCAAGCTGAAAAGCTCTAGCCTTCTCAGCCTCTCTTCATAGGAAAGTCGTCCCATCCCCACTATCATTTTCGTCGCCCTTCGCTGTACCTTTTCCAATTCTACTATATCTTTTTTGAGATACGGAGACCAGTACTGAACACAATACTCCAGGTGCGGTCGCACCATGGAGCGATACAACGGCATTATAACATCCGCACACCTGGACTCCATACCCTTCCTAATAACACCCAACATTCTATTCGCTTTCCTAGCCGCAGCAGCACACTGGATACATGACAGACCTTAGCGAAACAGGGAGTTGCCCCTGTCGGGAAGCAACATTATGAATAATTTCTTGACTGGCAAATACAGATTGATTAAGATAAGTGTTGACTGTTTATAACAGAGGGTTTTTTTGAGGGGGTACTGAGTACCAGTGGTGTACCAAGGGGGGCGGTGGGGGCGGTCCGCCCCGGGTGCACGCCGCTGGGGGGTGCAGTGGCGCGTGCCTGCTCCGAGTTCACTAAACTTCGTCGCTCGTTCGCTGCAGCTCCCTCTGCCCCGGAACAGGTTACTTCCTGTTCCGGGGCAGAGGGAGCTGCAGCGAAGCAAAGTTTAGCGAACTTGGAGCGGGCGCGCGCCACGGCACCCCCCCCCCAGCAGCGTGCACCCGGAGGGGGGCGTCATTTCGCCGGAAGGGGGAGGTGTAATTTAGCGGCGGGGGGGGGGGGGCGCTGCACCCGGGGGGGGGGGGGGGGGGGTCGCATCGGCACTCTGCCCCGGGTGCCATCCAGGCCAGGAACGCCACTGCTGAGTACCGGCACCTTTTCCATTGCTTGCTAAAATTGTCCCATGTTTCCCAAGTTTTAATGAAAGATCTCAGGCTCTACACACCAATTCTGCCTTGTCATACATTCTGTGACTGGTTTCAGGGGACCTGGCTATTGTGGAGTGGGTCCCTCAGTGATCACCCCATTTCTGAAGGGTGGCCTGGCATTTGAGTACCAGCAACTTTTTTGCTAGAAAAAATGCACTGGTTTATAAACACATTTTAAAAAAATAAATGATCACAAATACTACACATTGCATCACTTTATATGTGAAATGATTGTTTGAGACATTACTAAGCTTTGAGCTTACTGGTTTTTTTGAAATACTTTTCAAATTGCCAAACTGCGGTAGCTGAGCATCAGGCTGAACATGTCTCCATGGCCTGCAACTCAGTGAGTTCTGAAATTATTAGGTTAACATCCCATATCAAAAACTCTGTTTAATGCGGAAGAAGGTCACTTGCTTTCCCAGTGCACATCCGGGGACATTTGTGGAAATGGAAGAGGCATTTTAATCTCACAAATGCTTTTCTAACTAAACACTTCAAAATCAAAGCAGGATTGCAAATCTTTCTGGAGGGTGCGGAAAAAATAAGAACAGAAACATTTTAAAATATCTCAGAGAAATTGAAGTCATGTTATTCTACAGCAGACGGTAATCTTTACTTATTTATTTGTTACATTTGTATCCCACATTTTCCCACCTATTTGCAGGCTCAATGTGGCTTACGTAGTACCGTAATGGCAATCGCCTATTCCGTTATGAACAAATACAAAGTTATGTTGTGGTAGAACAAGGTTCAGGTGTGGCAGACGTGTTGGGGAATCGTAGCGAGGAAGAGATGGTTTATGTCGTAGCAACAAAGAGATATTTTATGTCCATTACGAGCTTTGGTTTTGTTGTGTTGCAGGGTTCAGGCATTTAAGTTGGGTCGGTAGGGTATGCCTTTTTGAACAGGTTAGTTTTTAGTGATTTCCGGAAGTTTAGATGGTCATACGTTGTTTTCACGGCTGTTGGTAGTGCGTTCCATAGTTGCGTGCTTATATATGAAAAACTGGATGCATAAGTTGATTTGTATTTGAGTCCTTTACAGCTTGGGTAGTGGAGATTTAGGTATGTTCGTGTTGACCCTGTTGTGTTTCTGCTTAGTAGGTCTATGAGGTCTGTCATGTATCCAGTAATACTAAATGCCTCATCATTCCATGACTCTATTTCTCATCATCTCTCCGCCTCCATGATGTCCCAGCATCTGTCCGCCTGTCGCTGAACCCTGTCTGTCCCCAGTGTACCTTAGTTACAGGCATCCCGGTCACCTGTGGTGATTCATTATTGCTGCCTGCACAGGCCTTGCAGGCTTCCGTCGGCCAGATCCCGCCAGTGGCGTAGCCAAGGGTGGGCTTGGGTGGGCCCAGGCCCACCCACTTTGAGCTCAGGCCCAGCAGTAGCAGCACACCTATGATGTGGCTGGCAGAGATTCCCAAGCTGAAAACTCCCAACAACTGTCCTTCCTGCATATCATATAAATAGCAGATCTTCGCCTGCAGGAAGCAGCGACTCATACATACTGCTCACACCGACCCCAAAGCCTTCCCCTCTGACGTATTCCCGCCTATGTAGAAAGAGGAAGCTGCATCAGTGGGAAGGATGTGGGGTTAACATGAGTACTCTGTATTAGTTGCTGCTTACTGCGGGTGAAAATCTGCTATTTAAAAGGTGTGCAGGAGAGGGGGGATATTTGAGAGACCATATGGCATGCACGCAAGAGAAGGGGAGACCAAATCACCTGTGGGATGGGGTGGGGTTCTTCTGCCCACCCATCTTGGGCCCAGGCCCATCCAAAATTGGGTGTCTGGCTACGCCCCTGGGTCCCGCCCTCACTGGCATTATTTCTGGAAGCTTGCGGGGCTGGCACAGGCAGCAATAACGAATCACTGCAGGTGCTGGGGACACCTGTAAGAAATACCAGGGAGGGACGAGGATTCAGCGGCAGGTGGGCAGATGCCAGGACACCGTAGAGGAGGAGAAATGTTGATGTGGGGTGCCACCACTGTGTGGGCCTAAGCCAAGAATGGTTGGACCTGTGCCCACCCAGGCCTACCAGTAGCTACACCACTGTTATATACCACCTGCAGGCCATCAAATTGCTGTACATTCAGGTACATTAGGTATTTTTCTATTCCCCAAGGCAATGGAAATCGCAAGGAGCTGAAGAGGAAATTAAACCAGGGTCCTTTGGTTCTCAGCCTACTGCTCTAACCATTAGACTGCTACTTCTTGTCTAGGATTTTACCTTAAATTCACTCTGCTGCCCCTCACTACCTCTCCACCCTCATCTCTCCCTACAGTCCTTCCCAGGAACTCCGTTCACTAGGCAAATCTCTCCTAATTGCACCCTTCTCCTCCATCGTTAACTCCAGACTCCGTTCCTTTTATCTCGCCGCACCTTATGCCTGGAATAGACTTCCTGAGCTGCTATGTCAAGCTCCATCCCTGGCCGCCTTCAAATCCGGGCTAAAGGCCCACCTGTTTGATGCTGCTTTTGACTCCTAACTTTTCACTTGTTCGTAACCTTTATCTTGTCTTCCTCTCTTCAATAGTCCCTTATCCCTATGTGTCCTATCTGTCTGTCCTACCTTTATTTGTCCTGTCTGTCTGTCCTGATTTAGATTGTAAGCTCTTTTGAGCAGGGACCGTCTTTTCTTCATGTTCAATTGTGAAGTGCTGCGTACGACTGGTAGCGCTATAGAAATGATTTATAGTAGTAGTAGAAGCCTGCCCTTGCAGATCAGCAACGCGGCTGCGCAGGCTTCTGTTTCTGTGAGTCTGACGTCCTACACGTACGTGCAGGACATCAGACTCACAGAAACAGAAGCCTTCGCGGCCGCGTTGCTGATCTGCAAGGGCAGGCTTCTACATGGAATGTTGCTAGTGGAATAGCAACATTAACATTCCATCTAGAATCTCCAATAGTAGCAACATTCCATTTAGAATCATTCCTATGTGTCCTTCTACCCTTATCCTTATTGGTCCTGTCTGTCTGTCCTGATTTAGATTGTAAGCTCTTTTGAGCAGGGACTGTCTTTTCTTCATGTTCAATTGTGAAGCGCTGCGTACGACTGGTAGCGCTATAGAAATGATTTATAGTAGCAGTAGTTTTATCTCTTTTTATCTGTTAAATAACAGATGTATGTAGCGTTTGATGAAGCAATTCCAATGCAGGTAGCAAACGTCCGAATTCCACTGTTGGCGTGAAAACCAAGAATACTCCCCTGAGTTTCCCCAAACATATTTTTCTCATGCATTTCAGGATCATTTTGAAATGAATGTTCTGTTGTTTCTGCCTTGTTCATCTACAGTTTCTTTTATTTATAATTCTGATAGTAGTTCTCATGCTAGTTAAGCGGTTTCCAATGGTAGCTTGGACCGCCAGTTTATAAAGTCATATATTTTTTGTTTGGCATTAAGCCCCTGCTGGATGATATCACAGTCTGTTGGATATTTCTGGCTCAGGGTCGGAGGGAGAAAGCTGTGTAGCTGCCTATAATGTTCAGGTCAGAACTGAAAGGAGAAATGTGGCAGATCCTTACAACTAGTAAGCGGAAAGGTCCACAGATGATATTATTAAATGACTCAGATCTAATCAGTCTGAAAGGACCTTTAACACGCAGGCGCAATGCTCAGGGACAGTTGAACACTTTTTTGTTTGGGGGTGCCCAAGCTCCACCCCAGCCTTTCTGTATCATCCTAGTCCCCTTCCATGGCATCCAACAAGTCTCTCCTTCCCTCCCTCCCTCCCTCCCCCCCCAATGGTATCAAGCATTTCTCACCTCTACTCCATCACCCACCCATGGTCTCCACATCTCTCTTCTCTCCTGCCCCCCCCCCCCCTCCATCTTCAGCATTTCTCTCCTTTCCCACTGCTGCCATCACCACAAGGTATTTGTTCTCTTACCTCACTCCCCAGGGGCGGCGACTCTAGGAGCTACATCACAGGTATTGTGGGGCCTTGAGCATCTACGCGGGCTCAAGGCCTGCTGGCTCCCACCTCCTCCAGACTTCCTGTGTGGTTCCTCTGATGCAGCTCATAGAGTTACCGCCCCATGGGAGTGAGGCTAGAATGAATACCTCATGGGGAGAGAGGAAGAGTAGCAAAATTTGTCTCCCCCCCCCCCCCCCCCCCCCCCCCGTTCTGATGCCTATGCCAATGATGTTTAAAAAGGCTGAAGAAAGTCTGGCCAATTTTGAGTAACACATGTGGATCACATGTGCCACAATGGAGTGGAGGAGTGGCCTAGTGGTTAGAGCACCGGTCTTGCAATCCAGAGGTGACCGGTTCAAATGCCACTGCTGCTCATTGTGATCTTGGGCAAGTCACTTAACCCTCCATTGCCTCAGGTACAAACTTAGATTGTCAGCCCTCCTGGGACAGAGAAATATCCAGTGTACCTGAACGTAACTCACCTTAAGCTACTACTGAAAAAGGTGTGAGCAAAAAATCCAAGTAAAAAAAAAAAATGCATTTGGTAATTTGTTATTGCTTAAATATACCTTATAATAACAAAAATGTATACAACCAGCAGGAGTGGCCTAGTGGTTAGGGTGGTGGACTTTGGTCCAGAGGAACTGAGTTCGATTCCTGGCACCGGCAGCTCCTTGTGACTCTGGGCAAGTCACTTAACCCTCCATTGCCTGCAGCATTGAGCCTGCCATGAGTGGAAAAGCACAGGGTACAAATGTAACAAAAATAAAATAGATACTATTGGAGATTCTACATGGAATGTTGCTATTCCACTAGCAACATTCCATGTAGAAGGCTGCGCAGGCTTCTGTTTCTGTGAGTCTGACGTCCTGCACGTCAGACAAGCAGAAGCCTGCGCGGCCACATTGGTGATCTGCCAGGGCCGACTTCGCTAGTGGAATAGCAACATTCCATGTAGAATCTCAAATAGTAGCAACAGTGGAGTGGCCTAGTGGTTAGGGTGGAGGACTTTGGTCCTGAGGAACTGAGTTCAGTTCCCAGCACAGGCAGCTCCTTGTGACTCTGGGCAAGTCACTTAACCCTCCATTGCCTGCAGCATTGAGCCTGCCATGAGTGGGAAAGCGCGGGGTACAAATGTAATAAAAATAGTAGTTGAGGCATAAAAATATACCAAAGCTTCCACAAACCAAGGCCTGTTAACACATATGAAGTGTTATAGCCTAGATAATCCCTGCTTTTTTTTTCTTTCTTTCATTCATGCATCTGTTTCACAGCAGCAAATAGCATAACTAGTCCAACAATGTTTTCCTAGTGCTCCCATGGAGATATGCTGGAGGAAACCCCAACAGCGGCTCTCAAGAGCCCTTTGCAAATTGTTTTACGGGGGTAAAAAAAGTGTTGCCACGTGGAACAGAATTATTCAGAGACTCCAGATCAGATTGGTAGCACATCCCCACACCTGCTTTGAAGGATAACTTCCTCCAATTCCAGCTGTCATTTACGGAAGGCAATAAGAACGCATCTGCATCATCAGACTCATCAAACATATAAACGGCAAGTGACCGACTCACCTGCAAATGCGCAGTAGAGTCGGAACGCTGAGAGTGTAGAAGTCCAAGCCCCGCCTCCACCAGCAATACAGCCCAATAGGGAGGAGGGCTTGGACATGGGTGTGGAAATCAGAGGAGGAGGGAGCAGGGAGGGAAGGAGGGGGCGGAACTGAGGGAAACAGACGCGGGGGGGGGGAGGGCAGGCCATAGGAAAACAAAAAACTAGCCCGTTGTTACGGGCTTAACGGCTAGTAAGAACATAAGCGCTGCCATACTAGGACAGACCGAAGGTCCATCAAGCCTAAGTTCCTATTCCCAACAGTGGCCAATCCAGTGCGTGGATCTGAAAAGGGGGCGTGGCCATGGGAGGAGCCTGGGCAGGTGGAGGTGTTTCTAGAATTTATGCACATCTTTACAGAATTAGGGGAATCGCACCTAATTTACACCAGGTTTTCATTGGTGCAAATAGTCACGCCTAAATGTAATCACAGTTCCTGGTGCTAAGCGCTGTTCTATAAACTGCACCTACTATAACCGGTAAATGCGGTTTACAGGATAGCGCTAAGCACTATTTTTTCCAGTGCTGATTTTTAGTTGCCATTTATAGAACGTAGTCCAGAAAGAAAAAAAGCAGGGTCTTCTCCTTGCTTTGTATTTCTTCAGATCAAGACTGAACATTTTCAAACAAAGGATTATTATGTGCTAGATCCTGATAGAGAACAGGGGGGGGGGGGGGGGGGGGAAAGCTGGATGTTAAAACCCCCCAACGAAGAACAACAACAGGATGTGAATATCAAATGTAAAATGATTCCCTTTAAGGCGTAGGATTCCTAAGCCCAGGAAAAAGATCCTGAGAAGTTTCTTTTTAGCAGCAGAAAGGAATGAAAGGGAACGTTTTCATTTCTTATCATTTCCTCTGTTATTTATGCAAATTTTAGCCTTACAAGTTCCCTGAAGAGGTAAGAGGAGAGTGTTCAATATAGACGACCGGAGAGTTGTTTATACAGACGTTTTCAATACAATTCACTCATAAGTTGTTGTACATATCAATAAAGAAACATCCGATATAGAAATAGAGAAAGATTATATGGTGAGAAGACTCCTGACGCAGGCCTGACCGGCCGAAACACAGCTGTGTCGAGTCCTGTTCTCCCTAATTTTGGATTATTTTTTATGGTTAATAAATATTTTTTAAGTTTTCATATTAGAAGTGTCGTCTTTATTTTTATTAATATTTTTTTATTAATTTTTCATATTAATTTTTCTTTTTCCTTGTTTTATTTTTGTTAGTCATCTTTGCTGTTTTGTCCTGTATTATTTATGGACATTGTTGTTTTGTTCAGGATTTTGTTGTTGTTGTAGGAACAATATTGTTAAGACTGTGCATTTCTCACAAAGCATCAGATTCTATAAATGGCAACCAAAATTGGGCACCGATAAAATTCACCGCTATTCTATAAAGGGTTCTTCCAGGACTTTCCATCTGAAACCTGATGTTAATCCTGGCACACAAATTGGGCATGCATCCCCGTTATTCTGTAACACTGTGCGCATCGTTTCTGGACACTCCTGACCCGCTCATGCCCCTCCCACGACTGCAACCTCTTTTGAGTTGTGCACGATCCAATTTAGCTGCCTATCGTTACAGAATAACACGTGGCCAGAATGGTGCCCAAATCATAATTAGTGCCAATTAAGTGCTCATTCACTCCAATAATTAAATCATTGGAGCCCATTAACATAATATTGGCACTTGCATCGCATCCGTTCCTGACAGACACATGAGCAAAGAATACTATCCTGCTTATTTTCGAAGGAGAAGGGCGCCCATCTTCTGACACAAATCGGGAGATGGGCACCCTTCTCCCAAGGGCGACCAAATCGGTATAATGGAAAGCCGATTTTGGCCGTCCTCAACTGCTTTCCGTCACAGGGCCGGCCAAAGTTCAAGGGGGCGTGTCTGCAGTGTACTGAAGGCGGGATGGGGGCATGGTTAAGAGATGGCCATCCTCGGCCGATAATGGAAAAAAGAAGGGCGGCCCTGACGAGCATTTGGCCAACTTTACTTGGTCCATTTATTTTCAGGACCAAGCCTCAAAAAGGTGTCCGAATTGACCAGATGACCACCAGAGGGAATCGGGGATGACCTCCCCATGCTCCCCCAGTGGTCACCAACCCCATCCCACCCTAAAAAAAAAATTAAAAACATTTTTTTGCCAGCCTCTATGCCAGCCTCAAATGTCATACCCAGCTCCATGACAGCAGTATGCAGGTCCCTGGAGCAGTTTTAGTGGGTGCAGTGCACTTCAGGTAGGCAGACCCAGGCCCATCCCCCCTACCTGTTACATGTGGTGGTAAATGTGAGCCCTCCAACACCCACCCAAAACCCACTGTACCCACATGTAGGTGCCCCCCTTCACCCCTTAGGGCTATAGTAGTGGTGTACAGTTGTGGGTAGTGGGTTTTGGGGGGATTTGGGGGGCTCAGCACCCAAGGTAAGGGAGCTATGTACCTGGGAGCAATTAATGAAGTCCACTGCAGTGCCCCCTAGGGTGCCTGGTTGGTGTCCTGGCATGTGAGGGGGACCAGTGCACTACAAATGCTGGCTCCTCCCACGACCAAATGGCTTGGATTTGGCTGGTTTTGAGATGGCCGGCCTCGGTTTCCATTATCGGCGAAAACCAATGCCGGCCATCTCTAAGGGCAGCCATCTCTAAGGTCGACCCAAATGTTGACATTTGGCCAGCCCGACCATATTATCGAAACGAAAGATGGCCGCCCATCTTGTTTCGATAATACAGTCGGGGACGCCTCTTTACAGGGCCGTCCTTAGAAATGGGCGCCTCTATAGATGGGCACCCCCGTACGATTATGCCCCTCCACGACAACCTTATAAACTGGAAAAATAATTTTGGCCGCTGCTTTATTAACCAATCAAAAATTCATAACCAACACAAATACAAATGTTATCATCAATATTTGAATGCAACCTTCACTTTTCTTATTACCTTTTATAAAGCCAGTCGGTGCTGACCTTGCTGCACATATTTATTCCATCAAACGTATTAATACTCCATGTAAAGTGAGACCTGCGGTGACGTCAAGGCCTCACTTCTGCATCTGGCGGTTTCGCACACAAGCAGATTACACTGTAAAATCCATATAGCCAGTAAATTCATTGTCCTTAAATGAAGGCTGCTTGAAAACTTCTCATTTAAATTACAGCGGCTGCGACTTAAACTACCCCTTTTAACATCCCTAAACATCGCTATCCCAACTACAAAATTACCCAAGATCCCAATCCCAACCCTCACCCTTCTAAATTTTGAGAGGGATTGGGTGGCATGAAATTTCTTGCTTCAGTTCCCTCAACTAGCTTTCCTCCTTGTTGCCCATCAATTCTCCTCAGCCCAGAGCGCACCAGTTTTCCTGACGTTCTCATGGTCTTTTGCTTTCCCCAACCTTATAAAAAAAAAAAAAAAATTTACACAACCTCTAATTTGGATGCCTTACTAAACCTCAACATCTCTTCCCAGTAATCCCTTCTTATTTTGTTTACCCCTTTTTGCTAATTAATTTGTTAATTAATTTAATTACTTTTAATTCCTAAGTCTTTATAAGAATCCCATTGCAAAATAATTAAATTATCTTCTTATCGAGTACATATTTCCCCCTGCCACCACCCATTTTTCTTCTATCCCTTCACCATAACAAAATATATATAGAGAGCTGATGGTGGGAGGCAGGGCTGGTGGTTGGGAGGCGGGGATAGTGCTGGGCAGACTTATACGGTCTGTGCCAGAGCTGGTGGTGGGAGGCGGGGTTGGTGGTTGGGAGGCGGGGATAGTGCTGGGCAGACTTATACGGTCTGTGCCAGAGCTGGTGGTGGGAGGCGGGGTTGGTGGTTGGGAGGCGGGGATAGTGCTGGGCAGACTTATACGGTCTGTGCCAGAGCTGGTGGTGGGAGGCGGGGTTGGTGGTTGGGAGGCGGGGATAGTGCTGGGCAGACTTATACGGTCTGTGCCAGAGCTGGTGGTGGGAGGCGGGGTTGGTGGTTGGAGGCGGGGATAGTGCTGGGCAGACTTATACGGTCTGTGCCAGAGCTGGTGGTGGGAGGCGGGGTTGGTGGTTGGGAGGCGGGGATAGTGCTGGGCAGACTTATACGGTCTGTGCCAGAGCTGGTGGTGGGAGGCGGGGGTTGGTGGTTGGGAGGCGGGGATAGTGCTGGGCAGACTTATACGGTCTGTGCCAGAGCTGGTGGTGGGAGGCGGGGATAGGGCTGGCCAGACTTATACGGTCTGAAGAGGACTGTACAAATAAAAAAAAGTAGCACATATGAATTTATCTTCTTGGGCAGACTGGATGGACCGTGCAGGTCTTTTTCTGCCGTCATCTACTATGTTACTATGAGTGCTACTGCAGCAATGCCAATATTATCCATCCATAATTGATCTTATGGGTTTTCTTTATTTTGGGAGCTCTCCCCCCTTTCTCTTCGGACTGAATCATCATTTAAAACGCACCTTTTTAAACAAGCTTTTTCGTTAGAATGAATTATGGAGAAGTTGCAAGTTTAGTGTCACCATCCCTTACCTTGCCTTTTTCCCTCTCTCTACCCTTTTCCCAAATTTCCCTCCCCCCCAATCTGTAGTGCTGCTATAATTGTCTTGGTGTGATTGATTATTTTGCTTTCCTATCGAATTGATGTAGTTCCTTTCTTACTATTTTGTTTTAATTTGTAGCCTAGTGGTTAGTGCAGTGGACTCTGATTCTGGGGAACTGGGTTTGATTCCCAGTGCAGCTCCTCGTGACTCTGGGCAAGTCACTTAACTCTCCATTGCCCCTGGTACAAAATAAGTACCTGAATATATGTAAACTGCTTTGAATGTAGTTGCAAAAAAACCTCAGAAAGGTGGTAATATCAAGTCCCATTTCCTTTTCCCTATTTGAGATTCTACATGGAATGTTGCTACTATTGGAGATTCTGGAATGTTGCTACTATTTGAAGATTCTACATGGAATGTTGCTAGTGGAGGAGTAGCCTAGTGGCTAGTGCAGTAGACTTTGATCCTGGGAAACTGCATTCCATTCCCACTGCAGCTCCTTGTGACTCTGGGCTAGTCACTTAACCCTCCATTGCCCCTGGTACAAAATAAGTACCTGAATATATGTAAACCGCTTTGAATGTAGTTGCAAAAACCTCAGAAAGGCGGTATATCAAGTCCCATTTCCCTTTCCCTACTTGAGATTCTACATGGAATTTTAATGTTGCTATTCCACTAGCAACATTTCATGTAGAAGTCGGCCCTTGCAGATCAGCAACGCGGCCGCGCAGGCTTATGTTTCTGTGAGTCTGACGTCCTGCACATACGTGCAGGACGTCAGACTCACAGAAACAGAAGCCTGCACAGCTGTGTTGCTGATCTGCAAGGGCAGGCTTCTACATGGAATGTTGCTAGTGGAGGAGCAGCCTAGTGGTCAGTGCAGTGGACTTTGATCCTGGGGAACTGAGTTCAATTCCCACTGCAGCTCCTTGTGACTCCGGGCAAGTCACTTAACCCTCCATTGCCCCTGGTACAAAAAATAAGTACCTGTATATATGTAAACCGCTTTGAATGTAGTTGGAAAAAACACAGAAAGGTGGTATATAAGTCCCATTCCCATTAATTTGCAATCCGCTCATTTCTGCAAGTCAGCTTGGGTGGTAAGTCAAGTTTTAATAAACTATAATTTGGTGAAAAGCGTGTGCTCTGTTTGCAGAGGGCTCATTCTTTCTGAACAGCGTGCTTGTGCACACATTTATTGTACATGTGCAATGGTTTGCACGTGCATGCACGACTGGAAAAAGACTGTGCCCTCTTTGCAATCTTCACAGTGGTCTGCTCTCTATCTGAAAAGTGCATTATTATTAATGACACGCAAAGAAAACAAAATTTCAGAGCTTTCCTGTCATTTTCTGGGGGAACAAAAATGCCATGGGAGATATCACTGATATTTCATATGTTTCAAATGAATGTATAATTGCTAATCATTTCTCACTGGATCAGTGGGCTTCTCATAAACCACTTGCTTTAGTAACTGATAATTCTGCACAAGGGAGGGAAAGCTAGGAGATGGAGAGAGCATTTTCTGTGAATGACAGAAGTCCATGAGGCGTATTATTGGAGAGGCAGGGGTTAAACTGAATGTTTTTCAACGCCTGCTGGAAATCCCAGTTGAGGAAAAGAAAACCTCACACTCTTCCCTGTTTCCACAGTACGATTTGAGATGCAGTTCATAAATATTCCATTTATTAAAAGCCTCCAAAATATCACACAGATGTTATTTGTAACCAGATGTGGCTGTAAAGCAATGAATCTCTGAACCTTTTCAGCAGAGGGTTTTACTTTTGACTTCAAACAGCTCGAGATGGCTATCCTGAGCTAGGTCAGAGAGAATCTAGATAAATGTAACTGGAGTAAACTTCAGGGGAATAGGAAAGGGTGAAAAAGATATGTGCATTGCAGCAGTACAATATCACCTTAGTTAGAAGGTATAATAAAAGCAGGGCTCTTTTTGAGGAAGTACTTGGGGGTACTGTGTAACCAGCACCTTTTCCATTATCTGCTAAAATTGACCCACGGTCCCCAACTTTTAATGAAAGAGCTCAGGCTCTACACACCAATTCCACCTTGTCATAGATTCTGTGACTGGTTGCAGGGGGCCTGGCTATTGTGGGATGGGTCCCTCAGTGATCACCCCACCCCTGAAGGGTAACCTAGCATTTGAGTACCGGCACCTTTTTTGCCAGAAAAAAACGCAGTGAATAAAAGGGATGCAGACCCACTTACTCAGATACGCCAAGTTACCTAGTTCCAGGCTGGATTTCTGAGGTGCATTATGGGACGTGTAACACTGATTTCAATGGGCAGGATCAGGCACTACAAATCCTGTACCGCTTTGGAATGAAGTTCATCAATAGAAATCAAACAAAATAAAACATGGAAAAGAAAATAAGATGACACCTTTTTTATTGGACATAACTTAATACATTTCTTGATTAGCTTTCAAAGGTTGCCCTTCTTCCTCAGATCGGAAATAAGCAAATGTGGTAGCAGATAGTATATATAAGAGAAACATCAAAGCATTACTTTGACAGTCTGACAGAGTGGGAGGGTGGGGGTATGCATGGGGACATCAAAGCATTTCATTGATATTCTAACAGGATGGGTGTGGGTAGGTGAGAGGAGGGTGATAAACAGAGAAATACAATTTTATGGTTTATAATGGGCTAGAAAACCCAGATCCTTGTTAAGTCCTGTCTGTTGGGTGTCAAAATGTAAGTTCTAAACCAGGACTGGGCCAAATATCTCCAGCCTGAAACTGGGGAACTTGGCATTTCTGCTTAATCTATTCTCCATCAGATACACACGTGCACAAGCCTACTACTACTACTACTACTATTTAGCATTTCTATAGCGCTACAAGGCGTATGCAGCGCTGCACAAACATAGAAGAAAGACAGTCCCTGCTCAAAGAGCTTACAAACTAATAGACAAAAAATAAAGTAATCAAATCAATTAATGTGTACAGGAAGGAGGAGAGGAGGGTAGGTGGAGGCGAGTGGTTACAAGTGGTTACGAGTCAAAAGCAATGTTAAAGAGGTGGGCTTTCAGTCTAGATTTAAAGGTGGCCAAGGATGGGGCAAGACGTAGGGGCTCAGGAAGTTTATTCCAGGCGTAGGGTGCAGCGAGACAGAAGGCGCGAAGTCTGGAGTTGACAGTAGTGGAGAAGGGAACAGATAAGAAGGATTTATCCATGGAGCGGAGTGCACGGGAAGGGGTGTAGGGAAGGACGAGTGTGGAGAGATACTGGGGAGCAGCAGAGTGAGTACATTTATAGGTTAGTAGAAGAAGTTTAAACAGGATGCTAAAAAGGGATAGGGAGCCAGTGAACTGACTTGAGGAGAGGGGTAGTATGAATAAAGCGACCCTGGCGGAAGACGAGATGGGCAGCAGAGTTTTGAACCGATTGGAGAGGGGAGAGGTGACTAAGTAGGAGGCCAGCAAGAAGCAGATTGCAGTAGTCTAAACGAGAGGTGACAAGCGTGTGGACGAGGGTTTTGGTAGAGTGCTCGGAAAGAAAGGGGTGGATTTTATGGATGTTGTAAAGAAAGAAACGACAGGTCTTGGCGATCTGCTGGATATGAGCAGAGAAGGAGCGAGAAGAGTCAAAGATGACCCCAAGGTTTCGAGCTGAGGAGACAGGGAGAATGAGAGAGCCATCAACAGAAATAGAAAACGGGGGGAGTGGGGAGGTGGGTTTGGGGGGAAAAATGAGAAGCTCGGTTTTGGTCATGTTTAATTTCAGGTGGCGTTGAGACATCCAGACAGCAATGTCAGACAAGCACGCTGAAACTTTGGTTTGGATGCAAGGTGAGATATCAGGGGTAGAAAGGTATATTTGGGAGTCATCAGCCTATATCGTTTAGCTTTTTTAGGTGAGATATAAATTTTTAAAGAAATAAATATATGTTGGATTTGTAACAGACAAATCAGTCAGGTTCAAGGTACACAGAAGACTACCGTCACTTTCAAATTTCATGAAGCCCTATGCCTGCAGAAGCTGTTGACACAGTGTCTTGAGCACCTTGCAGGTGAGTAGAAAGGACCCATGGGAATTCCACTCTAAAGTAGGACCTAAACAGTTATCAAATATCCTATATAATAAAACGCACCTGCAACATTCTGAAGCTGACTGCATGGCTGAGGCATTCCTGCTCTCTGTATCCATCTCCTGAATTGACATCACCTACTTCCGGGTTCGTCACAAGCAGAAGTGACCAACCACACGAGGTTTCTCGGCTTCAGAATGTTGGAGGTGCATTCTATTAAATAGGATTGGTCAGTTTCTTGAAGCACAGCCAGAGCTCAGCGTCCTGCACAGTAACGCTCAGACACCAGAGAGAGAGAGAAGGGGGGGGGGGGCCTGACACCAGAGAGGGGGAGAGGTATCTCTGTCACACACACACTCTCTCTCACACACTCTCTCTCTCACAGTCAATGTCTTTCTCTCTCTCACTCTCACACACTGTCTCTCACACACTCTATGTCTCACACTGTATCACATTCACTCTCTATGTGTCACACAGTCACTCACACACTCTCTTGGTCTCATACACAGTCTCACAGAGAGTCTGTCTCTCTCACACACACACACTCTCTCTCTCTCTCTCTCTCTCTCTCGCACACACTGTATCTGTGTGAAACACACTTTCTCTCTCTCACACTGTCTCACATATGCACTTGCACACACTCTCATTTTCACACACACACTCTCTCTCTCACAGACACACTCGCACCCAGACTCACTCTCTCTCTCACACACACACACACACTCGCACATTCACTCTCTCACACACAGTCACTCTCACATACACTCTCTCAAACATACACACTCCGAGGAAAACCTTGCTAGCGCCCGTTTCATTTGTGTCAGAAACGGGCCTTTTTTACTAGTTAAATATAAAAAACAGAGAGGGGCCATTTGAACTTGGTTTCTGGATGAGGAACATATACTCTGTCTTGTGCTTAAAATAGCAGCAGAGATTTATCCCCTCATTTAACATCCCTTTCTGTGCTTAACATGGTTCATGTGTTCAGATCACCTCCTCTTTCAAAGGCTCATTGGCAGCCAGCCACCAGACAAGCAATGCACGCAAAACAAGCTATTATTCAGCCCATCCCATTCCAACTGATACAGCAAAGAACATTTCTGCGGTGCTTGTTGTAGATGTCCTCTCATCTAAGGAGGCCAGGACCTGAAGGATTCTGGAGGGTTATCTGTTTTCTTGAGTACTTTCAACCTCAGTATAGCATGCCATCCAGAAAATTCGGACCATCCCATTCCAAGTGATACAGCAAAGAACATTTCTGCGGTGGTTATTGTAGATGCTCTGTCATTCAACGAGGCACGACATGAAGGATTCTGGAGCCTTATCTATTTCACTCAGCACTTTGAACCTCAGTATAGCATATCCAGAAACTATTTCTTCACAATTGAGAACCCAAAACTATACAATGCTGTTTGTGAAAAGATGAGGTGAATGCTAAAACATGCAGTTGAGAGAGGTGGAATGATGCATCTGTCAACAGACATCTGATCCAGCTATCACCCTGAATCTTTCATATTGAATATCTTGTAAGGTCAACTCAACCAGTCAACAGGACCCGGGCCTGATGTGCTGCAGGAAGCAATAGAGCTAATATATCCCAGAGGTTTTCAGTGGAGTTTGTAACGTATGGGCTGGGATGAGAACAGCTGAGACACTAACATTAAACAACTTAGAAAAAAATCCGCTTCAGACGAGTACCAAACAATTTTTCAATGTTAATTTTTAACATTTTTTTTTTACCAATTTTTCTAAAAATCAGGAGGAAAAGCCTCAACTGTCTCCTCCTTGGTAACAGAGCTGATTAATTCTAGGAGTTCTTACTGACATCGTACTCCTATACCTCACTCCACTCCGTGGCTGTTAAACTCGGCTCTTCACAGTGTCAATAAAAAAAGGCCATGTCTATCAGCCGACGTCAGATGCCTTTAGTGCCGGGCAGCCTATCACAATAGACTCTTAAGACAGGAAACTCCCCGCACAGCTGTATTGAAAAAATCTCTCTATATAAAAGGCAACACCAACGTTCTATGAAGCCTCCAGCCGGAAGTGTGAAGGGGGAGAGATATCCGGTTTCCCCATGAGTGTCTGCCCCGCCCTCGCTCTCTCTCTAACACAAACAGTGAAGGAAAACAGCAAAGCAGGAAATCAAATCGCTCTCTCTGTAACAATGAAGGACTCAGAGGGGGGAGGGGAGAGAGGGCAGGGACACACACACTCCCACGTGCACACAGAAGAAAACCTTGCTAGCCCCCGTTTCATTTGCATCAGAAACGGGGCTTTTTTACTAGTTCTTAATAAACTAGTGAAAAAGGCCTGTTTCTAAAAGAAATGAAACGGGTGCTAGGAAAACGATGATGTAATTGCAATTATCTTGTTAAGGGAACCATTACCAAAAATCAGGGTATATAATGAGTAATATCGTGTTTTTTAGAAAATTGTATGTATAGTATTTTTAAAAAATCGACAGTAAGCGGAATGTAAATAACTTTAATTGCAAACATAATGCTGGTTTAGATTTTTAAAATTTCTTTATAAACAATATTTCTTTATAAACAACAGCAGAATACAGAGTTTGCTCTCTGTGTGTTGTATCTGTTTGTTTTTCTGTGGCTTACCTGTTGTCTTGCACCCCGTCGTCCTTTGCCTCTCAGTCTTGATTGATGGCTGTCACCATTTCTGTTTTTTCCCTATTCTGTTGTTGCCTGCTTTCGTGTGACACAGTGTTAAGCTTTCACTGGCAATTGAGAGCTGAAGCGGCTCCCGCGTTGCGTGTGGAGGAAGGGCTGAAGGGGCTCCCGCATTCCGTGTGCAGGAAGGGCTGAAGGGGCTCCCGCGGTACGTTTCTGTGAGAGATTGACAGAAGCGTCCTTGAGATCAATGTCTCAGCCCTCTCTCGGTTCTTTTGGTCTGGCGTTTCCCGCCTCCCTGCTTCGAGTAGTAACATCTCCTGACGTCAGGCAAGCAGGCTTCTACTGCGCGAGAGTGATGTCAGGAGATGGTTACGAACGCAGTGAGAGACATTGGAACGTTGCAGGAGCAAATTATTATATTAGAAGTGACACCATTCTATTTTCAAATTTAAACCTTCAGGTTCTAATGTTTTCAAACAAAAAATCAAATTCTGCTCTAACTGTATTAAGATCCACCTTCTATCTCCTCCTCTCCGCAACGGTTCCACTCTCTGAAAAACAATTCAGCAACACGAAAAACACGGTTTATGTTGGGACCCAAGAACAACTTTAGAGATGGACATTTTGAAAGTTTGTTATTTGCATGGAATGAGTTCTTCACAAATATTATGAAATATTTAAAAAATAAACTTTTGGAAAATAGTGTGTAATGATTAAGGGTGAGATAAGTATAGACCTTATCGGTCAGTGTTAGTCCTTCAAGTGATATGAGCACATACATTTTTTTTTACCATTGGTTTGAGCTTCATTATGGAGACAATGATATAGCTCTCTGGGATTTGGTGACAGCCAGTGGCATACCAAGGGGGGGGGGCGGTGGGGGCGGTCCGCTCCGGGTGCACGCCGCTGGGGGGTGCCACAGTGCACGCCTGCTCTGAGTTCGCTGACTTCACGCGTTCGCTGCAGCTCCCTCTGCCCTGGAACAGGTTACTTCCTGTTCCAGGTCAGAGGGAGCTGCAGCGAACGCGCGAAGTCAGGGAACTCTGAGCAGGCGCGCGCTGCGGTACCCCCCCCAGCGGCATGCACCCGGGGGGGGGTCCGCGCTGCATCGGGGGGGGGGGTGCACCCGGGGGGGCGGGGCGCTGCCCCGGGTGTCCGCCCCCCTAGGAACGCCACTGGTGACAGCAATCAAATTTACAATGGCAATACAGGTCAAATAAAATTCTTTTCATGAATACAAATCAAACTTACAATACACGATGGTGGGGTTTAGTACTGTATTAAATAAACCTCTGTACCGTAGCAAATAAGAACCTTTTTATGAATGCAATCAAATCACCGTAGAATGTAAATTCAATACATGTTCACTTAAGGTAAAAGTCAGTGATTCGTGACTGAGTCTTCAAGGCATATGATTAACGCTTCGCAAATTGTAGAATGCTTCTCAGCGGCATAACTTTGAAAGGTTCGAAATCTTGAGTTTCTGTCCATTATAGAGCAATTTTTAGGGCACGTACTGCCTTAGATGTTGAAACATACCCTACCGATCCAATTTAAATGCCTAAGCTCTGCAACACAACCAAACTAACACAACTCTTTAGTACCGGAGAGGCCTTTGCAGGCTCCGGTGTGAACAAATACAGGGTGATGTTGTGGTAAGATCAAGTTCATGTGGCACAGCCACATTAGGGAATCGGAGAACGAAGAGTTGTGTTATGTCCAACTCTTCCATTCTCCGATTCCCTAATGTGGCTGTGCCACATGAACTTGATCTTACCACAACATCACCCTGTATTTGTTCACACCGGAGCCTGCAAAGGCCTCTCCGGTACTATGTAAGCCACATTGAGCCTACAAATAGGTGGGAAAATGTGGGATACAAATAAATAAATAAATCTGCTTCTTCAGGTAAATCAAGTGCCTCGTCTTCGTCTGAAGCATTGTCCACAAGTTGACATGAATTTACCGACTCGATAATTTCAGCATCACTTAGCTCGTGTGAAGTGGGGCAAATCTCTTCAGATTCATTGTTGTCACGTATCCAGGATTCAACATTTTCAGGTGCAATATCTACTCCAATCCATGATAAATTATTTGACATTTCTTTCATCCATTCATCATCAGGTTTTCCCAAGTCCTTCGATGAAAACTCTTCAACATTGCTGCTGTCATCTGAATCATTTACATCACATGCTGCTCGGCCAAAAGCCTCCCAAAAAGTCCCGCCATTCAGCAACAGTTCATTGTTTCTGCACTTATTAAACTCCAAGCAGCACCAATGTAAAATAAGTCCTTTATAGATAAACTTTTCAGAAAGTCGGGAACAGATAAGTTGCTGTCCAACATTTGGGTCACCAACTCTCGTCAATAGTGCGGCTTAAAAATGGAAACGACGCCTTAGTACAATGGTTGGATCCCGGAGGTTGTATTTTTGGGCAGATATTCAACCCTAAATTTGTCATCCCAGGATATCAGATTTTCAGGTGGCGAGTGGGCAGGACAATTATCCCAAGAGCAGTATTGCTTTCTCTTCCAGATGCCTGGCCCACAAATGTCCTGGAACAGAAGGAACAAACTCATTCTGGAACCAGTCCTGAAAAATTTCACCCGTCATCCATGAATTTCTGGAACTGTTATACAAAACAGGAAATGATTTCATTTTAACATGATGGAAACAACAAGGTTTTTGGTACTTCCCAATGCAAAGAGGTGTAAGTTTGTGGCTGCCTGTTGCAGTGGCACAAAACAAGATGGTTAGTGTATCATTGGTTTGTTTAAATCCTTCTTTGTTGCGGTCATCCTTCTTCAGCGCTAGTGCATTTTATAGAATATTCCAATCTCATTAGCATTGTAGACCTGCATTGCTCTTAGTTTCTCTTCCAATGTATACGATTTTCACTTCAATGAACCACTCGCCATTTTCAAAGCTACGAGCTGGAACTGTGAGTCAGCTAGTGAGCCGGAAGTGCACATCAACCATGTGAGCTGGAAGGCCACATCAACTAGTAGAGGAGTGGCCTAGTGGTTAGAGCACTGGTCTTGCAATCCAGAGGCGGCCGGTTTAAATCCCACTGCTGCTCCTTGTGATCTTGGGCAAGTCCTTAACCCTACGTTGCCTCAGGTGCAAACTTAGATTGTGAGCCCTCCTGGGACAGAGAAATATCCAGTGTACCTGAATGTAACTCACCTTGAGCTACTTCTGAAAAGGTGTGAGCAAAATCCAAATTAAAAAAAACAACCCAAAAACTATGTGAGCCAGAAGTGCACATCAACCATGTAAACTTGAACTGTGTGTCAACCATGTAAATATTTTATACTTGGCTTTTTACAGTATAATCTAGCAAAAGGTACAAAAGTTCCGGGAGCCATACTCGCTACCGCGTAGTAACCAAATTCACGTTATAAAGGTGCACGTTATGACGAGGATGCGGTGTGTACCAGTTTTACAGTTGGCTTAGACGTGCAGCCCTGCATTTGTAAAATACGTCACAGCCTCTGGACATTTCCACTAAAACATCTGTATTCCTGCTTGCACAACCAGCACATGTGCGCGTCGTTTTGTTAAAGCGAGAGGCCAGGTGACACAAGGATTACAAGATGCATTTTAACTTCAGTACAAG